>NC_079884.1:1342506-2013760 GCF_029227915.1 Hydractinia symbiolongicarpus | reverse complement strand
ATCATGTGTTAGTTTGTGTTTGACCTCGTATCTCCGAAAGAAGTCAAAACATTTTATTAAAATATAAATTTTCTCATCACATGTCCACGCTTTTTTGAAAACGTTGCCTTTAAAATGGCGGAATTGCTAATGTAATGCAAGTTACGACTACGCAGACGGAAGATATGCCTAATAGGTGCGAAAGAAAAACACTTTCATCTTTTTTACTTTCTCGAATTAAAAAATCGGAGAAGAAATTATAACTATTTTTTTAGATCCACCAATATCAACAGTAGATGTTTAATAATAACAACAACGCGGTACGTAAGAGATACAAAATGAGTACTATTTTTGTGCAATAATTCTATATATTCTTATTCCTGGATTACATTTCAAGAGGAATTTCGTTTTAAAAATCATTGTAAAGAAATTCGTATCCTGGAATGTCCTCATTTCATGGCAATATTTAGACTCGGGTTGTTTCAGTTTTAGAAGCAATATTTAAAGATTGAGGCTTTTTTTATTTTGGTTAATTTGACATCTGAGGCTCGTGTCTTTATAAAAAAGTGTGTATTCCGTGTAGTTTCTCATCATCGTAAATTCTTGTCATCGTATCAACTATTTTGCGTTATTCTCTCCTCTAGGCCTCGTGGTCTTTGAAAGAATAGCACTGGACACGAGAAGGCAATCACTACTTTAAGCCGCAATGTTGCTTCATCCCTGGACCTACATCACATTTTAAGTGTTCAATTATGGCTTTCCTGAGAGGCCGCTCACACGTTAAATTTCATCCCAGGATGAGTTTCGTACGCGGATGAGTTCATCTCTGTGTCTACTGAAAGTCCTCACAATGTTTACATGTTTAAAGCGGAATAAAATTTTATCCCGGGATGAGATCATCACGTTAAATTTCATCCCTATCCTAAAGACAGGGTAAAATCGTATCTCGGGATGAGATTAAGAAAAAAAACAAGTGTAAACACAATAATTCTTTTCACAATGTTCACATGTTTAAAGCGGAATAAAATTTTATCCCGGGATGAGATCATCACGTTAAATTTCATCCCTATCCTAAAGACAGGGTAAAATCGTGTCTCGTGATGAGATTAAGAATAAGTGTAAAAAAATAAGTGTAAACACAATAATTCTTTTCATTCCGGGATGAGAATGCTGAATGTACACTTTTCACACTTTTTGAACATCATTTTAAATATAAGAACTATAAAATGAATCCGATCATTCTTTTTGTGACAATCGACGCAAAGAAGTAAAGAAAGCATTTAGAAAAAATTATGAAGAGGTTGGTTGTAACTTTCTTCGTTAATTTATATATGAAATAACGAAATTCCATCCTAAATTTATACGAGTTCAAATATTATTCCAGCATTAATTATGGTTCTCATGTGTTTGTACGAGAAAGTGTTTTAAAAATGCACGCCATTTTAATGTTATGCCTGCTGTATGCTAAAATGATGGTGTCTGTTTAAATTGGTAATTATTGATTTTTTATAGGAAATGTTAAAAAAAAAAAAAGAGTGTACTGATTGATAGCGACGCAAAGGAAAATGAAGTGGAGGAAACTTTGCCGATTGAAAATAGTGAGGATTACACGGCCAACGGCGAGCCACCAACCTCAATCTTGCTCTTCGACATCTAGTCAATGCTTTGTTTCTACCAAACAGCTTCCCTCAGAAGAATTACATTGTTTCTATATTACTCTGCTAGTTGTATTAATAATACTATATGCAACTGTAACAGAAGGGATGTTATAGTTAAAATTGTTGATATATTTGTGATATTACACTACTTCTCTCAGGCGCCATCGTTCTAGGTTTCTCGTTTGACCTTTCTACTCACAAATTAAAAAATATCACTTCAAATTATCATACGCAAAGTTAGCAAAATTAATGTTTCATCCCGGGATGTGATTACTCATCCCGAGATGAAAATATGCTGATTTCATCCCTCGTTGAGGCTCACGTGTAAACACTTTTCGTTTCACGCCGGGACGAGTTCCATCCCGGGAAGAGATTTTGTCCTGTATGCGTATAAACGTGGTCTAAGTTTCCTGACAAAGACAATGTAATGTTTTATTGGTTAATCTGAGCTTACAAAATTATCGTTATCATCGTGCGTAACTTCTCACTGAAGATTATTATTGGGATGGTTTATCTAGCTTTCCAGATATAAAAGAAGACAACAGGCTCTGGGGTCAAGGTTAGAATTTGACAGCCTACAGTAGTGCAATTAACTGATCTTAGATTATTTTTAACCGTAAAATGAAACAAATGAACAGGAAAACAAACAAATTTTACAAGGTTCTCATGTGGAGAAACTTGTAAAATTCGCAAATCAACTATTTATAAAAAATTTATTATTTGTTGTATCATGTGCAGCTGCGAAATGGAAGCGCCAAAAAGGAAAAGAAAAACGAACTTAAGAAAAATTGCAATATCGTGGACATTAAGATACTGTTTTGGGCCATTTAATAATTACTTCATGCTAGCGGGTAGATAGATCTTCCCGTTTTTTCATGACGTAGCGTGACGGTAAATAAGGGGTCGATAGGGAATAGTAATAATTAGTGTTTTAGTTTAGAATTCGAACGTTTGTAAACATGCATTTCAGTATAGTTTTGGCTTTGAACATACTGTTTATTCGGGAGTAAAAATGGCGACTTCATTTGCCTTCATTTTCCACAGCGTATAAAGGCAGATTTGCTTGTCAAAACAAACACGTTGTTATTGTAAAGTGTGTGGCAAAACATGAGAAAGGAATCTTTCCCTGAGCTGATATCTCAAGTCATTGCTCTAATTAAAACATGGAGGCATGAAAGAAATGCTGCTTAGCCTATAAAAGGCACTATTCTATCGCCTTGGAAACACTCTTCAAAGAAAAGTAAGCGAATTTCATTTGTATTCACAATGAATTAAATTAACAATCTTTCATAAGAATAATAATATTATTTGGACCTCTTTTCTTTGCTTTTTTAGGTGCAGCGGATTTATCAAAAACTCCGGTTCCGGCTCCCACCTCTTCTCCCGCTTCTAAAGTTAAGGAAACTTTCACAATTGATGAGGGAGAGAATTATAGGTTGGCAGAAAAAACTCCGTCCGAACAAAACAAAAAAAGCTGAACAATCAAATTAACATAGAAAATGAGATGTTGGTTGTATTGTATCAGAAGAGAGAACTCAATCAGTTGACCAAAAATGCTTAAAGTGGAACAAAAACACATAAAGAAAACCTTGACAGCTTCAAGAAGAAGCTGGGAGAACTAAAGTTAAACCGACAACGCCAAAAAAGTACTAAAATGAACGGAAACGCAAAATTGATGCATTAGATGAAGTAACAAGGACAAAATCACAAGCCGTGTTTGCGGACACTGCCATTTATATTTTAAAAGTATCAAATCGAAACTATTTATTATACCGCCGAACAAAAGAATCGCGTGCAGTTGCCAAAGCTTTGAAAAGTGCGACCCCAAAGAGTTGCAGCCCGCCGGCAAAGAGAATTGCTATATGCATTGCGTTTCAGGAGCTTGAAAGAAGTGAGGACTCAACCGAGCGTGACGTCACGTAAAAGGGGTCTTACATGAACAACCTTTGAACAACCTTTTTAAGGTCATTGCTCACAATGACGAACTCAAATATTGAAATTATCAAAAAGTTAATTTTTTCATTCCGGTGAATTTTATCCGTGAAAATAAAGTCCCTTAAAAATTGGCCCCGCAAAAACTTACCGTTTAGATTTTTGACAATAAAGTACCGCATTTTCTTTACTGATTGTAGCTTCTTTATAATTAACGGACACTACAAAAGCCGGGCGCTTTTTCACGGATAGACTTGGTTACGCCAGCGAAACTCCGGTCAACGTCTCAAAGAAAATTTTGTAAAAGAGCACACTATTATCCGTCCATTTCATTCACCAAATGGACTTCTTCAAGTTTGTTTTTATTTAGCGGACACATTTTTTAGATCTATTTATAATATACCCAACTAATTTTTAATCTATCTAATCAATGGAACTAAAGATGAAATTTCAATTCATCTCAACACAAGCATGAAGTTATTTCACAGCTACTATACCAAATACCTTAGTTTGTAGCTTATGTCCCTCATCGTGGCCTACCGTTTTATTCACTTTAAAATGAGGTTTGAGGTAGAGTTGGGAACTTTAATTTATTTAACAAAAAAATGTCCTGAAAATAATATACTTTCTAAAACGGGGATACCTCTAATTAGTGGAACTTTTGCACCAGTGATCTTTGCTAATCTTAGGGATTACTATGAAGTTTTACAATCTTTTGGCGCTGATTCCACAAGCTTAATTCGGCTGATGGCTTACAAACACAAAGAAAAACATTTTAACATTTCCATTTTATTTTGTAAGAGTGAAATATTTTCCACTAAGAACATTATTACGATAAAGGTTCAACCAAGGGTACCTTATCAGGAACAAAAAAGTTGGAAAAACATTAGTCGGCAAAAATAAAAAGTCACTTTTTGCCGACTAAATTTTTTAATTTAGTCAGTTTTTGCCGAGTAAGTTTTTGAATTTAGTCACTAATAAAGAATAATTGCACATTCCTCTTGTTATTGCTACAATACAAAATAATGAGACATTTGTATTCTATTACTTATACCAGCAAAATTGAAATTTCTTTTTGCTCCAAAAGTTAAAAAAAGTAACTCCACAAGCAAACACAAAAAAACACGCTGTAATTCCTCATGTTTCAATTTTTTTAAAATGGTATTAATGCTTCTTCAGATTACAATTCTTTCTTAGTAACAAAAAATGCCAAAAATGGCTTAAAGGTGTTCAAATGTGAGTTTATTATGATAATTTGATTCATATTCACACGATAAGGCTGAAAGGTCAAGCAGTTAGTTATGTTTGCTCGAGAATTTTGAGAACTCAAAAAAAATGTATTTTTCTGGATGGATAAGTAAAAGAGCCGGTGAATTATCATGGAATTCCTTAATATTCATCTTTAAACTGACCCCTTTCCACGCCTCTTTTCATTAGCTACAAGAATAAACTTGCTCTCTAAAGTAAAACACAAACACAATTTTAAAAATAACAAAAATTTCTTACTATAGAAGAATGTTATTATTAGCAAGAAACATCATAAAAGAACATGTTTGGACTAAAATAAATGTACAAAAACGTATCAAACTTGAATTACGCATATATGTTATAAGTTTCCTGTGTTTCAATTTAGGGAGTTTTCTACAAAAATAGATGAATTTACAAAAACATAAATAAAAATAAGTTAGTTAATTAATTAATTAATTAAATAGTAACCTTGCAAGGGTTTTGAAATTTTGACAGTAAAACACCTAAATCTTGTTAAGTTAAATGAGGTAGCCTACAAAATGCAAAAAGTGCTGACATGTGCAATAAAAAGCCTGGTTGGCATAAAAAGTCTGTTTTTTAAATTTGACACAACTTATGCAAAATATATACATTTACTACTATAGAGGCATTTGGTAGACATGTCTACCAAATGATGCTATAAGTGATAATATATATGGTGGTGTCTACCAAATGAGCCTCTTAGGAAAGGCAACGTTATTTGGTGGACATGACAATGTATTTTTTAATCTCGGTAAGACCTTTACGTACCCCATGCAAAATGAAAGTTTTTGAGGTGATGCGCAAAATTATTTACTTATAAGTGACGTAAATTTTTAGAAATATGTATTGTCTACCAAATGCTTCATTTTTGGACTTTGCGACCAAATGATGCTATTAGTAGTATATATATATATATATATATATATATATATATATATATATATATATATATATATATATATATATATATATATATATATATATATATATATATATATATATATATATATATATATATATATATATATATATACTACTGGGCAACCCTGTCGAAAAATTTAACAAAATTTAAAAAATTTGATGTATAGGTGCGGAAATCCTATACACTCTCCATGAGGAAATGGGCTCCGCTCCTCTCCGCAATAACAACATTATCAAAAACTACATTTCATTGAATATCTAGCGCTACCAATCCGTTTGAATTACAACGGTTGCGTCAGATATTCGTACCAACATGAATTTAACAATATTATTCCGATATTACCAGGTTGCACCTCTTTTAACAGTGAAACGATTGACTGTGGGACTTAATTGAACTGATTTTGGACTTTGACGTTGTAAATGTGACAAATGAGCCAATTGGACTCCAAGAACTAACATTCTAATTAACTTGACATGATTGCTGGAACTCAGCGATTACACTGGGAGCTGTGGTAGCGCTTTATTTGAAAGTGTAGATAAGTAAGTCATTTTTTACTGTGGGACCAATCCTGGCCGTTAGCGCGCGCTGAAGAAATAAAGACATTTTCAAAAACTACATTTCATTGAATTTCTAACGGTATCAATCCGGTTGAGTTACAACGATTGCGCACATATTCGTACCAACATGTATTTGGCGATAATTTTCTGATAATACTAGGTTGCATCGCTTTTAACAGTGAAACGATTGACTGTGGGACTTAATTGAACTTATTTTGGACTTTGACCTCCTAAATGTGATAAATGAGACAATTGGACTCCAAGAAATAACATTCTTTTCAATTTGACCAGATTGCTGGAACTCTGCGATTACACTTGGCGCTGTGGTAGCGCTTTATTAAAGAATTTAGACAAATAAGTCATTTTTCATTGTGGGACCAATCGTAACCGTCAGCGCCCGCTGAAGAAATAGAGACAATTTCAAAAACTACATTTCATTGAATTTTTAACGGTATCAAACCGTTTGAGTTACAACGGTTGCGTCACATGTTCGTACCAACATGTATTTGGCGATAATTTTCTGATAATACTAGGTTGCATCGCTTTTGACAATGAAACGATTGACTGTGGGACTTAATTGAACAGATTTTAGACTTTGACCTTCAAAATGAGATAAATAAGACAATTGGACTCCAAGAAATAACGCTCTTCTTAATTTGACATGATTGCTGGAACTCAACGATTACACAGAGCGCTGTGGTAGCGCTTTATTTAAAAGTGTAGATAAGTAAGTCATTTTTTACTGTTGGACCAATCCTAGCCGCAAGCGCGCGCTGAAGAAATGGAAACAGTTTCAAAAACTCTATTTCATTGACTTTCTAGTGGTATCAATCCGTTGAAGTTACAATGGTTGCGTCACATATTCGTACCAACATGTATTTAGTGATGTATTTCCGATATTTCTAAGTTGTACCGCTTTTAACAGTGAAACGATTGACTGTGGGACTTAATTGAACTTATTATGGACTTTGACCTCCTAAGTGTGATTAATGAGACAATTGGACTCCAAGAAAAAGCATTCTTCTTAATTTAACATGATTGCTGGAACTCAGCACTTACACTAGGCAGCGTGGGAGCGCTTTATTAAAAAATTTGGATAAATTTGTCATTTTGAACTGTGGGACTAATTGTAGCCGTTAGCGCGCGCTGAATAAATCGAGACAGTTTCAAAAACTACATTTCATTGTCTTTCTAACAGTATCAGTCCAGTTGAGTTACAACGATTGCATCACATATTTGTGCCAACATGTATTTGGCGATAATTTTCTGATAATACTAGGTTGCATCGCTCTTAACAGTGAAAAGATTGACTGTGGGACTTAATTGAACAGATTTTAGACTTTGACCTCCAAAATGTGATAAATGAGACAATGGGACTTCAAGAAATAACACTCTTCTTAATTTGACATGATTGCTGGAACTCAGCGATTACACTGGGCGCTGTGGTAGCGGTTTACTTGAAAGTGTAGATAAGTAAGTCATTTTTTACAATGGGACCAATCCTAGGCGTTATCGCGCACTAAAGAAATAGAAACAGTTTCGAAAACTACATTTCATTGACTTTCTAGCGGTATCAGTCCGTTTGAGTTACAACGGTTGCATCACATAGTCGTACCAACATGTATTTAGTGATATTTTCCGACATTACTAAGTTGTATCGCTTGTAACAGTGAAACGATTGACTGTGGGACTTAATTAAACTTATTTTGGGCTTTGACCTCCTAAATGTGATAAATGAGCCAATTGGACTCCAAGAAATAACATTGTTCTTAGTTCGACATGAATGCTGGAACTCAGCGATTACACTGGGCTCTGTTGTAGTGCTTTATTTGAAAGTGTAGCTAAGTAATCCATTTTTTACTGTGGTACCAATCCTAGCCATTAACGCGCGCTGAAGAAATGGAAACAGTTTCAAAAACTACATTTCATTGACTTTCTAGCGGTATCAATCCGTTTGAGTTACAACGGTTGCGCCACATATTCGTACCAACATATATTTAGTGATATTTTTCCGATATTACTAAGTTGTATCGCTTTTAACGGTGAAACGATTGACTGTGGGACCTAGTTGGACTTATTTTGATTTTGACGTTATAAATGTGACAAATGAGCCAATTGGACTCCGAAAACTAACATTCATCTTAATTTGAGCTTATTGCTGGAACTCTGCGATTACACTGGCTGCTGTGGTAGCGCTTTATTAAAAAAATAAAATAAATAACTCATTTTGCACTTTGGGACCAATCGTAGCCGTTAGCGCACTGTAGAAATAGACATAGTTTCAAAGACTACATTTTATTGACTTTCTAACAGTATCAGTCCGGTTGAGTTACAACGGTTGCGTCACATCTTCGTGCCAACATCTATTTAGCAATATTTTTCTCATATTACTATGTTGCATCGCTTTTAACAGTGAAACGATTGACTGCGTGATTTAATTAAACTGATTTTGGACTTTGACCTACTAAATGTGATAAATGAGACAATTGGACTCCAAGAAATTACATTCTTCTTAATTTGACATAATTGCTGGAATTCACCGATTACACTGGGCGCTGTGGCAGCACTTCATTTAAAAACTTAGATAAGTAAGTCATTTTTCACTGTGGGACCAATCCTGGACGTTAGCACGCGCTGAAGAAATAAAGACATTTTCAAAAACTACATTTCATTGAATTTCTAGCGGTATCAATCCGGTTGAGTTACAACGATTGCGTCATATATACGTACCAACATGTATTTGGCGATAATTTTCTGATAGTGGTAGGTTGCATGGCTTTTAACAGTGAAACGATTGACTGTGGGACTAAATTGAACAGACTTTAGACTTTGACCTCCTAAATGTGATAAATGAGACAATTGGAATCCAAGAAATGACATTCTTCTTAATTTGACATGATTGCTGGAACTCAGCGATTACACTGGGCGCTGTGGTACCACTTTATTTGAAAGTGTAGATAAGTAAGTCATTTTTCACTGTGGGAACAATCCTAGCCGTTAGCGCACGCTGAAGAAATTGAAACAATTTTACAAACTACATTTCATTGACTTTCTAACGGTATCAATCCGGTTGAGTTACAACGATTGCGCACATATTCGTACCAACATGTATTTGGCGATAATTTTCTGATAATAGTAGGTTGCATCGCTTTTAACAGTGAAACGATTGATTGTGGGACTTAATTGAACTTACTTTGGACTTTGACGTTATATATGTGACATTTGAGGCAATTGGACTCCAAGAACTAACATTCTTCTTAATTTGACATGATTGCTGGAACTCAGCGAGTACACTGGGCGGTGTGGGAGCGCTTTATTAAAAAATTTAGATATGTAAGTCATTTTGTACTTTGGGACCAATCGTAGCCGTTAGCGCGCGCTGAAGAAATAGAGACAGTTTCAAAAACTACATTTCATTGTCTTTCTAACAGTATCAGTCCGGTTGAGTTACAAAGGTCTCGTCACATATTCGTACCAACATGTATTTAGCGATATTTTTCTGATAATTCTAGGTTGCATCGCTTTTAACAGTGAAACGATTGACTGTGGGACTTAATTGAACTTAAATTGGACTTTGACCTCCTAAATGGGATAAATGAGACAATTGGACTCCAAGAAGTAACATTCTTCTTAATTTGACATGATTGCTGGAACTCAGCGATTACACTGGGCGCTGTGGTACCGCTTTATTTAAAAGTGTAGATGAGTACGTCATTTTTTACTGTGGGACCAATCCTGGCCGTTAGCGCGCGCTGAAGAAATAAAGACATTTTCAAAAACTACATTTCATTGAATTTCTAACGGTATCAATCCGGTTGAGTTACAACGATTGCGCACATATTCGTACCAACATGTATTTGGCGATAATTTTCTGATAATACTAGGTTGCATCGCTTTTAACAGTGAAACGATTGACTGTGGGACTTAATTGAACTTATTTTGGACTTTGACCTCCTAAATGTGATAAATGAGACAATTGGACTCCAAGAAATAACATTCTTTTCAATTTGACCAGATTGCTGGAACTCTGCGATTACACTTGGCGCTGTGGTAGCGCTTTATTAAAGAATTTAGACAAATAAGTCATTTTTCATTGTGGGACCAATCGTAACCGTCAGCGCCCGCTGAAGAAATAGAGACAATTTCAAAAACTACATTTCATTGAATTTTTAACGGTATCAAACCGTTTGAGTTACAACGGTTGCGTCACATGTTCGTACCAACATGTATTTGGCGATAATTTTCTGATAATACTAGGTTGCATCGCTTTTGACAATGAAACGATTGACTGTGGGACTTAATTGAACAGATTTTAGACTTTGACCTTCAAAATGAGATAAATAAGACAATTGGACTCCAAGAAATAACACTCTTCTTAATTTGACATGATTGCTGGAACTCAACGATTACACAGAGCGCTGTGGTAGCGCTTTATTTAAAAGTGTAGATAAGTAAGTCATTTTTTACTGTTGGACCAATCCTAGCCGCAAGCGCGCGCTGAAGAAATGGAAACAGTTTCAAAAACTCTATTTCATTGACTTTCTAGTGGTATCAATCCGTTGAAGTTACAATGGTTGCGTCACATATTCGTACCAACATGTATTTAGTGATGTATTTCCGATATTTCTAAGTTGTACCGCTTTTAACAGTGAAACGATTGACTGTGGGACTTAATTGAACTTATTATGGACTTTGACCTCCTAAGTGTGATTAATGAGACAATTGGACTCCAAGAAAAAGCATTCTTCTTAATTTAACATGATTGCTGGAACTCAGCACTTACACTAGGCAGCGTGGGAGCGCTTTATTAAAAAATTTGGATAAATTTGTCATTTTGAACTGTGGGACTAATTGTAGCCGTTAGCGCGCGCTGAATAAATCGAGACAGTTTCAAAAACTACATTTCATTGTCTTTCTAACAGTATCAGTCCAGTTGAGTTACAACGATTGCATCACATATTTGTGCCAACATGTATTTGGCGATAATTTTCTGATAATACTAGGTTGCATCGCTCTTAACAGTGAAAAGATTGACTGTGGGACTTAATTGAACAGATTTTAGACTTTGACCTCCAAAATGTGATAAATGAGACAATGGGACTTCAAGAAATAACACTCTTCTTAATTTGACATGATTGCTGGAACTCAGCGATTACACTGGGCGCTGTGGTAGCGGTTTACTTGAAAGTGTAGATAAGTAAGTCATTTTTTACAATGGGACCAATCCTAGGCGTTATCGCGCACTAAAGAAATAGAAACAGTTTCGAAAACTACATTTCATTGACTTTCTAGCGGTATCAGTCCGTTTGAGTTACAACGGTTGCATCACATAGTCGTACCAACATGTATTTAGTGATATTTTCCGACATTACTAAGTTGTATCGCTTGTAACAGTGAAACGATTGACTGTGGGACTTAATTAAACTTATTTTGGGCTTTGACCTCCTAAATGTGATAAATGAGCCAATTGGACTCCAAGAAATAACATTGTTCTTAGTTCGACATGAATGCTGGAACTCAGCGATTACACTGGGCTCTGTTGTAGCGCTTTATTTGAAAGTGTAGCTAAGTAATCCATTTTTTACTGTGGTACCAATCCTAGCCGTTAACGCGCGCTGAAGAAATGGAAACAGTTTCAAAAACTACATTTCATTGACTTTCTAGCGGTATCAATCCGTTTGAGTTACAACGGTTGCGCCACATATTCGTACCAACATATATTTAGTGATATTTTTCCGATATTACTAAGTTGTATCGCTTTTAACGGTGAAACGATTGACTGTGGGACCTAGTTGGACTTATTTTGATTTTGACGTTATAAATGTGACAAATGAGCCAATTGGACTCCGAAAACTAACATTCTTCTTAATTTGAGCTTATTGCTGGAACTCTGCGATTACACTGGCTGCTGTGGTAGCGCTTTATTAAAAAAATAAAATAAATAACTCATTTTGCACTTTGGGACCAATCGTAGCCGTTAGCGCACTGTAGAAATAGACACAGTTTCAAAGACTACATTTTATTGACTTTCTAACAGTATCAGTCCGGTTGAGTTACAACGGTTGCGTCACATCTTCGTGCCAACATCTATTTAGCAATATTTTTCTCATATTACTATGTTGCATCGCTTTTAACAGTGAAACGATTGACTGCGTGATTTAATTAAACTGATTTTGGACTTTGACCTACTAAATGTGATAAATGAGACAATTGGACTCCAAGAAATTACATTCTTCTTAATTTGACATAATTGCTGGAATTCACCGATTACACTGGGCGCTGTGGCAGCACTTCATTTAAAAACTTAGATAAGTAAGTCATTTTTCACTGTGGGACCAATCCTGGACGTTAGCACGCGCTGAAGAAATAAAGACATTTTCAAAAACTACATTTCATTGAATTTCTAGCGGTA
Organism: Hydractinia symbiolongicarpus; assembly: GCF_029227915.1. NCBI lineage: Eukaryota > Metazoa > Cnidaria > Hydrozoa > Anthoathecata > Hydractiniidae > Hydractinia > Hydractinia symbiolongicarpus. The sequence continues at coordinate 2,001,031 of NC_079884.1, read as the reverse complement.
TCAATCCGGTTGAGTTACAACGATTGCGTCATATATACGTACCAACATGTATTTGGCGATAATTTTCTGATAGTGGTAGGTTGCATGGCTTTTAACAGTGAAACGATTGACTGTGGGACTAAATTGAACAGACTTTAGACTTTGACCTCCTAAATGTGATAAATGAGACAATTGGAATCCAAGAAATGACATTCTTCTTAATTTGACATGATTGCTGGAACTCAGCGATTACACTGGGCGCTGTGGTACCACTTTATTTGAAAGTGTAGATAAGTAAGTCATTTTTCACTGTGGGAACAATCCTAGCCGTTAGCGCACGCTGAAGAAATTGAAACAATTTCACAAACTACATTTCATTGACTTTCTAACGGTATCAATCCGGTTGAGTTACAACGATTGCGCACATATTCGTACCAACATGTATTTGGCGATAATTTTCTGATAATAGTAGGTTGCATCGCTTTTAACAGTGAAACGATTGATTGTGGGACTTAATTGAACTTACTTTGGACTTTGACGTTATATATGTGACATTTGAGGCAATTGGACTCCAAGAACTAACATTCTTCTTAATTTGACATGATTGCTGGAACTCAGCGAGTACACTGGGCGGTGTGGGAGCGCTTTATTAAAAAATTTAGATATGTAAGTCATTTTGTACTTTGGGACCAATCGTAGCCGTTAGCGCGCGCTGAAGAAATAGAGACAGTTTCAAAAACTACATTTCATTGTCTTTCTAACAGTATCAGTCCGGTTGAGTTACAAAGGTCTCGTCACATATTCGTACCAACATGTATTTAGCGATATTTTTCTGATAATTCTAGGTTGCATCGCTTTTAACAGTGAAACGATTGACTGTGGGACTTAATTGAACTTAAATTGGACTTTGACCTCCTAAATGGGATAAATGAGACAATTGGACTCCAAGAAGTAACATTCTTCTTAATTTGACATGATTGCTGGAACTCAGCGATTACACTGGGCGCTGTGGTACCGCTTTATTTAAAAGTGTAGATGAGTAAGTCATTTTTTACTATGGGACCAATCCTAGCCGCTAGCGCGCGCTGAAGAAATGGAAACAGGTTCAAAAACTACATTTCATTGACTTCCTAGCGGTATCAATCCGTTTGAGTTACAACGGTTGCGTCACATATTCGTACCAACATGTATTTAGTGATATTTTCCGATAATACTAAGTTGTATCGCTTGTAACAGTGAAACGATTGACTGTGGGACTTAATTAAATTTATTTTGGACTTTGATCTCCTAAATGTGATAAATGAGCCAATTGGACTCCAAGAAACAACATTCTTTTCAATTTGACCTGATTGCTGGAACTCTGCGATTACACTGGGCGCTGTGGTAGCGCTTTATTAAAGAATTTAGACAAATAAGACATTTTTCATTGTGGGACCAATAGTAGCCGTTTAGCGTGCGCTGAAGAAATAGAGACAATTTCAAAAACTACATTTCATTGAATTTTTCACGGTATCAATCCGTTTGAGTTACAACGGTTGCGTCACATATTCGTACCAACATGTAGTTAGTGATATTTTTCCGATATTACTAAGTTGTATCGCTTATAACAGTGAAACGATTGACTGTGGGACTTAATTGAACTGATTGTGGACTTTGACCTCCTAAATGTGATATATGAGATAATTGGACTCCAAGAAATAACATTCTTCTTAATTTGACATGATTGCTGGAACTCAGCGATTACACTGGGCGCTGTGGTAGCGCTTTATTTGAAAGTGTAGATAAGTAAGTCATTTGTACTGTGGGACCAATCGTAACCGTCAGCGCCCGCTGAAGAAATAGAGAAAGTTTCAAAAACTCTATTTCCTTGACTTTCTAGTGGTACCAATCCGTTTGAGTTACAACCGTTGCGTCACATGTTCGTACCAACATGTATTTGGCGATAATTTTCTGATAATACTAGGTTGCATCGCTTTTAACAGTGAAACGATTGACTGTGGGACTTAATTGAACAGATTTTAGACTTTGACCTTCAAAATGAGATAAATAAGACAATTTGACTCCAAGAAATAACACTCTTTTTAATTTGACATGATTGCTGGAACTCAAGGATTACACAGAGCGCTGTGGTAGCGCTTCATTTAAAAGTGTAGATAAGTAAGTCATTTTTTACTGTGGGACCAATCCTAGCCGTTAGCGCGCTGAAGAAATTGAAACAGTTTCAAAAACTCTATTTCATTGACTTTCTAGTGGTATCAATCCGTTGAAGTTACAACGGTTGCGTCACATATTCGCACCAACATGTATTTAGTGATGTTTTTCCGATATTTCTAAGTTGTACCGCTTTTAACAGTGAAACGATTGACTGTGGGACTTAATTGAACTTATTTTGGACTTTGACCTCCTAAGTGTGATTAATGAGACAATTGGACTCCAAGAGAAAGCATTCTTCTTAATTTGACATGATTGCTGGAACTCAGCGCTTACACTAGGCAGCGTGGGAGCGCTTTATTAAAAAATTTGGATAAATTAGTCATTTTGAACTGTGGGACTAATTGTAGCCGTTAGCGCGCGCTGAATAAATCGAGACAGTTTCAAAAACTACATTTCATTGTCTTTCTAACAGTATCAATCCAGTTTAATTACAACGATTGCATCACATATTTGTACCAACATATATTTGGCGATAATTTTCTGATAATACTAGGTTGCATCGCTTTTAACAGTGAAACGATTGACTGTGGGACTTAATTGAACAGATTTTAGACTTTGACCTCCAAAATGTGATAAATGAGACAATGGGACTCCAAGAAATAACACTCTTCTTAATTTGACATGATTGCTGGAACTCAACGATTACACAGAGCGCTGTGGTAGCGCTTTATTTGAAAGTGTTGATAAGTAAGTCATTTTTTACAGTGGGACCAATCTTAGCCGTTAACGCGCCCTGAAGAAATGGAAACAGTTTCAAAAACTCTATTTCATTGACTTTCTAGTGATATCAATCCGTTGAAGTTACAACGGCTGCGTCACATATTCGTACCAACATGTATTTAGTTATGTTTTTCCGATATTTCTAAGTTGTACCGCTTTTAACAGTGAAACGATTGACTGTGGGACTTAATTGAGCTTATTTTGGACTTTGACCTCCTAAGTGTGATTAATGAGACAATTGGACTCCAAGGAAAAGCATTCTTCTTAATTTGACATGATTGCTGGAACTCAGCGATTACACTGGGTGCTGTGGTAGCGCTTTACTTGAAAGTGTAGATAAGTAAGTCATTTTTTACAATGGGGCCAATCCTAGGCGTTAGCGCGCGCTAAAGAAATAGAAACAGTTTTAAAAACTACATTTCATTGTCTTTCTAACAGTATCAGTCCGGTTGAGTTACAAAGGTCTCGTCACATATTCGCACCAACATGTATTTAGCGATATTTTTCTGATAATTCTAGGTTGCATCGCTTTTAACAGTGAAACTATTGACTGTGGGACTTAATTGAACTTAAATTGGACTTTGACCTCCTAAATGGGATAAATGAGACAATTGGACTCCAAGAAGTAACATTCTTCTTAATTTGACATGATTGCTGGAACTCAGCGATTACACTGGGCGCTGTGGTACCGCTTTATTTAAAAGTGTAGACGAGTAAGTCATTTTTTACTATGGGACCAATCCTAGCCGCTAGCGCGCGCTGAAGAAATGGAAACAGGTTCAAAAACTACATTTCATTGACTTCCTAGCGGTATCAATCCGTTTGAGTTACAACGGTTGCGTCACATATTCGTACCAACATGTATTTAGTGATATTTTCCGATAATACTAAGTTGTATCGCTTGTAACAGTGAAACGATTGACTGTGGGACTTAATTAAATTTATTTTGGACTCTGATCTCCTAAATGTGATAAATGAGCCAATTGGACTCCAAGAAACAACATTCTTTTCAATTTGACCTGATTGCTGGAACTCTGCGATTACACTTGGCGCTGTGGTAGCGCTTTATTAAAGAATTTAGACAAATAAGACATTTTTCATTGTGGGACCAATAGTAGCCGTTTAGCGTGCGCTGAAGAAATAGAGACAATTTCAAAAACTACATTTCATTGAATTTTTCACGGTATCAATCCGTTTGAGTTACAACGGTTGCGTCACATATTCGTACCAACATGTAGTTAGTGATATTTTTCCGATATTACTAAGTTGTATCGCTTATAACAGTGAAACGATTGACTGTGGGACTTAATTGAACTGATTGTGGACTTTGACCTCCTAAATGTGATATATGAGATAATTGGACTCCAAGAAATAACATTCTTCTTAATTTGACATGATTGCTGGAACTCAGCGATTACACTGGGCGCTGTGGTAGCGCTTTATTTGAAAGTGTAGATAAGTAAGTCATTTGTACTGTGGGACCAATCGTAACCGTCAGCGCCCGCTGAAGAAATAGAGACAGTTTCAAAAACTCTATTTCCTTGACTTTCTAGTGGTACCAATCCGTTTGAGTTACAACCGTTGCGTCACATGTTCGTACCAACATGTATTTGGCGATAATTTTCTGATAATACTAGGTTGCATCGCTTTTAACAGTGAAACGATTGACTGTGGGACTTAATTGAACAGATTTTAGACTTTGACCTTCAAAATGAGATAAATAAGACAATTTGACTCCAAGAAATAACACTCTTTTTAATTTGACATGATTGCTGGAACTCAAGGATTACACAGAGCGCTGTGGTAGCGCTTCATTTAAAAGTGTAGATAAGTAAGTCATTTTTTACTGTGGGACCAATCCTAGCCGTTAGCGCGCTGAAGAAATTGAAACAGTTTCAAAAACTCTATTTCATTGACTTTCTAGTGGTATCAATCCGTTGAAGTTACAACGGTTGCGTCACATATTCGCACCAACATGTATTTAGTGATGTTTTTCCGATATTTCTAAGTTGTACCGCTTTTAACAGTGAAACGATTGACTGTGGGACTTAATTGAACTTATTTTGGACTTCGACCTCCTAAGTGTGATTAATGAGACAATTGGCTCCAAGAGAAAGCATTCTTCTTAATTTGACATGATTGCTGGAACTCAGCGCTTACACTAGGCAGCGTGGGAGCGCTTTATTAAAAAATTTGGATAAATTAGTCATTTTGAACTGTGGGACTAATTGTAGCCGTTAGCGCGCTGAATAAATCGAGACAGTTTCAAAAACTACATTTCATTGTCTTTCTAACAGTATCAATCCAGTTGAATTACAACGATTGCATCACATATTTGTACCAACATATATTTGGCGATAATTTTCTGATAATACTAGGTTGCATCGCTTTTAACAGTGAAACGATTGACTGTGGGACTTAATTGAACAGATTTTAGACTTTGACCTCCAAAATGTGATAAATGAGACAATGGGACTCCAAGAAATAACACTCTTCTTAATTTGACATGATTGCTGGAACTCAACGATTACACAGAGCGCTGTGGTAGCGCTTTATTTGAAAGTGTAGATAAGTAAGTCATTTTTTACAGTGGGACCAATCTTAGCCGTTAACGCGCGCTGAAGAAATGGAAACAGTTTCAAAAACTCTATTTCATTGACTTTCTAGTGGTATCAATCCGTTGAAGTTACAACGGCTGCGTCACATATTCGTACCAACATGTATTTAGTTATGTTTTTCCGATATTTCTAAGTTGTACCGCTTTTAACAGTGAAACGATTGACTGTGGGACTTAATTGAGCTTATTTTGGACTTTGACCTCCTAAGTGTGATTAATGAGACAATTGGACTCCAAGGAAAAGCATTCTTCTTAATTTGACATGATTGCTGGAACTCAGCGATTACACTGGGTGCTGTGGTAGCGCTTTACTTGAAAGTGTAGATAAGTAAGTAATTTTTTACAATGGGGCCAATCCTAGGCGTTAGCGCGCGCTAAATAAATAGAAACAGTTTTAAAAACTACATTTCATTGACTTTCTAGCGGTATCAGTCCGTTTGAGTTACAACGATTGCATCACATAGTCGTACCAACATGTATTTAGTGATATTTTCCGACATTACTAAGTTGTATCGCTTGTAACAGTGAAACGATTGACTGTGGGACTTAATTAATCTTATTTTGGACTTTGACCTCCTAAATGTGATAAATGAGCCAATTGGACTCCGAGAAATAACATTGTTCTTAATTCGACATGATTGCTGGAGCTCAGCGATTACACTGGGCTCTGTTGTAGCGCTTTATTTGAAAGTGTAGATAAGTAATCCATTTTTTACTGTGGTACCAATCCTAGCCGTTAACGCGCGCTGAAAAAATGGAAACAGTTTCAAAAACTACATTTCATTGACGTTCTAGCGGTATCAATCCGTTTGAGTTACAACGGTTGCGTCACATATACGTACCAACATGTATTTAGTGATATTTTTCCGATATTACTAAGTTGTATCGCTTTTAACGGTGAAACGATTGACTGTGGGACCTAGTTGGACTTATTTTGACTTTGACGTTATAAATGTGACAAATGAGCCAATTGGACTCCGAAAACTAACATTCTTCTTAATTTGAGCTTATTGCTGGAACTATGCGATTACACTGGGCGCTGTGGTAGCTCTTTATTAAAAAAATAAAATAAATAAGTCATTTTGTACTGTGGGACCAATCGTAGCCTTTAGCGCGCGCTGAAGAAATAGAGACAATTTCAAAAACTATATTTCCTTGACTTTCTAGTGGTATCAACCCGGTTGAGTTACAACCGTTGCGTCACATGTTCGTACCAACATGTATTTGGCGATAATTTTCTGATAATACTAGGTTGCATCGTTTTTAACAGTGAAACGATTGACTGTGAGACTTAATTGAACAGATTTTAGACTTTGACCTCCTAAATGAGATAAATAAGACCATTGGACTCCAAGAAATAACACTCTTCTTAATTTGACATGATTGCTGGAACTCAACGATTACACAGAGCGCTGTGGTAGCGCTTTATTTTAAAGTGTAGATAAGTAAGTCATTTTTTACAGTGGGACCAATCTTAGCCGTTAGCGCACGCTGAAGATGTGGAAACAGTTTCAAAAACTCTATTTCATTGACTTTCTAGTGGTATCAATCCGTTGAAGTTACAACGGTTGCGTCGCATATTCGTACCAACATGTATTTAGTTATGTTTTTCCGATATTTCTAAGTTGTACCGCTTTTAACAGTGAAACGATTGACTGTGGGACTTAATTGAACTTATTTTGGACTTTGACCTCCTAAGTGTGATTAATGAGACAATTGGACTCCAAGGAAAAGCATTCTTCTTAATTTGACATAATTGCTGGAACTCAGCGATTACACTGGGTGCTGTGGTAGCGCTTTACTTGAAAGTGTAGATAAGGAAGTCATTTTTTACAATGGGGCCAATCCTAGGCGTTAGCGCGTGCTAAAGAAATAGAAACAGTTTCAAAAACTACCTTTCATTGACTTTCTAGCGGTATCAGTCCGTTTCAGTTACAACGGTTGCATCACATAGTCGTACCAACATGTATTTAGTGATATTTTCCGACATTACTAAGTTGCATCGCTTGTAACAGTGAAACGATTGACTGTGGGACTTAATTAAACTTATTTTGGACTTTGACCTCCTAAATGTGATAAATGAGCCAATTGGACTCCAAGAAATAACTATGTTCTTAATTCGACATGATTGCTGGAGCTCAGCGATTACACTGGGCTCTGTTGTAGCGCTTTATTTGAAAGTGTAGATAAGTAATCCATTTTTTACTGTGGTACCAATCCTAGCCGTTAACGCGCGATGAAGAAATGGAAACAGTTTCAAAAACTACATTTCATTGACTTTCTAGCGGTATCAATCCGTTTGAGTTACAACGGTTGCGTCACATATACGTACCAACATGTATTTAGTGATATTTTTCCGATATTACTAAGTTGTATCGCTTTTAACGGTGAAACGATCGACTGTGGGACCTAGTTGGACTTATTTTGACTTTGACGTTTTAAATGTGACAAATGAGCCAATTGGACTCCGAAAACTAACATTCTTCTTAATTTGAGCTTATTGCTGGAACTCTGCGATTACACTGGGCGCTGTGGTAGCGCTTTATTAAAAAAATAAAATAAATAAGTCATTTTGTACTGTGGGACCAATCGTAGCCGTTAGCGCGCGCTGAAGAAATAGAGACAATTTCAAAAACTACATTTCCTTGACTTTCTAGCGGTATCAGTCCGTTTGAGTCACAACGGTTGCATCGCATAGTCGTACCAACATGTATTTAGTGATATTTTCCGACATTACTAAGTTGTATCGTTTTTAACAGTGAAACGATTGACTGTGGGACTTAATTGAACAGATTTTAGTCTTTGACCTTCAAAGTGAGATAAATAAGACAATTGGACTCCAAGAAATAACACTCTTCTTAATTTGACATGATTGCTGGAACTCAACGATTACACAGAGCGCTGTGGTAGCGCTTTATTTAAAAGTGTAGATAAGTAAGTCATTTGTACTGTGGGACCAATCGTAACCATCAGCGCCCGCTGAAGAAATAGAGACATTTTAAAAAACTCTATTTCCTTGACTTTCTAGTGGTATCAATCCGTTGAAGTTACAACGGTTGCGTCACATATTCGCACCAACATGTATTTAGTGATTTTTTTTCCGATAATTCTAAGTTGTACCGCTTTTAACAGTGAAACGATTGACTGTGGGACTTAATTGAACTTATTTTGGACTTTGACCTCCTAAGTGTGATTAATGAGACAATTGGACTCCAAGAAAAAGCATTCTTCTTAATTTGACATGATTGCTGGAACTCAGCGATTACACTGGGCGCTGTGGTAGCGCTTTACTTGAAAGTGTAGATAAGTAAGTCATTTTTTACAATGGGACCAATCCTAGGCGTTAGTGCGCGCTAAAGAAATGGAAACAGTTTCAAAAACTCTATTTCATTGACTTTCTAGTGGTATCAATCCGTTGAAGTTACAACGGTTGCGTCACATATTCGCACCAACATGTATTTAGTGATGTTTTTCCGATATTTCTAAGTTGTACCGCTTTTAACAGTGAAACGATTGACTGTGGGACTTAATTGAACTTAATTTGGACTTTGACCTCCTAAGTGTGATTAATGAGACAATTGGACTCCAAGAAAAAGCATTCTTCTTAATTTGACATGATTGCTGGAACTCAGCGATTACACTGGGCGCTGTGGTAGCGCTTTACTTGAAAGTGTAGATAAGTAAGTCATTTTTTACAATGGGACCAATCCTAGGCGTTAGCGCGCGCTAAAGAAATAGAAAAAGTTTCAAAAACTACATTTCATTGACTTTCTAGCGGTATCACTCCGTTTGAGTTACAACGTTTGCATCACATAGTCGTACCAACATGTATTTAGTGATATTTTCCGACATTACTAAGTTGTATCGCTTGTAACGGTGAAACGATTGACTGTGGGACCTAGTTGGATTTATTTTGACTTTGACGTTATATATGTGACAAATGAGCCAATTGGACTCCGAAAACTGACATTCTTCTTAATTTGACATGATTGCTGGAACTGAGCGATTACACTGGGTGCTGTGGTAGCGCTTTACTTGAAAGTGTAGACAAGTAAGTCATTTTTACAATGGGACCAATCCTAGCCGTTAGCGCGCGCTGTAGAAATAGAGACAGTTTCAAAAACTACATTTCCTTGACTTTCTGACAGAATCAGTCCGCTTGAGTTACAACGGTTGCGTCACATATTCGTACCAACATGTATTTAGTGATATTTTCCGATATTACTAAGTTGTATCGCTTGTAACAGTGAAAAGTTTGACTGTGGGACTTAATTAAACTTATTTTGGACTTTGACCTCCTAAATGTGATAAATAAGCCAATTGGACTCCAAGAAATAACATTGTTCTTAATTCGACATGATTGCTGGAACTCAGCGATTACACTGGGCGCTGTGGTAGCGCTTTTTTTGAAAGTGTAGATAAGTAAGTCATTTTTTACTGTGGGACCAATCCTAGCCGTTAGCGCGCGCTGAAGAAATGGAAACAGTTTCAAAAACTGTATTTGATTGACTTTCTAGTGGTATCAATCCGTTGAAGTTACAACGGTTGCGTCACATATTCGTACCAACATGTATTTAGTGATGTTTTTCCGATATTTCTAAGTTGTACCGCTTTTAACAGTAAAACGATTGACTGTGGGACTTAATTGGACCTATTTTGGACTTTGACATCCTAAATGTGATAAATGAGCCAATTGGACTCCGAAAACTAACATTCTCTTAATTTGACATGATTGCTGGATCTCAGTGATTACACTGGGCGCTGTGGTAGCGCTTTATTAAAGAAATAAAATAAATAAGTCATTTTAAACTGTGGGACCAATCGTAGCCGTTAGCGCGCGCTGAAGAAATAGAGACAATTTCAAAAACTACATTTCCTTGCCTTTCTGACAGAATCAGTCCGGTTGAGTTACAACAGTTGCGCCACATATTCGTACCAACATGTATTTAGTGACATTTTTCCGATATTACTAAGTTGCATCGCTTTTAACAGTGAAACGATTAACTGTGGGACCTAATTGAACTTATTTTGAACTTTCACGTTATAGATGCGACATATGAGCCAATTGGACTCCAAGAAGTAACATTCCTCTTAATTTGACATGATTACTGGGACTCTGCGATTACACTGGGCGCTGTGGTAGCGCTTTATTAAAGAAATAAAATAAATAAGCCATTTTTTCCTGTGGTACCAGTCCTAGCCGTTAGTGCGAACTGAAGAAGTAAAAACAGTTTCAAAAACTACATTTCATTGACTTTCTACCGGTATTAATCCGTTTGAGTTGCAACAGTTGCGTCACACATTCGTATCAACATGTATTTAGTGATACTTTTTAGATATTGCTAAATTGTATCGCTTTTAACAGTGAAACGATTGACTGTGGGGCTTTATTGAACAGATTATAGACTTTGACCTCCAAAATGTGATAAATGAAACAATTGGACTCCAAGAAATAACACTCTTCTTAATTTGACATGATTGCTGGAACTCAACGATTACACAGAGCGCTGTTGTAGCGCTTTATTTGAAAGTGTAGATAAGTAATCCATTTTTTACTGTGGTACCAATCCTAGCCGTTAACGAGCGCTGAAGAAATGAAAACGGTTTCAAAAACTACATTTCATTGACTTTCTAGCGGTATCAATCCGTTTGAGATACAACGGTTGCGTCACATATTAATACCAACATGTATTTAGTGATGTTTTTCCGATATTACTAAGTTGTATCGCTTTAACGGTGAAACAATTGACTGTGGGACCTAGTTGGACTTATTTTGGACTTTGACCTCCTAAGTGTGATTAATGAGACAATTGGACTCCAAGAAAAAGCATTCATCTTAATTTGACATGATTGCTGGAACTGAGCGATTACACTGGGTGCTGTGGTAGCGCTTTACTTGAAAGTGTAGATAAGTAAGTCATTTTTACAATGGGACCAATCCTAGCCGTTAGCGCGCGCTGTAGAAATAGAGACAGTTTCAAAAACTACATTTCCTTGACTTTCTGACAGAATCAGTCCGCTTGAGTTACAACGGTTGCGTCACATATTCGTACCAACATGTATTTAGTGATATTTTTCCGATATTACTAAGTTGTATCGCTTTTAACAGTGAAACGATTGACTGTGGGACTTAATTGAACAGATTATAGACTTTGACCTCCAAAATTTGATAAATGAAACAATTGGACTCCAAGAAATAACACTCTTCTTAATGTGACATGATTGCTGGAACTCAACGATTACGCAGAACGCTGTGGTAGCGCTTTTTTTGAAAGTGTAGATAAGTAAGTCATTTTTTACTGTGGGACCAATCCTAGCCGTTAGCGCGCGCTGAAGAAATGGAAACAGTTTCAAAAACTACATTTCCTTGACTTTCTAGTGGTATCAATCCGGTTGAGTTACAACCGTTGCGTCACATGTTCGTACCAACATGTATTTGGCGATAATTTTCTGATAATACTAGGTTGCATCGTTTTTAACAGTGAAACGATTGACTGTGGGACTTAATTGAACAGATTTTAGTCTTTGACCTTCAAAGTGAGATAAATAAGACAATTGGACTCCAAGAAATAACACTCTTCTTAATTTGACATGATTGCTGGAACTCAACGATTACACAGAGCGCTGTGGTAGCGCTTTATTTAAAAGTGTAGATAAGTAAGTCATTTGTACTGTGGGACCAATCGTAACCATCAGCGCCCGCTGAAGAAATAGAGACAGTTTCAAAAACTCTATTTCCTTGACTTTCTAGTGGTATCAATCCGTTGAAGTTACAACGGTTGCGTCACATATTCGCACCAACATGTATTTAGTGATGTTTTTCCGATAATTCTAAGTTGTACCGCTTTTAACAGTGAAACGATTGACTGTGGGACTTAATTGAACTTATTTTGGACTTTGACCTCCTAAGTGTGATTAATGAGACAATTGGACTCCAAGAAAAAGCATTCTTCTTAATTTGACATGATTGCTGGAACTCAGCGATTACACTGGGCGCTGTGGTAGCGCTTTACTTGAAAGTGTAGATAAGTAAGTCATTTTTTACAATGGGACCAATCCTAGGCGTTAGTGCGCGCTAAAGAAATGGAAACAGTTTCAAAAACTCTATTTCATTGACTTTCTAGTGGTATCAATCCGTTGAAGTTACAACGGTTGCGTCACATATTCGCACCAACATGTATTTAGTGATGTTTTTCCGATATTTCTAAGTTGTACCGCTTTAACAGTGAAACGATTGACTGTGGGACTTAATTGAACTTATTTTGGACTTTGACCTCCTAAGTGTGATTAATGAGACAATTGGACTCCAAGAAAAAGCATTCTTCTTAATTTGACATGATTGCTGGAACTCAGCGATTACACTGGGCGCTGTGGTAGCGCTTTACTTGAAAGTGTAGATAAGTAAGTCATTTTTTACACTGGGACCAATCCTAGGCGTTAGCGCGCGCTAAAGAAATAGAAAAAGTTTCAAAAACTACATTTCATTGACTTTCTAGCGGTATCACTCCGTTTGAGTTACAACGTTTGCATCACATAGTCGTACCAACATGTATTTAGTGATATTTTCCGACATTACTAAGTTGTATCGCTTGTAACGGTGAAACGATTGACTGTGGGACCTAGTTGGATTTATTTTGACTTTGACGTTATAAATGTGACAAATGAGCCAATTGGACTCCGAAAACTGACATTCTTCTTAATTTGACATGATTGCTGGAACTGAGCGATTACACTGGGTGCTGTGGTAGCGCTTTACTTGAAAGTGTAGACAAGTAAGTCATTTTTACAATGGGACCAATCCTAGCCGTTAGCGCGCGCTGTAGAAATAGAGACAGTTTCAAAAACTACATTTCCTTGACTTTCTGACAGAATCAGTCCGCTTGAGTTACAACGGTTGCGTCACATATTCGTACCAACATGTATTTAGTGATATTTTCCGATATTACTAAGTTGTATCGCTTGTAACAGTGAAAAGTTTGACTGTGGGACTTAATTAAACTTATTTTGGACTTTGACCTCCTAAATGTGATAAATAAGCCAATTTGGCTCCAAGAAATAACATTGTTCTTAATTCGACATGATTGCTGGAACTCAGCGATTACACTGGGCGCTGTGGTAGCGCTTTTTTTGAAAGTGTAGATAAGTAAGTCATTTTTTACTGTGGGACCAATCCTAGCCGTTAGCGCGCGCTGAAGAAATGGAAACAGTTTCAAAAACTGTATTTGATTGACTTTCTAGTGGTATCAATCCGTTGAAGTTACAACGGTTGCGTCACATATTCGTACCAACATGTATTTAGTGATGTTTTTCCGATATTACTAAGTTGTATCGCTTTAACGGTGAAACAATTGACTGTGGGACCTAGTTGGACTTATTTTGGACTTTGACCTCCTAAGTGTGATTAATGAGACAATTGGACTCCAAGAAAAATCATTCTTCTTAATTTGACATGATTGCTGGAACTGAGCGTTTACACTGGGTGCTGTGGTAGCGCTTTACTTGAAAGTGTAGATAAGTAAGTCATTTTTACAATGGGACCAATCCTAGCCGTTAGCGCGCGCTGTAGAAATAGAGACAGTTTCAAAAACTACATTTCCTTGACTTTCTGACAGAATCAGTCCGCTTGAGTTACAACGGTTGCGTCACATATTCGTACCAACATGTATTTAGTGATATTTTTCCGATATTACTAAGTTGTATCGCTTTTAACAGTGAAACGATTGACTGTGGGACTTAATTGAACAGATTATAGACTTTGACCTCCAAAATGTGATAAATGAAACAATTGGACTCCAAGAAATAACACTCTTCTTAATGTGACATGATTGCTGGAACTCAACGATTACGCAGAACGCTGTGGTAGCGCTTTTTTTGAAAGTGTAGATAAGTAAGTCATTTTTTACTGTGGGACCAATCCTAGCCGTTAGCGCGCGCTGAAGAAATGGAAACAGTTTCAAAAACTGTATTTGATTGACTTTCTAGTGGTATCAATCCGTTGAAGTTACAACGGTTGCGTCACATATTCGTACCAACATGTATTTAGTGATGTTTTCCGATATTTCTAAGTTGTACCGCTTTTAACAGTGAAACGATTGACTGTGGGACTTAATTGGACTTATTTTGGACTTTGACATCCTAAATGTGATAAATGAGCCAATTGGACTCCGAAAACTAACATTCTTCTTAATTTGACATGATTGCTGGAACTCAGTGATTAGACTGGGCGCTGTTGTAGCGCTCTATTTGAAAGTGTAGATAAGTAAGTCATTTTTACAATGGGACCACTCCTAGCCGCTAGCGCGCGCTGAAGAAATAGAGACAGTTTCAAAAACTACATTTCCTTGAATTTCTGACAGAATCAGTCCGGTTAAGTTACAACGGTTGCGTCACATATTCGTACCAACATGTATTTAATGATATTTTTCCGATACTACTAAGTTGTATCGCTTTTAACTGTGAAACGATTAACTGTGGGACCTAATTGAACCTATTTTGGACTTTCACGTTATAGATGTAACAAATGCGCCAATTGGACTCCAAGAAGTAACATTCCTCTTAATTTGACATGATTACTGGAACTCAGCAATTACACTGGGCGCTGTGGTAGAGCTTTACTTGAAAGTGTAGATAAGCAAGTCATTTTTACAATGGGACCAATCCTAGCCGTTAGCGCGCGCTTATGAAATAGAAACAGTTTCAAAAACTACATTTCATTGACTTTCTAGCGGTATCAATCCGTTTGAGTTGCAACAGTTGCGTCACATATTCGTATCAACATGTATTTAGTGATATTTTTCCGATATTACTAGGTTGCATCGCTTTTAACAGTAAAGCGATTGACTGTGGGACTTAATTGAACTGCTTTTGGACTTTAACCTCCAAAATGTGATAAATGAGACAATTGGATTTCAAGAAATAACATTCTTTTTAATCTGACATGATTGCTGGAACTGAGCGATTACACTGGGTGCTGTGGTAGCGCTGTATTTAAAAGTGTAGATAAGTAAGTCATTTTTTACTGTGGGACCAATCCTAGCCGTTAGCGCGCGCTGAAGAAATGGAAACAGTTTCAAAAACTATATTTCCTTGACTTTCTAGTGGTATCAACCCGGTTGAGTTACAACCGTTGCGTCACATGTTCGTACCAATATGTATTTGGCGATAATTTTCTGATAATACTAGGTTGCATCGTTTTTAACAGTGAAACGATTGACTGTGAGACTTAATTGAACAGATTTTAGACTTTGACCTTCAAAATGAGATAAATAAGACCATTGGACTCCAAGAAATAACACTCTTCTTAATTTGACATGATTGCTGGAACTCAACGATTACACAGAGCGCTGTGGTAGCGCTTTATTTGAAAGTGTAGATAAGTAAGTCATTTTTTACAGTGGGACCAATCTTAGCCGTTAGCGCGCGCTGACGATGTGGAAACAGTTTCAAAAACTCTATTTCATTGACTTTCTAGTGGTATCAATCCGTTGAAGTTACAACGGTTGCGTCACATATTCGTACCAACATGTATTTAGTGATGTTTTTCCGATATTTCTAAGTTGTACCGCTTTTAACATTGAAACGATTGACTGTGGGACTTAATTGAACTTATTTTGGACTTTGACCTCCTAAGTGTGATTAATGAGACAATTGGACTCCAAGAAAAAGCATTCTTCTTAATTTGACATGATTGCGGGAACTCAGCGATTACACTGGGCGCTGTGGTAGCGCTTTACTTGAAAGTGTAGATAAGTAAGTCATTTTTTACAATGGGACCAATCTTAGGCGTTAGCGCGCGCTAAAGAAATAGAAACAGTTTCAAGAACTACATTTCATTGACTTTCTAGCGGTATCAGTCCGTTTGTGTTACAACGGTTGCATCGCATAGTCGTACCAACATGTATTTAGTGATATTTTCCGACATTACTAAGTTGTATCGCTTGTAACAGTGAAACGATTGACTGTGGCACTTAATTGAACTGATTTTGGACTTTGACCTTATAAATGAGATAAATGAGGCAATTGGACTCCAAGAAACAACATTCTTTTTAATTTGACATGATTGCTGGAGCTCAGAGTTTACACTGGGCTCTGTTGTAGCGCTTTATTTGAAAGTGTAGATAAGTAATCCATTTTTTACTGTGGTACCAATCCTAGCCGTTACCGTGCGCTGAAGAAATGGAAACAGTTTCAAAAACTACATTTCATTGACTTTCTAGCGGTATCAATCAGTTTGAGTTACAACGGTTGCGTCACATATTCGTACCAACATGTATTTAGTGATATTTTTCCGATATTACTAAGTTGTATCGCTTTTAACGGTGAAACGATTGACTGTGGGACCTAGTTGGACTTATTTTGACTTTGACGTTGTAAATGTGACAAATGAGCCAGTTGGACTCCGAAAACTAACATTCTTCTTAATTTGAGCTTATTTCTGGAACTCTGCAATTACACTGGTCGCTGTGGTAGCGCTTTATTAAAAAAATAAAATAAATAAGTCATTTTGTACTGTGGGACCAATCGTAGCCGTTAGCGCGCTGAAGAAATAGAGACAATTTCAAAAACTACATTTCCTTGAGTTTCTAGTGGTATCAATCCGGTTGAGTTACAACAGTTGCGTCACATGTTCGTACCAACATGTATTTGGCGATAATTTTCTGATAATACTAGGTTGCATCGTTTTTAACAGTGAAACGATTGACTGTGGGACTTAATTGAGCAGATTTTAGTCTTTGACCTTCAAAGTGAGATAAATAAGACAATTGGACTCCAAGAAATAACACTCTTCTTAATTTGACATGATTGCTGGAACTCAACGATTACACAGAGCGCTGTGGTAGCGCTTTATTTAAAAGTGTAGATAAGTAAGTCATTTGTACTGTGGGACCAATCGTAACCGTCAGCGCCCGCTGAAGAAATAGAGACAGTTTCAAAAACTCTATTTCCTTGACTTTCTAGTGGTATCAATCCGGTTGAGTTACAACCGTTGCGTCACATGTTCGTACCAACATGTATTTGGCGATAATTTTCTGATAATACACTAGGTTGCATCGCTTTTAACAGTGAAACGATTGACTGTGGGACTTAACTGAACAGATTTTAGACTTTGACCTTCAAAATGAGATAAATAAGACAATTGGACTCCAAGAAATTACACTCTTCTTAATTTGACATGATTGCTGGAACTCAACGATTACACAGAGCGCTGTGGTAGCGCTTCATTTAAAAGTGTAGATAAGTAAGTCATTTTTTACTGTGGGACCAATCCTAGCCGTTAGCGCGCGCTGAAGAAATGGAAACAGTTTCAAAAACTCTATTTCATTGACTTTCTAGTGGTATCAATCCGTTGAAGTTACAACGGTTGCGTCACATATTCGCACCAACATGTATTTAGTGATGTTTTTCCGATATTTCTAAGTTGTACCGCTTTTAACAGTGAAACGATTGACTGTGGGACTTAATTGAACTTATTTTGGACTTTGACCTCCTAAGTGTGATTAATGAGACAATTGAACTCCAAGAAAAAGCATTCTTCTTAATTTGACATGATTGCTGGAACTCAGCGCTTACACTAGGCAGCGTGGGAGCGGTTTATTAAAAAATTTGGATAAATTAGTCATTTTGAACTGTGGGACTAATTGTAGCCGTTAGCGCGCGCTGAATAAATCGAGACAGTTTCAAAAACTACATTTCATTGTCTTTCTAACAGTATCAATCCAGTTGAATTACAACGATTGCATCACATATTTGTACCAACATGTATTTGGCGATAATTTTCTGATAATACTAGGTTGCATCGCTTTTAACAGTGAAACCATTGACTGTGGGACTTAATTGAACAGATTTTAGACTTTGACCTCCGAAATGTGATAAATGAGACAATGGGACTCCAAGAAATAACACTCTTCTTAATTTGACATGATTGCTGGAACTCAACGATTACACAGAGCGCTGTGGTAGCGCTTTATTTGAAAGTGTAGATAAGTAAGTCATTTTTTACAGTGGGACCAATCTTAGCCGTTAGCGCGCGCTGAAGAAATGGAAACAGTTTCAAAAACTCTATTTCATTGACGTTCTAGTGGTATCAATCCGTTGAAGTTACAACGGTTGCGTCACATATTCGTACCAACATGTATTTAGTGATGTTTTTCCGATATTTCTAAGTTGTACCGCTTTTAACAGTGAAACGATTGACTGTGGGACTTAATTGAACTTATTTTGGACTTTGACCTCCTAAGTGTGATTAATGAGACAATTGGACTCCAAGAAAAAGCATTCTTCTTAATTTGACATGATTGCTGGAACTCAGCGATTACACTGGGCGCTGTGGTAGCGCTTTACTTGAAAGTGTAGATAAGTAAGTCATTTTTTACAATGGGACCAATCCTAGGTGTTAGCGCGCGCTAAAGAAATAGAAAAAGTTTCAAAAACTACATTTCATTGACTTTCTAGCGGTATCACTCCGTTTGAGTTACAACGGTTGCATCACAAAGTCGTACCAACATGTATTTAGTGATATTTTCCGACATTACTAAGTTGTATCGCTTGTAACAGTGAAACGATTGATTGTGGGACTTAATTAAACTTATTTTGGACTTTGACCTCCTAAATATGGTAAATGAGCCAATTGGACTCCAAGAAATAACATTGTTCTTAATTTGACATGATTGCTGGAGCTCAGCGATTACACTGGGCTCTGTTGTAGCGCTTTATTTGAAAGTGTAGATAAGTAATCCATTTTTTACTGTAGTACCATTCCTAGCCGTTAACGCGCGCTGAAGAAATAGAGACAATTTCAAAAACTACATTTCCTTGCCTTTCTGACAGAATCAGTCTGGTTGAGTTACAACGTTTGCGCCACATATTCGTACCAACATGTATTTAGTGATGTTTTTCCGATATTTCTAAGTTGTACCGCTTTTAACAGTAAAACGATTGACTGTGGGACTTAATTGGACTTATTTTGGACTTTGACATCCTAAATGTGATAAATGAGCCAATTGGACTCCGAAAACTAACATTCTTCTTAATTTGACATGATTGCTGGAACTCAGTGATTACACTGGGCGCTGTGGTAGCGCTTTATTAAAGAAATAAAATAAATAAGTCATTTTGTACTGTGGGACCAATCGTAGCCGTTAGCGCGCGCTGAAGAAATAGAGACAATTTCAAAAACTACATTTCCTTGCCTTTCTGACAGAATCAGTCCGGTTGAGTTACAACGGTTGCGCCACATATTCGTACCAACATGTATTTAGTGATATTTTTCCGATATTACTAAGTTGCATCGCTTTTAACAGTGAAACGATTAACTGTGGGACCTAATTGAGCTTATTTTGGACTTTCACGTTATAGATGTGACATATGAGCCAATTGGACTCCAAGAAGTAACATTCCTCTTAATTTTACATGATTACTGGAACTCTGCGATTACACTGGGCGCTGTGGTAGAGCTTTATTTGAAAGTGTAGATAAGTAAGCCATTTTTTCCTGTGGTACCAGTCCTAGCCGTTAGCGCGAACTGAAGAAGTAAAAACAGTTTCAAAAACTACATTTCATTGACTTTCTACCGGTATTAATCCGTTTGAGTTGCAACACTTGCGTCACACATTCGTATCAACATGTATTTAGTGATACTTTTTAGATATTGCTAAATTGTATCGCTTTTAACAGTGAAACGATTGACTGTGGGGCTTTATTGAACAGATTATAGATTTTGACCTCCAAAATGTGATAAATGAAACAATTGGACTCCAAGAAATAACACTCTTCTTAATTTGACATGATTGCTGCAACTCAACGATTACACAGAGCGCTGTTGTAGCGCTTTATTTGAAAGTGTAGATAAGTAATCCATTTTTTACTGTGGTACCAATCCTAGCCGTAAACGAGCGCTGAAGAAATGAAAACGGTTTCAAAAACTACATTTCATTGACTTTCTAGCGGTATCAATCCGTTTGGGATACAACGGTTGCGTTACATATTAATACCAACATGTATTTAGTGATGTTTTTCCGATATTACTAAGTTGTATCGCTTTAACGGTGAAACAATTGACTGTGGGACCTAGTTGGACTTATTTTGGACTTTGACCTCCTAAGTGTGATTAATGAGACAATTGGACTCCAAGAAAAAGCATTCTTCTTAATTTGACATGATTGCTTGAACTGAGCGATTACACTGGGTGCTGTGGTAGCGCTTTACTTGAAAGTGTAGATAAGTAAGTCATTTTTACAATGGGACCAATCCTAGCCGTTAGCGCGCGCTGTAGAAATAGAGACAGTTTCAAAAACTACATTTCCTTGACTTTCTGACAGAATCAGTCCGCTTGAGTTACAACGGTTGCGTCACATATTCGTACCAACATGTATTTAGTGATATTTTTCCGATATTACTAAGTTGTATCGCTTTTAACAGTGAAACGATTGACTGTGGGACTTAATTGAACAGATTATAGACTTTGACCTCCAAAATGTGATAAATGAAACAATTGGACTCCAAGAAATAACACTCTTCTTAATGTTACATGATTGCTGGAACTCAACGATTACGCAGAACGCTGTGGTAGCGCTTTTTTTGAAAGTGTAGATAAGTAAGTCATTTTTTACTCTGGGACCAATCCTAGCCGTTAGCGCGCGCTGAAGAAATGGAAACAGTTTCAAAAACTGTATTTGATTGACTTTCTAGTGGTATCAATCCGTTGAAGTTACAACGGTTGCGTCACATATTCGTACCAACATGTATTTAGTGATGTTTTTCCGATATTTCTAAGTTGTACCGCTTTTAACAGTAAAACGATTGACTGTGGGACTTAATTGGACTTATTTTGGACTTTGACATCCTAAATGTGATAAATGAGCCAATTGGACTCCGAAAACTAACATTCTTCTTAATTTGACATGATTGCTGGAACTCAGTGATTACACTGGGCGCTGTGGTAGCGCTTTATTAAAGAAATAAAATAAATAAGTCATTTTGTACTGTGGGACCAATCGTAGCCGTTAGCGCGCGCTGAAGAAATAGAGACAATTTCAAAAACTACATTTCCTTGCCTTTCTGACAGAATCAGTCCGGTTGAGTTACAACGGTTGCGCCACATATTCGTACCAACATGTATTTAGTGATGTTTTTCCGATATTACTAAGTTGCATCGCTTTTAACAGTGAAACGATTAACTGTGGGACCTAATTGAACTTATTTTGGACTTTCACGTTATAGATGTGACATATGAGCCAATTGGACTCCAAGAAGTAACATTCCTCTTAATTTTACATGATTACTGGAACTCTGCGATTACACTGGGCGCTGTGGTAGAGCTTTATTTGAAAGTGTAGATAAGTAAGCCATTTTTTCCTGTGGTACCAGTCCTAGCCGTTAGCGCGAACTGAAGAAGTAAAAACAGTTTCAAAAACTACATTTCATTGACTTTCTACCGGTGCTAATCCGTTTGAGTTGCAACAGTTGCGTCACACATTCGTATCAACAAGTATTTAGTGATACTTTTTAGATATTGCTAAATTGTATCGCTTTTAACAGTGAAACGATTGACTGTGGGGGCTTTATTGAACAGATTATAGACTTTGACCTCCAAAATGTGATAAATGAAACAATTGGACTCCAAGAAATAACACTCTTCTTAATTTGACATGATTGCTGGAACTCAACGATTACACAGAGCGCTGTTGTAGCGCTTTATTTGAAAGTGTAGATAAGTAATCCATTTTTTACTGTGGTACCAATCCTAGCCGTTAACGAGCGCTGAAGAAATGAAAACGGTTTCAAAAACTACATTTCCTTGACTTTCTAGCGGTATCAATCCGTTTGAGATACAACGGTTGCGTCACATATTAATACCAACATGTATTTAGTGATGTTTTTCCGATATTACTAAGTTGTATCGCTTTTAACAGTGAAACGATTAACTGTGGGACCTAATTGAACTTATTTGGACTTTCACGTTATAGATGTGACATATGAGCCAATTGGACTCCAAGAAGTAACATTCCTCTTAATTTTACATGATTACTGGAACTCTGCGATTACACTGGGCGCTGTGGTAGAGCTTTATTTGAAAGTGTAGATAAGTAAGCCATTTTTTCCTGTGGTACCAGTCCTAGCCGTTAGCGCGAACTGAAGAAGTAAAAACAGTTTCAAAAACTACATTTCATTGACTTTCTACCGGTATTAATCCGTTTGAGTTGCAACAGTTGCGTCACACATTCGTATCAACATGTATTTAGTGATACTTTTTAGAGATTGCTAAATTGTATCGCTTTTAACAGTGAAACGATTGACTGTGGGGCTTTATTGAACAGATTATAGACTTTGACCTCCAAAATGTGATAAATGAAACAATTGGACTCCAAGAAATAACACTCTTCTTAATTTGACATGATTGCTGGAACTCAACGATTACACAGAGCGCTGTTGTAGCGCTTTATTTGAAAGTGTAGATAAGTAATCCATTTTTTACTGTGGTACCAATCCTAGCCGTTAACGAGCGCTGAAGAATTGAAAACGGTTTCAAAAACTACATTTCATTGACTTTCTAGCGGTATCAATCCGTTTGAGATACAACGGTTGCGTCACATATTAATACCAACATGTATTTAGTGATGTTTTTCCGATATTACTAAGTTGTATCGCTTTAACGGTGAAACAATTGACTGTGGGACCTAGTTGGACTTATTTTGGACTTTGACCTCCTAAGTGTGATTAATGAGACAATTGGACTCCAAGAAAAAGCATTCTTCTTAATTTGACATGATTGCTGGAACTGAGCGATTACACTGGGTGCTGTGGTAGCACTTTACTTGAAAGTGTAGATAAGTAAGTCATTTTTACAATGGGACCAATCCTAGCCGTTAGCACGCGCTGTAGAAATAGAGACAGTTTCAAAAACTACATTTCCTTGACTTTCTGACAGAATCAGTCCGCTTGAGTTACAACGGTTGTGTCACATATTCGTACCAACATGTATTTAGTGATATTTTTCCGATATTACTAAGTTGTATCGCTTTTAACAGTGAAACGATTGACTGTGGGACTTAATTGAACAGATTATAGACTTTGACCTCCAAAATGTGATAAATGAAACAATTGGACTCCAAGAAATAACACTCTTCTTAATGTGACATGATTGCTGGAACTCAACGATTACGCAGAACGCTGTGGTAGCGCTTTTTTTGAAATGTAGATAAGTAAGTCATTTTTTACTGTGGGACCAATCCTAGCCGTTAGCGCGCGCTGAAGAAATGGAAACAGTTTCAAAAACTGTATTTGATTGACTTTCTAGTGGTATCAATCCGTTGAAGTTACAACGGTTGCGTCACATATTCGTACCAACATGTATTTAGTGATGTTTTTCCGATATTTCTAAGTTGTACCGCTTTTAACAGTAAAACGATTGACTGTGGGACTTAATTGGACTTATTTTGGACTTTGACATCCTAAATGTGATAAATGAGTCAATTGGACTCCGAAAACTAACATTCTTCTTAATTTGACATGATTGCTGGAACTCAGTGAATACACTGGGCGCTGTTGTAGCGCTTTATTTGAAAGTGTAGATAAGTAATCCATTTTTTACTGTGGTACCAATCCTAGCCGTTTACGCGTGCTGAAGAAGTGGAAACAGTTTCAAAAACTGTATTTGATTGACTTTCTAGTGGTATCAATCCGTTGAAGTTACAACGGTTGCGTCACATATTTGTACCAACATGTATTTAGTGATGTTTTTCCGATATTTCTAAGTTGTACCGCTTTTAACAGTAAAACGATTGACTGTGGGACTTAATTGGACTTATTTTGGACTTTGACATCCTAAATGTGATAAATGAGTCAATTGGACTCCGAAAACTAACATTCTTCTTAATTTGACATGATTGCTGGAACTCAGTGAATACACTGGGCGCTGTTGTAGCGCTTTATTTGAAAGTGTAGATAAGTAATCCATTTTTTACTGTGGTACCAATCCTAGCCGTTTACGCGTGCTGAAGAAGTGGAAACAGTTTCAAAAACTGTATTTGATTGACTTTCTAGTGGTATCAATCCGTTGAAGTTACAACGGTTGCGTCACATATTTGTACCAACATGTATTTAGTGATGTTTTTCCGATATTTCTAAGTTGTACCGCTTTTAACAGTAAAACGATTGACTGTGGGACTTAATTGGACTTATTTTGGACTTTGACATCCTAAATGTGATAAATGAGCCAATTGGACTCCGAAAACTAACATTCTTCTTAATTTGACATGATTGCGGGAACTCAGTGATTAGACTGGGCGCTGTTGTAGCGCTTTATTTGAAAGTGTAGATAAGTAAGTCATTTTTACAATGGGACCAATCCTAGCCGTTAACGCGCGCTGAAGAAATAGAGACAGTTTCAAAAACTACATTTCCTTGACTTTCTGACAGAATCAGTCCGGTTGAGTTACAACGGTTGCGTCACATATTCGTACCAACATGTATTTAGTGATATTTTTCCGATATTACTAAGTTGTATCGCTTTTAACAGTGAAACGATTAACTGTGGGACCTAATTGAACTTATTTTGGACTTTCACGTTATAGATGTGACAAATGAGCCAATTGGACTCCAAGAAATAACATTCCTCTTAATTTGACATGGTTACTGGAACTCAGCGATTACACTGGGCGCTGTGGTAGAGCTTTACTTGAAAGTGTAGATAAGTAAGTCATTTTTACAATGGGACTACTCCTAGCCGCTAGCGCGCGATGAAGAAATAGAGACAGTTTCAAAAACTACATTTCCTTGACTTTCTGACAGAATCAGTCCGGTTAAGTTACAACGGTTGCGTCACATATTCGTACCAACATGTATTTAGTGATATTTTTCCGATATTACTAAGTTGTATCGCTTTTAACTGTGAAACGATTAACTGTGGGACCTAATTGAACCTATTTTGGACTTTCACGTTATAGATGTAACAAATGCGCCAATTGGACTCCAAGAAGTAACATTTCTCTTAATTTGACATGATTACTGGAACTCAGCGATTACACTGGGCGCTGTGGTAGAGCTTTACTTGAAAGTGTAGATAAGTAAGTCATTTTTACAATGGGACCAATCCTAGCCGTTAGCGCGCGCTGATGAAATAGAAACAGTTTCAAAAACTACATTTCATTGACTTTCTAGCGGTATCAATCCGTTTGAGTTGCAACAGTTGCGTCACACATTCGTATCAACATGTATTTAGTGATATTTTTCCGATATTACTAGGTTGCATCGCTTTTAACAGTAAAGCGATTGACTGTGGGACTTAATTGAACTGCTTTTGGACTTTGACCTCATAAATGTGATAAATGAGAAAATTGGATTTCAAGAATTAACATTCTTTTTAATTTGACATGATTGCTGGAACTCAGCGATTACACTGGGCGCTGTGGTAGCGCTTTACTTGAAAGTGTAGATAAGTAATCCATTTTTTACTGTGGTACCAATCCTAGCCGTTACCGCGCGCTGAAGAAATGGAAACAGTTTCAAAAACTGTATTTGATTGACTTTCTAGTGGTATCAATCCGTTGAAGTTACAACGGTTGCGTCACATATTCGTACCAACATGTATTTAGTGATGTTTTTCCGATATTTCTAAGTTGTACCGCTTTTAACAGTAAAACGATTGACTGTGGGACTTAATTGGACTTATTTTGGACTTTGACATCCTAAATGTGATAAATGAGCCAATTGGACTCCGAAAACTAACATTCTTCTTAATTTGACATGATTGCTGGAACTCAGTGATTAGACTGGGCGCTGTTGTAGCGCTTTATTTGAAAGTGTAGATAAGTAAGTCATTTTTACAATGGGACCAATCCTAGCCGTTAACGCGCGCTGAAGAAATAGAGACAGTTTCAAATACTACATTTCCTTGACTTTCTGACAGAATCAGTCCGGTTGAGTTACAACGGTTGCGTGACATATTCGTACCAACATGTATTTAGTGATATTTTTCCGATATTACTAAGTTGTATCGCTTTTAACAGTAAAGCGATTGACTGTGGGATTTAATTGAACTGCTTTTGGACTTTGACCTCATAAATGTGATAAATGAGACAATTGGATTTCAAGAAATAACATTCTTTTTAATTTGACATGATTGCTCGAACTCAGCGATTACACTGGGCGCTGTGGTAGCGCTTTACTTGAAAGTGTAGATAAGTAAGTCAATTTTACGATGGGACCAATCCTAGCCGTTAGCGCGCGCTGAAGAAATAGAAATAGTGTCAAAAACTACATTTCCTTGACTTTCTGACAGAATCAGTCCGGTTAAGTTACAACGGTTGCGTCACATATTCGTACCAACATGTATTTAGTGATATTTTTCCGATATAACTAAGTTGTATCGCTTTTAACTGTGAAACGATTAACTGTGGGACCTAATTGAACCTATTTTGGACTTTCACGTTATAGATGTAACAAATGCGCCAATTGGACTCCAAGAAGTAACATTCCTCCTAATTTGACATGATTACTGGAACTCAGCGATTACACTGGGCTCTGTGGTAGAGCTTTACTTGAAAGTGTAGATAAGTAAGTCATTTTTACAAAGGGACCAATCCTAGCCGTTAGCGCGCGCTGATGAAATAGAAACAGTTTCAAAAACTACATTTCATTGACTTTCTAGCAGTATCAATCCGTTTGAGTTGCAACAGTTGCGTCACACATCCGTATCAACATGTATTTAGTGATATTTTTCCGATATTACTAGGTTGCATCGCTTTTAACAGTAAAGCGATTGACTGTGGGACTTAATTGAACTGCTTTTGGACTTTGACCTCAAAAATGTGATAAATGAGACAATTGGATTTCAAGAAATAACATTCTTTTTAATTTGACATGATTGCTCGAACTCAGCGATTACACTGGGCGCTGTGGTAGCGCTTTACTTGAAAGTGTAGATAAGTAAGTCAATTTTACGATGGGACCAATCCTAGCCGTTAGTGCGCGCTGAAGAAATAGAAATAGTGTCAAAAACTACATTTCATTGACTTTCTAGCGGTATCAATCCGTCTGAGTTACAACGGTTGCGTCACATTGTCGTACCAACATGTATTTAGTGATATTTTCCGAAATTACTAAGTTGCATTGCTTGTAACAGTGAAACAATTGACTGTGGAACTTAATTAAACTTATTTTGGACTTTGACCTCCTAAATGTGATAAATGAGCCAATTGGACTCCAAGAAATAACATTGTTCTTAATTCGACATGATTGCTGGAACTCAGTGATTACACTGGGCGCTGTTGTAGCGCTTTATTTGAAAGTGTACATAAGTAATCCATTTTTTACTGTGGTACCAATCCTAGCCGTTAACACGCGCTGAAGAAATGGAAACAGTTTCAAAAACTACATTTCATTGACTTTCTAGCGGTATCAATCCGTTTGAGTTACAACAGTTGCGTCACACATTCGTATCAACATGTATTTAGTGATATGTTTCCGATATTGCTAAGTTGTATCGCTTTTAACAGTGAAACGATTGACTGTGGGACTTAATTGAACAGGTTATAGACTTTGACCTCCTAAGTGTGATTAATGAGACAATTGGACTCCAAGAAAAAGCATTCTTCTTAATTTGACATGATTGCTGGAACTCAGAGATTACGCTGGGTGCTGTGGTAGCGCTTTACTTGAAAGTGTAGATAAGTAAGTCATTTTTATAATGCGACCAATCCTAGCCGCTATCGCGCGCTGAAGAAATAGAAACAGTTTCAAAAACTACATTTCATTGACTTTCTAGCGGTATCAATTCGTTTGAGTTGCAACAGTTGCGTCACACATTCGTATCAACATGTATTTATTGATATTTTTCCGACATTACTAGGTTGCATCGCTTTTAACAGCAAAGCGATTGACTGTGGGACTTAATTGAACTGCTTTTGGACTTTGACCTCATAAATGTGATAAATGAGACAATTGGATTTCAAGAAATAACATTCTTTTTAATTTGACATGATTGCTGGAACTCAGCGATTACACTGGGCGCTGTGGTAGCGCTTTACTTGAAAGTGTAGATAAGTAAGTCAATTTTACGATGAGACCAATCCTAGCCATTAGCGCGCGCTGAAGAAATAGAAACAGTGTCAAAAACTACATTTCATTGACTTTCTAGCGGTATCAATCCGTTTGAGTTACAACGGTTGCGTCACATAGTCGTACCAACATGTATTTAGTGATATTTTCCGAAATTACTAAGTTGTATTGCTTGTAACAGTGAAACAATTGACTGTGGGACTTAATTAAACTTATTTTGGACTTTGACCTCCTAAATGTGATAAATGAGCCAATTGGACTCCAAGAAATAACATTGTTCTTAATTCGACATGATTGCTGGAACTCAGTGATTACACTAGGCGCTGTTGTAGCGCTTTATTTGAAAGTGTTGATAAGTAATCCATTTTTTACTGTGGTACCAATCCTAGCCGTTAACACGCGCTGAAGAAATGGAAACAGTTTCAAAAATTACATTTCATTGACTTTCTAGCGGTATCAATCCGTTTGAGTTACAACAGTTGCGTCACACATTCGAATCAACATGTATTTAGTGATATTTTTCCGATATTGCTAAGTTGTATCGCTTTTAACAGTGAAACGATTGACTGTGGGACTTAATTGAACAGATTATAGACTTTGACCTCCTAAGTGTGATTAATGAGACAATTGGACTCCAAGAAAAAGCATTCTTCTTAATTTGACATGATAGCTGGAACTCAGCGATTACGCTGGGTGCTGTGGTAGCGCTTCACTTGAAAGTGTAGATAAGAAAGTCATTTTTACAATGGGACAAATCGTAGCCGTTAGCGCGCGCTGAAGAAATAGAAACAGTGTCAAAAACTACATTTCATTGACCATCTAACGGTATCAATCCGTTTGAGTTGCAACAGTTGCGTCACACATTCGTATCAACATGTATTTAGTGATATTTTTCCGATATTACTAGGTTGCATCGCTTTTAACAGTAAAGCGATTGACTGTGGGACTTAATTGAAATGCTTTTGGACTTTGACCTCCTAAGTGTGATTAATGAGACAATTGGACTGCTAGAAAAAGCACTCTTCTTAATTTGACATGATTGCTGGAACTCAGCGATTTCACTGGGCGCTGTTGTAGCGCTTTATTTGAAAGTGTAGATAAGTAATCCATTTCTTACTGTGGTACCAATCCTAGTCGTTAACGCGCGCTGAAGAAATGGATACAGTTTCAAAAACTACATTTCATTGACTTTCTAGCGGTATAAATCCGTTTGAGTTACAACGGTTGCGTCACATATTCGTACCAACATGTATTTAGTGATATTCTCCGATATTACTAAGTTGCATCGCTTTTAACAGTGAAACGATTAACTGTGGGACCTAATTGAACTTATTTTGGACTTTCACGTTATAGATGTGACAAATTAGCCAATTGGACTCCAAGAAGTAACATTCCTCTTAATTTGACATGATTACTGGAACTCAGCGATTACACTGGGCGCTATGGTAGAGCTTTACTTGAAAGTGTAGATAAGAAAGTCATTTTTACAATGGGACAAATCCTAGCCGTTAGCGCGCGCTGAAGAAATAGAAACAGTTTCAAAAACTACATTTCATTGACTTTCTAGCGGTATCAATCCCTTTGAGTTGCAACAGTTGCGTCACACATTCGTATCAACATGTATTTAGTGACATTTTTCCGATATTACTAGGTTGCATCGCTCTTAACAGTAAAGCGAGTGACTGTGGGACTTATTTAAACTTATTTTGGACTTTGACCTCCTAAATGTGAAAAATAAGCCAATTGGACTCCAAGAAATAACATTGTTCTTAATTCGACATGATTGCTGGAACTCAGCGATTACACTGGGCGCTGTTGTAGCGCTTTATTGGAAAGTGTAGATAAGTAATCCATTTCTTACTGTGGTACCAATCCTAGCCGTTAACGCGCGCTGGAGAAATAGAAACAGCTTCAAAAACTACATTTCATTGACTTTCTAGCGGTATCAATCCGTTTGAGTTACAACGGTTGCGTCACATATTCGTACCAACATGTATTTAGTGATATTTTCCGATATTACTAAGTTGTATCGCTTTTAACGGTGAAACGATTGACTGTGGCACTTAATTGAACTGCTTTTGGACTTTGACCTCATAAATGTGATAAATGAGACAATTGGACTCCAAGAACTAACATTCTTCTTAATTTGACATGATTGCTGGAACTCAGCGGTTACACTGGGCGCTGTATAGCGCTTCATTTGAAAGTGTAGATAAGTAATCCATTTCTTACTGTGGTACAAATCCTAGCCGTTAACGCGCGCTGAAGAAATCGAAACAGTTTCAAAAACTACATTTCATTGAATTTCTAGCGGTGTCAATCCGTTTGAGTTACAACGGTTGCGTCACATATTCGTACCAACATGTATTTAGCGATATTTTTCTGATATTACTAGGTTGGATCCTTTTTAACAGTGAAGCGATTGACTGTGGGATTTAATTGAACTGCTTTTGGACTTTGACCTCATAAATGTAATAAATGAGACAATTGGACTCCAAGAACTAACATTCTTCTTAATTTGACATGATTGCTGGAATTCAGCGGTTACACTGGGCGCTGTATAGCGCTTCATTTGAAAGTGTAGATAAGTAAGTCATTTTGTACTGTGGGACCAATCGTAGCCGTTAGCGCGCGCTGAAGGAATAGAGACAGTTTCAAAAACTACATTTCATTGACTTTCTAGCGGTATCAATCCGTTTGAGTTACAACGGTTGCGTCACATAGTCGTACCAACATGTATTTAGTGATATTTTCCGATATTACTAAGTTGTATCGCTTTTAACAGTGAAACGATTGACTGTGAGACTTAATTTAACTTATTTTGGACTTTGACCTCCTAAATATGATAAATGAGCCAATTGGACTCCAAGAAATAACATTGTTCTTAATTCGAGATGATTGCTGAAACTCAGCGATTACACTGGGCGCTGTTATAGCGCTTTATTTGAAAGTGTAGATAAGTAATCCATTTCTTACTGTGGTACAAATCCTAGCCGTTAACGCGCGCTGAAGAAAGGGAAACAGCTTCAAAAACTACATTTCATTGACTTTCTAGCGGTGTCAATCCGTTTGAGTTACAACGGTTGCGTCACATATTCGTACCAACATGTATTTAGTGATATTTTCCGATATTACTAAGTTGTATCGCTTTTAACAGTGAAACGATTAACTGTGGGACCTAATTGAACTTATTTTGGACTTTCACGTTATAGATGTGACATATGAGCCAATTGGACTCCAAGAAGTAACATTCCTATTAATTTGACATGATTACTGGAACTCAGCGATTACACTGGGCGCTGTGGTAGAGCTTTACTTGAAAGTGTAGATAAGAAAGTCATTTTTACAATGGGACCAATCCTAGCCGTTAGCGCGCGCTGAAGAAATAGAAGCAGTTTCAAAAACTACATTTCATTGACTTTCTAGCGGCATCAATCCGTTTGAGTTGCAACAGTTGCGTCACACATTCGTATCAACATGTATTTAGTGACATTTTTCCGATATTACTAGGTTGCATCACTTTTAACAGTGAAGCGAGTGACTGTGGGACTTAATTGAACTGCTTTGGGACTTTGACCTCATAAATGTGATAAATGAGACAATTGGAATTCAAGAAATAACATTCTTTTTAATTTGACATGATTGCTGGAACTCAGCGATTACACTGGGCGCTGTGGTAGCGCTTTACTTCAAAGTGTAGATAAGTAAGTCATTTTTACAATGGGACCAATCCTAGCCGTTAGCGCGCGCTGAAGAAATAGAAACAGTTTCAAAAACTACATTTCATTGACTTTCTAGCGGTATCAATCCGTTTGAGTTACAACAGTTGCGTCACACATTCGTATCAACATGTATTCAGTGATATTTTTCCGATATTGCTAAGTTGTATCGCTTTTAACAGTGAAACGATTGACTGTGGGACTTAATTGAACAGATTATAGACTTTGACCTCCTAAGTGTGATTAATGAGACAATTGGACTCCAAGAAAAAGCATTCTTCTTAATTTGACATGATTGCTGGAACTCAGCGATTACGCTGGGTGCTGTGGTAGCGCTTTACTTGAACGTGTAGATAAGTAAGTCATTTTTATAATGCGACCAATCCTAGCCGCTAGCGCGTGCTGAAGAAATAGAAAAGTTTAAAAAACTACATTTCATTGACTTTCTAGCGGTATCAATCCGTTTGAGTAACGGTTGCGTCACATAGTCGTACCAACATGTATTTAGTGATATTTTCCACTATTACTAAGTTGTATCGCTTTTAACGGTGAAACGATTAACTGTGGGACCTAACTGAACTGATTTTGGACTTTCACGTTATAGATGTGACAAATGAGCCAATTGGACTCCAAGAAGTAACATTTCTCTTAATGTGACATGATTACTGGAACTCAGCGATTACACTGGGCGCTGTGGTAGAGCTTTACTTGAAAGTGTAGATAAGTAAGTCATTTTTACAATGGGACCAATCCTAGCCGTTAGCGGGCTGAAGAAATAGAATCAGTTTCAAAAACTACATTTCATTGACTTTCTAGCGGTATCAATCCGTTTCAGTTGCAACAGTTGCGTCACACATTCGTATCAACATGTATTTAGTGATATTTTTCCGATATTACTAGGTTGCATCACTTTAACCAGTAAAGCAATTGACTGTGGGACTTAATTGAACTGCTTTTGGACTTTGACCTCATAAATGTGATAAATGAGACAATTGGATTTCAAGAAATAACATTCTTTTTAATTTGACATGATTGCTGGAACTCAGCGATTACACTGGGCGCTGTGGTAGCGCTTTACTTGAAAGTGTAGATAAGTAAGTCATTTTTACAATGGGACCAATCCTAGTCGTTAGCGCGCGCTGAAGATATAGAATCAGTTTCAAAAACTACATTTCATTGACCTTCTAACGGTATCAATCCGTTTGAGTTGCAACAGTTGCGTCACACATTCGTATCAACATGTATTTAGTGATATTTTTCCGATATTACTAGGTTGCATCGCTTTTAACAGTAAAGCGATTGACTGTGGTACTTAATTGAAATGCTTTTGGACTTTGACCTCCTAAGTGTGATTAATGAGACAATTGGACTCCTAGAAAAAGCACTCTTCTTAATTTGACATGATTGCTGGAACTCAGCGATTTCACTGGGCGCTGTTGTAGCGCTTTATTTGAAAGTGTAGATAAGTAATCCATTTCTTACTGTGGTACCAATCCTAGTCGTTAACGCGCGCTGAAGAAATGGAAACAGTTTCAAAAACTACATTTCATTGACTTTCTAGCGATATCAATCCGTTTGAGTTACAACGGTTGCGTCACATATTCGTACCAACATGTATTTAGTGATATTCTCCGATATTACTAAGTTGTATCGCTTTTAACAGTGAAACGATTAACTGTGGGACCTAATTGAACTTATTTTAGACTTTCACGTTATAGATGTGACAAATGAGCCAATTGGACTCCAAGAAGTAACATTCCTCTTAATTTGACATGATTACTGGAACTCAGCGATTACACTGGGCGCTATGGTAGAGCTTTACTTGAAAGTGTAGATAAGAAAGTCATTTTTACAATGGGACAAATCCTACCCGTTAGCGCGCGCTAAAGAAATAGAACCAGTTTCAAAAACTACATTTCATTGAATTTCTTGCGGTATCAATCCGTTTGAGTTGCAACAGTTGCGTCACACATTCGTATCAACATGTATTTAGTGACATTTTTCCGATATTACTAGGTTGCATCGCTCTTAACAGTAAAGCGAGTGACTGTGGGACTTAATTGAACTGCTTTTGGACTTTGACCTCATAAATGTGATAAATGAGACAATTGGAATTCAAGAAATAACATTCTTTTTAATTTGACATGATTGCTGGAACTCAGCGATTACACTGGGCGCTGTGGTAGCGCTTTATTTGAAAGTGTAGATAAGTAAGTCATTTTTACAATGGGACCAATCCTAGCCGTTAGCGCGCGCTGAAGAAATAGAAACAGTTTCAAAAACTACATTTCATTGACTTTCTAGCGGTATCAATCCGTTTGAGTTACAACGGTTGCGTCACATAGTCGTACCAACATGTATTTAGTGATATTTTCCGATATTACTAAGTTGTATCGCTTGTAACAGTGAAACGTTTGACTGTGGGACTTAATTAAACTTATTTTGGACTTTGACCTCATAAATATAATAAATGAGACAATTGGAATTCAGGAAATAACATTCTTTTTAATTTGACATGATTGCTGGAACTCAGCGATTACACTGGGCGCTGTGGTAGCGCTTTACTTGAAAGTGTAGATAAGTAAGTCATTTTTACAATGGGACCAATCCTAGCCGTTAGCGCGCGCTGAAGAAATAGAAACAGTTTCAAAAACTACATTTCATTGACTTTCTAGCGGTATCAATCCGTTTGAGTTACAACGGTTGCGTCACATAGTCGTACCAACATGTATTTAGTGATATTTTCCGATATTACTAAGTTGTATCGCTTGTAACAGTGAAACGTTTGACTGTGGGACTTATTTAAACTTATTTTGGACTTTGACCTCCTAAATGTGATAAATAAGCCAATTGGACTCCAAGAAATAACATTGTTCTTAATTCGACATGATTGCTGGAACTCAGCGATTACACTGGGCGCTGTTGTAGCGCTTTATTGGAAAGTGTAGATAAGTAATCCATTTCTTACTGTGGTACCAATCCTAGTCGTTAACGCGCGCTGGAGAAATAGAAACAGCTTCAAAAACTACATTTCATTGACTTTCTAGCGGTATCAATCCGTTTGAGTTACAACGGTTGCGTCACATATTCGTACCAACATGTATTTAGTGATATTTTCCGATATTACTAAGTTGTATCGCTTTTAACGGTGAAACGATTGACTGTGGCACTTAATTGAACTGCTTTTGGACTTTGACCTCATAAATGTGATAAATGAGACAATTGGACTCCAAGAACTAACATTCTTCTTAATTTGACATGATTGCTGGAACTCAGCGGGTACACTGGGCGCTGTATAGCGCTTCATTTGAAAGTGTAGATAAGTAATCCATTTCTTACTGTGGTACAAATCCTAGCCGTTAACGCGCGCTGAAGAAATCGAAACAGTTTCAAAAACTACATTTCATTGACTTTCTAGCGGTGTCAATCCGTTTGAGTTACGACGGTTGCGTCACATATTCGTACCAACATGTATTTAGCGATATTTTTCTGATATTACTAGGTTGGATCCTTTTTAACAGTGAAGCGTTTGACTGTGGGACTTAATTGAACTGCTTTTGGACTTTGACCTCATAAATGTGATAAATGAGACAATTGGACTCCAAGAACTAACATTCCTATTAATTTGACATGATTACTGGAACTCAGCGATTACACTGGGCGCTGTGGTAGAGCTTTACGTGAAAGTGTAGATAAGAAAGTCATTTTTAAAATGGCACCAATCCTAGCCGTTAGCGCGCGCTGAAGAAATAGAAGCGCTTTCAAAAACTACATTTCATTGACTTTCTAGCGGTATAAATCCGTTTGAGTTGCAACAGTTGCGTCACACATTCGTATCAACATGTATTTAGTGACATTTTTCCGATATTACTAGGTTGCATCACTTTTAACAGTAAAGCGAGTGACTGTGGGACTTAATTGAACTGCTTTTGGACTTTGACCTCATAAATGTGATAAATGAGACAATTGGAATTCAAGAAATAACATTCTTTTTAATTTAACATGATTGCTGGAACTCAGCAATTACACTGGGCGCTGTGGTAGCGCTTTACTTGAAAGTGTAGATAAGTAAGTCATTTTTACAATGGGACCAATCCTAGCCGTTAGCGCGCGCTGAAGAAATAGAAACAGTTTCAAAAACTACATTTCATTGACTTTCTAGCGGTATCAATCCGTTTGAGTTACAACGGTTGCGTCACATAGTCGTACCAACATGTATTTAGTGATATTTTCCGATATTACTAAGTTGTATCGCTTGTAACAGTGAAACGTTTGACTGTGGGACTTAATTAAACTTATTTTGGACTTTGACCTCCTAAATGTGATAAATAAGCCAATTGGACTCCAAGAAATAACATTGTTCTTAATTCGACATGATTGCTGGAACTCAGCGATTACACTGGGCGCTGTTGTAGCACTTTATTGGAAAGTGTAGATAAGTAATCCATTTCTTACTGTGGTACTAATCCTAGCCGTTAACGTGCGCTGGAGAAATAGAAGCAGCTTCAAAAACTACATTTCATTGACTTTCTAGCGGTATCAATCCGTTTGAGTTACAACGGTTGCGTCACATATTCGTACCAACATGTGTTTAGTGATATTTTCCGATATTACTAAGTTGTATCGCTTTTAACGGTGAAACGATTGACTGTGAGACTTAATTAAACTTATTTTGGACTTTGACCTCCTAAATGTGATAAATGAGCCAATTGGACTCCAAGAAATAACATTGTTCTTAAATCGACATGATTGCTGAAGCTCAGCTATTACACTGGGCGCTGTTGTAGCGCTTTATTTGAAAGTGTAGATAAGTAATGCATTTCTTACTGTGGTACAAATCTTAGCCGTTAACGCGCGCTGGAGAAATAGAAACAGCTTCAAAAACTACATTTCATTGACTTTCTAGCGGTATCAATCTGTTTGAGTTACAACGGTTGCGTCACATATTCGTACCAACATGTATTTAGTGATATTTTCCGATATTACTAAGTTGTATCGCTTTTAACAGTAAAGCGAGTGACTGTGGGACTTAATTGAACTGCTTTTGGACTTTGACCTCATAAATGTGATAAATGAGACAATTGGAATTCAAGAAATAACATTCTTTTTAATTTGACATGATTGCTGGAACTCAGCAATTACACTGGGCGCTGTGGTAGCGCTTTACTTGAAAGTGTAGATAAGTAAGTCATTTTTACAATGGGACCAATCCTAGCTGTTAGCGCGCGCTGAAGAAATAGAAACAGTTTCAAAAACTACATTTCATTGACTTTCTAGCGGTATCAATCCGTTTGAGTTACAACGGTTGCGTCACATAGTCGTACCAACATGTATTTAGTGATATTTTCCGATATTACTAAGTTGTATCGCTTGTAACAGTGAAAAGTTTGACTGTGGGACTTAATTAAACTTATTTTGGACTTTGACCTCCTAAATGTGATAAATAAGCCAATTGGACTCCAAGAAATAACATTGTTCTTAATTCGACATGATTGCTGGAACTCAGCGATTACACTGGGCGCTGTTGTAGCGCTTTATTAGAAAGTGTAGATAAGTAATCCATTTCTTACTGTGGTACTAATCCTAGCCGTTAACGCGCGCTGGAGAAGTAGAAACAGCTTCAAAAACTACATTTCATTGACTTTCTAGCGGTATCAATCCGTTTGAGTTACAACGGTTGCGTCACATATTCGTACCAACATGTGTTTAGTGATATTTTCCGATATTATTAAGTTGTATCGCTTTTAACGGTGAAACGATTGACTGTGGCACTTAATTGAACTGCTTTTGGACTTTGACCTCATAAATGTGATAAATGAGACAATTGGACTCCAACAACTAACATTCTTCTTAATTTGACATGTTTGCTGGAACTCAGCGGTTACACTGGGCACTCATTTTATACTGTGGGACCAATCGTAGCCGTTAGCGCGCGCTGAAGGAATAGAGACAGTTTCAAAAACTACATTTCATTGACTTTCTAGCGGTAGCAATCCGTTTGAGTTACAACAGTTGCGTCACATAGTCGTACCAACATGTATTTAGTGATATTTTCCGATATTACTAAGTTGTATCGCTTTTAACAGTGAAACGATTGACTGTGAGACTTAATTAAACTTATTTTGGACTTTGACCTCCTAAATGTGATAAATGAGCCAATTGGACTCCAAGAAATAACATTGTTCTTAATTCGACATGATTGCTGAAACTCAGCGATTACACTGGGCACTGTTGTAGCGCTTTATTTGAAAGTGTAGATAAGTAATGCATTTCTTACTGTGGTACAAATCCTAGCCGTTAACGCGCGCTGAAGAAAGGGAAACAGTTTCAAAAACTATATTTCATTGACTTTCTAGCGGTATCAATCCGTTTGAGTTACAACGGTTGCGTCACATATTCGTACCAACATGTATTTAGTGATATTTTCCGATATTACTAAGTTGTATCGTTTTTAACGATGAAACGATTGACTGTGGCACTTAATTGAACTGCTTTTGGACTTTGACCTCATAAATGTGATAAATGAGACAATTGGACTCCAAGAACTAACATTCTTCTTAATTTGACATGTTTGCTGGAACTCAGCGGTTACACTGGGCGCTGTATAGCGCTTCATTTGAAAGTGTAGATAAGCAAGTCATTTTGTACTGTGGGACCAATCGTAGCCGTTAGCGCGCGCTGAAGGAATAGAGACAGTTTCAAAAACTACATTTCATTGACTTTCTAGCGGTAGCAATCCGTTTGAGTTACAACAGTTGCGTCACATAGTCGTACCAACATGTATTTAGTGATATTTTCCGATATTACTAAGTTGTATCGCTTTTAACAGTGAAACGATTGACTGTGAGACTTAATTAAACTTATTTTGGATTTTGACCTCCTAAATGTGATAAATGAGCCAATTGGACTCCAAGAAATAACATTGTTCTTAATTCGACATGATTGCTGAAACTCAGCGATTACACTGGGCGCTGTTGTAGCGCTTTATTTGAAAGTGTAGATAAGTAATGCATTTCTTACTGTGGTACAAATCCTAGCCGTTAACGCGCGCTGAAGAAAGGGAAACAGTTTCAAAAACTATATTTCATTGACTTTCTAGCGGTGTCAATCCGTTTGAGTTACAACGGTTGCGCCACATATTCGTACCAACATGTGTTTAGTGATATTTTCCGATATTACTAAGTTGTATCGCTTTTAACAGTGAAACGATTAACTGTGGGACCTAATTGAACTTATTTTGGACTTTCAAGTTATAGATGTGACAAATGAGCCAATTGGACTCTAAGAAGTAACATTCCTCTTAATTTGACATGATTACTGGAACTCAGCGATTACACTGGGCGCTGTGGTAGAGCTTTACTTGAAAGTGTAGATAAGAAAGTCATTTTTACAATGGGACCAATCCTAGCCGTTAGCGCGCGCTGAAGAAATGGAAACAGTTTCAAAAACTACATTTCATTGACTTTCTAGCGGTATCAATCCGTTTGAGTTGCAACAGTTGCGTCACACATTCGTATCAACATGTATTTAGTGACATTTTTCCGATATTACTAGGTTGCATCGCTTTTAACAGTAAAGCGAGTGACTGCGGGACTTAATTGAACTGCTTGTGGACTTTGACATCATAAATGTGATAAATGAGACAATTGGAATTCAAGAAATAACATTCTTTTTAATTTGACATGATTGCTGGAACTCAGCGATTACACTGGGCGCTGTGGTAGCGCTTTACTTGAAAGTGTAGATAAGTAAGTCATTTTTACAATGGGACCAATCCTAGCCGTTAGCGCGCGCTGAAGAAATAGAAACAGTTTCAAAAACTACCTTTCATTGACTTTCTAGCGGTATCAATCCGTTTGAGTTACAACAGTTGCGTCACATATTCGTACCAACATGTGTTTAGTGATATTTTCCGATATTACTAAGTTGTATCGCTTTTAACGGTGAAACGATTGACTGTGGCACTTAATTGAACTGCTTTTAGACTTTGACCTCATAAATGTGATAAATGAGACAATTGGACTCCAAGAACTAACATTCTTCTTAATTTGACATGTTTGCTGGAACTCAGCGGTTACACTGGGCGCTGTATAGCGCTTCATTTGAAAGTGTAGATAAGTAAGTCATTTTGTACTGTGGGACCAATCGTAGCCGTTAGCGCGCGCTGAAAGAATAGAGACAGTTTCAAAAACTACATTTCATTGACTTACTAGCGGTAGCAATCCGTTTGAGTTACAACAGTTGCGTCACATAGTCGTACCAACATGTATTTAGTGATATTTTCCGATATTACTAAGTTGTATCGCTTTTAACAGTGAAACGATTGACTGTGAGACTTAATTAAACTTATTTTGGACTTTGACCTCCTAAATGTGATAAATGAGCCAATTGGACTCCAAGAAATAACATTGTTCTTAATTCGACATGATTGCTGAAACTCAGCGATTACACTGGGCGCTGTTGTAGCGCTTTATTTGAAAGTGTAGATAAGTAATGCATTTCTTACTGTGGTACAAATCCTAGCCGTTAACGCGCGCTGAAGAAAGGGAAACAGTTTCAAAAACTATATTTCATTGACTTTCTAGCGGTATCAATCCGTTTGAGTTACAACGGTTGCGTCACATATTCGTACCAACATGTATTTAGTGATATTTTCCGATAGTACTAAGTTGTATCGCTTTTAACAGTGAAACGATTGGCTGTGAGACTTAATTAAACTTATTTTGGACTTTGACCTCCTAAATGTGATAAATGAGCCAATTGGACTCCAAGAAATAACATTGTTCTTAATTCGACATGATTGCTGAAACTCAGAGATTACACTGGACGCTGTTGTAGCGCTTTACTTGAAAGTGTAGATAAGTTATGCATTTCTTACTGTGGTACAAATCCTAGCCGTTAACGCGCGCTGGAGAAATAGAAACAGCTTCAAAAACTACATTTCATTCACTTTCTAGCGGTATCAATCCGTTTGAGTTACAACGGTTGCGTCACATATTCGTACCAACATGTTTTTACTGATATTTTCCGATATTACTAAGTTGTATCGCTTTTAACGGTGAAACGATTGACTGTGTCACTTAATTGAACTGCTTTTGGACTTTGACCTCATAAATGTGATAAATGAGACAATTGGACTCCAAAAACTAACATTCTTCTTAATTTGACATGATTGCTGAAACTCAGCGATTACACTGGGCGCTGTTGTAGCGCTTTATTTGAAAGTGTAGATAAGTAATGCATTTCTTACTGTGGTACAAATCCTAGCCGTTAACCCGCTCTGAAGAAAGGGAAACAGTTTCAAAAACTATATTTCATTCACTTTCTAGCGGTGTCAATCCGTTTGAGTTACAACGGTTGCGTCACATATTCGTACCAACATGTATTTAGTGATATTTTCCGATATTACTAAGTTGTATCGCTTTTAACAGTGAAACGATTAACTGTGGGACCTAATTGAACTTATTTTGGACTTTGACGTTATAGATGTGACAAATGAGCCAATTGGACTCCAAGAAGTAACATTCCTCTTAATTTGACATGATTACTGGAACTCAGCGATTACACTGGGCGCTGTGGTAGAGCTTTACTTGAAAGTGTAGATAAGAAAGTCATTTTTACAATGGGACCAATCCTAGCCGTTAGCGCGCGCTGAAGAAATGGAAACAGTTTCAAAAACTACATTTCATTGACTTTCTAGCGGTATCAATCCGTTTGAGTTGCAACAGTTGCGTCACACATTCGTATCAACATGTATTTAGTGACATTTTTCCGATATTACTAGGTTGCATCGCTTTTAACAGTAAAGCGAGTGACTGTGGGACTTAATTGAACTGCTTTTGGACTTTGACCTCATAAATGTGATAAATGAGACAATTGGAATTCAAGAAATAACATTCTTTTTAATTTGACATGATTGCTGGAACTCAGCGATTACACTGGGCGCTGTGGTAGCGCTTTACTTGAAAGTGTAGATAAGTAAGTCATTTTTACAATGGCACCAATCCTAGCCGTTAGCGCGCGCTGAAGAAATAGAAACAGTTTCAAAAACTACATTTCATTGACTTTCTAGCGGTATCAATCCGTTTGAGTTGCAGCAGTTGCGTCACACATTCGTATCAACATGTATTTAGTGACATTTTTCCGATATTACTAGGTTGCATCGCTTTTAACAGTGAAGCGATTGACTGTGGGACTTAATTGAACTGCTTTTGGACTTTGACCTCATAAATGTGATAAATGAGACAATTGGACTCCAACAACTAACATTCTTTTTAATTTGACATGATTGCTGGAACTCAGCGATTACACTGGGCGCTGTGGTAGCGCTTTACTTGAAAGTGTAGATAAGTAAGTCATTTTTACAATGGCACCAATCCTAGCCGTTAGCGCGCGCTGAAGAAATAGAAACAGTTTCAAAAACTACATTTCATTGACTTTCTAGCGGTATCAATCCGTTTGAGTTACAACGGTTGCGTCACATAGTCGTACCAACATGTATTTAGTGATATTTTCCGATATTACTAAGTTGTATCGCTTGTAACAGTGAAACGTTTGACTGTGGGACTTAATTAAACTTATTTTGGACTTTGACCTCCTAAATGTGATAAATAAGCCAATTGGACTCCAAGAAATAACATTGTTCTTAATTCGACATGATTGCTGGAACTCAGCGATTACACTGGGCGCTGTTGTAGCGCTTTATTGGAAAGTGTAGATAAGTAATCCATTTCTTACTGTGGTACCAATCCTACCGTTAACGCGCGCTGGAGAAATAGAAACAGCTTCAAAAACTACATTTCATTGACTTTCTAGCGGTATCAATCCGTTTGAGTTACAACGGTTGCGTCACATATTCGTACCAACATGTATTTAGTGATATTTTCCGATATTACTAAGTTGTATCGCTTTTAACGGTGAAACGATTGACTGTGGCACTTAATTGAACTGCTTTTGGACTTTGACCTCCTAAATGTGATAAATGAGCCAATTGGACTCCAAGAAATAACATTGTTCTTAATTCGACATGATTGCTGAAACTCAGCGATTACACTGGGCGCTGTTGTAGCGCTTTATTTGAAAGTGTAGATAAGTAATCCATTTCTTACTGTGGTACAAATCCTAGCCGTTAACGCGCGCTGAAGAAAGGGAAACAGTTTCAAAAACTACATTTCATTGACTTTCTAGCGGTGTCAATCCGTTTGAGTTACAACGGTTGCGTCACATATTCGTACCAACATGTATTTAGTGATATTTTCCGATATTACTAAGTTGTATCGCTTTTACCAGTGAAACGATTAACTGTAGGACCTAATTGAACTTATATTGGACTTTCACGTTATAGATGTGACAAATGAGCCAATTGGACTCCAAGAAGTAACATTCCTCTTAATTTGACATGATTACTGGAACTCAGCGATTACACTGGGCGCTGTGGTAGAGCTTTACTTGAAAGTGTAGATAAAAAAGTCATTTTTACAATGGGACCAATCCTAGCCGTTAGCGCGCGCTGAAGAAATAGAAACAGTTTCAAAAACTACATTTCATTGACTTTCTAGCGGTATCAATCCGTTTGAGTTGCAGCAGTTGCGTCACACATTCGTATCAACATGTATTTAGTGACATTTTTCCGATATTACTAGGTTGCATCGCTTTTAACAGTGAAGCGATTGACTGTGGGACTTAATTGAACTGCTTTTGGACTTTGACCTCATAAATGTGATAAATGAGACAATTGGACTCCAACAACTAACATTCTTTTTAATTTGACATGATTGCTGGAACTCAGCGATTACACTGGGCGCTGTGGTAGCGCTTTACTTGAAAGTGTAGATAAGTAAGTCATTTTTACAATGGCACCAATCCTAGCCGTTAGCGCGCGCTGAAGAAATAGAAACAGTTTCAAAAACTACATTTCATTGACTTTCTAGCGGTATCAATCCGTTTGAGTTACAACGGTTGCGTCACATAGTCGTACCAACATGTATTTAGTGATATTTTCCGATATTACTAAGTTGTATCGCTTGTAACAGTGAAACGTTTGACTG
The DNA here is from genome assembly GCF_029227915.1 of Hydractinia symbiolongicarpus. NCBI lineage: Eukaryota > Metazoa > Cnidaria > Hydrozoa > Anthoathecata > Hydractiniidae > Hydractinia > Hydractinia symbiolongicarpus. The sequence continues at coordinate 1,956,680 of NC_079884.1, read as the reverse complement.
TGGGACTTAATTAAACTTATTTTGGACTTTGACCTCCTAAATGTGATAAATAAGCCAATTGGACTCCAAGAAATAACATTGTTCTTAATTCGACATGATTGCTGGAACTCAGCGATTACACTGGGCGCTGTTGTAGCGCTTTATTGGAAAGTGTAGATAAGTAATCCATTTCTTACTGTGGTACCAATCCTAGCCGTTAACGCGCGCTGAAGAAGTGGAATCAGTTTCAAAAACTACATTTCATTGACTTTCTAGCGGTATCAGTCCGGTTGAGTTACAACGGTTGCGTCACATATTCGTACCAACATGTATTTAGCGATATTTTTCTGATATTACTAGGTTGCATCGCTTTTAACAGTGAAGCGATTGACTGTGGGACTTAATTGAACTGCTTTTGGACTTTGACCTCATAAATGTGATAAATGAGACAATTGGACTCCAACAACTAACATTCTTCTTAATTTGACATGTTTGCTGGAACTCAGCGGTTACACTGGGCCCTCATTTTGTACTGTGGGACCAATCGTAGCCGTTAGCGCGCGCTGAAGGAATAGAGACAGTTTCAAAAACTACATTTCATTGACTTTCTAGCGGTAGCAATCCGTTTGAGTTACAACAGTTGCGTCACATAGTCGTACCAACATGTATTTAGTGATATTTTCCGATATTACTAAGTTGTATCGCTTTTAACAGTGAAACGATTGACTGTGAGACTTAATTAAACTTATTTTGGACTTTGACCTCCTAAATGTGATAAATGAGCCAATTGGACTCCAAGAAATAACATTGTTCTTAATTCGACATGATTGCTGAAACTCAGCGATTACACTGGGCACTGTTGTAGCGCTTTATTTGAAAGTGTAGATAAGTAATGCATTTCTTACTGTGGTACAAATCCTAGCCGTTAACGCGCGCTGAAGAAAGGGAAACAGTTTCAAAAACTATATTTCATTGACTTTCTAGCGGTATCAATCCGTTTGAGTTACAACGGTTGCGTCACATATTCGTACCAACATGTATTTAGTGATATTTTCCGATATTACTAAGTTGTATCGCTTTTAACGGTGAAACGATTGACTGTGGCACTTAATTGAACTGCTTTTGGACTTTGACCTCATAAATGTGATAAATGAGACAATTGGACTCCAAGAACTAACATTCTTCTTAATTTGACATGTTTGCTGGAACTCAGCGGTTACACTGGGCGCTGTATAGCGCTTCATTTGAAAGTGTAGATAAGCAAGTCATTTTGTACTGTGGGACCAATCGTAGCCGTTAGCGCGCGCTGAAGGAATAGAGACAGTTTCAAAAACTACATTTCATTGACTTTCTAGCGGTAGCAATCCGTTTGAGTTACAACAGTTGCGTCACATAGTCGTACCAACATGTATTTAGTGATATTTTCCGATATTACTAAGTTGTATCGCTTTTAACAGTGAAACGATTGACTGTGAGACTTAAATAAACTTATTTTGGATTTTGACCTCCTAAATGTGATAAATGAGCCAATTGGACTCCAAGAAATAACATTGTTCTTAATTCGACATGATTGCTGAAACTCAGCGATTACACTGGGCGCTGTTGTAGCGCTTTATTTGAAAGTGTAGATAAGTAATGCATTTCTTACTGTGGTACAAATCCTAGCCGTTAACGCGCGCTGAAGAAAGGGAAACAGTTTCAAAAACTATATTTCATTGACTTTCTAGCGGTGTCAATCCGTTTGAGTTACAACGGTTGCGTCACATATTCGTACCAACATGTGTTTAGTGATATTTTCCGATATTACTAAGTTGTATCGCTTTTAACAGTGAAACGAATAACTGTGGGACCTAATTGAACTTATTTTGGACTTTCAAGTTATAGATGTGACAAATGAGCCAATTGGACTCCAAGAAGTAACATTCCTCTTAATTTGACATGATTACTGGAACTCAGCGATTACACTGGGCGCTGTGGTAGCGCTGTATTTAAAAGTGTAGATAAGAAAGTCATTTTTACAATGGGACCAATCCTAGCCGTTAGCGCGCGCTGAAGAAATGGAAACAGTTTCAAAAACTACATTTCATTGACTTTCTAGCGGTATCAATCCGTTTGAGTTGCAACAGTTGCGTCACACATTCGTATCAACATGTATTTAGTGACATTTTTCCGATATTACTAGGTTGCATCGCTTTTAACAGTAAAGCGAGTGACTGCGGGACTTAATTGAACTGCTTTTGGACTTTGACCTCATAAATGTGATAAATGAGACAATTGGAATTCAAGAAATAACATTCTTTTTAATTTGACATGATTGCTGGAACTCAGCGATTACACTGGGCGCTGTGGTAGCGCTTTACTTGAAAGTGTAGATAAGTAAGTCATTTTTACAATGGGACCAATCCTAGCCGTTAGCGCGCGCTGAAGAAATAGAAACAGTTTCAAAAACTACCTTTCATTGACTTTCTAGCGGTATCAATCCGTTTGAGTTACAACAGTTGCGTCACATATTCGTACCAACATGTGTTTAGTGATATTTTCCGATATTACTAAGTTGTATCGCTTTTAACGGTGAAACGATTGACTGTGGCACTTAATTGAACTGCTTTTAGACTTTGACCTCATAAATGTGATAAATGAGACAATTGGACTCCAAGAACTAACATTCTTCTTAATTTGACATGTTTGCTGGAACTCAGCGGTTACACTGGGCGCTGTATAGCGCTTCATTTGAAAGTGTAGATAAGTAAGTCATTTTGTACTGTGGGACCAATCGTAGCCGTTAGCGCGCGCTGAAAGAATAGAGACAGTTTCAAAAACTACATTTCATTGACTTACTAGCGGTAGCAATCCGTTTGAGTTACAACAGTTGCGTCACATAGTCGTACCAACATGTATTTAGTGATATTTTCCGATATTACTAAGTTGTATCGCTTTTAACAGTGAAACGATTGACTGTGAGACTTAATTAAACTTATTTTGGACTTTGACCTCCTAAATGTGATAAATGAGCCAATTGGACTCCAAGAAATAACATTGTTCTTAATTCGACATGATTGCTGAAACTCAGCGATTACACTGGGCGCTGTTGTAGCGCTTTATTTGAAAGTGTAGATAAGTAATGCATTTCTTACTGTGGTACAAATCCTAGCCGTTAAGGCGCGCTGAAGAAAGGGAAACAGTTTCAAAAACTATATTTCATTGACTTTCTAGCGGTATCAATCCGTTTGAGTTACAACGGTTGCGTCACATATTCGTACCAACATGTATTTAGTGATATTTTCCGATAGTACTAAGTTGTATCGCTTTTAACAGTGAAACGATTGACTGTGAGACTTAATTAAACTTATTTTGGACTTTGACCTCCTAAATGTGATAAATGAGCCAATTGGACTCCAAGAAATAACATTGTTCTTAATTCGACATGATTGCTGAAACTCAGCGATTACACTGGACGCTGTTGTAGCGCTTTATTTGAAAGTGTAGATAAGTAATGCATTTCTTACTGTGGTACAAATCCTAGCCGTTAACGCGCGCTGGAGAAATAGAAACAGCTTCAAAAACTACATTTCATTGACTTTCTAGCGGTATCAATCCGTTTGAGTTACAACGGTTGCGTCACATATTCGTACCAACATGTTTTTACTGATATTTTCCGATATTACTAAGTTGTATCGCTTTTAACGGTGAAACGATTGACTGTGGCACTTAATTGAACTGCTTTTGGACTTTGACCTCATAAATGTGATAAATGAGACAATTGGACTCCAAGAACTAAAATTCTTCTTAATTTGACATGATTGCTGGAATTCAGCGGTTACACTGGGCGCTGTATAGCGCTTCATTTGAAAGTGTAGATAAATAAGTCATTTTGTACTGTGGGACCAATCGTAGCCGTTAGCGCGCGCTGAAGGAATAGAGACAGTTTCAAAAACTACATTTCATTGACTTTCTAGCGGTATCAATCCGTTTGAGTTACAACGGTTGCGTGACATAGTCGTACCAACATGTATTTAGTGATATTTTCCGATATTACTAAGTTGTATCGCTTTTAACAGTGAAACGATTGACTGTGAGACTTAATTAAACTTATTTTGGACTTTGACCTCCTAAATGTGATAAATGAGCCAATTGGACTCCAAGAAATAACATTGTTCTTAATTCGACATGATTGCTGAAACTCAGCGATTACACTGGGCGCTGTTGTAGCGCTTTATTTGAAAGTGTAGATAAGTAATCCATTTCTTACTGTGGTACAAATCCTAGCCGTTAACGCGCCCTGAAGAAAGGGAAACAGTTTCAAAAACTACATTTCATTGACTTTCTAGCGGTGTCAATCCGTTTGAGTTACAACGGTTGCGTCACATATTCGTACCAACATGTATTTAGTGATATTTTCCGATATTACTAAGTTGTATCGCTTTTAACAGTGAAACGATTAACTGTGGGACCTAATTGAACTTATATTGGACTTTCACGTTATAGATGTGACAAATGAGCCAATTGGACTCCAAGAAGTAACATTCCTCCTAATTTGACATGATTACTGGAACTCAGCGATTACACTGGGCGCTGTGGTAGAGCTTTACTTGAAAGTGTAGATAAAAAAGTCATTTTTACAATGGGACCAATCCTAGCCGTTAGCGCGCGCTGAAGAAATAGAAACAGTTTCAAAAACTACATTTCATTGACTTTCTAGCGGTATCAATCCGTTTGAGTTGCAGCAGTTGCGTCACACATTCGTATCAACATGTATTTAGTGACATTTTTCCGATATTACTAGGTTGCATCGCTTTTAACAGTAAAGCGAGTGACTGTGGGACTTAATTGAACTGCTTTTGGACTTTGACCTCATAAATGTGATAAATGAGACAATTGGAATTCAAGAAATAACATTCTTGTTAATTTGACATGATTGCTGGAACTCAGCGATTACACTGGGCGCTGTGGTAGCGCTTTACTTGAAAGTGTAGATAAGTAAGTCATTTTTACAATGGCACCAATCCTAGCCGTTAGCGCGCGCTGAAGAAATAGAAACAGTTTCAAAAACTACATTTCATTGACTTTCTAGCGGTATCAATCCGTTTGAGTTACAACGGTTGCGTCACATAGTCGTACCAACATGTATTTAGTGATATTTTCCAATATTACTAAGTTGTATCGCTTGTAACAGTGAAACGTTTGACTGTGGGACTTAATTAAACTTATTTTGGACTTTGACCTCCTAAATGTGATAAATAAGCCAATTGGACTCCAAGAAATAACATTGTTCTTAATTCGACATGATTGCTGGAACTCAGCGATTACACTGGGCGCTGTTGTAAAGCTTTATTTGAAAGTGTAGATTAGTAAGCCATTTTTTACTGTGGTACCAGTCCTAGCCGTTAACGCGCGCTGAAGAAGTGGAATCAGTTTCAAAAACTACATTTCATTGACTTTCTAGCGGTATCAGTCCGGTTGAGTTACAACGGTTGCGTCACATATTCGTACCAACATGTATTTAGCGATATTTTTCTGATATTACTAGGTTGCATCGCTTTTAACAGTGAAGCGATTGACTGTGGGACTTAATTAAACTGCTTTTGGACTTTGACCTCATAAATGTGATAAATGAGACAATTGGACTCCAAGAACTAACATTCTTCCTAATTTGACATGATTGCTGGAACTCTGCGATTACACTGGGCGCTGTATAGCGCTTCATTTGAAAGTGTAGATAAGTAAGTCATTTTGTACTGTGGGACCAATCGTAGCCGTTAGCGCGCGCTGAAGGAATAGAGACAGTTTCAAAAACTACATTTCCTTGACTTTCTAGCGGTATCAATTCGTTTGAGTAACAACGGTTGCGTCACATATTCATACCAATGTGTATTTAGCGATATTTTTCTGATATTACTAGGTTGCATCGCTTTTAACAGTGAAACGATTGACTGTGGGACTTAATTGAACTGATTTTGGACTTTGACTACATAAATGTGATAAGTGAGACAATTGGATATCAAGAAATAACATTCTTTTTAATTTGACATGATTGCTGGAATTTCTCGATTACACTGGGCTTTGCAGTAGCGCTTCATTAAAAAATTTAGATAAGTAAGTCATTTTTTACCGTTAGCGCGCACTGAAGAAATAGAGCCATTTTCAGTAAACTACATGTTTGTGTTGCGACGGTTGCGTCACATTGTACCAACATGTATTTAGTGATATTTTTCCGATATTACTAAGTTGTATCGCTTGTAACAGTGAAACGATTGACTGTGGGAGTTAATTGAACTTATTTTGGAGTTTGACCTGATAAATGTGATAAATGAGGCAATTGGACTCCAAGAGAAAACATTTTTCTTAATTCGACATAATTGCTGGAACTCGGCGATTACACTGGGGGGTGTGGGAGCGCTTTATTCAAAAATTTAGATAAATAAGTCATTTTGTACTGTGGGACCAATCGTAGCCGTTAGCGCGCGCTGTAAAAATAGAGACAGTTTCAAAAACTACATTTCATTGACTTTCTAACAGTATTAGTCCGGTTGAGTTACAACGGTTGCGTCACATATTCGTGCCAACATGTATTTAGCGATATTTTTCTGACATTACTAGGTTGCATCGCTTTTACCAGTGATACGATTGACTGCGGGATTTAATTAAACTGATTTTGGACTTTGACCTCTTAAATGTGATAAATAAGACAATTGTACTTTAAGAACTAACATTCTTCTTAATTTGACATGATTGCTGGAACTCTGCGATTACACTGGGCGCTGTGTAGCGCTTCATTTGAAAGTGTAGATTAGTAAGTCATTTTGTACTGTGGGACCAATCGTAGCCGTTAGCGCGCGCTGAAGGAATAGAGACAGTTTCAAAAACTACATTCCCTTGACTTTCTAGCGGTTTCAATCCGTTTGAGTAACAACGGTTGCGTCATATATTCGTACCAACATGTATTTAGTGATACTTTCCGATATTACTAAGTTGTATCGCTTTTAACGGTGAAACGATTAACTGTGGGACCTAATTGAACTGATTTTGGACTTTCACGTTATAGATGTGACAAATGAGCCAATTGGACTCCAAGAACTAACATTCTTCTTAATTTGACATGATTACTGGAACTCTGCGATTACACTGGGCGCTGTGGTAAAGCTTTATTTGAAAGTGTAGATAAGTAAGCCATTTTTTACTGTGGTACCAGTCCTAGCGGTTAACGCGCGCTGAAGAAGTGGAATCAGTTTCAAAAACTACATTTCATTGACTTTCTAGCGGTATCAGTCCGGTTGAGTTACAACGGTTGCGTCACATATTCGTACCAACATGTATTTAGCGATATTTTTCTGATATTACTAGGTTGCATCGCTTTTAACAGTGAAGCGATCGACTGTGGGACTTAATTGAACTGCTTTTGGACTTTGACCTCATAAATGTGATAAATGAGACAATTGGACTCCAAGAACTAACATTCTTCCTAATTTGACATGATTGCTGGAACTCTGCGATTACACTGGGTGCTGTATAGCGCTTCATTTGAAAGTGTAGATAAGTAAGTCATTTTGTACTGTGGGACCAATCGTAGCCGTTAGCGCGCGCTGAAGGAATAGAGACAGTTTCAAAAACTACATTTCCTTGACTTTCTAGCGGTATCAATCCGTTTGAGTAACAACGGTTGCGTCACATATTCGTACCAACATGTATTTAGCGATATTTTTCTGATATTACTAGGTTGCATCGCTTTTAACATTGAAAAGATTGACTGTGGGACTTAATTGAACTGATTTTGGACTTTGACTACATAAATGTGATAAGTGAGACAATTGGATATCAAGAAATAACATTCTTTTTAATTTGACATGATTGCTGGAATTCCTCGATTACACTGGGCTCTGCAGGAGCGCTTCATTAAAAAATTTAGATAAGTAAGTCATTTTTTACCGTTAGCGCGCACTGAAGAAATAGAGCCATTTTCAGTAAACTACATGTTTGTGTTGCGACGGTTGCGTCACATTGTACCAACATGTATTTAGTGATATTTTTCCGATATTACTAAGTTGTATCGCTTGTAACAGTGAAACGATTGACTGTGGGAGTTAATTGACTTATTTTGGACTTTGACATGATAAATGTGATAAATGAGGCAATTGGACTCCAAGAGAAAACATTTTTCTTAATTCGACATGATTGCTGGAACTCGGCGATTACACTGGGGGGTGTGGGAGCGCTTTATTCAAAAATTTAGATAAATAAGTCATTTTGTACTGTGGGACCAATCGTAGCCGTTAGCGCGCGCTGTAGAAATAGAGACAGTTTCAAAAACTACATTTCATTGACTTTCTAACAGTATTAGTCCGGTTGAGTTACAACGGTTGTGTCAAATTTTCGCACCAACATGTATTTAGCGATATTTTTCTGATATTACTAGGTTGCATCGCTTTTAACAGTGAAACGATTGACTGTGGGACTTAATTGAACTGATTTTGGACTTTGACCTCATAAATGTGATAAGTGAGACAATTGGATATCAAGAAATAACATTCTTTTTAATTTGACATGATTGCTGGAATTCCTCGATTACACTGGGCTCTGCAGTAGCGCTTCATTAAAAAATTTAGATAAGTAAGTCATTTTTTACTGTGATACCAATCCTAGCCGTTAGCGCGCACTGAAGAAATATAGCCATTTTCAGTAAACTACATGTTTGAGTTGCGACATTTGCGTCACATACTTGTACCAACATGTATTTAGTGATATTTTTCCGATATTACTAAGTTGTATCGCTTGTAACAGTGAAACGATTGGCTGTGGGAGTTAATTGAACTAATTTTGGACTTTGACCTGATAAATGTGATTAATGAGGCAATTGGACTCCAAGAGAAAACATTCTTCTTAATTCGACATGATTGCTGGAACTCGGCGATTGCACTGGGCGGTGTGGGAGCGCTTTATTCAAAAATTTAGATAAATAAGTCATTTTGTACTGTGGGACCAATCGTAGCCGTTAGCGCGCGCTGTAGAAATAGAGACAGTTTCAAAAACTACATTTCATTGACTTTCTAACAGTATTAGTCCGGTTGAGTTACAACGGTTGCGTCACATATTCGTACCAACATGTATTTAGCGATATTTTTCTGATATTACTAGGTTTCATCGCTTTTAACAGTGAAACGATTGACTGTGGGACTTAATTGAACTGATTTTGGACTTTTACTACATAAATGTGATAAGTGAGACAATTGGATATCAAGAAATAACATTCTTTTTAATTTGACATGATGGCTGGAATTCCTCGATTACACTGGGCTCTGCAGGAGCGCTTCATTAAAAAATTTAGATAAGTAAGTCATTTTTTACCGTTAGCGCGCACTGAAGAAATAGAGCTATTTTCAGTAAACTACATGTTTGTGTTGCGACGGTTGCGTCACATTGTAACAACATGTATTTAGTGATATTTTTCCGATATTACTAAGTTGTATCGCTTGTAACAGTGAAACGATTGACTGTGGGAGTTAATTGACTTATTTTGGACTTTGACCTGATAAATGTGATAAATGAGGCAATTGGACTCCAAGAGAAAACATTTTTCTTAATTCGACATGATTGCTGGAACTCGGCGATTACACTGGGGGGTTTGGGAGCGCTTTATTCAAAAATTTAGATAAATAAGTCATTTTGTACTGTGGGACCAATCGTAGCCGTGAGTGCGCGCTGTAGAAATAGAGACAGTTTCAAAAACTACATTTCATTGACTTTCTAACAGTATTAGTCCGGTTGAGTTACAACGGTTGTGTCAAATTTTCGCACCAACATGCATTTAGCGATATTTTTCCGATATTACTAAGTTGTATCGCTTGTAACAGTGAAACGATTGGCTGTGGGAGTTAATTGAACTGATTTTGGACTTTGACCTGATAAATGTGATTAATGAGGCAATTGGACTCCAAGAGAAAACATTCTTCTTAATTCGACATGATTGCTGGAACTCGGCGATTGCACTGGGCGGTGTGGGAGCGCTTTATTCAAAAATTTAGATAAATAAGTCATTTTGTACTGTGGGACCAATCGTAGCCGTTAGCGCGCGCTGTAGAAATAGAGACAGTTTCAAAAACTACATTTCATTGACTTTCTAACAGTATTAGTCCGGTTGAGTTACAACGGTTGCGTCACATATTCGTGCCAACATGTATTTAGCGATATTTTTCTGACATTACTAGGTTGCATCGCTTTTACCAGTGATACGATTGACTGCGGGATTTAATTAAACTGATTTTGGACTTTGACCTCTTAAATGTGATAAATGAGACAATTGGACTTTAAGAACTAACATTCTTCTTAATTTGACATGATTGCTGGAACTCTGCGATTACACTGGGCGATGTGTAGCGCTTCATTTGAAAGTGTAGATTAGTAAGTCATTTTGTACTGTGGGACCAATCGTAGCCGTTAGCGCGCGCTGAAGGAATAGAGACAGTTTCAAAAACTACATTTCCTTGACTTTCTGACAGAATCAGTCCGGTTGAGTTACAACGGTTGCGTCACATTTTCGTACCAACTTGTATTTAGCGATATTTTTCTGATATTACTAGGTTGCATCGCTTTTAACAGTGAAACGATTGACTGTGGGACTTAATTGAACTGATTTTGGACTTTGACCTCATAAATGTGACAAATGAGACAATTGGACTCCAAGAAATAACATTCTTCTTAATTTGAGATTATTGCTGGAACTCAGCGATTACACTGGGTGCTGTGGTAGTGCTTTGTTTGAAGGTGTAGATAAGTAAGTCATTTTTTACTGAGGGATCAATCCTAGCCGTTAGCGCGCGCTGAAGAAATGGAAACAGTTTCAAAAACTACATTTCATTGACTTTCTATCAGTATCAATCTGTTTGAGTTACAACAGTTGCGTCACATATTCCTACCAACATGTATTTAGTGATATTTTTCCGATGTTGCTAAGTTGTATCGCTTTTAACAGTGAAACGATTGACTGTGGGACTTAATTGGACTTATTTTGGACTTTGACGTTATATATGTGACAAATGAGGCAATTGGACTCCAAGAACTAACATTCTTCTTAATTTGAGCTTGTTGCTGGAACTCAGGGATTACACTGGGTGCTGTGGTAGTGCTTTGTTTGAAGGTGTAGATAAGTAAGTCATTTTTTACTGAGGGATCAATCCTAGCCGTTAACGCGCGCTGAAGAAAAGGAAACAGTTTCAAAAACTACATTTCATTGACTTTCCAGCGGTATCAAACCGTTTGAGTTACAACGGTTGCGTCACATTTTCGTACCAACATGTATTTAACGATATTTTTCTGATAATACTAGGTTGCATCGCTTTTAACAGTGAAGCGATTGACTCTGGGACTTGATTGAACTGATTTTGGATTTTGGCCTTATAAATGTGATAAATAAGACAATTGGATTTCAAGAAATAACATTCTTTTTAATTTGACATGACTGCTCGAATTCATCAATTACACTGGGCTCTGCAGTAGCGCTTCATTAGAAAATTTAGATATGTAAGTTACTTTTTACTGTGGGACTAATTATAGCCGTTAGCGCGCACTAAAGAAATAGAGCCATATTCAGTAAACTACATGTTTGAGTTACAACGCTTGCGTCACATATTTGTACCAACATGTATGTAGTGATATTTTGCCGATATTACTAAGTTGTATCGCTTGTAACAGTGAAGCGAATGACTGTTGGAGTTAATTGAACTAATTTTGGGCTTTGACATTATAAATGTGATAAATGAGGCAATTGGACTCCAAGAAATAACATTCTTCTTCATTTGACATGATTGCTGGAACTCAGCTACTACACTGGGCGCTGTGGAAGCGCTTTGTTTGAAGGTGTAGATAAGTAAGTCATTTTTTACTGAGGGATCAATCCTAGCCGTTAGCGCGCGCTGAAGAAATGGAAACAGTTTCAAAAACTACATTTCATTGACTTTCCAGCGGTATCAAACCGTTTGAGTTACAACGGTTGCGTCACATTTTCGTACCAACATGTATTTAACGATATTTTTTCTGATAATACTAGGTTGCATCGCTTTTAACAGTGAAGCGATTGACTCTGGGACTTGATTGAACTGATTTTGGACTTTGGCCTTATGAATGTGATAAATAAGACAATTGGATTTCAAGAAATAACATTCTTTTTAATTTGACATGACTGCTCGAATTCATCAATTACACTGGGCTCTGCAGTAGCGCTTCATTAGAAAATTTTGATAAGTAAGTTATTTTTTACTGTGGTACTAATTCTAGCCGTTAGCGCGCACTAAAGAAATAGAGCCATTTTCAGTAAACTACATGTTTGAGTTACAACGGTTGCGTCGCATATTTGTACCAACATGTGTTTAGTGATATTTTTCCGATATTACTAAGTTGTATCGTTTGTAACATTAAAGCGATTGACTGTGGGAGTTAATTGAACTGATTTTGGGCTTTGACCTTATAAATGTGATAAGTGAGGCAATTGGACTCCAAGAAATAACATTCTTCTTCATTTGACCTAATTGCTGGAACTCAGCTATTACACTGGGCGCTGTGGTAGCGCTTTGTTTGAAGGTGTAGATAAGTAAGTCATTTTTTACTGAGGGATCAATCCTAGCCGTTAGCGCGCGCTAAAGAAATGGAAACAGTTTCAAAAACTACATTTCATTGACTTTCTAACAGTATCAATCGGTTTGAGTTACAACGGTTGCGTCACATATTCCTACCAACATGTATTTAGTGATATTTTTCCGATGTTGCTAAGTTGTATCGCTTTTAACAGTGAAACGATTGACTGTGGGACTTAATTGGACTTATTTTGGACTTTTACGTTATATATGTGACAAATGAGGCAATTGGACTCCAAGAACTAACATTCTTCTTAATTTGAGCTTATTGCTGGAACTCAGCGATTACACTGGGTGCTGTGGTAGTGCTTTATTTGAAAGTGTAGATAAGTAAGCCATTTTTTACTGTGGTATCAATCCTAGCCGTTAGCGCGCGCTGAAGAAAAGGAAACAGTTTCAAAAACTACATTTCATTGACTTTCCAGCGGTATCAAACCGTTTGAGTTACAACGGTTGCGTCACATTTTCGTACCAACATGTATTTAACGATATTTTTCTGATAATACTAGGTTGCATCGCTTTTAACAGTGAAGCGATTGACTCTGGGACATGATTGAACTGATTTAGGACTTTGGCCTTATAAATGTGATAAATAAGACAATTGGATTTCAAGAAATAACATTCTTTTTAATTTGACATGACTGCTCGAATTCATCAATTACACTGGGCTCTGCAGTAGCGCTTCATTAGAAAATTTAGATATGTAAGTTATTTTTTACTGTGGGACTAATTATAGCCGTTAGCGCGCACTGAAGAAATAGAGCCATTTTCAGTAAACTACATGTTTGAGTTGCGACATTTGCGTCACATACTTGTACCAACATGTATTTAGTGATATTTTTCCGATATTACTAAGTTGTATCGCTTGTAACAGTGAAACGATTGGCTGTGGGAGTTAATTGAACTGATTTTGGACTTTGACCTGATAAATGTGATTAATGAGGCAATTGGACTCCAAGAGAAAACATTCTTCTTAATTCGACATGATTGCTGGAACTCGGCGATTGCACTGGGCGGTGTGGGAGCGCTTTATTCAAAAATTTAGATAAATAAGTCATTTTGTACTGTGGGACCAATCGTAGCCGTTAGCGCGCGCTGTAGAAATAGAGACAGTTTCAAAAACTACATTTCATTGACTTTCTAACAGTATTAGTCCGGTTGAGTTACAACGGTTGCGTCACATATTCGTGCCAACATGTATTTAGCGATATTTTTCTGACATTACTAGGTTGCATCGCTTTTACCAGTGATACGATTGACTGCGGGATTTAATTAAACTGATTTTAGACTTTTGACCTCTTAAATGTGATAAATGAGACAATTGGACTTTAAGAACTAACATTCTTCTTAATTTGACATGATTGCTGGAACTCTGCGATTACACTGGGCGCTGTGTAGCACTTCATTTGAAAGTGTAGATTAGTAAGTCATTTTGTACTGTGGGACCAATCGTAGCCGTTAGCGCGCGCTGAAGGAATAGAGACAGTTTCAAAAACTACATTCCCTTGACTTTTTAGCGGTTTCAATCCGCTTGAGTAACAACGGTTGCGTCACATATTCGTACCAACATGTATTTAGGGATACTTTTCTGATATTACAAAGTTGTATCGCTTTTAACAGTGAAACGATTGACTGTGGGACCTAATTGAACTTATTTTGGACTTTGACGTTATAAATGTGACAAATAAGCCAATTGGACTCCAAGAACTAACATTCTTCTTAACTTGCGCTTATTGCTTGAACTCTGCGATTACACTGGGCGCTGTATAGCGCTTCATTTGAAAGTGCAGATAAGTAAGTCATTTTGTACTGTGGGACCAATCGTAGCCGTTAGGGCGCGCTGAAGAAATAGAGACAGTTTCAAAAACTACATTTCCTTGACTTTCTGACAGAATCAGTCCGGTTGAGTTACAACGGTTGCGTCACATTTTCGTACCAACTTGTATTTAGCGATATTTTTCTGATATTACTAGGTTGCATCGCTTTTAACAGTGAAACGATTGACTGTGGGACTTAATTGAACTGATTTTGGACTTTGACCTCATAAATGTGATAAATGAAACAATTGGATAACAAGAAATAACATTCTTTTTAATTTGACATGATTGCTGGATCTGCTCGATTACACTGGGCTCTGCAGTAGCGCTTCATTAAAAAATTTAGATAATTAAGTCATTTTTTACTGTGATACCAATCCTAGCCGTTAGCGCGCACTGAAGAAATAGAGCCATTTTCAGTAAACTACATGTTTGAGTTGCAACGGTTGCGTCACATACTTGTACCAACATGTATTTAGTGATATTTTTCCGATATTACTAAGTTGTATCGCTTTTAACAGTGAAACGATTGACTGTGGGACCTAATTGAACTTATTTTGGACTTTGACGTTATAAATGTGACAAATGAGACAATTGGACTCCAAGAACTAACATTCTTCTTAATTTGAGCTTATTGCTGGAACTCAGCGATTACACTGGGTGCTGTGGTAGTGCTTTGTTTGAAGGTGTAGATAAGTAAGTCATTTTTTACTGAGGGATCAATCCTAGCCGTTAGCGCGCGCTGAAGAAATGGAAACAGTTTCAAAAACTACATTTCATTGACTTTCTATCAGTATCAATCTGTTTGAGTTACAACAGTTGCGTCACATATTCCTACCAACATGTATTTAGTGATATTTTTCCGATGTTGCTAAGTTGTATCGCTTTTAACAGTGAAACGATTGACTGTGGGACTTAATTGGACTTATTTTGGACTTTGACGTTATATATGTGACAAATGAGGCAATTGGACTCCAAGAACTAACATTCTTCTTAATTTGAGCTTGTTGCTGGAACTCAGCGATTACACTGGGTGCTGTGGTAGTGCTTTGTTTGAAGGTGTAGATAAGTAAGTCATTTTTTACTGAGGGATCAATCCTAGCCGTTAGCGCGCGCTGAAGAAAAGGAAACAGTTTCAAAAACTACATTTCATTGACTTTCCAGCGGTATCAAACCGTTTGAGTTACAACGGTTGCGTCACATTTTCTTACCAACATGTATTTAACGATATTTTTCTGATAATACTAGGTTGCATCGCTTTTAACAGTGAAGCGATTGACTCTGGGACTTGATTGAACTGATTTTGGATTTTGGCCTTATAAATGTGATAAATAAGACAATTGGATTTCAAGAAATAACATTCTTTTTAATTTGACATGACTGCTCGAATTCATCAATTACACTGGGCTCTGCAGTAGCGCTTCATTAGAAAATTTAGATATGTAAGTTAATTTTTACTGTGGGACTAATTATAGCCGTTAGCGCGCACTAAAGAAATAGAGCCATTTTCAGTAAACTACATGTTTGAGTTACAACGGTTGCGTCACATATTTGTACCAACATGTATTTAGTGATATTTTGCCGATATTACTAAGTTGTATCGCTTGTAACAGTGAAGCGAATGACTGTGGGAGTTAATTGAACTGATTTTGGGCTTTGACATTATAAATGTGATAAGTGAGGCAATTGTACTCCAAGAAATAACATTCTTCTTCATTTGACATGATTGCTGGAACTCAGCTATTACACTGGGCGCTGTGGAAGCGCTTTGTTTGAAGGTGTAGATAAGTAAGTCATTTTTTACTGAGGGATCAATCCTAGCCGTTAGCGCGCGCTGAAGAAATGGAAACAGTTTCAAAAACTACATTTCATTGACTTTCTAACAGTATCATTCTGTTTGAGTTACAACAGTTGCGTCACATATTCCTACCAACATGTATTTAGTGATATTTTTCCGATGTTGCTAAGTTGTATCGCTTTTAACAGTGAAACGATTGACTGTGGGACTTAATTGGACTTATTTTGGACTTTGACGTTATATATGTGACAAATGAGGCAATGGACTCCAAGAACAAACATTCTTCTTAATTTGAGCTTATTGCTGGAACTCAGCGATTACACTGGGTGCTGTGGTAGTGCTTTATTTGAAAGTGTAGATAAGTAGGCCATTTTTTACTGTGGTACCAATCCTAGCCGTTAGCGCGCGCTGAAGAAAAGGAAACAGTTTCAAAAACTACATTTCATTGACTTTCTATCAGTATCAATCTGTTTGAGTTACAACAGTTGCGTCACATATTCCTACCAACATGTATTTAGTGATATTTTTCCGATGTTGCTAAGTTGTATCGCTTTTAACAGTGAAACGATTGACTGTGGGACTTAATTGGACTTATTTTGGACTTTGACGTTATATATGTGACAAATGAGGCAATTGGACTCCAAGAACTAACATTCTTCTTAATTTGAGCTTGTTGCTGGAACTCAGCGATTACACTGGGTGCTGTGGTAGTGCTTTGTTTGAAGGTGTAGATAAGTAAGTCATTTTTTACTGAGGGATCAATCCTAGCCGTTAGCGCGCGCTGAAGAAAAGGAAACAGTTTCAAAAACTACATTTCATTGACTTTCCAGCGGTATCAAACCGTTTGAGTTACAACGGTTGCGTCACATTTTCTTACCAACATGTATTTAACGATATTTTTCTGATAATACTAGGTTGCATCGCTTTTAACAGTGAAGCGATTGACTCTGGGACTTGATTGAACTGATTTTGGATTTTGGCCTTATAAATGTGATAAATAAGACAATTGGATTTCAAGAAATAACATTCTTTTTAATTTGACATGACTGCTCGAATTCATCAATTACACTGGGCTCTGCAGTAGCGCTTCATTAGAAAATTTAGATATGTAAGTTAATTTTTACTGTGGGACTAATTATAGCCGTTAGCGCGCACTAAAGAAATAGAGCCATTTTCAGTAAACTACATGTTTGAGTTACAACGGTTGCGTCACATATTTGTACCAACATGTATTTAGTGATATTTTGCCGATATTACTAAGTTGTATCGCTTGTAACAGTGAAGCGAATGACTGTGGGAGTTAATTGAACTGATTTTGGGCTTTGACATTATAAATGTGATAAGTGAGGCAATTGTACTCCAAGAAATAACATTCTTCTTCATTTGACATGATTGCTGGAACTCAGCTATTACACTGGGCGCTGTGGAAGCGCTTTGTTTGAAGGTGTAGATAAGTAAGTCATTTTTTACTGAGGGATCAATCCTAGCCGTTAGCGCGCGCTGAAGAAATGGAAACAGTTTCAAAAACTACATTTCATTGACTTTCTAACAGTATCATTCTGTTTGAGTTACAACAGTTGCGTCACATATTCCTACCAACATGTATTTAGTGATATTTTTCCGATGTTGCTAAGTTGTATCGCTTTTAACAGTGAAACGATTGACTGTGGGACTTAATTGGACTTATTTTGGACTTTGACGTTATATATGTGACAAATGAGGCAATGGACTCCAAGAACAAACATTCTTCTTAATTTGAGCTTATTGCTGGAACTCAGCGATTACACTGGGTGCTGTGGTAGTGCTTTATTTGAAAGTGTAGATAAGTAGGCCATTTTTTACTGTGGTACCAATCCTAGCCGTTAGCGCGCGCTGAAGAAAAGGAAACAGTTTCAAAAACTACATTTCATTGACTTTCCAGCGGTATCAAACCGTTTGAGTTACAACGGTTGCGTCACATTTTCGTACCAACATGTATTTAACGATATTTTTTCTGATAATACTAGGTTGCATCGCTCTTAACAGTGAAGCGATTGACTCTGGGACTTGATTGAACTGATTTTGGACTTTGGCCTTATAAATGTGATAAATAAGACAATTGGATTTGAAGAAATAACATTCTTTTTAATTTGACATGACTGCTCGAATTCATCAATTACACTGGGCTCTGCAGTAGCGCTTCATTAGAAAATTTTGATAAGTAAGTTATTTTTTACTGTGGTACTAATTCTAGCCGTTAGCGCGCACTAAAGAAATAGAGCCATTTTCAGTAAACTACATGTTTGAGTTACAACGGTTGCGTCACATATTTGTACCAACATGTATTTAGTGATATTTTTCCGATATTACTAAGTTGTATCGCTTGTAACATTGAAGCGATTGACTGTGGGAGTTAATTGAACTGATTTTGGGCTTTGACCTTATAAATGTGATAAGTGAGGCAATTGGACTCCAAGAAATAAAATTCTTCTTCATTTGACCTGATTGCTGGAACTCAGCTATTACACTGGGCGCTGTGGTAGCGCTTTGTTTGAAGGTGTAGATAAGTAAGTCATTTTTTACTGAGGGATCAATCCTAGCCGTTAGCGCGCGCTAAAGAAATGGAAACAGTTTCAAAAACTACATTTCATTGACTTTCTAACAGTATCAATCGGTTTGAGTTACAACGGTTGCGTCACATATTCCTACCAACATGTATTTAGTGATATTTTTCCGATGTTGCTAAGTTGTATCGCTTTTAACAGTGAAACGATTGACTGTGGGACTTAATTGGACTTATTTTGGACTTTTACGTTATATATGTGACAAATGAGGCAATTGGACTCCAAGAACTAACATTCTTCTTAATTTGAGCTTATTGCTGGAACTCAGCGATTACACTGGGTGCTGTGGTAGTGCTTTATTTGAAAGTGTAGATAAGTAAGCCATTTTTTACTGTGGTACCAATCCTAGCCGTTAGCGCGCGCTGAAGAAAAGGAAACAGTTTCAAAAACTACATTTCATTGACTTTCCAGCGGTATCAAACCGTTTGAGTTACAACGGTTGCGTCACATTTTCGTACCAACATGTATTTAACGATATTTTTCTGATAATACTAGGTTGCATCGCTTTTAACAGTGAAGCGATTGACTCTGGGACATGATTGAACTGATTTTGGACTTTGGCCTTATAAAGGTGATAAATAAGACAATTGGATTTCAAGAAATAACATTCTTTTTAATTTGACATGACTGCTCGAATTCATCAATTACACTGGGCTCTGCAGTAGCGCTTCATTAGAAAATTTAGATATGTAAGTTATTTTTTACTGTGGGACTAATTATAGCCGTTAGCGCGCACTAAAGAAATAGAGCCATATTCAGTAAACTACATGTTTGAGTTACAACGGCTGCGTCACATATTTGTACCAACATGTATTTAGTGATATTTTGCCGATATTACTAAGTTGTATCGCTTGTAACAGTGAAGCGAATGACTGTGGGAGTTAATTGAACTGATTTTGGGCTTTGACATTATAAATGTGATAAGTGAGGCAATTGGACTCCAAGAAACAACATTCTTATTCATTTGACATGATTGCTGGAACTCAGCTATTACACTGGGCGCTGTGGTAGCGCTTTGTTTGAGGGTGTAGATAAGTAAGTCATTTTTTACTGAGGGATCAATCCTAGCCGTTAGCGCGCGCTGAAGAAATGGAAACAGTTTCAAAAACTACATTTCATTGACTTTCTAGCGGTATCAATTCGTTTGAGTTACAACGGTTGCGTCACATATTCCTACCAACATGTATTTAGTGAAATTTTTTCGATATTGCTAAGTTGCATCGCTTTTAACAGTGCAACGATTGACTGTGGGACTTAATTGGACTTATTTTGGACTTTGACGTTATATATGTGACATTTGAGGCAATTGGACTCCAAGAACTAACATTCTTCTTAATTTGACATGATTGCTGGAACTCAGCAAGTACACTGGGCGGTGTGGGAGCGCTTTATTAAAAAATTTAGATATGTAAGTCATTTTGTACTTTGGGACCAATCGTAGCCTTTAGCGCGCGCTGAAAAAATAGAGACAGTTTCAAAATTTACATTTCATTGTCTTTCTAACAGTATCAGTCCGGTTGAGTTACAAATGTCTCGTCACATATTCGTACCAACATGTATTTAGCGATATTTTTCTGATAATTCTAGGTTGCATCGCTTTTAACAGTGAAACGATTGACTGTGGGACTTAATTGAACTTAAATTGGACTTTGACCTCCTAAATGGGATAAATAAGACAATTGGACTCCAAGAACTAACATTCTTCTTAATTTGACATGATTGCTGAAACTCAGCGAGTACACTTGGCGGTGTGGGAGCGCTTTATTAAAAAAATTAAATATATAAGTCATTTTGTACTTTGGGACCAATCGTAGCCGTTAGCGCGCGCTGAAGAAATAGAGACAGTTTCAAAAACTACATTTCCCTGACTTTCTAGCAGTATCAGTCCGGTTGATTTACAACGGTTGCGTCACATATTCGTACCAACATGTATTTAACGATATCTTTCTGATAATACTAGGTTGCATCGCTTTTAACAGTGAAGCGACTGACTCTGGGACTTGATTGTACTGATTTTGGACTTTGGCCTTATAAATTTGATAAATAAGACAATTGGATTTCAAGAAATAACATTCTTTTTAATTTGACATGACTGCTCGAATTCATCAATTACACTGGGCTCTGCAGTAGCGCTTCATTAGAAAATTTTGATAAGTAAGTTATTTTTTACTGTGGTACTAATTCTAGCCGTTAGCGCGCACTAAAGAAATAGAGCCATTTTCAGTAAACTACATGTTTGAGTTACAACGGTTGCGTCACATATTTGTACCAACATATATTTAGTGATATTTTTCCGATATTACTAAGTTGTATCGCTTGTAACAGTGAAGCGATTGACTGTGGGAGTTAATTGAACTGATTTTGGGCTTTGACCTTATAAATGTGATAAGTGAGGCAATTGGACTCCAAGAAATAACATTCTTATTCATTTGACATGATTGCTGGAACTCAGCGAGTACACTGGGCGCTGTGGTAGCGCTTTGTTTGAAGGTGTAGATAAGTATGTCATTTTTTACTGAGGGACCAATTGTAGCCGTTAGCGCGCGCTGAAGAAATAGAGACAGTTTCAAAAACAACATTTCATTGTCTTTCTAACAGTATCAGTCCGGTTGAGTTACAAAGGTCTCGTCACATATTCGTACCAACATGTATTTAGCGATATTTTTCTGATAATTCTAGGTTGCATCGCTTTTAACAGTAAAACGATTGACTGTGGGACTTAACTGAACTTAAATTGGACTTTGACCTCCTAAATGGGATAAATGAGACAATTGGACTCCAAGAAGTAACATTCTTCTTAATTTGACATGATTGCTGGAACTCAGCGATTACACTGGGCGCTGTGGTACCGCTTTATTTAAAAGTGCAGATGAGTAAGTCATTTTTTACTATGGGACCAATCCTAGCCGCTAACGCGCGCTGAAGAAATGGAAACAGGTTCAAAAACTACATTTCATTGACTTCCTAGCGGTATCAATCCGTTTGAGTTACAACGGTTGCGTCACATATTCGTACCAACATGTATTTAGTGATATTTTCCGATAATACTAAGTTGTATCGCTTGTAACAGTGAAACGATTGACTGTGGGACTTAATTAAACTTATTTTGGACTTTGATCTCCTAAATGTGATAAATGAGCCAATTGGACTCCAAGAAACAACATTCTTCTTAATTTGACATGATTGCTGGAACTCAGCGATTACACTGGGCGCTTTGGTAGCGCTTTATTTGAAATTGTAGATAAGTAAATCATTTTTTATTGTTGGACCATTCCTAGCCGTTAGCGCGCGCTGAAGAAATGGAAACAGTTTCAAAAACTACATTTCCTTGACTTTCTAACAGTATCAGTCCGGTTGAGTTACAAAGGTCTCGTCACATATTCGTACCAACATGTATTTAGCGATAATTTTCTGATAATTCCAGGTTGCATCGCTTTTAACAGTAAAACGATTGACTGTGGGACTTAATTGAACTGATTTTGGACTATGACCTCATAAATGTGATAAATGAGACAATTGGATTCCAAGAACTAATATTCTTCTTAGTTTGATATGAGTGCTAGAACTCAGCGATTATACTGGGCGCTGTGCTAGCGCTTTATTTGAAAGTGTAAATAAGTAAGTCATTTTTTACTGTGGGACCAATCCTAGCCGTTAGCGCGCGCTGAAGAAATTGAAACAGTTTCAAAAAATACATTTCATTGACTTTCTAGCGGTATCAATCCGTTTGAGTTACAACGGTTGCGTCACGTGTTTGTACCAACATGTATTTAGTGATATTTTTCCGATATTACTAGGTTGCATCGCTTTTAACAGTGAAACGATTGACTGTGGGACTTAATTGAACTGGTTTTTGACTTTGACCTCCTAAATAGGATAAATGAGACAATTGGACCCCAAGAAAGAACATTCTTCTTAATTTGACATGATTACTGGAACTCAGCGATTACACTAGGCGGTGTGGGAGCGCGTTATTTGAAAGTGTAGATAAGTAAGTCATTTTTTACTGTGGGACCAATCCTAGCCGTTAGCGCACGCTGAAGAAATGGAAACAGTTTCGAAAACTCTATTTCCTTGACGTTCTAGCGGTATCAATCCGTTGAAGTTACAATGGTTGCGTCACAAATTCGCACCAACATGTATTTAGCGATATTTTTCCGATATTACTAAGTAGTATCGCTTGTAACAGTGAAACGATTGACTGTGGGACTTAATTGGACTGATTTTGGACTTTGACCTCTTAAATGTGATAATTGAGACAATTTGGACTCCAAAAAATAACATTCTTCTTAATTTGACATGATTGCTGGAACTCAGCGACTACACTGGGCGCTGTGGTAGCGCTTTATTTGAAAGTGTAGATAAGTAAGTCATTTTTTACTGTGGGACCAATCCTAGCCGCTAGCGCGCGTTAAAGAAATGGAAACAGTTTCGAAAACTCTATTTCCCTGACTTTCTAGCGGTATCAATCCGTTGGAGTTACAACGGTTGCGTCACATATTCGTACCAACATGTATTTACTGATATTTTCCGATAATACTAAGTTGTATCGCTTGTAACAGTGAAACGATTGACTGTGGGACTTAATTAAACTTATTTTGGACTTTGACCTCCTAAATGTGATAAATGAGACAATTGGATTCCAAAAAATAACATTCTTCTTAATTTGACATGATTGCTGGAACTCAGCGATTACACTGGGCGCTGTGGTAGCGCTTTATTTGAAAGTGTAGATAAGTAAGTCATCTTTTACTGTGGGACCAATCCTAGCCGCTAGGGCGCGCTAAAGAAATGGAAACAGTTTCGAAAACTCTATTTCCCTGACTTTCTAGCGGTATCAATCCTTTGGAGTTACAACAGTTGCGTCACATATTCGTACCAACATGTATTTAGTGATATTTTTCCGATATTTCTAAGTTGTATCGCTTTTAACAGTGAAACGATTGACTGTGGGACTTAATTGAACTTACATTGGACTTTGACCTCCTAAATGGGATAAATGAGACAATTGGACTCCAAGAAGTAACATTCTTCTTAATTTGACATGATTGCTGGAACTCAGCGATTACACTGGGCGTTGTGGTACCGCTTTATTTAAAAGTGTAGATAAGTCAGTTATTTTTTACTATGGGACCAATCCTAGCCGTTAGCACGCGCTGAAGAAATGGAAACAGGTTCAAAAACTACATTTCATTGACTACCTAGCGGTATCAATCCGTTTGAGTTACAACGGTTGCGTCACATATTCGTACCAACATGTATTTAGTGATATTTTCCGATAATACTAAGTTGTATCGCTTGTAACAGTGAAACGACTGACTGTGGGACTTAATTAAACTCATTTTGGACTTTGACCTCCTAAATGTGATAAATGAGCCAATTGGACTCCAAGAAACAACATTCTTCTTAATTTGACATGATTGCTGGAACTCAGCGATTACAATGGGCGCTTTGGTAGCGCTTTATTTGAAATTGTAGATAAGTAAGTCATTTTTTTATTGTTGGACCATTCTTAGCCGTTAGCGCGCGCTGAAGAAATGGAAACAGTTTCAAAAACTACATTTCATTGATTTTCTAACGGTATCAATCCGTTTGAGTTGCAACGGTTGCGTCACATATTTGTACCAACATGTAGTTAGTGATACTTTTCCGATATTACTAAGTTGTATCGCTTGTAACAGTGAAACGATTGACTGTGTGACTTAATTGAACTGATTTAGACTTTGACCTCCTAAATGTGATAACTGAGACAATTGGACTTTCAAGAAGTAACATTCTTCATAATTTGACATGATTGCTGGAACTCAGCGATTATACTGGGCGATGTGCCAGCGCTTTATTTGAAAGTGTAAATAAGTAAGTCATTTTTTACTGTGGGACCAATCCTAGCCGTTAGCACGCGCTGAAGAAATGGAAACAGTTTCAAAAAACACATTTCATTGACTTTCTAGCGGTATCAATCCGGTTGATTTACAACGGTTGCGTCACATATTCGCACCAACATGTATTTTGTGATATTTTTCCGATATTACTAAGTTGTATCGCTTGTAACAGTGAAGCGATTGACTGTGGCACTTAATTGAACTGATTTTTGACTTTTACCTTATAAATGTGATAAATGAGGCAATTGGATTCAAGAAATAACATTCTTCTTAATTTGACATGATTGCTGGAACTCAGCGATTACACTAGGCGGTGTGGGAGCGCTTTATTAAAAAATTTAGATAAATTAGTCATTTTGTACTGTGGGACCAATCCTTGCCGTTAGCGCGCGCTGAATAAATAGAGACAGTTTCAAAAAACTACATTTCATTGTCTTTCTAACAGTATCAGTCCGGTTGAGTTACAAAGGTCTCGTCACATATTCGTACCAACATGTATTTAGCGATATTTTTCTGATAATTCTAGGTTGCATCGCTTTTAACAGTGAAACGATTGACTGTGGGACTTAATTGAACTTACATTGGACTTTGACCTCCTAAATGGGATAAATGAGACAATTGGACTCCAAGAAGTAACATTCTTCTTAATTTGACATGATTGCTGGAACTCAGCGATTACACTGGGCGCTGTGGTACCGCTTTATTTAAAAGTGTAGATGAGTAAGTCATTTTATACTATGGGACCAATCCTAGCCGTTAGCGCGCGCTGAAGATATGGAAACAGGTTCAAAAACTACATTTCATTGACTTCCTAGCGGTATCAATCCAGTTGAGTTACAACGGTTGCGTCATATATTCGTACCAACATGTATTTTGTGATATTTTCCGATAATACTAAGTTGTATCGCTTGTAACAGTGAAACGATTGACTGTGGGACTTAATTAAACTTATTTTGGACTTTGATCTCCTAAATGTGATAAATGAGCCAATTGGACTCCAAGAAACAACATTCTTCTTAATTTGACATGATTGCTGGAACTCAGCGATTACAATGGGCGCTTTGGTAGCGCTTTATTTGAAATTGTAGATAAGTAAGTCATTTTTTATTGTTGGACCCTTCTTAGCCGTTAGCGCGCGCTGAAGAAATGGAAACAGTTTCAAAAACTACATTTCATTGATTTTCTAACGGTATCAATCCGTTTGAGTTGCAACGGTTGCGTCACATATTTGTACCAACATGTAGTTAGTGATACTTTTCCGATATTACTAAGTTGTATCGCTTGTAACAGTGAAACGATTGACTGTGTGACTTAATTGAACTGATTTAGACTTTGACCTCCTAAATGTGACAAATGAGCCAATTGGACTCCAAGAACTAATATTCTTCTTAGTTTGACATGATTGCTGGAACTCAGCGATTGTACTGGGCGCTGTGCTAGCGCCTTATTTGAAAGTGTAAATAAGTAAGTCATTTTTTAATGTGGGACCAATCCTAGCCGTTAGCACGCGCTGAAGAAATGGAAACAGTTTCAAAAACTACATTTCATTGACTTCCTAGCGGTATCAATCCGGTTGAGTTACAACGGTTGCGTCACATATTCGCGCCAACATGTATTTTGTGATATTTTTCCGATATTACTAAGTTGTATCGCTTGTAACAGTGAAGCGATTGACTGTGGCACTTAATTGAACTGATTTTGAACTTTGACCTTATAAATGTGATAAATGAGGCAATTGGATTCAAGAAATACCACCCTTCTTAATTTTACATGATTGCTGGAACTCAGCGATTACACTAGGCGGTGTGGGAGCGCTTTATTAAAAAATTTAGATAAATTAGTCATTTTATACTCCTGGACCAATCCTAACCGTTACCCCGCGCAGAAGAAATAGAAGCAGTTTTAAAAACTACATTTCCTTGACTTTCTAACAGTATCAGTCCGGTTGAGTTACAAAGGTCTCGTCGCATATTCGTACCAACATGTATTTAGCGATATTTTTCTGTTAATTCCAGGTTGCACCGCTTTTAACAGTAAAACGATTGACTGTGGGACTTAATTGAACTGATTTTGGACTTTGACCTCATAAATGTGATAAATGAGACAATTGGACCCCAAGAAATAACATTCTTCTTAATTTGACATGATTGCTGGAACTCAGCGATTACACTGGGCGCTGTGGTAGCGCTTTACTTGAAAGTGTAGATAATTAAGTCGTTTTTTACTGTGGTACGAATCTTAGCCGTTAGTGCGCACTGAAGAAATACAGACAATTTCAGAAACTACATTTCCTTGACTTTCTGGCGGTATCATTCCGGTTGAGTTACAACGGTTGCGTCACATATTCATACCAACATGTATTTAGCGATATTTTTCTGATGTTACTATGTTGCATCGCTTTTAACAGCGAAGCGATTGGCTGTAGGACTTAGTTAAACTGATTTTCGATTTTGACCTCATAAATGTGATAAATGAGACAATTGGATTTTCAGAAGTAACATTGTTCTTAATGTGACATGATTGCTGGAATTCATCGATTACACTGGGATCTGCAGTAGCGCTTCATTAAAAAATTTAGATTTGTAAGTTATTTTATACTGTGGTACTAATCATAGCCGTTAGCACGCACTGAAGAAATAGAGCCATTTTCAGTAAACTACATGTTTGAGTTACAACGGATGCGTCACATATTTGTACCAACATGTATTTAGTGATATTTTTCCGATATTACTAAGTTGTATCGCTTGTAACAGTGAAGCGATTGACTATGGGACTTAATTGAACTGATCTTGGACTTTGACCTGATAAATGTGATAAATGAGGCAATTGTACTCCAAGAAATAACATTCTTCTTAATTTGACATGATTGCTGGAACTCAGCGATTACACTGGGCGGTGTGGGAGCGCTTTATTATAATATTTAGATAAATTAGTCATTTTGTACAGTGGGACCAATCCTTGCCGTTAGCGCGCTGAATATATAGAGACAGTTTCCAAAACTTCATTTCATTGTCTTTCTAACAGTATCAGTCCGGTTGAGTTACAAAGGTTGCGTCACATATTCGTACCAACATGTTTTTAGCGATATTTTTCTGATAATACTAGGTTGCATCGCTTTTAACAGTGAAAGGATTGACTGTGGGACTTAATTGAACTGGTTTTGAACTTTGACCTCCTAAACTTGATAAATGAGACAATTGGATTCCAAGAAACAACATTCTTCTTAATTTGGCATGATTGTTTGAACTCAGCGATTACACTGGGCGCTGTGCTAGCGCTTTACTTGGAAGCGTAGATAAGTAAGTGATTTTTTACTTTGGGACCAATCCTAGCCGTTAGCGCGCGCTGAAGAAATGGAAACAGTTTCAAAAACTACATTTCATTGACTTTCTAGCGGTATCAATCCGTTTGAGTTACAACGGTTGTGTCACATATTCGTATCAACATACATTTAATGATATTTTTCCGATAATTCCAGGTCGCATCGCTTTTAACAGTAAAACGATTGACTGTGGGACTTAATTGAACTGATTTTGGACTTTGACCTCATAAATGTAATAAGTGAGACAATTGGATTCCAAGAACTAATATTCTTCTTAGTTTGACATGAGTGCTAGAACTCAGCGATTATACTGGGCGCTGTGCTAGCGCTTTATTTGAAAGTGTAAATAAGTAAGTCATTTTTTACTGTGGGACCAATCCTAGCCGTTAGCGCGCGCTGAAGAAATTGAAACAGTTTCAAAAACTACATTTCATTGACTTTCTAGCGGTATCAATCCGTTTGAGTTACAACGGTTGCGTCACGTGTTCGTACCAACATGTATTTAGTGATGTTTTTCCGATATTACTAGGTTGCATCGCTTTTAACAGTGAAACGAATGACTGTGGGACTTAATTGAACTGGTTTTGAACTTTGACCTCCTAAACTTGATAAATGAGACAATTGGATTCCAAGAAACAACATTCTTCTTAATTTGGCATGATTGCTTGAACTCAGCGATTACACTGGGCGCTGTGCTAGCGCTTTACTTGAAAGCGTAGATAAGTAAGTGATTTTTTACTTTGGGACCAATCCTAGCCGTTAGCGCGCGCTGAAGAAATTAAAACAGTTTCAAAAACAACATTTCATTGACTTTCTAGCGGTATCAATCCGTTTGATTTACAACGGTTGCGTCACATATTCGCACCAACATGTATTTTGTAATATTTTTCCGATATTACTAAGTTGTATCGCTTGTAACAGTGAAGCGATTGACTGTGGCACTTAATTGAACTGATTTTTGACTTTTACCTTATAAATGTGATAAATGAGGCAATTGGATTCAAGAAATAACATTCTTCTTAATTTGACATGATTGCTGGAACTCAGCGATTACACTAGGCGGTGGGGGAGCGCTTTATTAAAAAATTTAGATAAATTAGTCATTTTGTACTGTGGGACCAATCCTTGCCGTTAGCGCGCGCTGAATAAATAGAGACAGTTTCAAACAACTACATTTCATTGTCTTTCTAACAGTATCAGTCCGGTTGAGTTACAAAGGTCTCGTCACATATTCGTACCAACATGTATTTAGCGATATTTTTCTGATAATTCTAGGTTGCATCGCTTTTAACAGTGAAACGATTGACTGTGGGACTTAATTGAACTTACATTGGACTTTGACCTCCTAAATGGGATAAATGAGACAATTGGACTCCAAGAAGTAACATTCTTCTTAATTTGACATGATAGCTGGAACTCAGCGATTACACTGGACGCTGTGGTACCGCTTTATTTAAAAGTGTAGATGAGTAAGTCATTTTATACTATGGGAGCAATCCTAGCCGTTAGCGCGCGCTGAAGATATGGAAACAGGTTCAAAAACTACATTTCATTGACTTCCTAGCGGTATCAATCCGGTTGAGTTACAACGGTTGCGTCACATATTCGTACCAACATGTATTTTTGATATTTTCCGATAATACTAAGTTGTATCGCTTGTAACAGTGAAACGATTGACTGTGGGACTTAATTAAACTTAATTTGGACTTTGATCTCCTAAATGTGATAAATGAGCCAATTGGACTCCAAGAAACAACATTCTTCTTAATTTGACATGATTGCTGGAACTCAGCGATTACAATGGGCGCTTTGGTAGCGCTTTATTTGAAATTGTAGATAAGTAAGTCATTTTTTATTGTTGGACCCTTCTTAGCCGTTAGCGCGCGCTGAAGAAATGGAAACAGTTTCAAAAACTACATTTCATTGATTTTCTAACGGTATCAATCCGTTTGAGTTGCAACGGTTGCGTCACATATTTGTACCAACATGTAGTTAGTGATACTTTTCCGACATTACTAAGTTGTATCGCTTGTAACAGTGAAACGATTGACTGTGTGACTTAATTGAACTGATTTAGACTTTGACCTCCTAAATGTGACAAATGAGCCAATTGGACTCCAAGAACTAATATTCTTCTTAGTTTGACATGATTGCTGGAACTCAGCGATTGTACTGGGCGCTGTGCTAGCGCCTTATTTGAAAGTGTAAATAAGTAAGTCATTTTTTAATGTGGGACCAATCGTAGCCGTTAGCACGCGCTGAAGAAATGGAAACAGTTTCAAAAACTACATTTCATTGACTTCCTAGCGGTATCAATCCGGTTGAGTTACAACGGTTGCGTCACATATTCGCGCCAACATGTATTTTGTGCTATTTTTCCGAGATTACTAAGTTGTATCGCTTGTAACAGTGAAGCGATTGACTGTGGCACTTAATTGAACTGATTTTGGACTTTGACCTTATAAATGTGATAAATGAGGCAATTGGATTCAAGAAATAACACCCTTCTTAATTTTACATGATTGCTGGAACTCAGCGATTACACTAGGCGGTGTGGGAGCGCTTTATTAAAAAATTTAGATAAATTAGTCATTTTATACTCCTGGACCAATCCTAACCGTTACCGCACGCAGAAGAAATAGAAGCAGTTTTAAAAACTACATTTCCTTGACTTTCTAACAGTATCAGTCCGGTTGAGTTACAAAGGTCTCGTCGCATATTCGTACCAACATGTATTTAGCGATATTTTTCTGATAATTCCAGGTTGCACCGCTTTTAACAGTAAAACGATTGACTGTGGGACTTAATTGAACTGATTTTGGACTTTGACCTCATAAATGTGATAAATGAGACAATTGGATTCCAAGAACTAATATTCTTCTTATTTTGACATGATTGCTAGAACTCAGCGATTATACTGGGCGCTGTGCTAGCGCTTTATTTGAAAGTGTAAATAAGTAAGTCATTTTTTACTGTGGGACCAATCCTGGCCGTTAGCGCGCGCTGAAGAAATTGAAACAGTTTCAAAAACTACATTTCATTGACTTTCTAGCGGTATCAATCCGTTTGAGTTACAACGGTTGCGTCACGTGTTCGTACCAACATGTATTTAGTGATATTTTTCCGATATTACTAGGTTGCATCGCTTTTAACAGTGAAACGATTGACTGTGGGACTTAATTGAACTGGTTTTTGACTTTAACCTCCTAAATAGGATAAATGAGACAATTGGACCCCAAGAAATAACATTCTTCTTAATTTGACATGATTGCTGGAACTCAGCGATTACACTGGGCGCTGTGGTAGCGCTTTACTTGAAAGTGTAGATAAGTAAGTCGTTCTTTACTGTGGTACGAATCTTAGCCGTTAGTGCGCACTGAAGAAATACAGACAATTTCAGAAACTACATTTCTTTGACTTTCTGACGGTATCATTCCGGTTGAGTTACAACGGTTGCGTCACATATTCATACCAACATGTATTTAGCGATATTTTTCTGATGTTACTATGTTGCATCGCTTTTAACAGCGAAGCGATTGGCTGTAGGACTTAGTTAAACTGATTTTCGATTTTGACCTCATAAATGTGATAAATGAGACAATTGGATTTTCAGAAGTAACATTGTTCTTAATGTGACATGATTGCTGGAATTCATCGATTACACTGGGATCTGCAGTAGCGCTTCATTAAAAAATTTAGATTAGTAAGTTATTTTATACTGTGGTACTAATCATAGCCGTTAGCACGCACTGAAGAAATAGAGCCATTTTCAGTAAACTACATGTTTGAGTTACAACGGATGCGTCACATATTTGTACCAACATGTATTTAGTGATATTTTTCCGATATTACTAAGTTGTATCGCTTGTAACAGTGAAGCGATTGACTATGGGACTTAATTGAACTGATCTTGGACTTTGACCTGATAAATGTGATAAATGAGGCAATTGTACTCCAAGAAATAACATTCTTCTTAATTTGACATGATTGCTGGAACTCAGCGATTACACTGGGCGGTGTGGGAGCGCTTTATTATAATATTTAGATAAATTAGTCATTTTGTACAGTGGGACCAATCCTTGCCGTTAGCGCGCTGAATATATAGAGACAGTTTCCAAAACTTCATTTCATTGTCTTTCTAACAGTATCAGTCCGGTTGAGTTACAAAGGTTGCGTCACATATTCGTACCAACATGTTTTTAGCGATATTTTTCTGATAATACTAGGTTGCATCGCTTTTAACAGTGAAAGGATTGACTGTGGGACTTAATTGAACTGGTTTTGAACTTTGACCTCCTAAACTTGATAAATGAGACAATTGGATTCCAAGAAACAACATTCTTCTTAATTTGGCATGATTGTTTGAACTCAGCGATTACACTGGGCGCTGTGCTAGCGCTTTACTTGGAAGCGTAGATAAGTAAGTGATTTTTTACTTTGGGACCAATGCTAACCGTTAGCGCGCGCTGAAGAAATGGAAACAGTTTCAAAAACTACATTTCATTGACTTTCTAGCGGTATCAATCCGTTTGAGTTGCAACGGTTGTGTCACATATTCGTATCAACATACATTTAATGATATTTTTCCGATAATTCCAGGTCGCATCACTTTTAACAGTAAAACGATTGACTGTGGGACTTAATTGAACTGATTTTGGACTTTGACCTCATAAATGTAATAAGTGAGACAATTGGATTCCAAGAACTAATATTCTTCTTAGTTTGACATGAGTGCTAGATCTCAGCGATTATACTGGGCGCTGTGCTAGCGCTTTATTTGAAAGTGTAAATAAGTAAGTCATTTTTTACTGTGGGACCAATCCTAGCCGTTAGCGCGCGCTGAAGAAATTGAAACAGTTTTAAAAACTACATTTCATTGACTTTCTAGCGGTATCAATCCGTTTGAGTTACAACGGTTGCGTCACGTGTTCGTACCAACATGTATTTAGTGATGTTTTTCCGATATTACTAGGTTGCATCGCTTTTAACAGTGAAACGATTGACTGTGGGACTTAATTGAACTGGTTTTGATCTTTGACCTCCTAAACTTGATAAATGAGACAATTGGATTCCAAGAAACAACATTCTTCTTAATTTGGCATGATTGCTTGAACTCAGCGATTACACTGGGCGCTGTGCTAGCGCTTTACTTGGAAGCGTAGATAAGTAAGTGATTTTTTACTTTGGGACCAATCCTAGCCGTTAGCACGCGCTGAAGAAATGGAAACAGTTTCAAAAAGTACAATTCATTGACTTTCTAGCGGTATCAATCCGTTTGAGTTACAACGGTTGTGTCACATATTCGTATCAACATACATTTAATGATATTTTTCCGATAATTCCAGGTTGCATCGCTTTTAACAGTAAAACGATTGACTGTGGGACTTAATTGAACTGATTTTGGACTTTGACCTCATAAATGTGATAAGTGAGACAATTGGATTCCAAGAACTAATATTCTTCTTAGTTTGACATGAGTGCTAGAACTCAGCGATTATACTGGGCGCTGTGCTAGCGCTTTATTTGAAAGTGTAAATAAGTAAGTCATTTTTTACTGTGGGACCAATCCTAGCCGTTAGCGCGCGCTGAAGAAATTCAAACAGTTTCAAAAACTACATTTCATTGACTTTCTAGCGGTATCAATCCGTTTGAGTTACAACGGTTGCGTCACGTGTTCGTACCAACATGTATTTTGTGATATTTTCCGATAAAACTAAGTTGTATCGCTTGTAACAGTGAAACGATTGACTGTGGGACTTAATTAAACTTATTTTGGACTTTGATCTCCTAAATGTGATAAATGAGCCAATTGGACTCCAAGAAACAACATTCTTCTTAATTTGGCATGATTGCTTGAACTCAGCGATTACACTGGGCGCTGTGCTAGCGCTTTACTTGGAAGCGTAGATAAGTAAGTGATTTTTTACTTTGGGACCAATCCTAGCCGTTAGCACGCGCTGAAGAAATGGAAACAGTTTCAAAAACTACATTTCATTGACTTTCTAGCGGTATCAATCCGTTTGAGTTACAACGGTTGTGTCACATATTCGTATCAACATACATTTAATGATATTTTTCCGATAATTCCAGATTGCATCGCTTTTAACAGTAAAACGATTGACTGTGGGACTTAATTGAACTGATTTTGGACTTTAACCTCATAAATGTGATAAATGAGACAATTGGATTCCAAGAACTAATATTCTTCTTAGTTTGACATGAGTGCTAGAACTCAGCGATTATACTGGGCGCTGTGCTAGCGCTTTATTTGAAAGTGTAAATAAGTAAGTCATTTTTTACCGTGGGACCAATCCTAGCCGTTAGCGCGCGCTGAAGAAATTGAAACAGTTTCAAAAACTTCATTTCATTGACTTTTTAGCGGTATCAATCCGTTTGAGTTACAACGGATGCGTCACGGTTCGTACTAACATGTATTTTGTGATATTTTCCGATAATACTAAGTTGTATCGCTTGTAACAGTGAAACGATTGACTGTGGGACTTAATTAAACTTATTTTGGACTTTGATCTCCTAAATGTGATAAATGAGCCAATTGGACTCCAAGAAACAACATTCTTCTTAATTTGACATGATTGCTGGAACTCAGCGATTACAATGGGCGCTTTGGTAGCGCTTTATTTGAAATTGTAGATAAGTAAGTCATTTTTTATTGTTGGACCATTCTTAGCCGTTAGCGCGCGCTGAAGAAATGGAAACAGTTTCAAAAACTACATTTCATTGATTTTCTAACGGTATCAATCCGTTTGAGTTGCAACGGTTGCGTCACATATTTGTACCAACATGTAGTTAGTGATACTTTTCCGATATTACTAAGTTGTATCGCTTGTAACAGTGAAACGATTGACTGTGTGACTTAATTGAACTGATTTAGACTTTGACCTCCTAAATGTGACAAATGAGCCAATTGGACTCCAAGAACTAATATTCTTCTTAGTTTGACATGATTGCTGGAACTCAGCGATTGTACTGGGCGCTGTGCTAGCGCCTTATTTGAAAGTGTAAATAAGTAAGTCATTTTTTACTGTGGGACCAATCCTAGCCGTTAGCGCGCGCTGAAGAAATTCAAACAGTTTCAAAAACTACATTTCATTGACTTTCTAGCGGTATCAATCCGTTTGAGTTACAACGGTTGCGTCACGTGTTCGTACCAACATGTATTTTGTGATATTTTCCGATAAAACTAAGTTGTATCGCTTGTAACAGTGAAACGATTGACTGTGGGACTTAATTAAACTTATTTTGGACTTTGATCTCCTAAATGTGATAAATGAGCCAATTGGACTCCAAGAAACAACATTCTTCTTAATTTGGCATGATTGCTTGAACTCAGCGATTACACTGGGCGCTGTGCTAGCGCTTTACTTGGAAGCGTAGATAAGTAAGTGATTTTTTACTTTGGGACCAATCCTAGCCGTTAGCACGCGCTGAAGAAATGGAAACAGTTTCAAAAACTACATTTCATTGACTTTCTAGCGGTATCAATCCGTTTGAGTTACAACGGTTGTGTCACATATTCGTATCAACATACATTTAATGATATTTTTCCGATAATTCCAGATTGCATCGCTTTTAACAGTAAAACGATTGACTGTGGGACTTAATTGAACTGATTTTGGACTTTAACCTCATAAATGTGATAAATGAGACAATTGGATTCCAAGAACTAATATTCTTCTTAGTTTGACATGAGTGCTAGAACTCAGCGATTATACTGGGCGCTGTGCTAGCGCTTTATTTGAAAGTGTAAATAAGTAAGTCATTTTTTACTGTGGGACCAATCCTAGCCGTTAGCGCGCGCTGAAGAAATTGAAACAGTTTCAAAAACTTCATTTCATTGACTTTTTAGCGGTATCAATCCGTTTGAGTTACAACGGATGCGTCACGGTTCGTACTAACATGTATTTTGTGATATTTTCCGATAATACTAAGTTGTATCGCTTGTAACAGTGAAACGATTGACTGTGGGACTTAATTAAACTTATTTTGGACTTTGATCTCCTAAATGTGATAAATGAGCCAATTGGACTCCAAGAAACAACATTCTTCTTAATTTGACATGATTGCTGGAACTCAGCGATTACAATGGGCGCTTTGGTAGCGCTTTATTTGAAATTGTAGATAAGTAAGTCATTTTTTATTGTTGGACCATTCTTAGCCGTTAGCGCGCGCTGAAGAAATGGAAACAGTTTCAAAAACTACATTTCATTGATTTTCTAACGGTATCAATCCGTTTGAGTTGCAACGGTTGCGTCACATATTTGTACCAACATGTAGTTAGTGATACTTTTCCGATATTACTAAGTTGTATCGCTTGTAACAGTGAAACGATTGACTGTGTGACTTAATTGAACTGATTTAGACTTTGACCTCCTAAATGTGACAAATGAGCCAATTGGACTCCAAGAACTAATATTCTTCTTAGTTTGACATGATTGCTGGAACTCAGCGATTGTACTGGGCGCTGTGCTAGCGCCTTATTTGAAAGTGTAAATAAGTAAGTCATTTTTTACTGTGGGACCAATCCTAGCCGTTAGCACGCGCTGAAGAAATGGAAACAGTTTCAAAAACTACATTTCATTGACTTTTTAGCGGTATCAATCCGGTTGAGTTACAACGGTTGCGTCACATATTCGCGCCAACATGTATTTTGTAATATTTTTCCAATATCACTAAGTTGTATCGCTTGTAACAGTGAAGCGATTGACTGTGGCACTTAATTTAACTGATTTTGGACTTTGACCTTATAAATGTGATAAATGAGGCAATTGGATTCAAGAAATAACACCCTTCTTAATTTTACATGATTGCTGGAACTCAGCGATTACACTAGGCGGTGTGGGAGTGCTTTATTAAAAAATTTAGATAACTTAGTCATTTTATACTCCTGGACCAATCCTAACCGTTACCGCGCGCAGAAGAAATAGAAGCAGTTTCAAAAACTACATTTCCTTGACTTTCTAACAGTATCAGTCCGGTTGAGTTACAAAGGTCTCGTCGCATATTCGTACCAACATGTATTTAGCGATATTTTTCTGATAATTCCAGGTTGCATCGCTTTTAACAGTAAAACGATTGACTGTGGGACTTAATTGAACTGATTTTGGACTTTGACCTCATAAATGTGATAAGTGAGACAATTGGATTCCAAGAACTAATATTCTTCTTAATTTGACATGATTGCTGGAACTTAGCGATTACACTGGGCGATGTGGGAGCGCTTTATTATAATATTTAGATAAATTAGTCATTTTGTACAGTGGGACCAATCCTTGCCGTTAGCGCGCTGAATATATTGAGACAGTTTCCAAAACTTCATTTCATTGTCTTTCTAACAGTATCAATCCGTTTGAGTTACAACGGTTGTGTCACATATTCGTATCAACATACATTTAATGATATTTTTCCGATATTACTAGGTTGCATCGCTTTTAACAGTGAAACGATTGACTGTGGGACTTAATTGAACTGGTTTTGAACTTTGACCTCCTAAACTTGATAAATGAGACAATTGGATTCCAAGAAACAACATTCTTCTTAATTTGGCATGATTGCTTGAACTCACCGATTACACTGGGCGCTGTGCTAGCGCTTTACTTGGAAGCGTAGATAAGTAAGTGATTTTTTACTTTGGGACCAATCCTAGCCGTTAGCACGCGCTGAAGAAATGGAAACAGTTTCAAAAACTACATTTCATTGACTTTCTAGCGGTATCAATCCGTTTGAGTTACAACGGTTGTGTCACATATTCGTATCAACATACATTTAATGATATTTTTCAGATAATTCCAGGTTGCATCGCTTTTAACAGTAAAACGATTGACTGTGGGACTTAATTGAACTGATTTTGGACTTTGACCTCATAAATGTGATAAGTGAGACAATTGGATTCCAAGAACTAATATTCTTCTTAGTTTGACATGAGTGCTAGAACTCAGCGATTATACTGGGCGCTGTGCTAGCGATTTATTTGAAAGTGTAAATAAGTAAGTCATTTTTTACTGTGGGACCAATCCTAGCCGTTAGCGCGCGCTGAAGAAATTGAAACAGTTTCAAAAACTACATTTCATTGACTTTCTAGCGGTATCAATCCGTTTGAGTTACAACGGATGCGTCACGTGTTCGTACCAACATGTATTTTGTGATATTTTCCGATAATACTAAGTTGTATCGCTTGTAACAGTGAAACGATTGACTGTGGGACTTAATTAAACTTATTTTGGACTTTGATCTCCTAAATGTGATAAATGAGCCAATTGGACTCCAAGAAACATCATTCTTCTTAATTTGACATGATTGCTGGAACTCAGCGATTACACTGGGCGCTTTGGTAGCGCTTTATTTGAAATTGTAGATAAGTAAGTCATTTTTTATTGTTGGACCATTCTTAGCCGTTAGCGCGCGCTGAAGAAAAGGAAACAGTTTCAAAAACTACATTTCATTGATTTTCTAACGGTATCAATCCGTTTGAGTTGCAACGGTTGCGTCACATATTTGTACCAACATGTAGTTAGTGATACTTTTCCGATATTACTAAGTTGTATCGCTTGTAACAGTGAAACGATTGACTGTGTGACTTAATTGAACTGATTTTGACTTTGACCTCCTAAATGTGACAAATGAGCCAATTGGACTCCAAGAACTAATATTCTTCTTAGTTTGACATGATTGCTGGAACTCAGCGATTGTACTGGGCGCTGTGCTAGCGCCTTATTTGAAAGTGTAAATAAGTAAGTCATTTTTTACTGTGGGACCAATCCTAGCCGTTAGCGCGCGCTGAAGAAATTGAAACAGTTTCAAAAACTACATTTCATTGACTTTCTAGCGGTATCAATCCGTTTGAGTTACAACGGATGCGTCACGTGTTCGTACCAACATGTATTTTGTGATATTTTCCGATAATACTAAGTTGTATCGCTTGTAACAGTGAAACGATTGACTGTGGGACTTAATTAAACTTATTTTGGACTTTGATCTCCTAAATGTGATAAATGAGCCAATTGGACTCCAAGAAACAACATTCTTCTTAATTTGACATGATTGCAGGAACTCAGCGATTAAAATGGGCGCTTTGGTAGCGCTTTATTTGAAATTGTAGATAAGTAAGTCATTTTTTATTGTTGGACCATTCTTAGCCGTTAGCGCGCGCTGAAGAAATGGAAACAGTTTCAAAAACTACATTTCCTTGACTTTTTAGCGGTATCAATCCGGTTGAGTTACAACGGATGCGTCACATATTTGTACCAACATGTATTTTGTGATATTTTTCCGATATTACTAAGTTGTATCGCTTGTAACAGTGAAGCGATTGACTATGGGACTTAATTGAACTGATCTTGGACTTTGACCTTATAAATGTGATAAATGAGGCAATTGTACTCCAAGAAATAACATTCTTCTTAATTTGACATGATTGCTGGAACTTAGCGATTACACTTTTTTTGATTTGATTTTTTTGATTTTTTTGATTTTCTCTTTATTTAACGTCGATAGATACAATAGTATTTAAATAACTAATTTAAATCGACAACAAAACGTAAAACAAGGCAAACAGCGATAAAAAATAAGAAAAATAAATAAATAAATAAGTAAAGTTAAAATATGTATGGTATATCCATGCATATTTTACAGGTGCAAACATCACCTTCCCAAAATTTTATTGAGCTACGGAAGGCTTCGAGAGAAGGAGCATTCTTTGTAGCGTCAGGCACAGATATCCATAGCTTCCCTGCAATATTTGATAAAGTTTTAAGCCATAGTACGTTGTCCGACAAGTTGGTCGCCTGATCAAATTAAAGCAACGAAGGTTGTACTTGTTTTCCCTAACAGAAAATATCTCGTTCATATATAGAGGTGACAATCCATTTAAAAATTTGTAAACCTCTTTCATTAAATTCTGTAAATTGATGATGTGAATATTTTTAACATTACATAAAGATAAAAGTTCATCGTAACTGCCATTTATATCGTCCTGTATGATTCTTAGACAACGTTCATGAATACGATTGATTCGATCATTCGCAACTTTTCCACAAAACATCCATACTAAGGGACAGTAAGAAAACTGAGACAAATTAATGAATTGAAGAGAAAACGCTTCATCTTGGGTGTCAAAAAGGAAGATATCCTTTGAAGCACGTTGAGTTTCCTACTAGCCTTATTACAGATGTTTTTGACATGCGAATGAAAGTTTAGTCTCGAGTCAATCGTAACACCAAGAAGCACTACAGACGATTTACACGCAATTTTCAAATGGTTAAATATCAAACTTTCATCGTGATGACCTAATACAATATATTGATACTTTTTCAAATTTATTGCTAAGTAATTTTCATAAAACCAATTATTAACTATGACCAAATTAGTAAGCAGTGTTTGTTTTACATCTTCTAATGAATTTTCACAAGCATATAAGGTGTTATCATCTGCAAAGTTACAAAGGGATGATTGAATAATGAACCAGAATAAATCGTTTATAGAATAATTGAAGAAAGGAGGTCCTAAGATTGATCCTTGTGGAACTCCAACTTGAAGAGGAAGCCATTCGCTAAAAGAAGAATTTATTCTGGTTCTCTGAAAACGATTTTTCAAGTATGAGTGAATAAATAATAAAGAAGATTCAGAAAAACCATAGGCATGCAGCTTTGCAATAAGCAAATCATGGTTGATAGTATCAAAAGCTTTTGAAAGGTCCATTAGCACTGCTCCAACTACACCCTTATTATCAAGTGTGCTTTTCCATTGTTCAATCATTCGGATGAGAGCATATTGTGTATTATAACCCTTTCTGAAGCCTGATAGATGAGGGCTGAGTTTGTCATGCATAAAAGTGTGCATTTGATTAAGAATAATTCTTTCAAAAACCTTTGATAAACAGGGTAGCAAGCTAACAGGTCTATAGTTCTCCTTATCATTACAGTCATCCTTCTTAAAAACAGGTATAACCTCTGCAAGTTTTAAATCATCAGGAAAAATATTAGACTGTAAACAAAAATTTATAATATTAGTGAGGATAGGAACAAAGATATGAATAAACTTTTTCAACATAAAAACTGGAAAATCACCACTAACAGAAGATTTCTTTGCATCCATGTCTTTGATGACTTTGAGAACATCAGGCTGTTCAACCAGCGAAAAATAGAACTTTTCATCATAACCCACATTTTCACGAATTTTCAAAATACTGATGTGATTAGTATACGAGTGGATTGCATCGTGAATGGTTGCTGTATGTGTATCATCGTTTGGTTTGATTGGTAAATTTTTCGTGATGTTGGTGTAATATTCATTGAAGATTTTGCATAATTTTTGTTCGTCGGTGACTATCTTTTCTTTCTCGATTAAGATAATTTTGTTGGTGTTATAACTAACGTTTGAAAACAATGGCTTGACAGACTTCCAGAACTTTTTATTATCAGTAATGCTTGTCATACGTAAACCCTTGAAATACACTGGGCGGTGTGGGAGCGCTTTATTATAATATTTAGATAAATTAGTCATTTTGTACAGTGGGACCAATCCTTGCCGTTAGCGCGCTGAATATATAGAGACAGTTTCCAAAACTTCATTTCATTGTCTTTCTAACAGTATCAATCCGTTTGAGTTACAACGGTTGTGTCACATATTCGTATCAACATACATTTAATGATATTTTTCCGATATTACTAGGTTGCATCGCTTTTAACAGTGAAACGATTGACTGTGGGACTTAATTGAACTGGTTTTGAACTTTGACCTCCTAAACTTGATAAATGAGACAATTGGATTCCAAGAAACAACATTCTTCTTAATTTGGCATGATTGCTTGAACTCACCGATTACACTGGGCGCTGTGCTAGCGCTTTACTTGGAAGCGTAGATAAGTAAGTGATTTTTTACTTTGGGACCAATCCTAGCCGTTAGCACGCGCTGAAGAAATGGAAACAGTTTCAAAAACTACATTTCATTGACTTTCTAGCGGTATCAATCCGTTTGAGTTACAACGGTTGTGTCACATATTCGTATCAACACACATTTAATGATATTTTTCAGATAATTCCAGGTTGCATCACTTTTAACAGTAAAACGATTGACTGTGGGACTTAATTGAACTGATTTTGGACTTTGACCTCATAAATGTGATAAGTGAGACAATTGGATTCCAAGAACTAATATTCTTCTTAGTTTGACATGAGTGCTAGAACTCAGCGATTATACTGGGCGCTGTGCTAGCGCTTTATTTGAAAGTGTAAATAAGTAAGTCATTTTTTACTGTGGGACCAATCCTAGCCGTTAGCGCGCGCTGAAGAAATTGAAACAGTTTCAAAAACTACATTTCATTGACTTTCTAGCGGTATCAATCCGTTTGAGTTACAACGGTTGCGTCACGTGTTCGTACCAACATGTATTTAGTGATGTTTTTCCGATATTACTAGGTTGCATCGCTTTTAACAGTGAATCGATTGACTGTGGGACTTAATTGAACTGGTTTTTGACTTTGACATCTTAAATAGGATAAATGAGACAATTGGACCCCAAGAAATAACATTCTTCTTAATTTGACATGATTGCTGGAACTCAGCGATTACACTGGGCGCTGTGGTAGCGCTTTACTTGAAAGTGTAGATAAGTAAGTCGTTCTTTACTGTGGTACGAATCCTAGCCGTTAGTGCGCACTGAAGAAATACAGACAGTTTCAGAAACTACATTTCCTTGACTTTCTGGCGGTATCATTCCGGTTGAGTTACAACGTTTGCGTCACATATTCATACCAACATGTATTTAGCGATATTTTTCTGATGTTACTATGTTGCATCGCTTTTAACAGCGAAGCGATTGGCTGTAGGACTTAGTTAAACTGATTTTGGACTTTGACCTCATAAATGTGATAAGTGAGACAATTGGATTCCAAGAACTAATATTCTTCTTAGTTTGACATGAGTGCTAGAACTCAGCGATTATACTGGGCGCTGTGCTAGCGCTTTATTTGAAAGTGTAAATAAGTAAGTCATTTTTTACTGTGGGACCAATCCTAGCCGTTAGCGCGCGCTGAAGAAGTGGAAACAGTTTCAAAAACTACATTTCATTGACTTTCTAGCGGTATCAATCCGTTTGAGTTACAAC
Source organism: Hydractinia symbiolongicarpus (assembly GCF_029227915.1). Taxonomy (NCBI): domain Eukaryota; kingdom Metazoa; phylum Cnidaria; class Hydrozoa; order Anthoathecata; family Hydractiniidae; genus Hydractinia; species Hydractinia symbiolongicarpus. Next base: position 1,913,539 of record NC_079884.1, on the reverse strand, counting down.
GGTTGTGTCACATATTCGTATCAACATACATTTAATGATATTTTTCCGATATTACTAAGTTGCATCGCTTTTAACAGTGAAACGATTGACTGTGGGACTTAATTGAATTACTTCGGACTTTGACGGTATAAATGTGACAAATGAGCCAATTGGACTCCAAGAACTAACATTCTTCTTAATTCGACATGATTGCTGGAACTCTGCGATTACACTGGGCGCTGTGGTAACGCTTTATTTAAAAATTTAGATAAATAAGTCATTTTGTACTGTGGGATCAATCGTAGCCGTCAGCGCGCGCTGAAGAAAGGGAGACAGCTTTAAAAACTACATTTCCTTGACTTTCTGACAGTATTAGTCCGGTTGAGTTACAACGGTTGCGTAACGTATTCGTACCAACATGTATTTAGCGATATTTTTCTTATATTACTAGGCTGCATCGCTTTTAGCAGTGAAGAGATTGACTGTGGGACTTAATTGAACTGATTTTGGACTATGACATCATAAATGTGATAAATGAGACAATTGGATTTCAAGAAGTAAAATTGTTCTTATTGTGACATGATTGCTGGAATTCATCGATTACACTGGGATCTGCAGTAGCGCTTCATTAAAAAGTTTAGATAAGTAAGTTATTTTATACTGTGGTACTAATCATAGCCGTTAGCACGCACTGAAGAAATAGAGCCATTTTCAGTAAACTACATGTTTGAGTTACAACGGATGCGTCACATATTCATTCCAACATGTATTTAGCGATATTTTTCTGATGTTACTATGTTGCATCGCTTTTAACAGCGAAACGATTGGCTGTAGGACTTAGTTAAACTGATTTTCGATTTTGACCTCATAAATGTGATAAATGAGACAATTGGATTTTAAGAAGTAACATTGTTCTTAATGTGACATGATTGCTGGAATTCATCGATTACACTGGGATCTGCAGTAGCGCTTCATTAAAAAATTTAGATAAGTAAGTTATTTTATACTGTGGTACTAATCATAACCGTTAGCACGCACTGAAGAAATAGAGCCATTTTCAGTAAACTACATGTTTGAGTTACAACGGATGCGTCACATATTTGTACCAACATGTATTTAGTGATATTTTTCCGATATTACTAAGTTGTATCGCTTGTAACAGTGAAGCGATTGACTATGGGACTTAATTGAACTGATCTTGGATCTGTTCATAAATGTGATAAATGAGGCAATTGTACTCCAAGAAATAACATTCTTTTTAATTTGACATGATTGCTGGAACTCAGCGATTACACTGGGCGGTGTGGGAGCGCTTTATTATAATATTTAGATAAATTAGTCATTTTGTACAGTGGGACCAATCCTTGCCGTTAGCGCGCTGAATATATAGAGACAGTTTCCAAAACTTCATTTCATTGTCTTTCTAACAGTATCAGTCCGGTTGAGTTACAAAGGTTGCGTCACATATTCGTACCAACATGTTTTTAGCGATATTTTTCTGATAATACTAGGTTGCATCGCTTTTAACAGTGAAAGGATTGACTGTGGGACTTAATTGAACTGGTTTTGAACTTTGACCTCCTAAACTTGATAAATGAGACAATTGGATTCCAAGAAACAACATTCTTCTTAATTTGGCATGATTGCTTGAACTCAGCGATTACACTGGGCGCTGTGCTAGCGCTTTACTTGGAAGCGTAGATAAGTAAGTCATTTTTTACTTTGGGACCAATCCTAGCCGTTAGCGCGCACTGAAGAAATGGAAACAGTTTCAAAAACTACATTTCATTGACTTTCTAGCGGTATCAATCCGTTTGAGTTACAACGGTTGTGTCACATATTCGTATCAACATACATTTAATGATATTTTTCCGATATTACTAAGTTGCATCGCTTTTAACAGTGAAACGATTGACTGTTGGACTTAATTGAACTTACTTCGGACTTTGACGGTAAAAATGTGACAAATGAGCCAATTGGACTCCAAGAACTAACATTCTTCTTAATTCGACATGATTGCTGGAACTCTGCGATTACACTGGGCGCTGTGGTAACGCTTTATTTAAAAATTTAGATAAATAAGTCATTTTGTACTGTGGGATCAATCGTAGTCGTCAGCGCGCGCTGAAGAAATAGAGACAGCTTTAAAAACTACATTTCCTTGACTTTCTGACAGTATTAGTCCGGTTGAGTTACAACGGTTGCGTAACGTATCCGTACCAACATGTATTTAGCGATATTTTTCTTATATTACTAGGCTGCATCGCTTTTAGCAGTGAAGAGATTGACTGTGGGACTTAATTGAACTGATTTTGGACTATGACCTCATAAATGTGATAAATGAGACAATTGGATTTCAAGAAGTAAAATTGTTCTTATTGTGACATGATTGCTGGAATTCATCGATTAGACTGGGATCTGCAGTATCGCTTCATTAAAAAGTTTAGATAAGTAAGTTATTTTATACTGTGGTACTAATCATAGCCGTTAGCACGCACTGAAGAAATAGAGCCATTTTCAGTAAACTACATGTTTGAGTTACAACGGATGCGTCACATATTTGTAACAACATGTATTTGGAGATATTTTTCTGATGATACTAGCTTGCATCGCTTTTAACAGTGAAACGATTGACTGTGGGACTTAATTGAACAGATTTTAGACTTCGACCTCCTGCATGTGATAAATGCGACAATTGCACTCAAAGAACTAACATTTTTCTTAATTTAACATGATTGGTTGAGCTTTGCAATTACACTAGGCGCTGTGGTAGCGCTTTATTTGAAAGTGTAGATAAGAAAGTCATTTTTTATTGTGGGACCAATCCTAGCTGTTAGCACGCGCTGAAGAAATGGAAACAGTTTCAAAAACTACATTTCATTGATTTTCTAACGATATGAATCCGTTTGAGTTGCAACGGTTGCGTCACATTTTCGTACCAACATGTAGTTAGTGATATTTTTCCGATATTACTAAGTTGTATCGCTAGTAACAGTGAAACGATTGACTGTGGGACTTAATTGAACTGATTTTGGACTTTGACCTTATAAATGCGTTAAATGAGGCATTTGAATTCCAAGAAACAACATTCTTCTTAATTTGACATGATTGCTGGAACTCAGCGACTACACTAGGCGGTGTGGGAGCGCTTTACTAAAGAACTTAAATAAATTAGTCATTTTGTACTGGGACCAATCGTAGCCGTTAGCGCGCGCTGAATAAATAGAGACAGTTTCAAAAATTATATTTCATTGTCTTTCTAACAGTATCAGTCCGGTTGAGTTGCAATGGTTGCGTCGCATATTCGTACCAACATGTAGTTAGTGAAATTTTTTTCGATATTACTAAGTTGTATTGCTTGTAACAGTGAAACGATTGAGTGTGGGACTTAATTGGACTGATTTTGGACTTTGACCTCCTAAATGTGATAAATGAGACAATTGGACTCCAAAAAATAACATTCTTCTTAATTAGACATGATTGCTGGAACTCAGTGATGCACTGGGCGCTGTGGTAGCGCTTTGTTTGAAGGTGTAGATAAGTAAATCATTTTTTACTGTGGGACCAATCCTAGCCGTTAGCGCGCGCTGAAAAAATGGAAACAGTTTCGAAAACTCTATTTCCTTGACTTTCTAGCGGTAGCAATCCGTTGGAGTTACAACAGTTGCGTCACATATTCGTACCAACATGTATTTAGCGATATTTTTCTGCTATTGCTAGGTTGCATCGCTTTTAACAGTGAAACGATTGATTGTGGGACTTAATTGAACTGATTTTGGACTTTGGCCTTATAAATGTGATAATAAAGGCAATTGGACTCCAAGAAATAACATTTTTCTTAATTTGACATGATTGCTGGAACTCAGCGATTACACTGGGCGGTGTGGGAGCGCTTTATTAAAATATTTAGATAAATTAGTCATTTTGTACAGTGGGACCAATCCTTGCCGTTAGCGCGCTGAATAAATAGAGACAGTTTCCAAAACTATATTTCCTTGACTTTTTAGCAGTATCAATACGGTAGAGTTGCAACGGTTGCGTCACATATTTGTACCAACATGTATTTGGCGATATTGTTCTGATAATACTAGGTTGCATCGCTTGTAACAGTGAGAGGATTGACTGTGGGACTTAATTAAACTGATTTTGGACTATGACCTCATAAATGTGATAAATGAGACAATTGGATTTCAAGAAGTAAAATTGTTCTTATTGTGACATGATTGCTGGAATTCATCAATTACACTGGGATCTGCAGTAGCGCTTCATTAAAAAATTAAGATAAGTAAGTTATTTTATACTGTGGTACTAATCATAGCCGTTAGCACGCACTGAAGAAATAGAGCCATTTTCAGTAAACTACATGTTTGAGTTACAACGGATGCGTCACATATTTTTACCAACATGTTTTTGGAGATATTTTTCTGATAATAATAGCTTGCATCGCTTTTAACAGTGAAACGATTGACTGTGGGACTTAATTGAACAGATTTTAGACTTTGACTTCCTGCATGTGATAAATGAGACAATTGGACTCCAAGAACTAACATTCTTCTTAATTTAACATGATTGGTGGAGCTCAGCGATTACACTAGGCGCTGTGGTAGCGCTTTATTTGAAAGTGTAGATAAGTAAGTCATTTTTCATTGTGGGACCAATCCTAGCCGTTAGCGCGCGCTGAAGAAATGGAAACAGTTTCAAAAACTACATTTCATTGATTTTCTAACGGTATCAATCCGTTTGAGTTGCAACGGTTGCGTCACATATTCGTACCAACATGTATTTAGTGATATTTTTACGATATTTCTAAGTTGTATCGCTTTTAACAGTGAAACGATTGACTGTGGGACTTAATTGAACTTACCTTAGACTTTGACCTCCTAAATGGAAAAAAAGAGACAATTGGACTACAAGAAGTAACATTCTTCTTAATTTGAAATGTTTGCTGGAACTCAGCGATTACACCTGAAGTAGCGCTTCATTAAAAAGTTTAGATAAGTAAGTTATTTTATACTGTGGTACTAATCATAGCCGTCAGCACGCACTGAAGAAATAGAGCCATTTTCAGTAAACTACATGTTTGAGTTACAACGGTTGCGTTACATGTTCGTACCAACATGTATTTAGTGATATTTTTCCGATATTACTAAGTTGTATCGCTTTTAACAGTGAAACGATTGACTGTGGGACTTAATTAAACTTACTTTAGACTTTGACCTCCTAAATGGGATAAGTGAGATAATTGGACTACAAGAAGTAACATTCTCCTTAACTTGACATAATTGCTAGAACCCAGCGATTACACTGGGCGCTGTGGTACCGCTTTATATAAAAGTGTAGATTTTTTAGCGCGCGCTGAAGAAATAGAGACAATTTCAAAAACTACATTTTATTGACTTTCTAGTAGTATCAATCCGTTTGAGTTTCAACGGTTGCGCCACATATTCGTACCAACATATATTTAGTGATATTTTTCCGATATTACTAAGTTGTATCGCTTTTAACGGTGAAACGATTGACTGTGGCACTTAGTTGGACTTATTTTGACTTTGACGTTATAAATGTGACAAATGAGCCAATTGGACTCCGAAAACTAAAATTCTTCTTAATTTGAGCTTATTGCTGGAACTCTGCGATTACACTGGGCGCTGTGGTAGCGCTTTATTAAAAAAATAAAATAAATAAGTCATTTTGTACTGTGGGACCAATCGTAGCCGTTAGCGCACTGTAGAAATAGACACAGTTTCAAAGACTACATTTTATTGACTTTCTAACAGTATCAGTCCGGTTGAGTTACAACGGTTGCGTCACATCTTCGTGCCAACATCTATTTAGCAATATTTTTCTGATATTACTATGTTGCATCGCTTTTAACAGTGAAACGATTGACTGCGTGATTTAATTAAACTGATTTTGGACTTTTACCTCCTAAATGTGATGAATGAGACAATTGGACTCCAAGAAATTACATTCTTCTTAATTTGACATAATTGCTGGAATTCACCGATTACACTGGGCGCTGTGGCAGCATTTCATTTAAAAACTTAGATAAGTAAGTCATTTTTCACTGTGGGACCAATCCTGGCCGTTAGCGCGCGCTGAAGAAATAAAGACATTTTCAAAAACTACATTTCATTGAATTTCTAGCGGTATCAATCCGGTTGAGTTACAACGATTGCGTCATATATACGTACCAACATGTATTTGGCGATAATTTTCTGATAGTGGTAGGTTGCATGGCTTTTAACAGTGAAACGATTGACTGTGGGACTTAATTGAACTTACTTTGGACTTTGACCTCCTAAATGTGATAAATGAGACAATTGGACTCCAAGAAATAACATTCTTTTCAATTTGACCTGATTGCTGGAACTCTGCGATTACACTTGGCGCTGTGGTAGCGCTTTATTAAAGAATTTAGACAAATAAGTCATTTTTCATTGTGGGACCAATAGTAGCCGTTTAGCGTGCGCTGAAGAAATAGAGACAATTTCAAAAACTACATTTCATTGAATTTTTAACGGTATCAATCCGTTTGAGTTACAACGGTTGCGTCACATATTCGTACCAACATGTAGCTAGTGATATTTTTCCGATATTACTAAGTTGTATCGCTTATAACAGTGAAACGATTGACTGTGGGACTTAATTGAACTGATTTTGGACTTTGACCTCCTAAATGTGATATATGAGATAATTGGACTCCAAGAAATAACATTCTTCTTAATTTGACATGATTGCTGGAACTCAGCGATTACACTGGGCGCTGTGGTACCACTTTATTTCAAAGTGTAGATAAGTAAGTCATTCTTTATTGTGGGAACAATCCTAGCCGTTAGCGCACGCTGAAGAAATTGAAACAATTTCACAAACTACATTTCATTGACTTTCTAACGGTATCAATCCGGTTGATTTACAACGATTGCGTCATATATACGTACCAACATGTATTTGGCGATAATTTTCTGATAGTGGTAGGTTGCATGGCTTTTAACAGTGAAACGATTGACTGTGGGACTTAATTGAACTTACTTTGGACTTTGACCTCCTAAATGTGATAAATGAGACAATTGGACTCCAAGAAATAACATTCTTTTCAATTTGACCTGATTGCTGGAACTCTGCGATTACACTTGGCGCTGTGGTAGCGCTTTATTAAAGAATTTAGACAAATAAGTCATTTTTCATTGTGGGACCAATAGTAGCCGTTTAGCGTGCGCTGAAGAAATAGAGACAATTTCAAAAACTACATTTCATTGAAATTTTAACGGTATCAATCCGTTTGAGTTACAACGGTTGCGTCACATATTCGTACCAACATGTAGTTAGTGATATTTTTCCAATATTACTAAGTTGTATCGCTTATAACAGTGAAACGATTGACTGTGGGACTTAATTGAACTGATTTTGGACTTTGACCTCCTAAATGTGATATATGAGATAATTGGACTCCAAGAAATAACATTCTTCTTAATTTGACATGATTGCTGGAACTCAGCGATTACACTGGGCGCTGTGGTACCACTTTATTTCAAAGTGTAGATAAGTAAGTCATTCTTTATTGTGGGAACAATCCTAGCCGTTAGCGCACGCTGAAGAAATTGAAACAATTTCACAAACTACATTTCATTGACTTTCTAACGGTATCAATCTGGTTGAGTTACAACGATTGCGCACATATTCGTACCAACATGTATTTGGCGATAATTTTCTGATAATAGTAGGTTGCATCGCTTTTAACAGTGAAACGATTGACTGTTGGACTTAATTGAACTTACTTTGGACTTTGACCTCCTAAATGTGATAAATGAGACAATTGGATTCCAAGAAATAACATTCTTTTCAATTTGACCTGATTGCTGGAACTCTGCGATTACACTTGGCGCTGTGGTAGCGCTTTATTAAAGAATTTAGACAAATAAGTCATTTTTCATTGTGGGACCAATAGTAGCCGTTTAGCGTGCGCTAAAGAAATAGAGACAATTTCAAAAACTACATTTCATTGAATTTTTAACGGTATCAATCCGTTTGAGTTACAACGGTTGCGTCATATATTCGTACCAACATGTAGTTAGTGATATTTTTCCGATATTACTAAGTTGTATCGCTTATAACAGTGAAACGATTGACTGTGGGACTTAATTGAACTGATTTTGGACTTTGACCTCCTAAATGTGATATATGTGATAATTGGACTCCAAGAAATAACATTCTTCTTAATTTGACATGATTGCTGGAACTCAGCGATTACACTGGGCGCTGTGGTAGCGCTTTATTTGAAAGTGTAGATAAGTAAGTCATTTGTACTGTGGGACCAATCGTAACCGTCAGCGCCCGCTGAAGAAATAGAGACAGTTTCAAAAACTCTATTTCCTTGACTTTCTAGTGGTATCAATCCGGTTGAGTTACAACCGTTGCGTCACATGTTCGTACCAACATGTATTTGACGATAATTTTCTGGTAATACTAGGTTGCATCGTTTTTAACAGTGAAACGATTGACTGTGGGACTTAATTGAACAGATTTTAGACTTTGACCTTCAAAATGAGATAAATAAGACAATTGGACTCCAAGAAATAACACTCTTCTTAATTTGACATGATTGCTGGAACTCAACGATTACACAGAGCGCTGTGGTAGCGCTTTATTTAAAAGTGTAGATAAGTAAGTCATTTGTACTGTGGGACCAATCGTAACCGTCAGCGCCCGCTGAAGAAATAGAGACAGTTTCAAAAACTCTATGTCCTTGACTTTCTAGTGGTACCAATCCGTTTGAGTTACAACCGTTGCGTCACATGTTCGTACCAACATGTATTTGGCGATAATTTTCTAATATTACTAGGTTGCATCGCTTTTAACAGTGAAACGATTGACTGTGGGACTTAATTGAACAGATTTTAGACTTTGACCTTCAAAATGAGATAAATAAGAGAATTGGACTCCAAGAAATAACACTCTTCTTAATTTGACATGATTGCTGGAACTCAACGATTACACAGAGCGCTGTGGTAGCGCTTTTTTTGAAAGTGTAGATAAGTAAGTCATTTTTTACAGTGGGACCAATCTTAGCCGTTAACGCGCGCTGAAGAAATGGAAACAGTTTCAAAAACTCTATTTCATTGACTTTCTAGTGGTATCAATCCGTTGAAGTTACAACGGTTGCGTCACATATTCGTACCAACACGTATTTAGTGATGTTTTTCCGATATTTCTAAGTTGTACCGCTTTTAACAGTGAAACGATTGACTGTGGGACTTAATTGAACTTATTTTGGACTTTGACCTCCTAAGTGTGATTAATGAGACAATTGGACTCCAAGAAAAAGCATTCTTCTTAATTTGACATGATTGCTGGAACTCAGCGATTACACTGGGCGCTGTGGTAGCGCTTTACTTGAAAGTGTAGATAAGTAAGTCATTTTTTACAATGGGACCAATCCTAGGCGTTAGCGCGCGCTAAAGAAATAGAAACAGTTTCAAAAACTACATTTCATTAACTTTCTAGCGGTATCAGTCCGTTTGAGTTACAACGGTTGCATTACATAGTCGTACCAACATGTATTTAGTGATATTTTCCGACATTACTAAGTTGTATCGCTTGTAACAGTGAAACGATTGACTGTGGGACTTAATTAAACTTATTTCGGACTTTGACCTCCTAAATGTGATAAATGAGCCAATTGGACTCCAAGAAATAACATTGTTCTTAATTCGACATGATTGCTGGAGCTCAGCGATTACACTGGTCTCTGTTGTAGCGCTTTATTTGAAAGTGTAGATAAGTAATCCATTTTTTACTGTGGTACCAATCCTAGCCGTTAACGCGCGCTGAAGAAATGGAAACAGTTTCAAAAACTACATTTCATTGACTTTCTAGCGGTATCAATCCGTTTGAGTTACAACGGTTGCGTCACATATTCGTACCAACATGTATTTAGTGATATTTTTCCGATATTACTAAGTTGTATCGCTTTTAACGGTGAAACGATTGACTGTGGGACCTAGTTGGACATATTTTGACTTTGACGTTATAAATGTGACAAATGAGCCAATTGGACTCCGAAAACTAACATTCTTCTTAATTTGAGCTTATTGCTGGAACTCTGCGATTACACTGGGCGCTGTGGTAGCGCTTTATTAAAAAAATAAAATAAATAAGTCATTTTGTACTGTGGTACCAATCGTAGCCGTTAGCGCGCGCTGAAGAAATAGAGACAATTTCAAAAACTACATTTCCTTGACTTTCTAGTGGTATTAATCCGGTTGAGTTACAACCGTTGCGTCACATGTTCGAACCAACATGTATTTGGCGATAATTTTCTGATAGTACTAGGTTGCATCGTTTTTAACAGTGAAACGATTGACTGTGGGACTTAATTGAGCAGATTTTAGACTTTGACTTCCTGCATGTGATAAATGAGACAATTGGACTCCAAGAACTAACATTCTTCTTAATTTAACATGATTGGTGGAGCTCAGCGATTACACTAGGCGCTGTGGTAGCGCTTTATTTGAAAGTGTAGATAAGTAAGTCATTTTTCATTGTGGGACCAATCCTAGCCGTTAGCGCGCGCTGAAGAAATGGAAACAGTTTCAAAAACTACATTTCATTGATTTTCTAACGGTATCAATCCGTTTGAGTTGCAACGGTTGCGTCACATATTCGTACCAACATGTATTTAGTGATATTTTTACGATATTTCTAAGTTGTATCGCTTTTAACAGTGAAACGATTGACTGTGGGACTTAATTGAACTTACCTTAGACTTTGACCTCCTAAATGGAAAAAAAGAGACAATTGGACTACAAGAAGTAACATTCTTCTTAATTTGAAATGTTTGCTGGAACTCAGCGATTACACCTGAAGTAGCGCTTCATTAAAAAGTTTAGATAAGTAAGTTATTTTATACTGTGGTACTAATCATAGCCGTCAGCACGCACTGAAGAAATAGAGCCATTTTCAGTAAACTACATGTTTGAGTTACAACGGTTGCGTTACATGTTCGTACCAACATGTATTTAGTGATATTTTTCCGATATTACTAAGTTGTATCGCTTTTAACAGTGAAACGATTGACTGTGGGACTTAATTAAACTTACTTTAGACTTTGACCTCCTAAATGGGATAAGTGAGATAATTGGACTACAAGAAGTAACATTCTCCTTAACTTGACATAATTGCTAGAACCCAGCGATTACACTGGGCGCTGTGGTACCGCTTTATATAAAAGTGTAGATTTTTTAGCGCGCGCTGAAGAAATAGAGACAATTTCAAAAACTACATTTTATTGACTTTCTAGTAGTATCAATCCGTTTGAGTTTCAACGGTTGCGCCACATATTCGTACCAACATATATTTAGTGATATTTTTCCGATATTACTAAGTTGTATCGCTTTTAACGGTGAAACGATTGACTGTGGCACTTAGTTGGACTTATTTTGACTTTGACGTTATAAATGTGACAAATGAGCCAATTGGACTCCGAAAACTAAAATTCTTCTTAATTTGAGCTTATTGCTGGAACTCTGCGATTACACTGGGCGCTGTGGTAGCGCTTTATTAAAAAAATAAAATAAATAAGTCATTTTGTACTGTGGGACCAATCGTAGCCGTTAGCGCACTGTAGAAATAGACACAGTTTCAAAGACTACATTTTATTGACTTTCTAACAGTATCAGTCCGGTTGAGTTACAACGGTTGCGTCACATCTTCGTGCCAACATCTATTTAGCAATATTTTTCTGATATTACTATGTTGCATCGCTTTTAACAGTGAAACGATTGACTGCGTGATTTAATTAAACTGATTTTGGACTTTTACCTCCTAAATGTGATGAATGAGACAATTGGACTCCAAGAAATTACATTCTTCTTAATTTGACATAATTGCTGGAATTCACCGATTACACTGGGCGCTGTGGCAGCATTTCATTTAAAAACTTAGATAAGTAAGTCATTTTTCACTGTGGGACCAATCCTGGCCGTTAGCGCGCGCTGAAGAAATAAAGACATTTTCAAAAACTACATTTCATTGAATTTCTAGCGGTATCAATCCGGTTGAGTTACAACGATTGCGTCATATATACGTACCAACATGTATTTTGCGATAATTTTCTGATAGTGGTAGGTTGCATGGCTTTTAACAGTGAAACGATTGACTGTGGGACTTAATTGAACTTACTTTGGACTTTGACCTCCTAAATGTGATAAATGAGACAATTGGACTCCAAGAAATAACATTCTTTTCAATTTGACCTGATTGCTGGAACTCTGCGATTACACTTGGCGCTGTGGTAGCGCTTTATTAAAGAATTTAGACAAATAAGTCATTTTTCATTGTGGGACCAATAGTAGCCGTTTAGCGTGCGCTGAAGAAATAGAGACAATTTCAAAAACTACATTTCATTGAATTTTTAACGGTATCAATCCGTTTGAGTTACAACGGTTGCGTCACATATTCGTACCAACATGTAGCTAGTGATATTTTTCCGATATTACTAAGTTGTATCGCTTATAACAGTGAAACGATTGACTGTGGGACTTAATTGAACTGATTTTGGACTTTGACCTCCTAAATGTGATATATGAGATAATTGGACTCCAAGAAATAACATTCTTCTTAATTTGACATGATTGCTGGAACTCAGCGATTACACTGGGCGCTGTGGTACCACTTTATTTCAAAGTGTAGATAAGTAAGTCATTCTTTATTGTGGGAACAATCCTAGCCGTTAGCGCACGCTGAAGAAATTGAAACAATTTCACAAACTACATTTCATTGACTTTCTAACGGTATCAATCCGGTTGATTTACAACGATTGCGTCATATATACGTACCAACATGTATTTGGCGATAATTTTCTGATAGTGGTAGGTTGCATGGCTTTTAACAGTGAAACGATTGACTGTGGGACTTAATTGAACTTACTTTGGACTTTGACCTCCTAAATGTGATAAATGAGACAATTGGACTCCAAGAAATAACATTCTTTTCAATTTGACCTGATTGCTGGAACTCTGCGATTACACTTGGCGCTGTGGTAGCGCTTTATTAAAGAATTTAGACAAATAAGTCATTTTTCATTGTGGGACCAATAGTAGCCGTTTAGCGTGCGCTGAAGAAATAGAGACAATTTCAAAAACTACATTTCATTGAAATTTTAACGGTATCAATCCGTTTGAGTTACAACGGTTGCGTCACATATTCGTACCAACATGTAGTTAGTGATATTTTTCCAATATTACTAAGTTGTATCGCTTATAACAGTGAAACGATTGACTGTGGGACTTAATTGAACTGATTTTGGACTTTGACCTCCTAAATGTGATATATGAGATAATTGGACTCCAAGAAATAACATTCTTCTTAATTTGACATGATTGCTGGAACTCAGCGATTACACTGGGCGCTGTGGTACCACTTTATTTCAAAGTGTAGATAAGTAAGTCATTCTTTATTGTGGGAACAATCCTAGCCGTTAGCGCACGCTGAAGAAATTGAAACAATTTCACAAACTACATTTCATTGACTTTCTAACGGTATCAATCTGGTTGAGTTACAACGATTGCGCACATATTCGTACCAACATGTATTTGGCGATAATTTTCTGATAATAGTAGGTTGCATCGCTTTTAACAGTGAAACGATTGACTGTTGGACTTAATTGAACTTACTTTGGACTTTGACCTCCTAAATGTGATAAATGAGACAATTGGATTCCAAGAAATAACATTCTTTTCAATTTGACCTGATTGCTGGAACTCTGCGATTACACTTGGCGCTGTGGTAGCGCTTTATTAAAGAATTTAGACAAATAAGTCATTTTTCATTGTGGGACCAATAGTAGCCGTTTAGCGTGCGCTAAAGAAATAGAGACAATTTCAAAAACTACATTTCATTGAATTTTTAACGGTATCAATCCGTTTGAGTTACAACGGTTGCGTCATATATTCGTACCAACATGTAGTTAGTGATATTTTTCCGATATTACTAAGTTGTATCGCTTATAACAGTGAAACGATTGACTGTGGGACTTAATAGAACTGATTTTGGACTTTGACCTCCTAAATGTGATATATGTGATAATTGGACTCCAAGAAATAACATTCTTCTTAATTTGACATGATTGCTGGAACTCAGCGATTACACTGGGCGCTGTGGTAGCGCTTTATTTGAAAGTGTAGATAAGTAAGTCATTTGTACTGTGGGACCAATCGTAACCGTCAGCGCCCGCTGAAGAAATAGAGACAGTTTCAAAAACTCTATTTCCTTGACTTTCTAGTGGTATCAATCCGGTTGAGTTACAACCGTTGCGTCACATGTTCGTACCAACATGTATTTGACGATAATTTTCTGGTAATACTAGGTTGCATCGTTTTTAACAGTGAAACGATTGACTGTGGGACTTAATTGAACAGATTTTAGACTTTGACCTTCAAAATGAGATAAATAAGACAATTGGACTCCAAGAAATAACACTCTTCTTAATTTGACATGATTGCTGGAACTCAACGATTACACAGAGCGCTGTGGTAGCGCTTTATTTAAAAGTGTAGATAAGTAAGTCATTTGTACTGTGGGACCAATCGTAACCGTCAGCGCCCGCTGAAGAAATAGAGACAGTTTCAAAAACTCTATGTCCTTGACTTTCTAGTGGTACCAATCCGTTTGAGTTACAACCGTTGCGTCACATGTTCGTACCAACATGTATTTGGCGATAATTTTCTAATATTACTAGGTTGCATCGCTTTTAACAGTGAAACGATTGACTGTGGGACTTAATTGAACAGATTTTAGACTTTGACCTTCAAAATGAGATAAATAAGAGAATTGGACTCCAAGAAATAACACTCTTCTTAATTTGACATGATTGCTGGAACTCAACGATTACACAGAGCGCTGTGGTAGCGCTTTTTTTGAAAGTGTAGATAAGTAAGTCATTTTTTACAGTGGGACCAATCTTAGCCGTTAACGCGCGCTGAAGAAATGGAAACAGTTTCAAAAACTCTATTTCATTGACTTTCTAGTGGTATCAATCCGTTGAAGTTACAACGGTTGCGTCACATATTCGTACCAACACGTATTTAGTGATGTTTTTCCGATATTTCTAAGTTGTACCGCTTTTAACAGTGAAACGATTGACTGTGGGACTTAATTGAACTTATTTTGGACTTTGACCTCCTAAGTGTGATTAATGAGACAATTGGACTCCAAGAAAAAGCATTCTTCTTAATTTGACATGATTGCTGGAACTCAGCGATTACACTGGGCGCTGTGGTAGCGCTTTACTTGAAAGTGTAGATAAGTAAGTCATTTTTTACAATGGGACCAATCCTAGGCGTTAGCGCGCGCTAAAGAAATAGAAACAGTTTCAAAAACTACATTTCATTAACTTTCTAGCGGTATCAGTCCGTTTGAGTTACAACGGTTGCATTACATAGTCGTACCAACATGTATTTAGTGATATTTTCCGACATTACTAAGTTGTATCGCTTGTAACAGTGAAACGATTGACTGTGGGACTTAATTAAACTTATTTCGGACTTTGACCTCCTAAATGTGATAAATGAGCCAATTGGACTCCAAGAAATAACATTGTTCTTAATTCGACATGATTGCTGGAGCTCAGCGATTACACTGGTCTCTGTTGTAGCGCTTTATTTGAAAGTGTAGATAAGTAATCCATTTTTTACTGTGGTACCAATCCTAGCCGTTAACGCGCGCTGAAGAAATGGAAACAGTTTCAAAAACTACATTTCATTGACTTTCTAGCGGTATCAATCCGTTTGAGTTACAACGGTTGCGTCACATATTCGTACCAACATGTATTTAGTGATATTTTTCCGATATTACTAAGTTGTATCGCTTTTAACGGTGAAACGATTGACTGTGGGACCTAGTTGGACATATTTTGACTTTGACGTTATAAATGTGACAAATGAGCCAATTGGACTCCGAAAACTAACATTCTTCTTAATTTGAGCTTATTGCTGGAACTCTGCGATTACACTGGGCGCTGTGGTAGCGCTTTATTAAAAAAATAAAATAAATAAGTCATTTTGTACTGTGGTACCAATCGTAGCCGTTAGCGCGCGCTGAAGAAATAGAGACAATTTCAAAAACTACATTTCCTTGACTTTCTAGTGGTATTAATCCGGTTGAGTTACAACCGTTGCGTCACATGTTCGAACCAACATGTATTTGGCGATAATTTTCTGATAGTACTAGGTTGCATCGTTTTTAACAGTGAAACGATTGACTGTGGGACTTAATTGAGCAGATTTTAGACTTTGACCTTCAAAGTGAGATAAATAAGACAATTGGACTCCAAGAAATAACACTCTTCTTAATTTGACATGATTGCTGGAACTCAACGATTACACAGAGCGCTGTGGTAGCGCTTTATTTAAAAGTGTAGATAAGTAAGTCATTTGTACTGTGGGACCAATCGTAACCGTCAGCGCCCGCTGAAGAAATAGAGACAGTTTCAAAAACTCTATTTCCTTGACTTTCTAGTGGTATCAATCCGGTTGAGTTACAACCGTTGCGTCACATGTTCGTACCAACATGTATTTGGCGATAATTTTCTGATAATACTAGGTTGCATCGCTTTTAACAGTGAAACGATTGACTGTGGGACTTAATTGAACAGATTTTAGACTTTGACCTTCAAAATGAGATAAATAAGACAATTGGACTCCAAGAAATAACACTCTTCTTAATTTGACATGATTGCTGGAACTCAACGATTACACAGAGCGCTGTGGTAGCGCTTCATTTAAAAGTGTAGATAAGTAAGTCATTTTTTACTGTGGGACTAATCCTAGCCGTTAGCGCGCGCTGAAGAAATGGAAACAGTTTCAAAAAGTCTATTTCATTGACTTTCTAGTGGTATCAATCCGTTGAAGTTACAACGGTTGCGTCACATATTCGCACCAACATGTATTTAGTGATGTTTTTCTGATATTTCTAAGTTGTACCGCTTTTAACAGTGAAACGATTGACTGTGGGACTTAATTGAACTTATTTTGGACTTTGACCTCCTAAGTGTGATTAATGAGACAATTGGACTCCAAGAAATAACATTGTTCTTAATTCGACATGATTGCTGGAACTCAGCGATTACACTGGGCTCTGTTGTAGCGCTTTATTTAAAAGTGTAGATAAGTAATCCATTTTTTACTGTGGTACCAATCCTAGCCGTTAACGCGCGCTGAAGAAATGGAAACAGTTTCAAAAACTACATTTCATTGACTTTCTAGCGGTATCAATCCGTTTGAGTTACAACGGTTGCGTCACATATTCGTACCAACATGTATTTAGCGATATTTTTCCGATATTACTAAGTTGTATCGCTTTTAACGGTGAAACGATTGACTGTGGGACAAAGTTGGACTTATTTTGACTTTGACGTTATAAATGTGACAAATGAGCCAATTGGACTCCGAAAACTAACATTCTTCTTAATTTGAGCTTATTGCTGGAACTCTGCGATTACACTGGGCGCTGTGGTAGCGCTTTATTAAAAAAATAAAATAAATAAGTCATTTTGTACTGTGGGACCAATCGTAGCCGTTAGCGCGCGCTGAAGAAACAGAGAAAATTTCAAAAACTATATTTCCTTGACTTTCTAGTGGTATCAATCCGGTTGAGTTACAACCGTTGCGTCACATGTTCGTACCAACATGTATTTGGCGATAATTTTCTGATAATACTAGGTTGCATCGTTTTTAACAGTGAAACGATTGACTGTGGGACTTAATTGAACAGATTTTAGACTTTGACCCTCAAAATGAGATAAATAAGACAATTGGACTCCAAGAAATAACACTCTTCTTAATTTGACATGATTGCTGGAACTCAACGATTGCACAGAGCGCTGTGGTAGCGCTTTTTTTGAAAGTGTAGATAAGTAAGTCATTTTTTACAGTGGGACCAATCTTAGCCGTTAGCGCGCGCTGAAGAAGTGGAAACAGTTTCAAAAACTCTATTTCATTGACTTTCTAGTGGTATCAATCCGTTGAAGTTACAACGGTTGCGTCAGATATTCGTACCAACATGTATTTAGTGATGTTTTTCCGATATTTCTAAGTTGTACCGCTTTTAACAGTGAAACGATTGACTGTGGGACTTAATTGAACTTATTTTGGACTTTGACCTCCTAAGTGTGATTATTGAGACAATTGGACTCCAAGAAAAAGCATTCTTCTTAATTTGAAATGATTGCTGGAACTCGGCGATTACATTGGGCGCTGTGGTAGCGCTTTACTTGAAAGTGTAGATAAGTAAGTCATTTTTTACAATGGGACCAATCCTAGGCGTTTGCGCGCGCTAAAGAAATAGAAACAGTTTCAAAAACTACATTTCATTGACTTTCTAGCGGTATCAGTCCGTTTGAGTTACAACGGTTGCATTACATAGTCGTACCAACATGTATTTAGTGATATTTTCCGACATTACTAAGTTGTATCGCTTGTAACAGTGAAACGATTGACTGTGGGACTTAATTAAACTTATTTTGGACTTTGACCTCCTAAATGTGATAAATGAGCCAATTGGACTCCAAGAAATAACATTGTTCTTAATTCGACATGATTGCTGGAGCTCAGCGATTACACTGGGATCTGTTGTAGCGCTTTATTCGAAAGTGTAGATAAGTAATCCATTTTTTACTGTGGTACCAATCCTAGCCGTTAACGCGCGCTGAAGAAATTGAAACAGTTTCAAAAACTACATTTCATTGACTTTCTAGCGGTATCAATCCGTTTAAGTTACAACGGTTGCGTCACATATTCGTACCAACATGTATTTAGTGATATTTTTCCGATATTACTAAGTTGTATTGCTTTTAACGGTGAAACGATTGACTGTGGGACCTAGTTGGACTTATTTTGACTTTGACGTTATAAATGTGACAAATGAGCCAATTGGACTCCGAAAACTAACATTCTTCTTAATTTGAGCTTATTGCTGGAACTCTGCGATTACACTGGGCGCTGTGGTAGCGCTTTATTAAAAAAATAAAACAAATAAGTCATTTTGTACTGTCGGACCAATCGTAGCCGTTAGCGCGCGCTGAAGAAACAGAGACAATTTCAAAAACTATATTTCCTTGACTTTCTAGTGGTATCAATCCGGTTGAGTTACAACCGTTGCGTCACTTGTTCGTACCAACATGTATTTGGCGATAATTTTCTGATAATACTAGGTTGCATCGTTTTTAACAGTGAAACGATTGACTGTGGGACTTAATTGAACAGATTTTAGACTTTGACCCTCAAAATGAGATAAATAAGACAATTGGACTCCAAGAAATAACACTCTTCTTAATTTGACATGATTGCTGGAACTCAACGATTGCACAGAGCGCTGTGGTAGCGCTTTATTTGAAAGTGTAGATAAGTAAGTCATTTTTTACAGTGGGACCAATCTTAGCCGTTAACGCGCGCTGAAGAAGTGGAAACAGTTTCAAAAACTCTATTTCATTGACTTTCTAGTGGTATCAATCCGTTGAAGTTACAACGGTTGCGTCAGATATTCGTACCAACATGTATTTAGTGATGTTTTTCCGATATTTCTAAGTTGTACCGCTTTTAACAGTGAAACGATTGACTGTGGGACTTAATTGAACTTATTTTGGACTTTGACCTCCTAAGTGTGATTAACGAGACAATTGGACTCCAAGAAAAAGCATTCTTCTTAATTTGACATGATTGCTGGAACTCGGCGATTACATTGGGCGCTGTGGTAGCGCTTTACTTGAAAGTGTAGATAAGTAAGTCATTTTTTACAATGGGACCAATCCTAGGCGTTAGCGCGCGCTAAAGAAATAGAAACAGTTTCAAAAACTACATTTCATTGACTTTCTAGCGGTATCAGTCCGTTTGAGTTACAACGGTTGCATTACATAGTCGTACCAACATGTATTTAGTGATATTTTCCGACATTACTAAGTTGTATCGCTTGTAACAGTGAAACGATTGACTGTGGGACTTAATTAAACTTATTTTGGACTTTGACCTCCTAAATGTGATAAATGAGCCAATTGGACTCCAAGAAATAACATTGTTCTTAATTCGACATGATTGCTGGAGCTCAGCGATTACACTGGGATCTGTTGTAGCGCTTTATTCGAAAGTGTAGATAAGTAATCCATTTTTTACTGTGGTACCAATCCTAGCCGTTAACGCGCGCTGAAGAAATTGAAACAGTTTCAAAAACTACATTTCATTGACTTTCTAGCGGTATCAATCCGTTTAAGTTACAACGGTTGCGTCACATATTCGTACCAACATGTATTTAGTGATATTTTTCCGATATTACTAAGTTGTATCGCTTTTAACGGTGAAACGATTGACTGTGGGACCTAGTTGGACTTATTTTGACTTTGACGTTATAAATGTGACAAATGAGCCAATTGGACTCCGAAAACTAACATTCTTCTTAATTTGAGCTTATTGCTGGAACTCTGCGATTACACTGGGCGCTGTGGTAGCGCTTTATTAAAAAAATAAAATAAATAAGTCATTTTGTACTGTGGGACCAATCGTAGCCGTTAGCGCGCGCTGAAGAAATGGAAACAGTTTCAAAAACTCTATTTCCTTGACTTTCTAGTGGTATCAATCCGGTTGAGTTACAACCGTTGCGTCACATGTTCGTACCAACATATATTTGGCGATAATTTTCTGATAATACTAGGTTGCATCGCTTTTAACAGTGAAACGATTGACTGTGGGACTTAATTGAACAGATTTTAGACTTTGACCTTCAAAATGAGATAAATAAGACAATTGGACTCCAAGAAATAACACTCTTCTTAATTTGACATGATTGCTGGAACTCAACGATTACACAGAGCGCTGTGGTAGCGCTTCATTTAAAAGTGTAGATAAGTAAGTCATTTTTTACTGTGGGACCAATCCAGCCGTTAGCGCGCGCTGAAGAAATGAAAACAGTTTCAAAAACTCTATTTCATTGACTTTCTAGTGGTATCAATCCGTTGAAGTTACAACGGTTGCGTCACATATTCGCACCAACATGTATTTAGTGATGTTTTTCCGATATTTCTAAGTTGTACCGCTTTTAACAGTGAAACGATTGACTGTGGGACTTAATTGAACTTATTTTGGACTTTGACCTCCTAAGTGTGATTAATGAGACAATTGGACTCCAAGAAAAAGCATTCTTCTTAATTTGACATGATTGCTGGAACTCAGCGCTTACACTAGGCAGCGTGGGAGCGCTTTATTAAAAAATTTGGATAAATTAGTCATTTTGAAATGTGGGACTAATTGTAGCCGTTAGCGCGCGCTGAATAAATCGAGACAGTTTCAAAAACTACATTTCATTGTCTTTCTAACAGTATCAATCCAGTTGAATTACAACGATTGCATCACATATTTGTACCAACATGTATTTGGCGATAATTTTCTGATAATACTAGGTTGCATCGCTTTTAACAGTGAAACGATTGACTGTGGGACTTAATTGAACAGATTTTAGACTTTGACCTCCAAAATGTGATAAATGAGACAATGGGACTCCAAGAAATAACACTCTTCTTAATTTGACATGATTGCTGGAACTCAACGATTACACAGAGCGCTGTGGTAGCGCTTTATTTGAAAGTGTAGATAAGTAAGTCATTTTTTACAGTGGGACCAATCATAGCCGTTAACTCGCGCTGAAGAAATGGAAACAGTTTCAAAAACTCTATTTCATTGACTTTCTAGTGGTATCAATCCGTTGAAGTTACAACGGTTGCGTCACATATTCGTACCAACATGTATTTAGTGATGTTTTTCCGATATTTCTAAGTTGTACCGCTTTTAACAGTGAAACGATTGACTGTGGGACTTAATTGAACTTATTTTGGACTTTGACCTCCTAAGTGTGATTAATGAGACAATTGGACTCCAAGAAAAAGCATTCTTCTTAATTTGACATGATTGCTGGAACTCAGCGCTTACACTAGGCAGCGTGGGAGCGCTTTATTAAAAAATTTGGATAAATTAGTCATTTTGAAATGTGGGACTAATTGTAGCCGTTAGCGCGCGCTGAATAAATCGAGACAGTTTCAAAAACTACATTTCATTGTCTTTCTAACAGTATCAATCCAGTTGAATTACAACGATTGCATCACATATTTGTACCAACATGTATTTGGCGATAATTTTCTGATAATACTAGGTTGCATCGCTTTTAACAGTGAAACGATTGACTGTGGGACTTAATTGAACAGATTTTAGACTTTGACCTCCAAAATGTGATAAATGAGACAATGGGACTCCAAGAAATAACACTCTTCTTAATTTGACATGATTGCTGGAACTCAACGATTACACAGAGCGCTGTGGTAGCGCTTTATTTGAAAGTGTAGATAAGTAAGTCATTTTTTACAGTGGGACCAATCATAGCCGTTAACTCGCGCTGAAAAAATGGAAACAGTTTCAAAAACTCTATTTCATTGACTTTCTAGTGGTATCAATCCGTTGAAGTTACAACGGTTGCGTCACATATTCGTACCAACATGTATTTAGTGATGTTTTTCCGATATTTCTAAATTGTACCGCTTTTAACAGTGAAACGATTGACTGTGGGACTTAATTGAACTTATTTTGGACTTTGACCTCCTAAGTGTGATTAATGAGACAATTGGACTCCAAGAAAAAGCATTCTTCTTAATTTGACATGATTGCTGGAACTCAGCGATTACACTGGGTGATGTGGTAGCGCTTTACTTGAAAGTGTAGATAAGTAAGTCATTTTTTACAATGGGAACAATCCTAGGCGTTAGCGCGCGCTAAAGAAATAGAAACAGTTTCAAAAACTACATTTCATTGACTTTCTAGCGGTATCAGTCCGTTTGAGTTACAACGGTTGCATCACATAGTCGTACCAACATGTATTTAGTGATAATTTCCGACATCACTAAGTTGTATCGCTTGTAACAGTGAAACAATTGACTGTGTGACTTAATTAAACTTATTTTGGACTTTGACCTCCTAAATGTGATAAATGAGCCAATTGGACTCCAAGAAATAACATTGTTCTTAATTCGACATGATTGCTGGAGCTCAGCGATTACACTGGGCTCTGTTGTAGCGCTTTATTTGAAAGTGTAGATAAGTAATCCATTTTTTACTGTGGTACCAATCCTAGCCGTTAACGCGCGCTGAAGAAATGGAACCGTTTCGAAAACTACATTTCATTGACTTTCTAGCGGTATCAATCTGTTTGAGTTACAACGGTTGCGTCACATATTCGTACCAACATGTATTTAGTGTTATTTTTTTGATATTACTAAGTTGTATCGCTTTTAACGGTGAAACGATTGACTGTGTGACCTAGTTGGACTTATTTTGAATTTGACGTTATAAATGTGACAAATGAGCCAATTGGACTCCGAAAACTAACATTCTTCTTAATTTGAGCTTATTGCTGGAACTCTGCGATTACACTGGGCGCTGTGGTAGCGCTTTATTAAAAAAATAAAATAAATAAGTCATTTTGAACTGTGGGACCAATCGTAGCCGTTAGCGCGCGCTGAAGAAATAGAGACAATTTCAAAAACTATATTTCCTTGATTTTCTAGTGGTATCAATCCGTTTGAGTTACAACCGTTGCGTCACATGTTCGTACCAACATGTATTTGGCGATAATTTTCTGATAATACTAGGTTGCATCGTTTTTAACAGTGAAACGATTGACTGTGGGACTTAATTGAACAGATTTTAGACTTTGACCTTCAAAATGAGATAAATAAGACAATTGGACTCCAAGAAAAAGCATTCTTCTTAATTTGACATGATTGCTGGAACTCAGCGATTACACTGGGCGCTGTGGTAGCGCTTTACTTGAAAGTGTAGATAAGTAAGTCATTTTTTACAATGGGACCAATCCTAGGCGTTAGCGCGCGCTAAAGAAATAGAAACAGTTTCAAAAACTACATTTCATTGACTTTCTAGCGGTATCAGTCCGTTTGAGTTACAACGGTTGCATTACATAGTCGTACCAACATGTATTTAGTGATATTTTCCGACATTACTAAGTTGTATCGCTTGTAATAGTGAAACGATTGACTGTGGGACTTAATTAAACTTATTTTGGACTTTGACCTCCTAAATGTGATAAATGAGCCAATTGGACTCCAAGAAATAACATTGTTCTTAATTCGACATGATTGCTGGAGCTCAGCGATTACATTGGGCTCTGTTGTAGCGCTTTATTTGAAAGTGTAGATAAGTAATCCATTTTTTACTGTGGTACCAATCCTAGCCGTTAACGCGCGCTGAAGAAATGGAAACAGTTTCAAAAACTACATTTCATTGACTTTCTAGCGGTATCAATCCGTTTGAGTTACAACGGTTGCGTCACATATTCGTACCAACATGTATTTAGTGATATTTTTCCGATATTACTAAGTTGTATCGCTTTTAACGGTGAAACGATTGACTGTGGGACCTAGTTGGACTTATTTTAACTTTGACGTTATAAATGTGACAAATGAGCCAATTGGACTACGAAAACTCACATTCTTCTTAATTTGAGCTTACTGCTGGAACTCTGCGATTACACTGGGCGCTGTGGTAGCGCTTTATTAAAAAAATAAAATAAGTAAGTCATTTTGTACTGTGGGACCAATCGTAGCCGTTAGCGCGCGCTGAAGAAATAGAGACAATTTCAAAAACTACATTTCCTTGACTTTCTAGTGGTATCAATCCGGTTGAGTTACAACCGTTGCGTCACATGTTCGTACCAACATGTATTTGGCGATAATTTTCTGATAATACTAGGTTGAATCGTTTTTAACAGTGAAACGATTGACTGTGGGACTTAATTGAACAGATTTTAGACTTTGACCTTCAAAGTGAGATAAATAAGACAATTGGACTCCAAGAAATAACACTCTTCTTAATTTGACATGATTGCTGGAACTCAACGATTACACAGAGCGCTGTAGTAGCGCTTTATTTAAAAGTGTAGATAAGTAAGTCATTTGTACTGTGGGACCAATCGTAACCGTCAGCGCCCGCTGAAGAAATAGAGACAGTTTCAAAAACTCTATTTCCTTGACTTTCTAGTGGTATCAATCCGGTTGACTTACAACCGTTGCGTCACATGTTCGTACCAACATGTATTTGGCGATAATTTTCTGATAATACTAGGTTGCATCGCTTTTAACAGTGAAACGATTGACTGTGGGACTTAATTGAACAGATTTTAGACTTTGACCTTCAAAATGAGATAAATAAGACAATTGGACTCCAAGAAATAACACTCTTCTTAATTTGACATGATTGCTGGAACTCTGTGGTAGCGCTTCATTTAAAAGTGTAGATAAGTAAGTCATTTTTTACTGTGGGACCAATCCTAGCCGTTAGCGCGCGCTGAAGAAATGGAAACAATTTCAGAAACTCTATTTCATTGACATTCTAGTGGTATCAATCCGTTGAAGTTACAACGGTTGCGTCACATATTCGCACCAACATGTATTTAGTGATGTTTTTCCGATATTTCTAAGTTGTACCGCTTTTAACAGTGAAACGATTGACTGTGGGACTTAATTGAACTTATTTTGGACTTTGACCTCCTAAGTGTGATTAATGAGACAATTGGACTCCAAGAAATAACATTGTTCTTAATTCGACATGATTGCTGGAGCTCAGCGATTACACTGGGCTCTGTTGTAGCGCTTTATTTGAAAGTGTAGATAAGTAATCCATTTTTTACTGAGGTACCAATCCTAGCCGTTAACGCGCACTGAAGAAATGGAAACAGTTTCAAAAACTACATTTCATTGACTTTCTAGCGGTATCAATCTGTTTGAGTTACAACGGTTGCGTCACATATTCGTACCAACATGTATTTAGTGATATTTTTCCGATATTACTAAGTTGTATCGCTTTTAACGGTGAAACGATTGACTGTGGGACCTAGTTGGACTTATTTTGACTTTGACGTTATAAATGTGACAATTGAGCCAATTGGACTCCGAAAACTAACATTCTTCTTAATTTGAGCTTATTGCTGGAACTCTGCGATTACACTGGGCGCTGTAGTAGCGCTTTATTAAAAAAATAAAATAAATAAGTCATTTTGTACTGTGGGACCAATCGTAGCCGTTAGCGCGCGCTGAAGAATTAGAGACAATTTCAAAAACTATATTTCCTTGACTTTCTAGTGGTATCAATCCGCTTGAGTTACAACCGTTGCGTCACATGTTCGTACCAACATGTATTTGGCGATAATTTTCTGATAATACTAGGTTGCATCGTTTTTAACAGTGAAACGATTGACTGTGGGACTTAATTGAACAGATTTTAGACTTTGACCTTCAAAATGAGATAAATAAGACAATTGGACTCCAAGAAATAACACTCTTCTTAATTTGACATGATTGCTGGAACTTAACGATTACACAGAGCGCTGTGGTAGCGCTTCATTTAAAAGTGTAGATAAGTAAGTCATTTTTTACTGTGGGACCAATCCTAGCCGTTAGCGCGCGCTGAAGAAATGGAAACAGTTTCAAAAACTCTATTTCATTGACTTTCTAGTGGTATCAATCCGTTGAAGTTACAACGGTTGCGTCACATATTCGCACCAACATGTATTTAGTGATGTTTTTCCGATATTTCTAAGTTGTACCGCTTTTAACAGTGAAACGATTGCCTGTGGGACTTGATTGAACTTATTTTGGACTTTGACCTCCTAAGTGTGATTAATGAGACAATTGGACTCCAAGACAAAGCATTCTTCTTAATTTGACATGATTGCTGGAACTCAGCGCTTACACTAGGCAGCGTGGGAGCGCTTTATTAAAAAATTTGGATAAATTAGTCATTTTGAACTGTGGGACTAATTGTAGCCGTTAGCGCGCGCTGAATAAATCGAGACAGTTTCAAAAACTACATCTCATTGTCTTTCTAACAGTATCAATCCAGTTGAATTACAACGATTGCATCACATATTTGTACCAACATGTATTTGGCGATAATTTTCTGATAATACTAGGTTGCATCGCTTTTAACAGTGAAACGATTGACTGTGGGACTTAATTGAACAGATTTTAGACTTTGACCTCCAAAATGTGATAAATGAGACAATGGGACTCCAAGAAATAAAGCTCTTCTTAATTTGACATGATTGCTGGAACTCAACGATTACACAGAGCGCTGTGGTAGCGCTTTATTTGAAAGTGTAGATAAGTAAGTCATTTTTTACAGTGGGACCAATCTTAGCCGTTAGCGCGCGCTGAAGAAATCGAAACAGTTTCAAAAACTCTATTTCATTGATTTTCTAGTGGTATCAATCCGTTGAAGTTACAACGGTTGCGTCACATATTCGTACCAACATGTATTTAGTGATGTTTTTCCGATATTTCTAAGTTGTACCGCTTTTAACAGTGAAACGATTGACTGTGGGACTTAATTGAACTTATTTTGGACTTTGACCTCCTAAGTGTGATTAATGAGACAATTGGACTCCAAGAAAAAGCATTCTTCTTAATTTGACATGATTGCTGGAACTCAGCGATTACACTGGGCGCTGTGGTAGCGCTTTACTTGAAAGTGTAGATAAGTAAGTCATTTTTTACAATGGGACCAATCCTAGGCGTTAGCGCGCGCTAAAGAAATAGAAACAGTTTCAAAAACTACATTTCATTGACTTTCTAGCGGTATCAGTCCGTTTGAGTTACAACGGTTGCATCACATAGTCGTACCAACATGTATTTAGTGATATTTTCCGATATTACTAAGTTGTATCGCTTGTAACAGTGAAACGATTGACTGTGGGACTTAATTAAACTTATTTTGGACTTTGACCTCCTAAATGTGATAAATGAGCCAATTGGACTCCAAGAAATAACATTGTTCTTAATTCGACATGATTGCTGGAGCTCAGCGATTACACTGGGTTCTGTTGTAGCGCTTTATTTGAAAGTGTAGATAAGTAATCCATTTTTTATTGTGGTATCAATCCTAGCCGTTAACGCGCGCTGAAGAAATAGAGACAATTTCAAAAACTACATTTCCTTGCCTTTCTGACAGAATCAGTCCGGTTGAGTTACAACGGTTGCGCCACATATTCGTACCAATATGTATTTAGTGATATTTTTCCGATATTACTAAGTTGTATCGCTTTTAACGGTGAAACGATTGACTGTGGGACCTAGTTGGACTTATTTTGACTTTGACGTTATAAATGTGACAAATGAGCCAATTGGACTCCGAAAACTAACATTCTTCTTAATTTGAGATTATTGCTGGAACTCTGCGATTACACTGGGCGCTGTGGTAGCGCTTTACTAAAGAAATAAAATAAATAAGTCATTTTGTACTGTGGGACCAATCGTAGCCGTTAGTGCGCGCTGAAGAAATATAGACAATTTCAAAAACTACATTTCCTTGACTTTCTAGTGGTATCAATCCGGTTGAGTTACAACCGTTGCGTCACATGATCGTACCAACATGTATTTGGCGATAATTTTCTGATAATACTAGGTTGCATCGTTTTTAACAGTGAAACGATTGACTGTGGGACTAAATTGAGCAGATTTTAGACTTTGACCTTTAAAGTGAGATAAATAAGACAATTGGACTCCAAGAAATAACACTCTTCTTAAATTGACATGATTGCTGGAACTCAACGATTACACAGAGCGCTGTGGTAGCGCTTTATTTAAAAGTGTAGATAAGTGAGTCATTTGTACTGTGGGACCAATCGTAACCGTCAGCGCCCGCTGAAGAAATAGAGACAGTTTCAAAAACTCTATTTCCTTGACTTTCTAGTGGTATCAATCCGGTTGAGTTACAACCGTTGCGTCACATGTTCGTACCAACATGTATTTGGCGATAATTTTCTGATAATACTAGGTTGCATCGCTTTTAACAGTGAAACGATTGACTGTGGGACTTAATTGAACAGATTTTAGACTTTGACCTTCAAAATGAGATAAATAAGACAATTGGACTCCAAGAAATAACACTCTTCTTAATTTGACATGATTGCTGGAACTCAACGATTACACAGAGCGCTGTGGTAGCGCTTTATTTAAAAGTGTAGATAAGTAAGTCATTTGTACTGTGGGACCAATCGTAACCGTCAGCGCCCGCTGAAGAAATAGAGACAGTTTCAAAAACTCTATTTCCTTGACTTTCTAGTGGTATTAATCCGGTTGAGTTACAACCGTTGCGTCACATGTTCGTACCAACATGTATTTGGCGATAATTTTCTGATAATACTAGGTTGCATCGCTTTTAACAGTGAAACGATTGACTGTGGGACTTAATTGAACAGATTTTAGACTTTGACCTTCAAAATGAGATAAATAAGACAATTGGACTCCAAGAAATAACACTCTTCTTAATTTGACATGATTGCTGGAACTCAACGATTACACAGATCGCTGTGGTAGCGCTTCATTTAAAAGTGTAGATAAGTAAGTCATTTGTTACTGTGGGACCAATCCTAGCCGTTAGCGCGCGCTGAAGAAATGGAAACAGTTTCAAAATTCTATTTCATTGACTTTCTAGTGGTATCAATCCGTTGAAGTTACAACGGTTGCGTCACATATTCGCACCAACATGTATTTAGTGATGTTTTTCCGATATTTCTAAGTTGTACCGCTTTTAACAGTGAAACAATTGACTGTGGGACTTAATTGAACTTATTTTGGACTTTGATCTCCTAAGTGTGATTAATGAGACAATTGGACTCCAAGAAAAAGCATTCTTCTTAATTTGACATGATTGCTGGAACTCAGCGCTTACACTAGGCAGCGTGGGAGCGCTTTTTTAAAAAATTTGGATAAATTAGTCATTTTGAACTGTGGGACTAATTATAGCCGTTTGCGCGCGCTGAATAAATCAAGACAGTTTCAAAAACTACATTTCATTGTCTTTCTAACAGTATCAATCCAGTTGAATTACAACGATTGCATCACATATTTGTACCAACATGTATTTGGCGATAATTTTCTGATAATACTAGGTTGCATAGCTTTTAACAGTAAAACGATTGACTGTGGGACTTAATTGAACTGCTTTTGGACTTTGACCTCATAAATGTGATAAATGAGACAATTGGACTCCAAGAACTAACATTCTTCCTAATTTGACATGATTGCTGGAACTCAACGATTACACAGAGCGCTGTGGTAGCGCTTTATTTGGAAGTGTAGATAAGTAAGTCATTTTTTACAGTGGGACCAATCTTAGCCGTTAACGCGCGCTGAAGAAATGGAAACAGTTTCAAAAACTCTATTTCATTGACTTTCTAGTGGTATCAATCCGTTGAAGTTACAACGGTTGCGTCACATATTCGCACCAACATGTATTTAGTGATGTTTTTCCGATATTTCTAAGTTGTACCGCTTTTAACAGTGAAACGATTGACTGTGGGACTTAATTGAACTGCTTTTGGACTTTGACCTCATAAATGTGATAAATAAGACAATTGGACTCCAAGAACTAACATTCTTCCTAATTTGACATGATTGCTGGAACTCTGCGATTACACTGGGCGCTGTATAGCGCTTCATTTGAAAGTGTAGATTAGTAAGTCATTTTGTACTGTGGGACCAATCGTAGCCGTTAGCGCGCGCTGAAAGAATAGAGACAGTTTCAAAAACTACATTCCCTTGACTTTCTAGCGGTTTCAATCCGTTTGAGTAACAACGGTTGCGTCATATATTCGTACCAACATGTATTTAGCGATATTTTTCTGAATTACTAAGTTGTATCGCTTTTAACAGTGAAACGATTGACTGTGGGACCTAATTGAACTTATTTTGGACTTTGACGTTATACATGTGACAAATGAGCCAATTAGACTACAAGAACTAACATTCTTCTTAATTTGACATGATTGCTGGAACTCTGCGATTACACTGGGCGCTGTATAGCGTTTCATTTGAAAGTGTAGATAAGAAAGTCATTTTGTACTGTGGGACCAATCGTAGCCGTTAGGGCGCGCTGAATAAATAGAGTCAGTTTCAAAAACTACATTTCCTTGACCTTCTGACAGAATCAGTCCTGTTGAGTTACAATGGTTGTGTCAAATTTTCGTACCAACATGTATTTAGCGATATTTTTCTGATATTACTAGGTTGCATCGCTTTTAACAGTGAAACGATTGACTGTGGGACTTAATTGAACTGATTTTGGACTTTGACCTCATAAATGTGATAAGTGAGACAATTGGATATCAAGAAATAACATTCTTTTTAATTTGACATGATTGCTGGAATTCCTCGATTAAACTGGGCTCTGCAGTAGCGCTTCATTAAAAAATTTAGATAAGTAAATCATTTTTTACTGTGATACCAATCCTAGCCGTTAGCGCGCACTGAAGAAATAGAGCCATTTTCAGTAAACTACATGTTTGAGTTGCGACGGTTGCGTCACATACTTGTACCAACATGTATTTAGTGATATTTTTCCAATATTACTAAGTTGTATCGCTTGTAACAGTGAAACGATTGGCTGTGGGAGTTAATTGAACTGATTTTGGACTTTGACCTGATAAATGTGATAAATGAGGCAATTGGACTCCAAGAGAAAACATTCTTCTTAATTCGACATGATTGCTGGAACTCGGCGATTACACTGGGCGGTGTGGGAGCGCTTTATTCAAAAATTTAGATAAATAAGTCATTTTGTACTGTGGGACCAATCGTAGCCGTAAGCGCGCGCTGTAGAAATAGAGACAGTTTCAAAAACTACATTTCATTGACTTTCTAACAGTATTAGTCCGGTTGAGTTACAACGGTTGTGTCACATATTCGTGCCAACATGTATTTAGCGATATTTTTCTGACATTACTAGGTTGCATCGCTTTTACCAGTGATACGATTGACTGCTGGATTTAATTAAACTGATTTTGGACTTTGACCTTTTAAATGTGATAAATGAGACAATTGGACTTTAAGAACTAACATTCTTCTTAATTTGACATGATTGCTGGAACTCTGCGATTACACTGGGTGCTGTGGTAGTGCTTTGTTTGAAGGTGTAGATAAGTAAGTCATTTTTTACTGAGGGATCAATCCTAGCCGTTAGCGCGCACTAAAGAAATAGAGCCATATTCAGTAAACTACATGTTTGAGTTACAACGGTTGCGTCACATATTTGTACCAACATGTATTTAGTGATATTTTGCCGATAGTACTAAGTTGTATCGCTTGTAACAGTGAAGCGAGTGACTGTGGGAGTTAATTGAACTGATTTTGGGCTTTGACATTATAAATGTGATAAGTGAGGCAATTGGACTCCAAGAAATAACATTCTTATTCATTTGACATGATTGCTGGAACTCAGCTATTACACTGGGCGCTGTGGTAGCGCTTTGTTTGAAGGTGTAGATAAGTAAGTCATTTTTTACTGAGGGATCAATCCTAGCCGTTAGCGCGCGCTGAAGAAATGGAAACAGTTTCAAAAACTACATTTCATTCACTTTCTAACAGTATCAATCTTTTTGAGTTACAACGGTTGCGTCACATATTCCTACCAACATGTATTTAGTGATATTTTTCCGATGTTGCTAAGTTGCATCGCTTTTAACAGTGAAACGATTGACTGTGGGACTTAATTGGACTTATTTTGGACTTTGACATTATATATGTGACATTTGAGGCAATTGGACTCCAAGAACTAACATTCTTCTTAATTTGACATGATTGCTGGAACTCAGCGAGTACACTGGGCGGTGTGGGAGCGCTTTATTAAAAAATTTAGATATGTAAGTCATTTTGTACTTTGGGACCAATCGTAGCCTTAGCGGGCGCTGAAGAAATAGAGACAGTTTTAAAAACTACATTTCCTTGACTTTCTAGCAGTATCAGTCCGGTTGATTTACAACGGTTGCGTCACATATTCGTACCAACATGTATTTAACGATATTTTGCTGATAATACTAGGTTGCATCGCTTTTAACAGTGAAGCGATTGACTCTAGGACTTGATTGAACTGATTTTGGACTTTGGCCTTATAAATGGATAAATAAGACAATTGGATTTCAAGAAATAACATTCTTTTTAATTTGACATGACTGCTCGAATTCATCAATTACACTGGGCTCTGCAGTAGCGCTTCATTAGAAAATTTAGATAAGTAAGTTATTTTTTACTGTGGTACTAATTCTAGCCGTTAGCGCGCACTAAAGAAATAGAGCCATTTTCAGTAAACTACATGTTTGAGTTACAACGGTTGCGTCACATATTTGTACCAACATGTATTTAGTGATATTTTTCCGATAATACTAAGTTTTATCGCTTGTAACAGTGAAGCGATTGACTGTGGGAGTTAATTGAACTGATTGTGGGCTTTGACCTTATAAATGTGATAAGTGAGGCAGTTGGACTCCAAGAAATAACATTCTTCTTCATTTGACATGATTGCTGGAACTCAGCGAGTACACTGGGCGGTGTGGGAGCGCTTTATTAAACAATTTAGATATGTAAGTCATTTTGTACTTTGGGACCAATCGTAGCCGTTAGCGCGCGCTAAAGAAATAGAGACAGTTTCAAAAGTTAAATTTCATTGATAAGGTTGGAATGAGTCTAATGGGCCTAAAATTTTTTTTTTAAAGTAGTGTCATCCTGTTTATGAATAGGAATGACACTAGCTAACTTTAGCTCCGTTTGAAAAGTGCCTTCTAGGATACACGTGTTAATACAATCAGTCAGAGGAACACTACAAAGTCTAGCAACAGATTGGAGAACTTAAGTTGAAATTTGACCACTAGTTGTTTTCTTTGGGTTCATACTCATAATGACTTGATAAGTCTCCCATGGGTGAATATGAGAAAATTTGATCCGTCATTATATAAATCCTTAATGTTGTTAATGCTCGGGTGATCTGAATACTTATCTAGGATCTGATATTACGCAGTGCAAACATAATCATTTTTCCACTTGACAATGCCTGGAGAAGACGTAACATTCGTGAAATAATCGTTAAAAATATCTGCAACTTCTTTTTCATTCTGAACAACAATTTTATTTTCAATCAAAGAGACAGCTTCATTTGAAATGCAATTGTTGCTAAAAAAGGGTTTACAAGCTGACCAGAAATCTTTAGAACTGCTGCTCGTTTTATTACGATCAACCTTTTCAAATAACTGTCTCTTTGAAAGTTTGTTCAGATTTACTACATAATACACCTTTCCCGAATTTATATTTTGTAAAATATTGCGTGCATGAACACGAGGTAACTCTTGGTAAACATTATTCGCGTTCATATAAACATGGAGAAAGACAATACTATGAGAGATATTTTGCTTAAAATAATTGAGGAAAATATAGATTTAGTCTTCGATGAAACTGAAGAAAAAGCGTGAGGGAAAACATGGAGGGAATGCCACCGTTCACGATAAAAGAAATTGAAATGCATCGACAAAATAGTGGTACACAGCACGGTGTGGCAATTATTAAGACTTTGGACCGTGGCAGAAAGTTTAGGCATGAACTATACATATCTGCTGATAGCATTTTCACACCAACAACTACATTTGCTCCAAGTAAAATCAGAATTTTTAAAGACTTAGTTATGGTCAGCCCTGTAAAAAGTAATGCTGACAAAAAGGTATCCATCTAACGTTATATGATCCTGGAATTAATGATAGTTTGTGAAATATAATTCCAAGAATATTAAAACTGCAAGAAGATATGCTTATGGTTGACAAACGGGTTGGTTTTGCTCATTGTATTGACAGTACGCGAAAACGAAAAAACAACATTAAATATGCGAACTTTCTTGTTCGATCTACATTGTCACACAAACTACTACCGTTAGAACATACCATCAAGATTGTTATTAATATTAATATATCAAATACTTCAAATAAATCAAAACATACGAAACACAACCCTATGAGTTTATTGATGTAAATCATGTATTAATCCCAAAAGATTGGGGTAAATTAAATCAACATTACACACACAGCTAGCTGTTCAGTAAAGTTGTTTATAGTATCATCAATTAGTTTTTCATTTACCATTGAATTTCTCAGTTTTGATAGTTTCTAATTCATCAGGGAAAAAACAGGTTGTTCTTCAGTGATCTCAGCAAAAACAGATGAAAAACTTTCATATGTGCTTTCAGAATCTGTTTCGACTACTACAGGAAGTGCTCTTTTTTCGGACTTTTCCTTTTTTGTGTTGTATTATTTTGTTTGAACGTAAATATATATGGCACAGAGCCATTGATTAATGTTTTCCGTTCACAACCAAAACCTAATTTTTCACAGTGTACTTCAAAGTGGACTTCGCATACTTTTGTGTTCTTGTTTACTGTGAACACATCACACCTCCCCTTCTACGATATATTGAAATGATGCTAACCCATTGTTTTCTTAAACTTGGATCCGATGGAAATGAAAACATTCCAATGCCTGTTTAACTCTGGGTTTATTAAGAGTAGAACTTTTGCATAACAGTACGCAACAAGAGTTACAAGGTCGAGAGGTTGATATACCTGGATAGATTAAATTATGATAAATTTCTTGCTGACCTTTCTGATTGCTACTCGCCATCACAAATACATATTCTTCTTTTACAAGACAAGTATGTTTTTTAAATACATTATAAGTGGTTTCGTTAAGGAAAATCTGCAATCCTTTAAAAAAATACACAATAAAAGATCATTCACAACGCATAAAAGTATCACACTCACC
The DNA here is from genome assembly GCF_029227915.1 of Hydractinia symbiolongicarpus. Taxonomy (NCBI): domain Eukaryota; kingdom Metazoa; phylum Cnidaria; class Hydrozoa; order Anthoathecata; family Hydractiniidae; genus Hydractinia; species Hydractinia symbiolongicarpus. The sequence continues at coordinate 1,877,887 of NC_079884.1, read as the reverse complement.
AGTTGTATTTTTAGTGTTTACAAAGATTACTAAGAAGTATCGTTTTCATGCCGATGATGTAATCGATAATTTAAATTCGGGAAAGGCGTATTCCATTGACTTTTATATTTGTTAAAGTCATTAACGCTTCTTTTTTTATTATAAATAGTTTTAGTCGAGAACGCTTTATTATGGCTTTCCGAAGTTTTTAACAAAACCTGGTACACTGCCAGGATATTGTATTCGCTAGTATTCTGTACTTCGTTGCCATCCAACGTAATGCGTAAGTTCTTCATCAGGCTTTTGCCTTATTTGTACGTACAGGTCTTGATTTTGATTGATGGTTGAGAGTACATGACGAATTTGAACCCTTTATTTTCTACCCTTGATACTGAAGAGCTGCTTTGTTTCTGCGTAAGGGTCTAGAGTCGTTCCAAATACGTTACTCATGTTTATTATATAAGGGGGAAAACTTTAAATAAATGCCAAATAATAAAGTATTTGATCACGATCTTATGGATGAGGGCCGTCCGGATGATAAACCCGATGATACAAAGAAACTTCCATCAACGCCAAAACCTCCGGCAACGCCAGGGCCTTCAACGTCGGGAGAACAACAGGGTGTTCCGGGGGTGGCCTTTCAGAGCAGAGGCAAGAACTACTAAAATCAAAGGTTGACGACCTTTACAAATATCTTAGTTGGGATCTGACGCTGGGGAAGCCTATTGCTATACCTTACGACAAGTTTAGGGTGGAAGGGAAATGTCTTTTCTTCAACGATATAGACCTTACGGCATTAATTACAAACTAGTCAATAAGGCCCGTGAAAAAATCCGCTTAGGCAAAAGGCCAATGAAAAAATAGGTTGCTTTAGAAGTTTTGCTGACGCCAGCAGTGCATATACAAAAAAAAATGTTCTGAAAATTTTACACCAAATATCAAATGTCAAATCGCATTAAATCCTCCACACAAATCTTACACAAAATAATAAAGAACAGCATGCAACGTGCAAAATCTAGTTGACAAAAAGTTACAACAACGACACTCACAACATCGACATTCACAACACCAATACTCACAAAACCGACAGTAAGAACACCGACAGTTACAACACTGACAGTCACAACACGGATAATAACAATGTCAAAAATAACGCATCTCAAATATGTACATCTTATAAGTGATTATGTTTAAAACCCTCAGTATTTTATTCTGAAATGTCAAAAAGTTGGCCTGCAAATTTTAAATATCGTCTTTCCCTTAAAAGCTCATACAAAAATATGAAAAAGCCATAGTTTGGAAAACATCAAGTTTAAATCTACAAAAATCAGTCCTTTCAGTTGCATACCATCCTTTCCCACATAACATTTACACAAAATGTAACCAGTATAGAAAGTGTTGCGGAGAGGTTGCCAAGGCAAAGGCATTAAGCACGGCAAGGAAAGGACACGGCAAAGGCAGGCAAGGAAACAGGAAGAGGAATCAGCAAGGCAGGGGTAGGCAAGGCATGGGAGGCACAGGCATGGGAGGCAAGGGCATAGTAGGCAGGCACCAGAAAAGGCATAGGAAGGGTAGGCAAAGGCACGGTCAGTGCTGGCAAGGCAATGGAACGGCAAGGCAGAGGGGTGCCTGACTTTAATAGAAAATCTCCCCCCTACAACTCAAAGATTGCGTATACTCAATATATCTAAGATAAGTATCATATTAGTCCAGGAGTATAGAAAATATTGAGGTGCAAATATTTCAAATTCAATATCTCAAATAGCACGGCAAGGAAAGGGCAAAGGCAGGCAAGGAAACAGGAAGAGGAATCAGCAAGGCAGGGGTAGGCAAGGCATGGAAGGCACAGGCAAGGGCATAGTAGGCAGGCACCAGAAAAGGAATAGGAAGGGTTGTAAGAGGAATCAGCAAGGCGGGGGTAGGCAAGGCATGGGAGGCACAGGCAAAGGCAAATGCAGGCACCAGAAAAGGCATGGGAAGGGTAGGCAAAGGCAACAGGAAGAGCAATCGGTAGGCAGGGGTAGGCAAGGCGCTCATATACTCGCAATCCCTGCCCGTTGCGACCCAGTGCTGCTTAAGCAAAAGTTTAGCTGGGCGAACTCCTGATTTTACCTAACCTTTCCGATCCAACGCATTTATAAGTAATTTCTCGTGCTTGGTTTTTTTAGCTTGCAGCCGTTAGCGCACTTTTTGAAATGTTATTATTGTTCATGTTTCTTGCATATTGCAGTGAAAAAGGCATGAAATATATATCTTGTTCGCTTGGTTTATTTGATAAATTAGTGAAATTTCTAGTAGCTAGCTGATAAACATGTTTTTTTTCAGAAAGCAACGAAAAGCTAATATATATTTTAGTTGTCGTTCATTAGGTACAAGCCTTTTTATGTTTTGTCAGGAATGCATTATTTCCCCTTAAAAAGGCTTTTGTGCAAAAAAGATTTTGCATTTTTCTTTTTTAGATTGATTTTGTTTACTTTTACTTTACTAAAAACATGTACTTCGGCATACTTTTCGTCAAGCACGTGGCGAGTTTTCAAAAAATTGACGTAATAGCCGATATCTCCCAGCTTGAATGCCAAGCGGCTTCTTGTTACAAGATCGTGAGCTTGTATTAAAACGCAAATGTGTCCCACAAGAATGGAAATTTTTGCCTCTCTGAGCACCGAAACGGGAGTAGTCGTGTGTTCGAATCTCATCTTGGTAACTATTTTTTCTTTGCTGTTAAAAAATTTTATTTTTTAAACAGATAAGATAAGTGTTTAAAAGCATTATTTAACTAACTGGTAAAGTAAAGGTGTTTCCACCAAAGTTTACAAAAGTGAATGTAGGCAAAATTAAGGTCTCCCCGAATGCCTGGAAAGTAGTCTGCGAAAAATAATATTTCCACATTGAGTAAGAAAGAAACGAAGACGCTCCACCATATCAATTTATTAAATATTTCGATTTTACAAAATTTGGTTAAAATGTAAGCGAAAGGCAAATTATATAATGACGAGAACGGAATTCTTTTCGCTACGCTAATGACACGCCAACATAGAGAAATATGATTTCGGAAACACTCCGAAAGAACGTAAATTTTCCGATTCCCTTCTCGTTCTTTATCTCTGTGCCATAAGTACGCAGGATTGTTTTTAATTTAGTTTGCTGTTTGTGACAGTTCTGGTAATATATATTTTTTAACTAGCTATTTCCTTTTTCGAACAATTAAGATTTACTCGTACTTTATTTTTTTATTTTGCTTTTTCTCACTGAGTGACTCTCTTATAACCCGTTCTTTTTTTTTTGGGGGGGGGGGGTGTACTTGAAGTTTGGAGGAATTTTCCGTTAAGAAGATCTCACAAATCAATTTTGAAAAATAACTGCAGTGTGTAACAAATATTATTGCCTATCTGAATAGCAAAATATGTCGTGTCTAACTACGTAACAGAAATCACAATCTGATAGACAGCTTTTTGTAAACTTTACCGCGAGGTTGTTTACGTATATCATACGTCTTGTTTATTTTAATTTCCTTTGATGTTTGGATTTTTTATTATTCATTTTTAATTGAAATAATGCTTGCTGTTAAAATTTTGGCGTATATGACAAAAATCCGCTTTCTTGTTTGCCTTGCATTTACTTTTTTCAAGATATCGAGTTTCTACCAGGGACGAGTGTTAAACCGACCCTTGCCATGTCAATCTACATTTTCAAAGGAATAAATAGGATTTTGTAATTTAATATTATGAACAATTATTAGTAATATCGTACAAATAAAACCTATCTATATCTAATTACTGCAGGCATATTGGGGAACGACCACGTTTAAATATAAAAATTCTCAAATCGCTTTTTGAGGTGCTATTGTTAAGCTGTTATAAGCTCTTTTATACCTAAAAAGGCCTAAATTTGACATTTTTGTGCTGGTGTCAGCCTTTATTGTGTTAAAATTTAAAAAAAATCGATGCTATCATTTGACAGGAAAAAAAAGCTGTTTTGAAAAATGGTATGGTTTTCTATCTTACGATTTGCTGTTCAGGAGATATTCAATGTTCAAAAATGAACAAAAGTCAAATTTTTGCTAAGTCAGCACATTTCTTAAGTAAACACCCCAATATGCCTATATATAATTAAAATTAAAAAAATAAAAACATTAATACGGTCTCATACGACCTCTTCCTCCACGGCGACCTCTTCCTCCACCTCGGCCCCTTCCTCCACCACGACCCTTAAATTCCTTCCCTCCATTATGGACCCACCGTCCAAACGCCTCAGCGTCCATAGACCCACTGTGACGCAGCCTGTACTCCAGGAACTGTGTCCATACTTTAGCTAGAAAAGAACACAATGAAAAGGTTAATTCTATAAAATACATAGAAAAGACTGAAGTACACCATAGTTTTAGGTCCTAACACAAATTTTGAACATTTAAAAAGAGATATCTTACTTAATTCTGCGTCTGGTGCCGTTTTGGTGGGATCATCGTCATCTGTCCACTCGACCCCACCTTGCTTTATCCACCGGCCAAAAGATCTATATCCCAGTGATCCGGGATATGTAATTCTATGTGTTATGAATTTACCATAAAATGCAACTAAAAAATATGAGTTCTTTGATAAATTTTTTATTCATAACTAAGACTAATAATAACAATGACAATAATATACTTACCAAGTTCAACATCAATCTCGTTTTGTGACATTATTTCAATTTGCTAAAAATACAAATAAATCAGTTGCAAAATATCACAAATCATTGTTTCTAGACTATCAATATAATTTCGGACAATTAGAAAAGAGGTATTATTTATAAATGTTTTATAATGGATTTTAAAAATAGTCAAAGGATTTACAAGTTGCTACATAAGGACAAAAAGTACAGTAGTCAATTTTATATATATTTATTTGGGTATTCATAAAATGTGAACGGTCCCTTAACTGTCTGATGCAGACAATATAATGAAATACTTCAGAACAATTTTCTATATATATACTCATTATTCACTCCATACAACTTTGTACAAAGATAATATCTTAAGGGAATTAATTTTCGCGAAATTAGAAAGTCTTATTTTTGGTGAGAAATTTATTTTTCTTGAATTATACTGTTTTTTTATCATCTTTTATGTAAAAGACATGAAATAAAACTACTAAATAGCGAAAACTACTGAAAAGGAAAAAAAATATCTTATTGATACTAATTTTCGCGCAGCGGAAAAAAAAATCTATTTTGCGCGTATTAATTTTTGTGCAATAATAATATTAACGTATTTCGCACGTATTAATTTTTGCCCCAAATTCAATTCCCCAAAAAATACTAAGAAAAAATATAGACGCGTTTCTTTTACGTAAGCTTTGTAATTATATTTTCGCGCGTATTATTTTTCTGCGTAATTTGTGTACTAAATATCGAGCAAGAACTAACTTTTCGCACAAATACGCGAAAATTAGTACGAATAAGGTAGTGAAATTCATTTTTCAAAAAGAAAAATTTAGGAAGAATGAATTTTCGCAAAATGGACAAAAACTTGCTAAATTAATTCCCTTATGGTAGCTAAAATTTACTGACTGAAGTCACAAATAATCTATGCTATGGAACAAAACAATATCGAAGGAAATATTCGGTGTCAATTGGTTTTGTATAACAAGTAAATGTACCAACATATCTCGCCTACTATATACGGCCATACGTATCCAGAAGACGTTTAACGTAAGTAGCTCCAGAGGTAATATAAAATCTTGGTTTGAATTCTACGTGACTAGGCTTCTGTGTAAAAGTAGACCTTCAATTTGTCTATTAACTGCAATACTCGCAAACTTCTAATAATTGTTCTCACTTTGCAACCTTGTTGTCACTACGAAGGGTCCTATAACGGTAAGATACTATACTAACAACTCATATAAGCAAGGGGAATTATTTGAGGATTATGATGAAGTTAGAACAATCAAATTCGTAACACAGGCTAGAACTAAGCATCCACCACTCTCCACCCTTAATGCTACGATTTCAAAAATAAGCTTGTAAAGCATATGCTTACCAAATAAATCCTCCACGTATGTCTCATCCTCCACGTATTTCTCATGTCTGATACCACTGTCAGGGTGCGTCATGGATACCATTGTTAGTGTTAAAAATTTTCCTAAATGGCTCACAACTAGAATGGTAATTTTTGAACTAAAGTAACTGCATTATGAATTAAGCAGTCCAAAAATTAAATGACATGACATGTATCGTTTGGCCGTCCTGAATCACTGTTAAAGAGTAGTCTGAAAAATACTGATATAAAAAATTAGCAAAAATTTCACTGGTGGTACAATCTCATAATCATGTCACAATTTACACAGATGTGAAATTAAAAAGGGCGTGGTTTCATAATGAAAATGGCAGTCCCGCCTTTATGTAGTACACATTTAAATATAAAATTAATTAATAAGAGCTACTTATCTGGTTGTTTTTTTATTTAAAATGACTGCCACATTATATCTTCCAGTAGAATTTGTAAAAACTTGCTAACGTCTTCCACTTGAAAGTTTATTATAGTACCTGAAAACAGGAAAAAGAAAAAAGAGAGCAACAAAGGAACATAAAGTGTACAGTATAATTCAAATTACAAAATACATTAACTTTTAAATATTTGGTGCTAATTCGATTGCTTCTTAATTGATTGTACACCTTATGCGTACAACTTATTTTTGTGGATTTAGCCGAAATCCGCAAAAATAAGTTCTCTGAAAAATTTAAAAAATCTGTTATCCGTAAAAATTTTATATTTGTTCGTATTTCAATTTCCTGCAGGACCTAAGGACATTGAGTTCTTTGTTGCACATTTGAAAAACATTTTCCTGAATTGATTCCTCTACTACCTTTTCGGCATCTGCAAAAATTAATTTTGCTTAATCCTGGAAAATAAAGTCATCCACAAAATAAAGCATCCACAAATAAAATTTAGTACAAAAAAAGGGGAGGAAACCAAGAAGTGACCCACTTTTAAATTGACTTAGCTTAATGTTAAAAACCTTTTGTTTTACATTCTTAGAAGGAAAAAAGACAAGAAGGTAAATCAACTCAAAAGTCAGGTTACAAACTTGATTATATTAGGGCCTTCAGTAACTTAAGACTTGGTATGTGTTAATGAGCATGTATTTTAGACAAAAAGCCTTGTAAATAAAAGATTTTTCAGTGTTAAATAAGGACAATTTAAATTTGATGCACAAATTATCAAAATTTTAAGAAACTCTGAGTGCACACAAATGCTTAGGCTTCTTACAAAAAACGAGGATTAATTTGCCTTTAAATTGAGTTTGTTGATAATAATCACACATTTTGATGCCTGATTTTAGGCAGAGTATTTTTAGTTTATTTTAACCATGATTCTTGGATACAGCTTACTATACATTGATATTAAATCGAGTATCTGACTTCGGCTTATTACATCCAATAATTACGAATTCATGGGCAGACGGTTGTTTTGAGAAACAACTATTCTGTCTGTTGAACTAAAAACTTGTACCATGATTCTTGGATACAGCTTACTACACATTGATATTAGATCAAGTGTTTGACTTCGGCTTATTACATCCAATAATTACGAATTCATGGGCAGACGGTTGTTTTGAGAAACAACTATTCTGTCTGTTGAATTAAAAATGTTTACCATGATTCTTGGATACAGCTTACTATACATTGATATTATAATCAAGTATTTGACTTCGGCTTATTACATCCAATAATTACGAATTCATGGGCAGACGGTTTTTATTTTGTTTATTTTCTAAATCAAAATTTTACTTCGCATATTGATTTCACAACAAATATATGAACATATACAATGTTTTTTAATGTATATTATCTGCAACATAGGTTAATTTCAGTTGTGATTATCATTATGATTGAGATGTGCATATAATGCATGAGCAATCTGCAGATGGTGAAGGACAAACTGCATCTTCAATATCATCATCGCAAAACTCGTCAAGGTCTTTCAGCAAGTTAATATACTTTACTATAGTGATATCAAATTTTTTGATGGTTTCATTTGATAATGCTTTCAGCCGTTGCTCTTCCTCTTGTCTGGCTTTTATACGAGGATGTGTATTAACGTACAAGAGACGTTCTTGAGTAATTGGCTCGACAAGTGCCCAATTCCTTTCTTTTTCGCATCTTGAAAATGCAGTGTAAGCTGTACCAAGGTTTTTTTTCCATCTGAATTGATTGTTGTAACTTGATACGCATGTGGGTGGCAGTTTTACCATCTCCAATCGACATACCCTGACTTTTAGCAATTGTTATTGCATATCCTGGCATCAATGGCAGGCCATTTCTGCTGCAACAATTAGATTCACATCGACCTTCAACAGCAGTAATTGGTATCCATGTTGGATGTTCTGGAATCCATGTTGGGAGTTTATAATTTGGGAAATCGACAATGACAGCTATAGGAAATTCAGGTGGTGACATATTTGGCGAATAAAGGATTGCAATTACTTTTCCCATCGCACCATTATTAAGACCGAGGCCCGTAAGACCTTTTTGGTTCTTAGTGAGTATTACAGTTGCACCAACTGCCATTAAAGATCTCAGCGGTATTTGACCCAGTTGCTTATCAGTCAAAGAGTGGTGTTTACCATGGCCTCTTGATGGAATTACAGCAACAGGCACACCAAGGCTAGCTAATTTATTGTGATTTTCCTCATTAACTTCATTCCATGTTTCCATCAATGTAAGGACGCGACCATGCGTAAAGTTACATTTTTCGGTTTGTGGCAAAGCATCTTCGTAACGACTATTTATATCTTGCCAGTCTTGTTGAGTGATCGATCCATTACGTATTCTAAGTAGTCGCTGCAAAAGAGCTAACTGATCTGGGCCTTGACGCATTGTTTCTGTAAGAACAATAACATCTTGAAACGAGCAATAAATTGCATAGCCAGCAAAGTTGATTGTCGAATCATCGCGTTTTGGTGGCTGATGTAGATCCAAAGCACGAATTGGTCCAAGCTGACCAAGGTCACCAAAGAAATTGACAGCTGGTACACCACCATAATAATTATCAAAGTCTCCCGTAGCCTCGCATAATCTTTGGCTGCACCAGGCCACAAGAAGCTTCGACTGCATGCTACGTTCATCAATATTAAGTTGAAATAATTTCAGTTCATTGTTTTCATGCATACCTGTATACTTCCTCAGCTTTCTTAGAGATACATCACCCAACGGATAGTCAGAAAGCTGGACAGAATTTAAATTCTTATCTTTTTTCAGTTTGTGTGGTGGTGGAGTCATTGAATGTATAGTGCGACCATTAGGTATGAGGACTGATGCTGCACCAGTTGGGGCCAAGTTCATAACAGCAGAATTTCGCTTAAAAATACGACGAACGATTCTGGTGAGCGCAGTAATGATGAATGTTTTTCCAACACCAGCTGTTCCTTGTATTAATAAACGTAATGGCTGGGTACCTGTTGGCAAAGTTCCTTTTGCAACTTGCAATAAATGCTGAAGATTTATACCAATGACTGTTCTCTGTAACTCATTAGCATTTAAGATGTTTATTTGGGGTAAGGTACAATCATCAGCCAGCTGCAATTCATTTCTTTCTGCTTCTTCAGATATAGATTGTAACCATGTGTCAGCATTAATTGGCCATTGACTACCAAAACTTTGAATTGCATAATTATTCCAATCAAATGTGAGCCCTCCATTGGGAAGAACTTGTTGTAAATCCGGCTCATTGATATCAGCAACGTGATGCCTTGCAATATCTCTCATTATCGCTCTGCCTATGCTCATTTGTGCAATGACTGAATTTTGGGAACTTTGAGAACTTGCATCTGTATATTGTGATGATTGACATGAAGACTGATTATCGGTTTCATTATTGATTACACGAGTGTGACTTTGTTTTCCCTCACTCTGTTTATCGAATGATTGTTTAGCCTCCTTCAATGCATCTATTAATATAGGGGGACAGTTTTCAGTTTGAACAAAGGAAGCCAAAGCAGCAGCAAATGACTGATGTTGTCCCTTCAATTCTTCAGTAGTATGCCACGTTCCAACAGAAAATATTACGAGCATAGCTTTTGCATAGTCCTCAGTAACAGGCCAAACAGGTTTTGTAGATATTCCTGTAAAAACTGGCACGTGATCTACTTTGCAGGTACAATTACATTTCTTGCTCCAGTTCCATAATGATATTTCTGGCTCAGTTTCTCTACGCTTATCGCTCAAGTATTTATCCAATGTGCTATTCTTTGTAACGGTTCCCTCTTCACCAGACGTATCCAATGCTCGGAAGCCACTGATACCAATGTATCGAAAATTCCTGGTACATCTAGTCAAACGGCCACCACTATTAATAAAATCTGCCGCAGCACCTGGTACATCTACTAGACCAGCAATTTTTTGAAGTAGTCGTTGAGCCAAATTTTTAACAGTGCTTCCATCAGCAGTGTTTTCAATGAGATGCCGATAAACATGTACCAAATCTTCAGTTGAGGCTGCCCCCTTGCAAGCACAACCAGCAATGTATTTTTGAAGAGCCAGAAGATCCTGATCGATAATGACTTGACTGTCACAATTTGCTAGCCAACTAAGCAGACGTGTTTTAACATGCATCATTAGGCGAGGATGATCGCGTGGTCCCTCATATCTAGGATGTTCCCCTTTTGTTATGACAGCATGAAAAGGATGAATCTCTTTGCCACTTGTTTTTTTGGTTTGTGGATCAAGATCACCAAAATGAAAACGACAGTACTTTTTTGGAGCGGTATCCTTTTCCTTATTATTCTTACGACGATAACGCAAACAACTGGAATTACAATTATGGAGACCTATTCTATTAACAAGATAAGTATGTTGCTGTCTTATACCACCTTCATGGTTAGCGACATCTGCAAGTTCTTGCGCCAATGGGTTATGGTCTGGAGGAGCTTGACTTCCTTCTGGTGTTGGCCACTGATTTTTGTTTGGAACCCAAGTTCTAATTCCAGAGGTATGTATAATTTCATTTCCCCCAGCAGGATGCAGTGAAGTAAATATGGGTGAAAAAATGTCATCACTGTCTTCATTTGTGGTTTGCAACCAATTTTGAAGTTCTTGTGCAGCAGTTTGGGATGCTTGTGAGTCAGGTACATCATTCGACAATCCATCCATGATTGTTTTGACCTTTTGAGCGTGTTTAGAGGACGACATAATTGCGTGACCATGTATCTCACCTCGACCTTTAGCGAATTCATATCGCCACCAACTATCATTATATTGAAACACTTTCTTGTTGACTGTGGCAAAGTAATTTATAGTCCTTGCATCAAAATACTGTGTGACGATATGAAGATTTTGTAGAATCATTTCCCGCTTGAATTTGCTGTCGTTTTCCATTTGTTGCCGCACAGTATCTTCGTTTAAATTGTTTATTAAGGCATGATACTTAATAAGTAATTCATGTAATGGTTTCCAATGAAATTCTGCACAACTGTTGGTATCAAAATAGCCCGGTAAATCGCCAAACTCCTTTCGTCTGAAAAACAATAGAGCATCCACTTTTTTTTTTTTGGTCCCTCCAGTATGGATCAGTATTCACCAGGTTTTTTCCAATACTAATAATTTTTCGTGGAACTGAATCATCGTCATTTTGTAAATTATCTCTCAGTTCAGCAATTGTGAGATGTGCATCATTTAATTGTTGGGAAGCAAGAAAGCTACCCTGCTGTAGTGCTTGCATTCGTAAGCGCATATTCAATAAGAAAAATTTTAAGTATGGATGACGCGCTACACGATTATCAGAACAATAATATATATGTTCGATGTATTCTTCAAAGTTAATTTTACTCAACCTTGGAACCGTTAAGTCACAATTTCCATTAATAAAAACAGTTGGGTATGCCATAGTAAAAAACCCAGGAGTTTTTAATTCTTGAATAGGCTGCTCTCGTGTATATTCCAAATTTGCATTCGCAATTGTGCCATGTTCAAGAGCTTGATTAACTGCATCCTCAGAGCCCAAGAGCTTCTGCAGTATTGTTCGCAACTCTTTGTCAGCATCTTTAGATTCAAGTGGACAAACTAAACCAGAACGGGTTATACTTTCATCATCTTGAGGTAAGTTTTCCAGAAATTGATTTTCAGCAGGACCCTTGTCTTCCTCTGGTATAATATGTGGCATTTCAACAACAGGCAAGCCAGGTAATTCAGAACGCATCTCTGGTAAATTTTGAATGCGGTCATATTTTATCGAAACATCCTTATAGTACTCATTCGGTAGGAACTGAAAGTAGCGTCCTTTTAAAGGTTTGTCAATGTGATCAGAGCCATTGTATAGATGTTCACTATTAGTATCTGGATATTCAGTGCCACCTTCTGGGTATCCAAAACACAGCCCTCGTAATGCATTTTCAACTTTACCCCTTTGCACAGTATACTGTTGAACTGAATTTCGAGTTCCTTTTTTTTAATAACCACTATTCCAACCTCAGATGGTAACGATGGCAATTCTTTAGCAATTTGCATTCTCTGAGGAAAACTGATACAATGTCCTTTTGATGCAAGCATGCCATATCGCAGGAGGTGTATATTCATGATAACAGTGATACGACGAATCAATGCTACTTCCAGTATGGTAAAATTTTGAAGATATGGTGGTACCGGTAAAAAATGCATATCGTTATGGCGGATGTTATCGTGTAATGGGCCCAAATCATCATCATCAACTGACAGTATACCGGAAAATCTAGCAGGAGTTGTTACATTCTTTTTAAAACGACTAAGGCTCTGCCGATGACACCTGTCACACCTTTTATCGCTGAAAATTTTCCAAGGCTTTACCGTAATTGGTTATGTTTCATTTTCTGCAGTAGGACTGATAGGGGGGGTAGCATGAAATACTGGCCGGGTTTCACGACAAGTTTTACAGGTTGCCAAGCTATGTAACTTCTCACCTTCCTCAAACTGTATTACAGCTGCCACAACATCAGGATTTTGATGAATGGTGGAGGTTTCATTTCCATAAATTTGATCTTGTTCAGTGGTCAGGTTGTCTGTGACAATTGTAGGCACTGACTGTGTGGATGGTATGGACTGTGTGGTTGGTAAAATATTCACCTGGTTGTGTGTAATAATTGGAAGTGTATTAGGTGGCGGGGCGCATGTACGTTTGCAGGCAGGTGGTTTTTTCAAATTGGCATTTTTCTGCTTATCCATGGCTGTTTTAGAAACGGTTTTTTTTGCAGCTATAACTTATTCGCCTGTGTCTGTTTATTGTTTCGATATTTGTTTCATTAACTTTAGGTTCTTCATATTTAATATTCAACTGCAGACACTTTAGCTTCAAAGCAGCTTCTTTATTATAATTTGGCTTGCGTTTAGACTTGCATTTAGGCTTGACTCTTTTTGGTATTATAGTAGCAGACATATAAGATTTCATTATTTTTTCTACTAGGAAGTCTGGATTTTGATTAAAAGTAGTAATTTCCATTTCAACAGGTTTTTGATTGGTTATATTTTTAGGATTTTGTAATGACAAACGAGGATATTTTTAGATGGACTGAGTGATGTGGGTGATGTAACGGAAGGATTGCTCACTTTGTCATCAAAGACCAACGATTGGCAGTGATTTTCATTAACCCTACCAAGCAAAATAAAAGCACCCGCAGTGGTACCATCAGTCAATAAATGTGCCACTTGTTGTTCACCAGGAATATCATGTGTTTCATCATGAGTAGGACTAATAAGGGTATATGGGTGTATTGCAGTACTGGTATCAGATGTTATCAAAATGTTGACGCCCAACATTATTGACGCAGCTCGTATGAAAATTTCCACAACATCAACAGTAGACCTTGACGGAATTTGTAAGTCCCGTTCCCACTCTTCAGAGCTTATGGATAAAAAGTCTCTGTTAATTTGAAAAATTCCTACATTACTATTTTCGCGAACAAACTTGACCACAGCTGCTCGTAGTTGGAGGTGATTTTGAAAGTGTAGGTCAGGGGGGACAATTTGTCTGATCTCAGGGCGACTAAGTTGCTGTACTACTGCTCTATAAAAGCAGTTGCCATCCCCTATTGTCACTTCTTGATATGTTATATTTGACAGACCAATACTTCTAGCAAAGGCGACTATACGATCAGCAGAATTCGACTGATTTAGAAGATAGGTGGCATAAGATTCCTGTAGTGATATTTGGAAGTCAATATCATTGTTATTAAAGGGTCCAGGATTGCTTTCAATGTCACCAGATAAAAATAACATTAATTTCAAAGATGCAAGATTGATATTACAGCTCAGACAACACATGAAAATTATTGAAATAAAAAGTTTCAAAAAATGATTGAAGTCGTTGTTATTATCCACCTTGTCATCAAAAACCATTCCTGAATAGCTGTGAAAATTTATTGTTTCATTTGTCATATTTTTGGAGTGGCTAGCAGCTACATTATAAAAAGAACCAATGGTGGCACGATATGCTTTGACAGATAGCATGATTAGTTTGTCTGATTGTTCTACAATGCTACAATTGACTACAATGAGACACGATTTCTACGATGCTACGGTTGCTACCGCTACCTAGAGCTGCAGTTAGCACCTAAATCAGATTAAACAAAAGTAAATGTACTTCCTTGCTGACTGTGGCAATGTATTTATAGTCCTTGCATCAGAATACAGGACAGAGCAGGGGACAAAAAAAAGAGATACAAACAGTAAGCTACAATTGCTAGCTATCTAGCTTACGCCAAAATGCAGGGACACAGAGGGGGCAAAAAAATCAGATATAAAGATGCACCTAGCTGCAATTTATACCTAGCTAAATGTTTGTTTGTTTTCTAACACAAGACACAGACAAAATTATCAAATAATACTTATCCAATAATCCAGGAAGTATCAATTTCATTCCAGCAAACAAACACAACGCGCTCCAGAAAATTTCCAGAGGGTTTGAAAAAAAGTTGCGCCAAAAGAGTATATTTCGATCGCCTAAACCACGTGTTCCAGTTTGTCCAATCAAAGCAAAAAATGTTTGTGTTTGGAAAGATTCACGTGATCCATTCTGTCCAATCAAATAAAAAATGTTTGAAAATTTACCAGAGCGCTTCTGTATTAGCAAATTCCCAGTTTCAGACGCAATATTTCACGGGCCAATGACATTACTTTTTGTTTATAATCTGACGAATTAGAAACTGCTCAAATGTAAATAAACATGGTAATGACAGCAACATTAAAAAGTCAAGAATTAGAAATAATCAGAAGAAGAGAAGTCCACGATAAAGGCAAAAAAGTTTAGTAAAAAACGCCTTTTTTGGTTTCTTGTGCCTAGCAGGTTTATCACCACAAAACTTTTTACCATAAAGTGATAGATCTATTACAAAAACAAAGCATTTTGGGCTCTATAAATGAAAGTGATAAATGTACGCAATTCCCCCTCTACGACTCAAAAGATTACCTATTATACTCAATATAGCTAATATCATATACTTATGAATACCTGCTTGTTGAAGATGCAAGATAATTATATTTTTCCTAGCCCTGTCCAGGATTTGAACCTGGATCTCTCATTTGCATGAGTGTCATAGCCATTAGACCAACAGGGCATGAATATATATATATGAAAAACTTTACATGTGCATCTTATATATGCTCACATAGCCTTTTTACTAACTAGACAGGGGTACCTGGCGTTGAAATGTCTGGTTTAGTCGCAAGTAACTGTAACACCCGTCGTTAAACGTCTGGTGTAGAGCGATTTATACGTTTTGTAAACTGTGCTACACATTCATGTGGAGCGCTTTAGTACAAGTATGCAGTATATCATAAATTATGTGAACCACACACAACAGTAAGATGTTTCAGGTGTAATATATTTTTCAAATAATAACTTTTCTTCAAAAATACAGTTTATATGTTGTGCCCATCTTAGCGAATTTCTCAAAACTTAAAAGTGAATTTCAATCCAGGGTGAGCGCTTAGTATAGGTAAACAATGTTGCACATCCATATAGGTTTAATACCATTTCAAACATAAAATTAGCGCAACTTCTGTTAAATAGAAACACAGGTAACAGCTTGCTGTTAACACTGGGCTGAGTGATTTGCACAGGTATACTGTTTCGCACATACGTTTCGGCATAATACCCATTTCCAAAAAACTATCCTAACTTCTGTTGAAACAAACAGACAGTTAACAAGCTGTTGTTATCCTACGCACCTAAAACAATTTTACTTTGTGGAAAATTTTGTAACATTTAAAAATAAAAATACAGTTTATAACATGTTTTTACCCTCTTAAAGCAAAAAAAAACTGCAATATTTTATGGGAAAAGTTTATTTCCTGACGTGTGTACAATATATATAGCTAGCTACAATCGTCCACGAAAATATAGCTGTCTATTCCCCCTTAATGTTAAGAACTGCCCTTGTGTGGCTAAGCAACGTAAACAATTACACGTGACATAGCTGTATATAAACATTGATCACGAGTGAGAACAGAACGTACTATCTGCAAAATATCTAGCTGGCTATGTTTGGCCATTTTGTGGACGATTGTAGCTAGAACAAGCTGTATGATGGGACATTCCTACAGAGTAGAATTATCTCACTCACTGTGTAGTATATATGTATAATAGCTAGCTAGATAGAGGATAGGTAGAAAATCAGTCTCAAACAATTTATCTATGCTAGCTATGTTGCTGATTTTATGCCAGCAAAAATAGCAATTTATTGCTAGCTACATGGGTAGTTCTATCCCAGCTAAGTAGTTAATTTTCTGCAAGCTTTGTAGCTAGTTTTATGCTAGCTATATTGCATTGTTTGTTTGTTTTATGCTAGCTAACTCTTACAGTAGCTAGGTAGCTAAATGCTATCTAAGTTCTATTATTATTCTATCTAAATCTGCAGTTTTAAGCTAGCTAGCTTTAGGTGTGAGTAAGAATAAGAATGGGTTCATTACATGTAAAAAAAAAGTGATATACAAGCGAGCTAAACATACCCTTTCTTCATTTTCTTGAACAAGCCCGTCAGTTGCGATATAGCTTAGATTAACGAAAGTTTGAGTTTGAGGCGCTATGTGTCCGAGAAAACAGTCATGTGATATTAGTAAAATTAATATGTGTATTACGTGGCTAAAAATTGTAGGCAAACTTAATCTCAACTGGAAACAGCATCATTTACGCTTGGTTAAAAAACAACAAAAACTCCATCGCCGTGCTAAAAACATATTGCCTCGCTTACTAAAAAATGTAATTAAGAATGACCATATTAAATCACTGGGAAACTGACTCAAAAACGGCCGAATTTTGGATATTTTTGATGTACTAGTGGATGGCCCGTGGAATCAATATAGAAAGTGTTGCGGAGAGGTTGCCAAGGCAAAGGCATTAAGCACGGCAAGGAAAGGGCACGGAAAAGGCAGGCAAGGAAACAGGAAGAGGAATCAGCAAGGCAGGGGTAGGCAAGGCATCGGAGGCACAGGCAAGAGCATAGTAGGCAGGCACCAGAAAAGGCATAGGAAGAGTAGGCAAAGGAACGGTCAGCACTGGCAAGGCCAGGTAACGGCAATGCAGGGTCGGGTATCTTAATAGAAAATACCCACAACTCAAAGATTATGTATACTCATTATCTCTAGGATATGTATCATATTAGGCCAGGAGTATAGAACATATTGAGGTGCAAATATTTCAAATTCAATAGTTCATCAAAAAGGCCTCAAATTTATATCAGGTCAATATACAGTGAAGCATGATAGTAGAATTATGTGCCAATACAAGCATTTAAACAATCGGTCATAACACCGAAAAAACTATCATTTTTTGATAAATCTGAGATTAAAAATTAACTTGGTTCCAATGACAACAACATTAAAAAGTCAAGAATTAGAAATAATCAGAGAAGTCCATGAGAAAGGAAAAAAAAAATTATTAAAAATAGTGATATACTAGCTCTACATAACCTTTCGTTTTCACCATAATTTTCATGACAAAAGCAAAGAAATACTAGGGACAAAGTTGTAAAAAAACATTATAAAGGCTGAATTTATAATTTTATTCATAATAAAGTTCAGGCTCTTCTGCTAAAAAGAATATAAGTTTTTTAGGACAGACTAACAAATGCTCTAATTTGTCATAATGACTATTTCTACCCGAAATGATCACCAGGTTTGTGTGCTGTACGTAATTTTAAATTTTCCAAAGATTCACTTGTCTCAATATCTATAGGTGCAAGTTTTTTTCCTAGCCCTGTTTAGGATTCGAACCTAAATCTCTCATTTGCAAGAGTGTCTTAACCATTAGACCAACAGGGGATAAATGTGTGCATAATTTTACAGTTGCACATCATAACAAGAACTTAACAGTAACGTCTAGTTAAATAACCTTTTTAAGTGAGCGTTCACATATTACGTAATCAATTTTTTGCCTATTTTCTACTCCTCCCACCCCCATGTAATCAGTCGTAATCATTTGGTTGACCTCCCTCCCAAAATTACGTCATCATCTACTTAACCCCCCCCCCTAAAAAAAATCGGTAAAGAATTAGTTTATGAATGAAAACAAATACTGTTTGTCTTAAAACAGATGCTAGTATTTATACCAGACCCTACAAAAGTTTTAAATATTTACAGTTTTATATTTTACTTTCATATTTTACATTTAAGATATAGAATAAGGCCAATACAAACGTTTTAGATATAATTGATATGTTTCACACTCTTGATAAAATATGCTGTTAATTTTTTTTGATTTGCTTATGTTATTAAACCACTTTGGCTGATTTTAGTTGACCCCCCTCCCCCCTACTTGATTACGTAATATGTGAACGCTCCCTGTAACAGAAAATGTAGACGTTGATGTAAAAAAAGGTTATTTGATATAGAAATAATTTCTGTCAAAAAATGAATGCGATATATATATATAGATATTTAAAGATTTTCAATACATGTTGACGATTGCACAAGAACCACTTGTCAGAATTTAAAATGGCTTAATAAAAAATATAGATGTCAATATAGAAATAATTTCCATTTGTCACTTAATCCACACTGGGGTATGCTCACCGGCAGGGTTAAAAAACTTAATTTCCTGATCTATAATGTGGCAATGTCTACTACACCGCTTCTTTTGTGATGTTCCTACATTATAGCTACAATCATTCACAAAAATATGGCTCTCACCCCCTCTATAACATTCAATGTTATAAAGTTCCCAACTTGACCTCGTAAGTGGGAAGGGAAGTATCTGTAGAATTATATATAGGTATGTACTTTTGCTGATTGCGCTAAACATTTTTTGCCCTTGAACTTTGGTCTAAAATTGGACGATTGTGGATTGTCGCTAGAACAAGCTAGCTATGTAATGGGACATTCCTAATCAGAGTAGAATTATATCACTTATATACTGTGTCATAAGTATAAGCTAGGTGGCCTATCTCATTGAAAATCTGTCCAAAAGAATTTTTCTATGCTAGCTATGTAGATAATTTTATGCTAGCCTAATTAGCTAATTTCATGCCAGCTAAGTAGTTAAATTTATGCTAGCTCTGTAGCCAGTTTTATGCTGGCTGTATATGTTATATGTTTGTTCTATTGCTCTATTTTATGCCAGCCAGCTCAGTCAGTAGTTTTATGCTAGCTAGCCTTAAGTGTGAGTGAGAATAAGAAAGAGTTCATTACATGTAAAGGAATAGTGATATACTAGCTAGCTAAAAACATACCATTTCTTCGTTTTCTTGAACAAGCCCTTCTGTCAGTTGCGATATAGCTTAGATTAATGAAAGTTTGAGTTTGAGGCGCTATGTGTCCGAGAAAAAAGTCATGTGATATTAGTCAAATTAATATGTGTATCACGTGGCTAGAAATTGTAAGCAAACTTAATCTTAACTGGAAACAGCACTATTTACGCTTGGTTAAAAAACAACAAAAACTCCATCGCTGTGCTAAAAACATATTGTCTCGCTTACTAAAAAATGTAATTGAGAATGACCATAATAAATCGCTGGGAAACTGACTCAAAAACGGCCGAATTTTGGATATTTTTGATGCATAGGGGGACGAGGCGCGGAAATCGTATAGAAATCCTATATACTCTCCACCGTACTTCCTTTTTCTTTTATATTTGGCTTATTTAATGAGGAAATGGGCTCCGCTACGCGCCGGGCGCTGACGCGCCCTCCGCTTCTCGCCGCAAAAATCCACGGGTCCGCCCATCCTTTTTATACCACTTAGCGCATATCGCGTTTGGCTTACCCCGGTGTCAAAACGCCGGGGTAAGCCAAAGTCAAGGTGTGACCTGACGTTGAACACTCTGTAGAGCGCTTAATAAGAGCCGTAAACTGTGCCACACGATCAGGTGGAGCGCTTTAGTACAGGTATACAGCATGTCGTAACTTAAGTGAAGCGCATACACCATTATAGTCTTGCGACTGTAAGATATTTTTCAAAAAATATTCCCCGCAACGATAGCTGAAATAAAAACACAGTTTACAAACAACAGTCGGTACCCCATCATAGCAAAAACAATCAGTCAATATTATTTTATTTTGCGGAATAAGTTTTTGTGAAAGTTAAAAAATTTATCGTGACACTGGGCTAAGCGCTTACTACAGTTAAACCGTGTTGCACAGGTGTATAGGAATAATACGCCTTTGGAAAAAACTTTCTCATAGACTCTGTTTAAAAAAAACACAACAGGGCTGAGCGGTTAGTCCAGGTAAACATTGTTGCACATCCGTACATACATGATTACCGAGAAAGTTTAAAAGTGAATTCTTACATTGGGTTGACCCCTTAGTACAGGTAAACCACGTTGTACATGGCGCATAGGCGTAACAGCCTTTACCAAAAACAACAGTCTGTTGTTAATACTGGGCTAACCGCTTAGTATAGTTAAACAGAGTTGAACAGGCGTATAGGCGTAATACCCCTTTCCAAAAAAACTTCACTGCAACTTCGGTTTTAATGAAAACACAGGGAACAGCCTGTCATAACCGGTTCAGCTAAAATAATCTGTCAGTCATTTTATTTGCACAAAAAATGTTCAGGAAAAAATAATAAAAGATATAGCTACCTAGATAACTGCATTTAGCATAACACTTTTTGTTAAAGAATATTGTTGTAGCTAGCCAAACTGCATTTTTATACTCTCACTTTTTAGCCAAAGATAGGAGCTAGCTAAATGGCTACAGTCTCAACAAAAAAATAAATGGTGGGTAGGATAAAAAGCTGTTATGCCATACAGAATAGTAATAAGTAAGGTTCTAGCTAGCTAGCCTCCAAAATCTTCGCTCCTAGCCAAAAATCCTAAAACTGGTGCATCTGTACGTGACTAAAAACGTGACAATATATTTATCTTAACATTTTAGAACATACAAAAAGACAATATTACGAAAATAAAAAGCTTATAGAAGACAAAAAGGTGAAACAGACTTACAAACAGCACTGACCCACCATTACTTTAATAACAAAAATGGCCATCATGTTTCCGTCCTCCTGTTTCTTCGTTGGCATGCCCAGGCCGCGAAAGTCTTGGATTGGTTTTTTAAACAATGAAGCGTTTTGATTGGTGTATTATGTGCGAGCGGTCAAAACAAAGTCAGTAAAACTATCAGTAAACTGTCCCATTTGTTTTCTGTAGCTTCTGAGCGAAAACGGCGATTGAGGTCACGGGGGTAATTATTATTAAAAATGGCGTAATAAATTAATGCATTCATTTTTATCACTAAATTTATTTTTCTTACTTATGGCAGTAAATTAAAGTAATTCAATAAATTGAAGAGATAAATTAATTTTTAGAATTCATTTTAATCAATAATAAGATTTGCGATTAAACAACCCCCTGGTTTCTAAAAATCGCGGAAAGATCAAAGGAATATAGGTAACCCTTTTGAACAGACAGACAGACGACGGCTATTATTATAGAGACTAGCCGGGGGACCCGGCGTCGAAACGCCGGGTGAACCGCAAACTGTGCGACCCGGTGAGGTGGAGCGCTTTAGTACGGGTATGCAGTATGTCGTAAATCAAGTGGAGGGCACACACCATTGCAGTGTTGCGACTGTAAGATATTTAAAAAAAAATAATTTCCAGCAACAAAAGCTGAATTAAAACAGTTTACAAACCGTTGTTACTCTGCCATAGCAAAAACAATCGGGCAATATTATTTTATTTTGCGGAATAAGTTTCCGTAAAAGTTCAAAACTTAATCATGACAGTGGGCCGAGAACGCATAATACCCTTTTCATAAAAAACTTTACTGCAATTTCGGTTTAACCTAAAACACAGAAAAAACCCAGTTGTTACCCCATAAAAAAACTAAAAAAACTCCATGTCGTGAATTGAGTAAAGCTCACACAACATTATAGTGTTTCGGTTGTAATGTACTTTTTAAAATATATGTATATATATAACTTTACTGCAACTTTAACCGAAATAAAAACACAGTTTACAACCTGTTGTTACCCCGTCATAAGAAAAGAAAATAGTCAATATTATTTTATTTTGCGGAGTACGTTTCAGTAAACCTTAACAAATTAATCATGACACCGGACTGAGCACTTAGCACAGGTAAATGGTGTCACACATGCGTTATAGCCATAATAGCCTTCTCCCAAAAAAACTTATCGCAACTTCAATTTAAATAAAAAACACACAAAACACCCTGTTGTTAACACCAGGTTGAATGTTTATTGCAGGTAAAAAAACTTTATCACAACGGATTAAATAAAAACACGGAAAAAGCACGTCATTAACACCAGGCTGAGCACTTAACATGTAAATTGTGTCATACATGAGTAACAGGCGTAATAAAATTTTCCAAATAAAATTTATCACAACGGTTTAAATAAAAACACAGGAAACAGCCCGTCGTTAACACCAGGCTGAGCGCTTAACAGGTGAATCGTGTCATACATGAGCATAGGGGTAATACCATTTTCCAAAAATCCTGATCGCTTCGGTTTTAAAAGAAATCAGTGAACAGCCTGGCATTAACCCGGTTCAGTTTAAAAAATTACTCAGCAATTTTATTTTGCATAAAAATTTTTTTAAATCATCATTAAAAGTGGCCGCTGCCAACTGCATTTAGCATAAGAATTGTTAAGAATTGTGTTGCAGCCAAACTGCATTTGGCTACTTTCACTTGCAGCCAAAAACTGCATTTGGCTACTTTCACTTTTTAGCAGGATGTAGCTAAAAGAGGAGCTAGCTAGGTAGACCCAACTTCAACATAAAAATAAATAATAATATACCAAACTGAATAAAAACTTTAAAAGTATAGGAATAAATAAATCTAGCTATAGCTAGCTGCCTCAAAATGTACGTTTTGTAGCTAGCCAAAAACTTAAAATTGGTTTGTTTAAGATTTATACGTAGCTAGAAAACGTGATGAAATATTCACCTTAAGATGTGAAAATAAACTAAATAATCCTATAGGATAAAAAGTACTCAGAAGAAATAAGGAGGATTGAAAGGAAACCTACAAACTTCACACCATCACTTCCAAACCAAAATGGCCTTCGTAGGGGTAGCATGTTTCCTCCCGTCGGCATGTTGAGGCCGCGAAGCACTTGGATTGGTCATTAGTGAAAATGGAGCCTTGTGATTGGTTTATTACAATGAGCGGCAAAGCAAGGCCGGTAAAAAAACGGGGTCTGCCGGGGATTCGAAATAAAGCTGCAGGGCCGCGGGGATTTTCGGCGGGTCTCGCTACTTGCTCCGCCATGTTGCGCAGAGACAGGCAGACGACGGCTATTATTATAGAGACTAGCCGGGAGACCCGGCGTCGAAACGCCGGGTTAAGCCACAAGTAACTGTTGTTGAGCGCCTTGAGGAGCGCTTAATAAGAACCGCAAACTGGGCACACACCATTGCAGTGTTGCGACTGTAAGATATTTAAAAAAAAATAATTTCCCGCAACAAAAGCTGAATTAAAACAGTTTACAAACCGTTGTTACTCCGCCATAGCAAAAACAATCGGGCAATATTATTTTATTTTGCGGAATAAGTTTCCGTAAAATTTTAAAACTTAATCATGACAGTGGGCCGAGAACGCATAATACCCTTTTCATAAAAAACTTTACTGCAATTTCGGTTTAACTTAAAACACAGGAAAAATCCAGTCGTTACCCCATAAAAAAACTAAAAAAACTCCATAATTGGAGTGCTCTAGTACAGGTATGCAGAATATGTCGTGAATTGAGTAAAGCTCACACAACATTATAGTGTTTCGGTTGTAATGTACTTTTGAAAATATATGTATATATATAACTTTACTGCAACTTTAACCGAAATAAAAACACAGTTTACAACCTGTTGTTACCCCGTCATAAGAAAAGAAAATAGTCAATATTATTTTATTTTGCGGAGTACGTTTCAGTAAACCTTAACAAATTAATCATGACACCGGACTGAGCACTTAGTACAGGTAAATGGTGTCACACATGCGTTATAGCCATAATAGCCTTTTCCCAAAAAAACTTATCGCAACTTCAATTTAAATAAAAAACACACAAAACACCCTGTTGTTAACACCAGGTTGAATGTTTATTACAGGTAAAAAAACTTTATCACAACGGATTAAATAAAAACACGGAAAAAGCACGTCATTAACACCAGGCTGAGCACTTAACATGTAAATTGTGTCATACATGAGTAACAGGCGTAATAAAATTTTCCAAATAAAATTGATCACAACGGTTTAAATAAAAACACAGGAAACAGCCCGTCGTTAACACCAGGCTGAGCGCTTAACAGGTGAATCGTGTCATACATGAGCATAGGGGTAATACCATTTTCCAAAAATCCTTATCGCTTCGGTTTTAAAAGAAATCAGTGAACAGTCTGGCATTAACCCGGTTCAGTTTAAAAAATTACTCAGCAAATTTATTTTGCATAATAAATTTTTAAATCAGTAATAAAAGTGGCCGCTGCCAACTGCATTTAGCATAAGAATTGTTAAGAATTGTGTTGCAGCCAAACTGCATTTGGCTACTTTCACTTGCAGCCAAACTGCATTTGGCTACTTTCACTTTTTAGCAGGATGTAGCTAAAAGAGGAGCTAGCTAGGTAGACCCAACTTCAACATAAAAATAAATAATAATATACCAAACTGAATAAAAACTTTAAAAGTATAGGAATAAATAAAGCTAGCTATAGCTAGCTGCCTCAAAATGTACGTGGCACCGTAGATTAGTGGTTATAGCTCTCGTACTCTGTGCGGGAGACCGGGGTTCGATTCCTCTTGACGGCGATTCAACATGGGCGAGTGAATGTTACCATAGCCCCGGGTTAACCCAACCCATGTGAGGGAAATTGGGAAGATGGCACACTGTGTGGGCCGTTGGATGTTGCCAGGAGTTGTCTAGTAGAGCGCGGGCTCTAATTGGGTCTGCGTAGCTCAAAATGAGCATTAAATACTCTAGGACTCTCCATCTATGCCATGGCCCCTCCTGGAAATAATAGACAGGGTATATCCCTCGATATTTGTGAGGCTAGCCATGTAAAATATGCACATCTATCTATCTACGTTTTGTAGCTAGCCAAAAACTTAAAATTGGTTTGTTTAAGATTTATACGTAGCTAGAAAACGTGATAAAATATTCACCTTTACATATGAAAACAAACTAAATAATCCTATAGGATAAAAAGTACTCAGAAGAAATAAGGAGGATTGAAAGGAAACCTACAAACTTCACACCATCGCTTCCAAACCAAAATGGCCTTCGTAGGGGTAGCATGTTTCCTCCCGTCGGCATGTTGAGGTCGCGAAGCACTTGGATTGGTCATTAGTGAAAATGGAGCCTCGTGATTGGTTTATTACAATGATCGGCAAAGCAAGGCCGGTAAAAAAACGGGGTCTGCCGGGGATTCGAAATAAAGCTGCAGGGCCGCGGGGATTTTCGGCGGGTCTCGCTACTTGCTCCGCCATGTTGCGCAGAGACAGACAGACGACGGCTATTATTATAGAGACTAGCCGGGAAACCCGGCGTCGAAACGCCGGGGTAAGCCACAAGTCAAGGTGTGACCCGCCATTGAACACTATGTGGAGCGCTTAATAAGAGCCGTAAACTGTACTACACGGTCAGATGGAGCGCTTTAGTACAGGTACGCAGTATGTCGTTAATCGAGTAAAGCGCACACAGCACTATAGTGTTTCGGCTGTAGTGTATTTTTGAAAATATAACTCTACTGTAACTTTAGCCAAAATATAAACACAATTTACAACCATTTGTTACCCCGTCATAGGAAAAACAATTGGTCAATTTTATTTTATTTTGCGAAATAAGTTTCAGTAAAGGTTAACCATTTAATTGTGACACTGGACTGAGCACTTAGTACAGGTAAATCGTGCGACACATGCGTTTAGGCTTAAGACCCTATTCAAAAAAACTATTGAAGCTTTGGTTTACAAAACACAGAATACACTCTGTTGAAACGCCGGGTTAAGCCACAAGTAGCTGTGTTACCCAGCGTTAAACACCAGATTGAGTGATTAAAAAGAACCGTCAACTGTGCCACACATTCAGGTAAAGCGCTTTAGTACAGCCATATAGTGTGTAGAAAATCAAGTGAAGTGCACACAACTTTATGGTGTTTCCGGTGTAATATACTATTCAAAAAATAACTTTCGACAACTTAGGTAAAATAAAAACCCAGATTACAATTCAATGTTACCCCGTCATAGCGAAAGCAGCTGGCCAACCTTCTTTATTTTTCAGGAAATGTTCCCGGGAAAAGTTCAAAAAAATGTTAAGCTGAGCGCTTAGTATAGGTAAACAGTGTGTACTTTTTTTCTGTAAAAAACGTTATCACAACTTCGGTTAAACAGAAACACAGGAAACAGCCCGTTGTTACCACCGGACTAAGCGCTTAGTACAGCTAGACTGTGTCGCACATGAGTATAGGCATAACACCATTTTTAAAAAAACTTTATCGCGACTTCAGTTTAAAAAAAATCAGGAAACCGCCTGTCGTTATCAAGTTCAGCTAAAAAAATATATACTCAGCAATTTTATTTTTCAGCATAAGCTTTCATAGCAGTAATAAAATTGGTAGCTGCCTATAACTGCATTTAGCTACTTTCACTTTTTAGCCAGAGGTAGAGCTAAAAGGAGCTAGATAGGTAGACCCAACTTCAACATAAAAATAAAGAACAATATACCAAACTGAATAAAAACTTTAAAAGAATAGGAATAAATAAATCTAGCTATAGCTAGCTGCCTCAAAATGTACGTTTTGTAGCTAGCCAAAAACTTAAAATTGGTTTGTTTAAGATTTATACGTAGCTAGAAAACGTGATGAAATATTCACCTTAAGATGTGAAAATAAACTAAATAATCCTATAGGATAAAAAGTACTCAGAAGAAATAAGGAGGATTGAAAGGAAACCTACAAACTTCACACCATCACTTCCAAACCAAAATGGCCTTCGTAGGGGTAGCATGTTTCCTCCCGTCGGCATGTTGAGGCCGCGAAGCACTTGGATTGGTCATTAGTGAAAATGGAGCCTTGTGATTGGTTTATTACAATGAGCGGCAAAGCAAGGCCGGTAAAAAAACGGGGTCTGCCGGGGATTCGAAATAAAGCTGCAGGGCCGCGGGGATTTTCGGCGGGTCTCGCTACTTGCTCCGCCATGTTGCGCAGAGACAGGCAGACGACGGCTATTATTATAGAGACTAGCCGGGAGACCCGGCGTCGAAACGCCGGGTTAAGCCACAAGTAACTGTTGTTGAGCGCCTTGAGGAGCGCTTAATAAGAACCGCAAACTGGGCACACACCATTGCAGTGTTGCGACTGTAAGATATTTAAAAAAAAATAATTTCCCGCAACAAAAGCTGAATTAAAACAGTTTACAAACCGTTGTTACTCCGCCATAGCAAAAACAATCGGGCAATATTATTTTATTTTGCGGAATAAGTTTCCGTAAAATTTTAAAACTTAATCATGACAGTGGGCCGAGAACGCATAATACCCTTTTCATAAAAAACTTTACTGCAATTTCGGTTTAACTTAAAACACAGGAAAAATCCAGTCGTTACCCCATAAAAAAACTAAAAAAACTCCATAATTGGAGTGCTCTAGTACAGGTATGCAGAATATGTCGTGAATTGAGTAAAGCTCACACAACATTATAGTGTTTCGGTTGTAATGTACTTTTGAAAATATATGTATATATATAACTTTACTGCAACTTTAACCGAAATAAAAACACAGTTTACAACCTGTTGTTACCCCGTCATAAGAAAAGAAAATAGTCAATATTATTTTATTTTGCGGAGTACGTTTCAGTAAACCTTAACAAATTAATCATGACACCGGACTGAGCACTTAGTACAGGTAAATGGTGTCACACATGCGTTATAGCCATAATAGCCTTTTCCCAAAAAAACTTATCGCAACTTCAATTTAAATAAAAAACACACAAAACACCCTGTTGTTAACACCAGGTTGAATGTTTATTACAGGTAAAAAAACTTTATCACAACGGATTAAATAAAAACACGGAAAAAGCACGTCATTAACACCAGGCTGAGCACTTAACATGTAAATTGTGTCATACATGAGTAACAGGCGTAATAAAATTTTCCAAATAAAATTGATCACAACGGTTTAAATAAAAACACAGGAAACAGCCCGTCGTTAACACCAGGCTGAGCGCTTAACAGGTGAATCGTGTCATACATGAGCATAGGGGTAATACCATTTTCCAAAAATCCTTATCGCTTCGGTTTTAAAAGAAATCAGTGAACAGTCTGGCATTAACCCGGTTCAGTTTAAAAAATTACTCAGCAAATTTATTTTGCATAATAAATTTTTAAATCAGTAATAAAAGTGGCCGCTGCCAACTGCATTTAGCATAAGAATTGTTAAGAATTGTGTTGCAGCCAAACTGCATTTGGCTACTTTCACTTGCAGCCAAACTGCATTTGGCTACTTTCACTTTTTAGCAGGATGTAGCTAAAAGAGGAGCTAGCTAGGTAGACCCAACTTCAACATAAAAATAAATAATAATATACCAAACTGAATAAAAACTTTAAAAGTATAGGAATAAATAAAGCTAGCTATAGCTAGCTGCCTCAAAATGTACGTGGCACCGTAGATTAGTGGTTATAGCTCTCGTACTCTGTGCGGGAGACCGGGGTTCGATTCCTCTTGACGGCGATTCAACATGGGCGAGTGAATGTTACCATAGCCCCGGGTTAACCCAACCCATGTGAGGGAAATTGGGAAGATGGCACACTGTGTGGGCCGTTGGATGTTGCCAGGAGTTGTCTAGTAGAGCGCGGGCTCTAATTGGGTCTGCGTAGCTCAAAATGAGCATTAAATACTCTAGGACTCTCCATCTATGCCATGGCCCCTCCTGGAAATAATAGACAGGGTATATCCCTCGATATTTGTGAGGCTAGCCATGTAAAATATGCACATCTATCTATCTACGTTTTGTAGCTAGCCAAAAACTTAAAATTGGTTTGTTTAAGATTTATACGTAGCTAGAAAACGTGATAAAATATTCACCTTTACATATGAAAACAAACTAAATAATCCTATAGGATAAAAAGTACTCAGAAGAAATAAGGAGGATTGAAAGGAAACCTACAAACTTCACACCATCGCTTCCAAACCAAAATGGCCTTCGTAGGGGTAGCATGTTTCCTCCCGTCGGCATGTTGAGGTCGCGAAGCACTTGGATTGGTCATTAGTGAAAATGGAGCCTCGTGATTGGTTTATTACAATGATCGGCAAAGCAAGGCCGGTAAAAAAACGGGGTCTGCCGGGGATTCGAAATAAAGCTGCAGGGCCGCGGGGATTTTCGGCGGGTCTCGCTACTTGCTCCGCCATGTTGCGCAGAGACAGACAGACGACGGCTATTATTATAGAGACTAGCCGGGAAACCCGGCGTCGAAACGCCGGGGTAAGCCACAAGTCAAGGTGTGACCCGCCATTGAACACTATGTGGAGCGCTTAATAAGAGCCGTAAACTGTACTACACGGTCAGATGGAGCGCTTTAGTACAGGTACGCAGTATGTCGTTAATCGAGTAAAGCGCACACAGCACTATAGTGTTTCGGCTGTAGTGTATTTTTGAAAATATAACTCTACTGTAACTTTAGCCAAAATATAAACACAATTTACAACCATTTGTTACCCCGTCATAGGAAAAACAATTGGTCAATTTTATTTTATTTTGCGAAATAAGTTTCAGTAAAGGTTAACCATTTAATTGTGACACTGGACTGAGCACTTAGTACAGGTAAATCGTGCGACACATGCGTTTAGGCTTAAGACCCTATTCAAAAAAACTATTGAAGCTTTGGTTTACAAAACACAGAATACACTCTGTTGAAACGCCGGGTTAAGCCACAAGTAGCTGTGTTACCCAGCGTTAAACACCAGATTGAGTGATTAAAAAGAACCGTCAACTGTGCCACACATTCAGGTAAAGCGCTTTAGTACAGCCATATAGTGTGTAGAAAATCAAGTGAAGTGCACACAACTTTATGGTGTTTCCGGTGTAATATACTATTCAAAAAATAACTTTCGACAACTTAGGTAAAATAAAAACCCAGATTACAATTCAATGTTACCCCGTCATAGCGAAAGCAGCTGGCCAACCTTCTTTATTTTTCAGGAAATGTTCCCGGGAAAAGTTCAAAAAAATGTTAAGCTGAGCGCTTAGTATAGGTAAACAGTGTGTACTTTTTTTCTGTAAAAAACGTTATCACAACTTCGGTTAAACAGAAACACAGGAAACAGCCCGTTGTTACCACCGGACTAAGCGCTTAGTACAGCTAGACTGTGTCGCACATGAGTATAGGCATAACACCATTTTTAAAAAAACTTTATCGCGACTTCAGTTTAAAAAAAATCAGGAAACCGCCTGTCGTTATCAAGTTCAGCTAAAAAAATATATACTCAGCAATTTTATTTTTCAGCATAAGCTTTCATAGCAGTAATAAAATTGGTAGCTGCCTATAACTGCATTTAGCTACTTTCACTTTTTAGCCAGAGGTAGAGCTAAAAGGAGCTAGATAGGTAGACCCAACTTCAACATAAAAATAAAGAACAATATACCAAACTGAATAAAAACTTTAAAAGAATAGGAATAAATAAAGCTAGCTATAGCTAGCTGCCTCAAAATGTACGTTTTGTAGCTAGCCAAAAACTTAAAATTGGTTTGTTTAAGATTTATACGTAGCTAGAAAACGTGATGAAATGTTCACCTTAACATGTGAAAACAAACTAAATAATCCTATAGGATAAAAAGTACTCAGAAGAAATAAGGAGGATTGAAAGGAAACCTACAAACTTCACACCATCACTTCCAAACCAAAATGGCCTTCGTAGGGGTAGCATGTTTCCTCCCGTCGGCATGTTGAGGCCGCGAAACACTTGGATTGGTCATTAGTGAAAATGGAGCCTCGTGATTGGTTTATTACAATGAGCGGCAAAGCAAGGCCGGTAAAAAAAACGGGGTCTGCCGGGGATTCGAAATAAAGCTGCAGGGCCGCGGGGATTTTTGGCGGGTCTCGCTACTTGCTCCGCCATGTTGCGCAGAGACAGACAGACGGAATACGGCTATTATTAAAGAGACTAGTCGTTGCCCGTGGAAAAATCCACAGGTTCGCCCGTCCATTATATTTACCCGTGGCAACAAAGTGGATAAAAATATATCGCATTTGATATTTGTGTTTCCGTAACATCATTTTCTAACTCAGCGGGGGTCCGCGCAGAGACAGACAGACGGAATACGGCTATTATAATAGAGACTAGCCGGGAAACCCGGCGTCGAAACGCCGCGGTAAGTTACAAGTCAAGGTGTGACCCGCCATTGAACACTATGTGGAGCGCTTAATAAGAGCCGTAAACTGTACTACACGGTCAGGTGGAGCGCTTTAGTACAGGTACGCAGTATGTCGTTAATCGAGTAAAGCGCACACAACACTATAGTGTTTCGGCTGTAGTGTATTTTTGAAAATATAACTCTACTGTAACTTTAGCCAAAATAAAAACACAATTTACAACCATTTGTTACCCCGTCATAGGAAAAACAATTGGTCAATTTTATTTTATTTTGCGAAATAAGTTTCAGTAAAGGTTAACAAATTAATTGTGACACTGGACTGAGCACTTAGTACAGGTAAATCGTGCGACACATGCGTTTAGGCTTAAGACCCTATTCAAAAAAACTATTGAAGCTTTGGTTTACAAAACACAGAATACACTCTGTTGAAATGCCGGGTTATGCCACAAGTAGCTGTGTTACCCAGCGTTAAACACCAGATTGAGTGACTAATAAGAACCGTCAACTGTGCCACACATTCAGGTAAAGCGCTTTAGTACAGCCATATAGTGTGTAGAAAATCAAGTGAAGTGCACACAACTTTATGGTGTTTCCGGTGTAATATACTATTCAAAAAATAACTTTCGACAACTTAGGTAAAATAAAAACCCAGATTACAATTCAATGTTACCCCGTCATAGCGAAAGCAGCTGGCCAACCTTCTTTATTTTTCAGGGAATATTCCCGGGAAAAGTTCAAAAAAATGTTAAGCTGAGCGCTTAGTATAGGTAAACAGTGTGTATATACTTTTTTTCTGTAAAAAACGTTATCACAACTTCGGTTAAACAGAAACACAGGAAACAGCCCGTTGTTACCACCGGACTAAGCGCTTAGTACAGCTAGACTGTGTCGCACATGAGTATAGGCATAACACCATTTTTAAAAAAACTTTATCGCGACTTCAGTTTAAAAAAAATCAGGAAACCGCCTGTCGTTATCAAGTTCAGTTAAAAAAATATATACTCAGCATTTTATTTTTCAGCATAAGCTTTCATAGCAGTAATAAAATTGGTAGCTGCCTATAACTGCATTTAGCTACTTTCACTTTTTAGCCAGAGGTAGAGCTAAAAGGAGCTAGATAGGTAGACCCAACTTCAACATAAAAATAAAGAACAATATACCAAACTGAATAAAAACTTTAAAAGAATAGGAATAAATAAAGATAGCTATAGCTAGCTGCCTCAAAATGTACGTTTTGTAGCTAGCCAAAAACTTAAAATTGGTTTGTTTAAGATTTATACGTAGCTAGAAAACGTGATGAAATATTCACCTTAACATGTGAAAACAAACTAAATAATCCTATAGGATAAAAAGTACTCAGAAGAAATAAGGAGGATTGAAAGGAAACCTACAAACTTCACACCATCACTTCCAAACCAAAATGGCCTTCGTAGGGGTAGCATGTTTCCTCCCGTCGGCATGTTGAGGCCGCGAAGCACTTGGATTGGTCATTAGTGAAAATAAAGCCTCGTGATTGGTTTATTACAATGAGCGGCAAAGCAAGGCCGGTAAAAAAACGGGGTCTGCCGGGGATTCGAAATAAAGCTGCAGGGCCGCGGGGATTTTCGGCGGGTCTCGCTACTTGCTCCGCCATGTTGCGCAGAGACAGACAGACGACGGCTATTATTATAGAGACTAGCCGGGAAACCCGGCGTCGAAACGCCGGGTTAAGCCACAAGTAAAGGTGTGATCCGGCATTGAACACTCTGTGGAGCGCTTAATAAGAGCCGTAAACTGTCCCACACGATCAGGTGGAGCGCTTTAGTACAGGTATACAGTATGTCGTTAATCTTTTGAAGCGCATACACCATTATAGTGTGCGACTGTAACATATTTTTCAAAAAATAACTTTCCCGCAACGATAACTGATATAAAAACAGAGTTTACAAAGTGTTGTTACTCCATCATAGCAAAAACAATCGTCAATTTTATTTCATTTTGCAGAATAACTTTTTGCGCAAGTTAAAAAATTAATCGTGACACTGGGCTGAGCGCTTAGTACAGTTAAACCGTGTTGCACAGCGTATAGGAATAATACCCTTTTGAAAAAAACTTTCTCGCAGACACAGGGCTGAGCGGTTAGTCCAGGCGTGATTCCCAAGAAAGTTTAAAAATTAATTGTCACAGTGGTGGGCTGACCTTAGTATATACAGGTAAACGGTGTTGCACATGCCCATAGGCGTAACAGCCTTTTACAAAAAACAGTCTGTTTTTAACACTTTTTTAACACTGGGTTTAAATAAAAACACAGGGAACAGCCTGTCGTTACTCGTCCAGCCAAAACAATCGCTCAGCCATTTCATTTGCAGAAAAAGTTTGCAGAAAAATTATAAAATATGTAGCTATACCTAGCTAGCTAACTGCATTTAGCATAAAAATTATGTATTGCTTAAGAATATTGTTGTAGCCAAACTGCATTTTTATACTTTCACTTTTTAAATAGCCACAGCCTCAACATAAAAATAAATGTTGGCTAGGATAAAAAGCTCTTATACCAAACAAAATAGCAATAAGTGAGGCTCTAGCTAGCTAGTAGCCATAGCTAGCTAATCTTCGTTCCTAGCCAAACATCCTAAAACTGGTGCGTTTAAGATCTGTACGTGGCTAAAAAACGTGACAATATATTTATCCTAACATTGAAAACAAACAGAAAACAAATATTACAAATATATAAGGCTTTTAGAAGATAAAAAAGTCAAACAGGCCTACAAACCTCACACACTGACCACAAACACGACCATTATCAAAATGGCCTTCGTTCCGCGAAGATCTTGGATTCTTTCTGGTCGCGAAAATCTTGGGTTTTTTTTAAAGAATCAGGCGTTGTGAATGGTATTCCACGCGCGAGCGGTCAAAACAAAGTCAGTAAAAATATATCGCATTTGGTATCGGCGCGTAATTTACAAAATTTCGTGTTTCCGTTACGGGACGCCTTTTTCCCGGACAGACAGACAAAATAAGGCTATTATTAAAGAGACTAGCCGGGAAACCCGGCGTCGAAACGCCGGGTTAAGCCACAAGTAAAGGTGTGATCCGGCATTGAACACTCTGTGGAGCGCTTAATAAGAGCTGTAAACTGTCCCACACGATCAGGTGGAGCGCTTTAGTACAGGTATACAGTATGTCGTTAATCATTTGAAGCGCATACAACATTATAGTGTGCGACTGTAACATATTTTTCAAAAAATAACTTTCCCGCAACGATAACTGATATAAAAACAGAGTTTACAAAGTGTTGTTACTCCATCATAGCAAAAACAATCGGTCAATATTATTTTATTTTGTGGAAAAGTCTTTTTAAAAGTTAAAAAATTAATCGTGACACTGGGCTGAGCGTTTAGTACAGTTAAACCGTGTTGTACAGCGTATAGTAATAATACCCTTTTGAAAAAAACTTTCTCGCAGACACAGGGCTGAGCGGTTAGTCCAGGCGTGATTCCCAAGAAAGTTTAAAAATTAATTGTCACAGTGGTGGGCTGACCTTAGTATATACAGGTAAACGGTGTTGCACATGCCCATAGGCGTAACAGCCTTTTACAAAAAACAGTCTGTTTTTAACACTGGGCTAACCGCTTAGTACAGTTAAACACAGTTGAACAGGCGCATAAGGCGTATTACCCTTTTCCAAAAATGTTCATTGCAACTTCGGTTTAAATAAAAACACAGGGAACAGCCTGTCGTTACTCGTCCAGCCAAAACAATCGCTCAGCCATTTCATTTGCAGAAAAAGTTTGCAGAAAAATTATAAAATATGTAGCTATACCTAGCTAGCTAACTGCATTTAGCATAAAAATTATGTATTGCTTAAGAATATTGTTGTAGCCAAACTGCATTTTTATACTTTCACTTTTTAAATAGCCACAGCCTCAACATAAAAATAAATGTTGGCTAGGATAAAAAGCTCTTATACCAAACAAAATAGCAATAAGTGAGGCTCTAGCTAGCTAGTAGCCATAGCTAGCTAATCTTCGTTCCTAGCCAAACATCCTAAAACTGGTGCGTTTAAGATCTGTACGTGGCTAAAAAACGTGACAATATATTTATCCTAACATTGAAAACAAACAGAAAACAAATATTACAAATATATAAGGCTTTTAGAAGATAAAAAAGTCAAACAGGCCTACAAACCTCACACACTGACCACAAACACGACCATTATCAAAATGGCCTTCGTTCCGCGAAGATCTTGGATTCTTTCTGGTCGCGAAAATCTTGGGTTTTTTTTAAAGAATCAGGCGTTGTGAATGGTATTCCACGCGCGAGCGGTCAAAACAAAGTCAGTAAAAATATATCGCATTTGGTATCGGCGCGTAATTTACAAAATTTCGTGTTTCCGTTACGGGACGCCTTTTTCCCGGACAGACAGACAAAATAAGGCTATTATTAAAGAGACTAGCCGGGAAACCCGGCGTCGAAACGCCGGGTTAAGCCACAAGTAAAGGTGTGATCCGGCATTGAACACTCTGTGGAGCGCTTAATAAGAGCTGTAAACTGTCCCACACGATCAGGTGGAGCGCTTTAGTACAGGTATACAGTATGTCGTTAATCATTTGAAGCGCATACAACATTATAGTGTGCGACTGTAACATATTTTTCAAAAAATAACTTTCCCGCAACGATAACTGATATAAAAACAGAGTTTACAAAGTGTTGTTACTCCATCATAGCAAAAACAATCGGTCAATATTATTTTATTTTGTGGAAAAGTCTTTTTAAAAGTTAAAAAATTAATCGTGACACTGGGCTGAGCGTTTAGTACAGTTAAACCGTGTTGTACAGCGTATAGTAATAATACCCTTTTGAAAAAAACTTTCTCGCAGACACAGGGCTGAGCGGTTAGTCCAGGCGTGATTCCCAAGAAAGTTTAAAAATTAATTGTCACAGTGGTGGGCTGACCTTAGTATATACAGGTAAACGGTGTTGCACATGCCCATAGGCGTAACAGCCTTTTACAAAAAACAGTCTGTTTTTAACACTGGGCTAACCGCTTAGTACAGTTAAACACAGTTGAACAGGCGCATAAGGCGTATTACCCTTTTCCAAAAATGTTCATTGCAACTTCGGTTTAAATAAAAACACAGGGAACAGCCTGTCGTTACTCGTCCAGCCAAAACAATCGCTCAGCCATTTCATTTGCAGAAAAAGTTTGCAGAAAAATAATAAAATATGTAGCTATACCTAGCTAGCTAACTGCATTTAGCATAAAAATTATATATTGCTTAAGAATATTGTTGTAGCCAAACTGCATTTTTATACTTTCACTTTTTAAGGAGCTAGCTAAATAGCCACAGCCTCAACATAAAAATAAATGTTGGCTAGGATAAAAAGCTCTTATACCATACAGAATAGCAATAAGTGAGGCTCTAGCTAGCTAGTAGCTATAGCTAGCTAATCTTCGTTCCTAGCCAAACATCCTAAAACTGGTGCGTTTAAGATCTGTACGTGGCTAAAAAACGTGACAATATATTTATCCTAACATTGAAAACAAACAGAAAACAAATATTACAAATATATAAGGCTTTTAGAAGATAAAAAAGTCAAACAGGCCTACAAACCTCACACACTGACCACAAACACGACCATTATCAAAATGGCCTTCGTTCCGCGAAGATCTTGGATTCTTTCTGGTCGCGAAAATCTTGGTTTTTTTTTAAAGAATCAGGCGTTGTGAATGGTGTTCCACGCGCGAGCGGTCAAAACAAAGTGGATAAAAATATATCGCATTTGATATTCGTGTTTCCGTGACATAATTTTCTAACTCAGCGGGGGTTCCGCGCAGAGACAGACAGACGGAATACGGCTATTATAATAGAGACTAGCCGGGAAACCCGGCGTCGAAACGCCGGGGTAAGCCACAAGTCAAGGTGTGACCCGCCATTGAACACTATGTGGAGCGCTTAATAAGAGCCGTAAAATGTACTACACGGTCAGGTGGAGCGCTTTAGTACAGGTACGCAGTATGTCGTTAATCAAGTAAAGCGCACACAACACTATAGTGTTTCGGCTGTAGTGTATTTTTGAAAATATATATCTACTGTAACTTTAGCCAAAATAAAAACACAATTTACAACCATTCGTTACCCCGTCATAGGAAAAACAATTGGTTAATTTTATTTTATTTTGCGGAGTACGTTTCAGTAAACCTTAACAAATTAATCATGACACCGGACTGAGCACTTAGTACAGGTAAATGGTGTCACACATGCGTTATAGCCATAATAGCCTTTTCCCAAAAAAACTTATCGCAACTTCAATTTAAATAAAAAACACACAAAACACCCTGTTGTTAACACCAGGTTGAATGTTTATTGCAGGTAAAAAAACTTTAATACAACGGATTATATAAAAACACGGAAAAAGCACGTCATTAACACCACTTAACATGTAAATTGTGTCATACATGAGTAACAGGCGTAATAAAATTTTCCAAATAAAATTTATCACAACGGTTTAAATAAAAACACAGGAAACAGCCCGTCGTTAACACCAGGCTGAACGCTAAACAGGTGAATCGTGTCATACATGAGCATAGGGGTAATACCATTTTCCAAAAATCCTTATCGCTTTGGTTTTAAAAGAAATCAGTGAACAGCCTGGCATTAACCCGGTTCAGTTTAAAAAATTACTCAGCAATTTTATTTTGCATAATAAATTTATAAATCAGTAACAAAAGTGGCCGCTGCCAACTCCATTTAGCATAAGAATTGTTAAGAATTGTGTTGCAGCCAAACTGCATTTGGCTACTTTCACTTGCAGCCAAACTGCATTTGGCTACTTTCACTTTTTAGCAGGATGTAGCTAAAAGAGGAGCTAGCTAGGTAGACCCAACTTCAACATAAAAATAAATAATAATATACCAAACTCAATAAAAACTTTAAAAGTATAGGAATAAATAAAGCTAGCTATAGCTAGCTGCCTCCAAATGTACGTTTTGTAGCTAGCCAAAAACTTAAAATTGGTTTGTTTAAGATTTATACGTAGCTAGAAAACGTGATGAAATATTCACCTTAACATGTGAAAACAAACTAAATAATCCTATAGGATAAAAAGTAGTCAGAAGAAATAAGGAGGATTGAAAGGAAACCTACAAACTTCACACCATCACTTCCAAACCAAAATGGCCTTCGTAGGGGTAGCATGTTTCCTCCCGTCGGCATGTTGAGGCCGCGAAGCACTTGGATTGGTCATTAGTGAAAATGGAGCCTCGTGATTGGTTTATTACAATGAGCGGCAAAGCAAGGCCGGTAAAAAAACGGGGTCTGCCGGGGATTCGAAATAAAGCTACAGGGCCGGGGGGATTTTCCGTATGTCTCGCTACTTGCTCCGCCATGTTGCGCAGAGACAGACAGACGGAATACGGCTATTATAATAGAGACTAGCCGGGAGACCCGGCGTCGAAACGCCGGGTTAAGCCACAAGTAACTGTTGTTGAACGCCTTGAGGAGCGCTTAATAAGAACCGCAAACTGTGCAACCCGGTGAGGTGGAGCGCTTTAGTACGGGTATGCAGTATGTCGTAAATCAAGTGAAGGGCACACACCATTGCAGTGTTGCGACTGTAAGATATTTGAAAAAAAATAATTTCCCGCAACAAAAGCTGAATTAAAACAGTTTACAAACCGTTGTTACTCCGCCATAGCAAAAACAATCGGGCAATATTATTTTATTTTGCGGAATAAGTTTCCGTAAAAGTTCAAAACTTAATCATGACAGTGGGCCGAGAACGCATAATACCCTTTTCATAAAAAACTTTACTGCAATTTCAGTTTAACTTAAAACACAGGAAAAATCCAGTCGTTACCCCATAAAAAAACTAAAAAAACTCCATAATTGGAGTGCTCTAGTACAGGTATCACGTTCATTCAGAATGTGAAATTCAGAAATGCGCGTGCGCAACATTCGCGAAATATTTTGTAATTTTTTCAAGATGGTAGACATCGTCGCATGCCTGATAAACATTGTTTTCCAAATTGGATGCTCTACTGATTTTGAACAAAGACTGACTTTCATGACTATAAAGCGTTTGTTTTAATTTTATAATGTTTGATAACATGTTGGCGAAGACAAAAAAATTGTTGGTGTCTATGGTGAAAAGCAAGAAAACGAAAGAAGAATATTTCATTGTCAAGAACGTATTTTTTTTCTGACAGGGGCAAAAGGAGCAAATGAAAATGCCTAAAACTAACATTCTAAAGTTTTCCAAGACTATTCATAGTTATTTTTATTAATTTCAAACATTGTATTACCAGAAGAAATCCACGTTCTGGTGCTTACATTTTTTTGCTCTGAAAAATTGGCCTTCAAAGTCAAGATATTTTGGTGGCCTGTAGCTAGCTATAAATGGCACTTGAATGATGATGTTATGAGTAGTATAATGAATTGTAAGTAGAATTTTGTTATTACTGACTAACAAAGGTTACTGATATGAATGTTTCTTCTTAGTAAACTATATTTTTTTTTTAACTTTTCAACGCTGGGCCTCTGCGCTCTCCTAGCAACACATTGTTACTATGACTAA
The DNA here is from genome assembly GCF_029227915.1 of Hydractinia symbiolongicarpus. Lineage (NCBI taxonomy): Eukaryota > Metazoa > Cnidaria > Hydrozoa > Anthoathecata > Hydractiniidae > Hydractinia > Hydractinia symbiolongicarpus. The sequence continues at coordinate 1,837,602 of NC_079884.1, read as the reverse complement.
AGTACTGTGTATAGCTTTACAACTTTGTGCATAAACATGATAGCCTTAAAGTAAAATACCTAAGGGCAGTCAATAAGGAGTGTAGTACACTGTTGTTTAAAAAATATAGTGTGAATAGAACTACTTTATTGTGTTTACAATAGTTTATCACCAATTATGACGTGTTATTCTATTTCTTACCTAAATTTCGGATTTACGATTCCTAGTGTCGAAAAGATGCTAATACACGAGTTCACAGTTTCACAGTCTTTCTTTTGTTACCACGTCTTATTGAGAATTAAAAAGAAAAGAATTAACTGTAATAAATTCAGAAGGCTTTAGAAAATGACAAATATTCATAATGCAAAGCCTTATTCGTGGTGGTATCCCTCCATTAGGTGGTTTTAATGAGTTTGCATGAATAATTTTTATTATTATTATTATCATACTATCTGATGGAAAATAAATAAATAAATAACTATTAAATTCACTCTGTTTACTTCCTTTTTTTAATACAGAACATAAGTACACGACTTAAACTGTGAAGAGATGTATTGTGAAAAAAATGATTTTGTGGAACCTCTTGACCCCTGTGGGCTTTTGTTGCAAAAAATATTGCATTTCATTAATAAGTATTATTATAATAAGTATATACAATAAGTATATTTTATACAAAAGCTAATGATTTTCATAGAAAATATTCCTTAGAGCATCATTGAAAAATTTTTTTTTTTTTTGCCAAAACCTCTTGAACTTAAAAATTCAAATGTCTATGAATGTCTATGAAATACATTAAAAGAAAATCCAAGGCAAAAAATTTATTTCAAAATTTATTCTGTTAAGGTAATGTATATATTAAAAATCCACTGTCATATTTTTTTAGTATCCATGTGGCGTCAACAACCTGTTAAAGCGTTTATGGATTACTCCTTGTATGGTTTCAATTGTTTGGGATACTTTTTGTTGCAAACAGAACTACTATGCACATTATATGGTTCTTATTGGAAGACCTATTTAAAGAATTATGTTAATGTACAGTTTTTATTTTTATGTTTGCTAAATGAAATACACAAATTATATTGTAACTTAGATTATTATATCTTTGTTTGAGACTTTTCTTCACGAGTCCTAAGGGGCATGTTTATAGGGGAAATATTTTATCGGGAACCGGGTAAATGTTTCAGCATGAAATGAACTTAACAAAATTAAGTTGCCTTTATATGAGAAAAAAACATTTACCCGCCTACCAAGATCTCGGCTGCACATGATCGAGATCTCTGTAAGCGGGTAATGCATTTTCCCTAAAAAACAGAAGTTTCCTCAGCAGGCAAGATAAATTTTTCTGTCGATTGGGCATAATTTTTAAAAAATAAACAATAGACTCTTATCATAATAAGCAATAGAAACTTATCACATGGTATTTTTTCACCTGAGGAAAAGTTCTCTCGCCCATGCCATGAACAGAATGTAAAAATTATATTATGCTGAAATATTTCCCCCCTATCCGAGGAAATATGTGAGCAGCCCCTAAATATGACATTTTGCACTTAACAGCAAAAGCATGGCAGTAATTATTGTTCAAAGCATTCATAAGGCTTTATTTTGTTTATTTGTTCACAGTTTAATTAGCCAGAGCTAGTTATATATAAAACCAAAACTGCCACTTAGGCTCTTGGAGCGCTCTTAAAACATGTTCTTATTTCATCCAAATTTAAGACTTGTATTCTTTGGCCAAAAATTAACCCGTGTGCTATTAAATTGAAGATAATGCAATTGTGTGGCTACCTATATCAATGTGCTATATCTTAAGGTTTGGCTAGCTACCCAATGACCTGCTACACTGTATCTAGGTGGTCATGATCTACCACACTTTCATACTTAGATTTTGCAAATCAGAGTGAAATCAAAAGAACTGTTAAATGTAATAATGAGATTAATTTAACCTTTTTTGATTATCTTATAGATGTTATAAAGACTTATAGAACGTTTTGCATGTCGATCTGTCGGCCATGTTTGTTGATATTCAAGGAGGCTAGCTAGCCAAACACCCTTACCGTGGAAAATGCTTAAAAACTTTTAGTAAAAAAATGTAAGCAAAATAAGGTTTTTTGCAGCCGAAAGACAAATCCCGTAGCTTTTCAAAATATATATACTTTACTGGGTAAAAAACTTTAGTTCTCTCTCAAATTTTGGTAGAATATAGGAATTCTGCAAATTTGTCTGATAAATGAACCCTTTCGTTTACGTTGCCACAACAAAAGCAAACCCGTTGTTTTCAGTGTTTATACGGAGCCTTGGCCACACTTATTATAATGAAATACAAAGTAAACAATATCTTAGCATCATGCCTTGTAATTTAGCATGTTAGTCAGGTATGTCGAGATTATGACGTCATCATTGCCACGAAATTTTTGCGTATTGAGATTTCAAAAGTTAGCGCATGTACAGGCGAAACTGAATGACCGTGGTATGCAGAATATGTCGTGAATTGAGTAAAGCTCACACAACATTATAGTGTTTCGGTTGTAATGTACTTTTTAAAATATATGTATATATATATAACTTTAGTGCAACTTTAACCGAAATAAAAACACAGTTTACAACCTGTTGTTACCCCGTCATAAGAAAAGAAAATAGTCAATATTATTTTATTTTGCGGAGTACGTTTCAGTAAACCTTAACAAATTAATCATGACACCGGACTGAGCACTTAGTACAGGTAAATGGTGTCACACATGCGTTATAACCATAATAGCCTTTTCCCCAAAAAACTTATCGCAACTTCAATTTAAATAAAAAACACACAAAACACCCTGTTGTTAACACCAGGTTGAATGTTTATTGCAGGTAAAAAAACTTTATCACAACAGATTAAATAAAAACACGGAAAAATCCTGTCATTAACACCAGGCTGAGCACTTAACATGTAAATTGTGTCATACATGAGCATAGGAGTAATACCATTTTCCAAAAATCCTTATCGCTTCGGTTTTAAAAGAAATCAGTGAACAGCCTGGCATTAACCCGGTTCAGTTTAAAAAATTACTCAGCAATTTTATTTTGCATAATAAATTTTTAAGTCAGTAATAAAAGTGGCCGCTGCCAACTGCATTTAACATAAGAATTGTTAAGAATTGTGTTGCAGGCAAACTGCATTTGGCTACTTTCACTTTTTAGCAGGATGTAGCTAAAAGAGGAGCTAGCTAGGTAGACCCAACTTCAACATAAAAATAAATAATAATATACCAAACTGAATAAAAACTTTAAAAGTATAGGAATAATTAAAGCTAGCTATAGCTAGCTGCCTCAAAATGTACGTTTTGTAGCTAGCCAAAAACTTAAAATTGGTTTGTTTAAGATTTATACGTAGCTAGAAAACGTGATGAAATATTCACCTTAACATGTGAAAACAAACTAAATAATCCTAGAGGATAAAAAGTACTCAGAAGAAATAAGGAGGATTGAAAGGAAACCTACAAACTTCACACCATCAATTCCAAACCAAAATGGCCTTCGTAGGGGTAGCATGTTTCCTCCCGTCGGCATGTTGAGGCCGCGAAGCACTTGGATTGGTCATTAGTGAAAATGGAGCCTCGTGATTGGTTTATTACAATGAACGGCAAAGCAAGGCCGGTAAAAAAACGGGGTCTGCCGGGGATTCGAAATAAAGCTGCAGGGCCGCGGGGATTTTCGGCGGGTCTCGCTACTTGCTCCGCCATGTTGCGCAGAGACAGACAGACGGAATACGGCTATTATTATAGAGATAGGGGGACGAGGCGCGGAAATCGTATAGAAATCCTATATACTCTCCACCGTACTTCCTTTTTCTTTTATATTTGGCTTATTTAATGAGGAAATGGGCTCCGCTTCTCTCCGCAACTAGTATAGAAAGTGTTGCGGAGAGGTTGCCAAGGCAAAGGCATTAAGTACGGCAAGAAAAGGGTACGGCAAAGGCAGACAAGGAAACAGGAAGAGAAATCAGCAAGGCAGGGGTAGGCAAGGCATGGGAGGCACAGGCAAGGACATAGTTAGGCATGCACCAGAAAAGGCATAGGAAGGGTAGGCAGGTTCCAGAAAAGGCATAGATAGGAAGGTTAGCAAGGGTACGTAAGAGGAATCAGCAATTTCATTTTATGCAAAAAAACATTTCTTTTTTGGCTTAAACGTTTTCTCTCAGTAACGTTTCCATAAATTAAGTTATATAAACCCCTGGCATAATTTTAAGTATATATACATACGCAATATATTTTTAGAATGTCATACACTGTATGCTTTTATTAACACATAAAATTTAGTACAAAAAAAGGGGAGGAAACCAAGAAGTGACCCACTTTTAAATTGACTTAGCTTAATGTTAAAAACCTTTTGTTTTACATTCTTAGAAGGAAAAAAGACAAGAAGGTAAATCAACCCAAAAGTCAGGTTACAAACTTGATTATATTAGGGCCTTTAGTAACTTAAGACTTGGTATGTGTTAATGAGCATGTATTTTAGACAAAAAGCCTTGTAAATAAAAGATTTTTCAGTGTTAAATAAGGACAATTTAAATTTGATGCACAAACTATCAAAACTTTAATAAACTTTGAGTGCACACAAATGCTTAGGCTTCTTACAAAAAACGAGGATTAATTTGCCTTTAAATTGAGTTTGTTGATAATAATCACACATCGTGATGCCTGATGTTAGGCAGAGTATTTTTACTTTATTTTAACCATGATTCTTGGATACAGCTTACTATACATTGATATTAAATCAAGTATCTGACTTCGGCTTATTACGTCCAAAAATTACGAATTCATGGGCAGACGGTTGTTTTGAGAAACAACTATTCTGTCTGTTGAACTAAAAATGTTTACCATGATTCTTGGATACAGCTTACTACACATTGATATTAGATCAAGTGTTTGACTTCGGCTTAGTACATCCAATAATTACGAATTCATGGGCGGACGGTTGTTTTCAGAAACAACTATTCTGTCTGTCGAACTAAAAATGTTGACCATGATTCTTGGATACAGCTTACTATACATTGATATTATAATCAAGTATTTGACTTCGGCTTATTACATCCAATAATTACGAATTCATGGTCAGACGGTTTTTATTTTGTTTATTTTCTAAATCAAAATTTTACTTCGCATATTGATTTCACAACAAATATATGAACATATACAATGTTTTTTAATGTATATATTATCTGCAACATAGGTTAATTTCAGTTGTGATTATCATTATGATTGAGATGTGCATATAATACATGAGCAATCTGTAGATGGTGAAGGACAAACTGCATCTTCAATATCATCATCGCAAAACTCGTCAAGGTCTTTCAGCAAGTTAATATACTTCACTATAGTGATATCAAATTTTTTGATGGTTTCATTCGATAATGCTTTCAGCCGTTGCTCTTCCTCTTGTCTGGCTTTCATACGAGGATGTGTATTAACGTACAAGAGACGTTCTTGAGTAATTGGCTCGACAAGTGCCCAATTCCTTTCTTTTTCGCATCTTGAAAATGCAGTGTAAGCTGTACCAAGGTTATTTTTTCCATCTGAATTGATTGTTGTAACTTGATACGCATGTGGGTGGCAGTTTTACCATCTCCAATCGACATACCCTGACTTTTAGCAATTGTTATCGCATATCCTGGCATCAATGGCAGGCCATTTCTGCTGCAACAATTAGATTCACATCGACCTTCAACAGCAGTAATTGGTATCCATGTTGGATGTTCTGGAATCCATATTGGGCCTTTATAATTTGGGAAATCGACAATGACAGCTATAGGAAATTCAGGTGGTGACATATTTGGCGAATAAAGGATTGCAATTACTTTTCCCATCGCACCATTATTAAGACCGAGGCCCGTAAGACCTTTTTGGTTCTTAGTGAGTATTACAGTTGCACCAACTGCCATTAAAGATCTCAGCGGTATTTGACCCAGTTGCTTATCAGTCAAAGAGTGGTGTTTACCACGGCCTCTTGATGGAATTACAGCAACAGGCACACCAAGGTTAGCTAATTTATTGTGATTTTCCTCATTAACTTCATTCCATGTTTCCATCAATGTAAGGACACGACCATGCGAAAAGTTACATTTTTCGGTTTGTGGCAAAGCATCTTCGTAACGACTATTTATATCTTGCCAGTCTTGTTGAGTGATCGATCCATTACGTATTCTAAGTAGTCGCTGCAAAAGAGCTAACTGATCTGTGCCTTGACGCATTGTTTCTGTAAGAACAATAACATCTTGAAACGAGAGATAGATTGCATAGCCAGCAAAGTTGATTGTCGAATCATCGTGTTGTGGTGGCTGATGTAGATCCAAAGCACGAATTGGTCCAAGCTGACCAAGGTCACCAAAGAAATTGACAGCTGGTACACCACCATAATAATTATCAAAGTCTCCCGTAGCCTCGCATAATCTTTGGCTGCACCAGGCCACAAGAAGCTTCGACTGCATGCTACGTTCATCAATATTAAGTTGAAATAATTTCAGTTCATTGTTTTCATGCATACCTGTATACTTCCTCAGCTTTCTTAGAGATACATCACCCAACGGATAGTCAGAAAGTTGGACAGAATTTAAATTCTTATCTTTTTTCAGTTTGTGTGGTGGTGGAGTCATTGAATGTATAGTGCGACCATTAGGTATGAGGACTGATGCTGCACCAGTTGGGGCCAAGTTCATAACAGCAGAATTTCGCTTAAAAATACGACGAACGATTCTGGTGAGCGCAGTAATGATGAATGTTTTCCCAACACCAGCTGTTCCTTGTATTAATAAACGTAATGGCTGGGTACCTGTTGGCAAAGTTCCTTTTGCAACTTGCAATAAATGCTGAAGATTTATACCAATGACTGTTCTCTGTAACTCATTAGCATTTAAGATGTTTATTTGGGGTAAGGTACAATCATCAGCCAGCTGCAATTCATTTCTTTCTGCTTCTTCAGATATAGATTGTAACCATGTGTCAGCATTAATTGGCCATTGACTACCAAAACTTTGAATTGCATAATTATTCCAATCAAATGTGAGCCCTACATTGGGAAGAACTTGTTGTACATCCGGCTCATTGATATCAGCAACGTGATGCCTTGCAATATCTCTCATTATCGCTCTGCCTATGTTCATTTGTGCAATGACTGAATTTTGGGAACTTTGAGAACTTGCATCTGTATATTGTGATGATTGACATGAAGACTGATTATCGGTTTCATTATTGATTACACGAGTGTGACTTTGTTTTCCCTCACTCTTTTTATCGAATGATTGTTTAGCCTCCTTCAATGCATCTATTAATATAGGGGGACAGTTTTCAGTTTGAACAAAGGAAGCCAAAGCAGCAGCAAATGACTGATGTTGTCCCTTCAATTCTTCAGTATTATGCCACGTTCCAACAGAAAATATAACGAGCATAGCTTTTGCATAGTCCTCAGTAACAGGCCAAACAGGTTTTGTAGATATTCCTGTAAAAACTGGCACGTGATCTACTTTGCAGGTACAACTACATTTCTTGCTCCAGTGCCATAATGATATTTCTGGCTCAGTTTCTCTACGCTTATCGCTCAAGTATTTATCCAATGTGCTACTCTTTGTAACGGTTCCATCTTCACCAGAAGTATCCAATGCTCGGAAGCCACTAATACCAATGTATCGAAAACTCCTGGTACATCTAGTCAAACGGCCACCACTATTAATAAAATCTGCCGCAGCACCTGGTACATCTACTAGACCAGCAATTTTTTGAAGTAGTCGTTGAGCCAAATTTTTAACAGTGCTTCCATCAGCAGTGTTTTCAATGAGTTGCTGATAAACATGTACCAAATTTTCAGTTGAGGCTGCCCCCTTGCAAGCATAACCAGCAATGTATTTTTGAAGAGCCAGAAGATCCTGATCGATAATGACTTGACTGTCACAATTTGCTAGCCAACTAAGCAGACGTGTTTTAACATGCATTATTAGGCGAGGATGATCGCGTGGTCCCTCATATCTAGGATGTTCCCCTTTTGTTATGACAGCATGAAAAGGATGAATCTCTTTGCCACTTGTTTTTTTGGTTTGTGGATCAAGATCACCAAAATGAAAACGACAGTACTTTTTTGGAGTGGTATCCTTTTCCTTATTATTCTTACGACGATAACGCAAACAACTGGAATTACAATTATGGAGACCTATTCTATTAACAAGATAAGTATGTTGCTCTCCAATACCACCTTCATGGTTAGCGACATCTGCAAGTTCTTGCACCAATGGGTTATGGTCTGGAGGAGCTTGACTCCCTTCTGGTGTTGCCCATTGATTTTTGTTTGGAACCCAAGTTCTAATTCCAGAGGCATCTATAATTTCATTCCCCCCAGCAGGATGCAGTGAAGTAAATATGGGTGAAAAAATGTCATCACTGTCTTCATTTGTGGTTTGCAACCAATTTTGAAGTTCTGTTGCAGCAGTTTGGGATGCTTGTGAGTCAGGTACATCATTCGACAATCCATCCATGATTGTTTTGACCTTTTGAGCGTGTTTAGAGGACGATATAATTGCGTGACCATGTATCTCACCTCGACCTTTAGCGAATTCATATCGCCACCAACTATCATTATATTGAAACACTTTCTTGTTGACTGTGGCAAAGTAATTTATAGTCCTTGCATCAAAATACTGTGTGACAATATGAAGATTTTGTAGAATCATTTCCCGCTTGAATTTGCTGTCGTTTTCCATTTCTTGCCGCACAGTATCTTCGTTTAAATTTTTTATTAAGGCATGATACTTAATAAGTAATTCATGTAATGGTTTCCAATGAAATTCTGCACAACTGTTGGTATCAAAATGGGCCGGTAAATCGCCAAATTCATTTCGTCTGAAAAACAACAGAGCATCCACTTTTTTTTTTGGTCTCTCCAGTATGGATCAGTATTCACCAGGTTTTTTCCAATACTAATAATTTTTCGTGGAACTGAATCATCGTCATTTTGTAAATTATCTCTCAGTTCAGCAATTGTGAGATGCGCATCATTTAATTGTTGGGAAACAAGAAAGCTACCCTGCTGTAGTGCTTGCATTCGTAAACGCATATTTAATAAGAAAAATTTTAAGTATGGATGACGCGCTACACGATTATCAGAACAATAATATATATGTTCGATGTATTCTTCAAAGTTAATTTTACTCAACCTTGGAACCGTTAAGTCACAATTTCCATTAATAAAAACAGTTGGGTATGCCATAGTAAAAAAACCAGGAGTTTTTAATTCTCGAATAGGCTGCTCTCGCGTATATTCCAAATTTGCATTCGCAATTGTGCCATGTTCAAGAGCTTGATTAACTGCATCGTCAGAGCCCAAGAGCTTCTGCAGTATTGTTCGCAACTCTTTGTCAGCATCTTTAGATTCAAGTGGACAAACTAAACCAGAACGGGTTATACTTTCGTCATCTTGAGGTAAGTTTTCCAGAAATTGATTTTCAGCAGGACCCTTGTGTTCCTCTGGTATAATATGTGGCATTTCAACAACAGGCAAGCCAGGTAATTCAGAACGCATCTCTGGTAAATTTTGAATGCGCTCATATTTTATCGAAACATCCTTATAGTACTCATTCGGTAGGAACTGAAAGTAGCGTCCTTTTAAAGGTTTGTCAATGTGATCAGAGCCATTGTATAGATGTTCACTATTAGTATCTGAATATTCAGTGCCACCTTCTGGGTATCCAAAACACAGCCCTCGTAATGCATTTTCAACTTTATTCCTTTGCACAGTATACTGTTGAACTGAATTTCGACTTCCTTTCTTTTTAATAACCACTATTCCAACCTCAGATGGTAACGATGGCAATTCTTTAGCAATTTGCATTCTCTGAGGAAAACTGATACAATGTCCTTTTGATGCAAGCATGCCATATCGCAGGAGGTGTATATTCATGATAACAGTGATACGACGAATCAATGCTACTTCCAGTATGGTCAAATTTTGGAGATATGGTGGTACCGGTAAAAAATGCATATTGTTATGGCGGATGTTATCGTGTAATGGGCCCAAATCATCATCATCAACTGACAGTATACCGGAAAATCTAGCAGGAGTTGTTATATTCTTTTTAAAACGACTAAGGCTCTTTCGATGACACCTGTCACACCTTTTATCGCTGAAAATTTTCCAAGGCTTTACGGTAATTGGTTTTGTTTCATTTTCTGCAGTAGGACTAATAGGGGGAGTAGCATGAAATACTGGCCGGGTTTCACGACAAGTTTTACAGGTTGCCAAGCTATGTAACTTCTCACCTTCCTCAAACTGTATTACAGCTGCCACAACATCAGGATTTTGATGAATGGTGGAGGTTTCATTTCCATAAATTTGATCTTGTTCAGTGGTCAGGTTGTCTGTGACAATTGTAGGCACTGACTGTGTGGATGGTATGGACTGTGTGGTTGGTAAAATATTCACCTGGTTGTGTGTAATAATTGGAAGTGTATTAGGTGGCGGGGCGCATGTACGTTTGCAGGCAGGTGGTTTTTTCAAATTAGCATTTTTCTGCTTATCCATGGCTGTTTTAGAAACGGTTTTTTTGCAGCTATAACTTATTCGCCTGTGTCTGTTTATTGTTTCGATATTTGTTTCATTAACTTTAGGTTCTTCATATTCAATATTCAACTGCAGACACTTTAGCTTCAAAGCAGCTTCTTTATTATAATTTGGCTTGCGTTTAGGCTTGACTCTTTTTGGTATTATAGTAGCAGACATATAAGATTTCATTATTTTTTCTACTAGGAAGTCTGGATTTTGATTCAAAGTAGTAATTTCCATTTCAACAGGTTTTTGATTGGTTATATTTTTAGGATTTTGTGATGACAAACGGGGATATTTTTTAGATGGACTGAGTGATGTGGGTGATGTAACGGAAGGATTGCTCACTTTGTCATCAAAGACCAACGATTGGTAGTGATTTTCATTAACCCTACCAAGCAAAATAAAAGCACCAGCAGTGGTACCATCAGTCAATAGATGTGCCACTTGTTGTTCACCAGGAATATTATGTGTTTCATCATGAGTAGGACTAATAAGGGTATATGGGTGTATTGCAGTACTGGTATCGGATGTTATCAAAATGTTGACGCCCAACATTATTGACGCAGCTCGTATGAAAATTTCCACAACATCAACAGTAGACCTTGACTGAATTTGTAAGTCCCGTTCCCACTCTTCAGAGCTTATGGATAAAAAGTCTCTGTTAATTTGAAAAATTCCAACATTACTATTTTCGCGAACAAACTTGACCACAGCTGCTCGTAGTTGGATGTGATTTTGAAAGTGTAGGTCAGGGGGGACAATTTGTCTGATCTCAGGGCGACTAAGTTGCTGTAATGTTTTGTTCAAATTCTTCAACTGTTGGAAAAGCCATCGTGTTTATATTCACGATTACATCTCTTTATACCACTTTATAGATTCTATCGGAAAGCAGTTTTTGTTATCTACCATCTGTCAATCAAACGCTTATAACAATAGGATTTTACATATTTTACATGCCAGAAAGTTGTTTACATAAGAAAAAAGTCAAAACGAAAGTAGCCGTTGCTAAGGATATTTGGTATGTAAGGAATGCATTGTTTCTCTATTGTTATTCTGGCTTGATTGACATTTAATTGACGTCATTCTTTATCTAAACAAATACCATATGAAATAACCTGTTGTCATAACAATCACAAGAGCGATCTTCTCATCTTCGTGTGTAGGAGGAGTATCTTTGTGGTAAGGTGCAGTAATGTGTTTATCTGTAGTATCCACGTGGTGTACGGTAATGTGTTTATCAGGATGGATATCAGGATGATCGGGTGTTACCGGCTTCTTTTTAGTTATCTTATGTGATTCGGTAACATTGACCTTTCGATTAATGGTAAGATCCTCACCCGATATCAAAATCTTGTTGTTGTAACCCACCACACCGGTCTTAATTCTGAGATTCATGTCACTAGGTAACATATAAATACCTTGTCCAACCGAATAATCAACCTTACTTGAAGCGTAGTTTAACGTATCCTGATAACGTTTAATGTCCTCCTGAATATCAACCCTACGGTTAACAATGTCTTCAAGGTTATTCATAAAAGCTCTTTGAGCGGTCAGAGCACTTGAATCATTACCAAGGATGGAGGAGCGTGCCGAGGCTTGAGAACTAAGAACAAGATAGGCATAGGCTCTAACACTGCTTGAGATCTTCACAAGGCCCGTTTTTGTAAAGCCATTAGATTTTTCCACAATCCATCGTGTCATGGAGTCGTCTCAGAAAAAACTCAACCCTGGAGTTGGATAGTTTTTACGTCTTTTTTGATATGAGCTGAAAAAGTATTGACCTCTGTATTTCATAGGATTAGAATCGACGTCATATTCACCACATATTTTTAGAAATTCTTCGTTTGAATATGGATTATCATATCGATTGAAACTATCCTCAAAAGGCAGAGGTGTCTGCAGACGCTTAATGATTCGTCTAATGTGATAATACACATGAAAACGATATATTGACCTGACCATAGATCTACCATCCTTCAGGTGTTCCGAACTTACCCCACAGGCACTTGAAGCACACCAAGTGGCGAAATTTAGCTGGGTTTGCCATAATCTAAAAGGTTGCTCATTCCAAATTCTCATACGTTGCGCGTTCTGACTAAGTTCATAATTGGTAAAAATATTAGGAAAGGAAGCGGGGAAAGAGCCACTTTCAGACACAATAATGGCCTGTTTGTACAGATCCCTAGCGCTCAATATTTGAAGATCCCGCCCCCCATTTGGCTTATATGCCACATTCGGGTTATATCTGAAAATGTCATCCATTCTTTGATTTAAATATATTCACAATCTCTAATATAATAATGTATATCACAATAAAGGACGTAAATAGCGAGAAGAAAATCTATTTGTATCAACCGATAGACAACTCACATGGTACAAAGGAGGTTGCGATCGTGGAGACGTTTTCAGATAATGTCACATATGTAGCTACAGCTCCAATAGATATACCCTTGGCCGATGGAGTTACCACGGTTAGGTTACAACAGGGTCAGCACTACACGGGTAGGGAGTTGAATTCAATCGTGAGAGGTGATGTAAAATCAACACAACTAGCTAGAAACTCTAAGTTGAGTAAAATATTCAATCTAGGGGGTATAACGGAACTACATTTTAATCTTAATGAATTGGATAACTCGTTAAATCTTAAAGATGGTGAATATAGCAACAACCTGATGACATATCATATATCCGAGTATGGTGGTGATTTTACATATATTGAACCGAAAAATCCGCAATATAAGAAACTAAAGAAAGATTTACTTCAATCACTTACCATGAGAGTCACAGGTCAGGATGGTAAGGTGTTATGGGGTGGTATGAAGACAACAGTTACCATTCACATAAGAGATACGGCGTACAGATGATACCGTAGCATTAACCGAATTAAAGCAAAATAAAATAAAAGTAATATGGAATAGCATGGAATACGGGAAAAAGTTAAACCCAGAGCGTTCACTTAGGATCGCACATGGCGTAAAAGGAACGCATCAAAAAGTAATTGTCACTCACAACCCAAGTGAGATTGATCAGAACCAGTTACTCCTGATTAGGTTCCCTAATTTAGGTAACGATGATGTCATTGTTCCTGGTACTTCGAAAATAAGTTTCGACGTTGAACTCGAGTCAAAAGTCGACACGAAGAGAACATTGGTCTCTAACATAGGGAGGGCAATTGTTAAAAAGCTAGCTAACAAGTTCGAGGGTACCGAGATTCTGAGCATTGATGACTTTGATCTTTTCGGGTGCTACAGAGATTTATGGCTAACCAAGTCCGAAAAAAGAAATGCAATAAGACAAGGTATCATCTTTGATGAAGGGTGTACAGAAAACTGTATGAAACTGAGAGTTGGAGCCGCGGATAAAGACGCATCAGAGGTAGCGGACAAAGCTATTTATGATGCATACAAAAACAAGTTCACCATACCACTAGATTTTGAAATGTTAGATAGCACGATCCCATATTATCAGGCTGGATTAGGTAATAGGCTGTGTTATGAGATAACATTCAACAATTATGACAGGGTAGTATTATCAACACCAACCAAACCTTCCGGTGCCGCATCGGCACCCGCGCCGGATGCTAAATACAAAATCTCCAACATATCTCTCGAATATGAGATTGTGACACAACCCACACTCGCCAGATTCATCTCAAATGAATACCAAAACATGGCCGTACTTTACGACAGATTCTTGAGACATAGACAAATTAGGGTGGATAAGTCGGACACAACGTGGAATTGGTCATTCAATACACCGTGCAAGTCTCTGAAGGGTATATTGGTTCTGTTTGAGGAAGAGAAAGCTTACAAACGAGATACAGGTAGGTTCTACAATCCTAAGATCAAAAAGGTATCCGCCATAGTTGAGGGTAAGCCCAACCAACTTTTCGCTCAGGGGATGCAACCGTTTGAGCATTATGGTGAAATATGCAAGTATTTCGCGGAGGGCAAACAAAGGGATGGTAACGCCGGTGAAATACAGAAACATCTGCAACTACATGATGTGAAGGTCGCGGACTACCTAACCACGAAATATGCTCTATGGCTGGATTTCAGAACCATAGATGAAAACTCACTGCACGGGACCGGCCGACGGATTGAAAATGCGAGCGAGGGGATCACACTGCAAGTTGAAAAGACGGCCGAAACCGCGGGATCCTTAAACGCCTACATATATCTAATCATGGATGCTCAATTAAATATTCAAAACGGTGAAATTATGGATGTACTATATTAAGATGGACTACATGAAAGATCCTCACACGGCATTATTCGTCGGTCCCACGGGCTGCGGAAAATCCAGACGCGTTGTAACGCTACTAGAGAGTGAATACTTTGATCACTTTGATTTCATTGTGATTATATGTCCAACATTAAGATGGAATAAGACATATATGTGTCGAAAATGGTTTTGGAGGGATAGATATGTTATTCTAATTGAGCCCATGGGCTTGTTGTATGAATGGATTCAAAAGATGACGGATTTCTGTGCCGGGTACAAAACAGTATTCCTGATCGACGACATCATCGCGGATGAGAAACTGGACAAAAAGAGGCAACCGCTTCTGGAGCTGGCCATCAGCGGTCGGCATCGAAACCACACCATGTGGCTACTCACACAATCATACACCGCGATACCGAAGAACTTACGAAGGCAGGCAAAAATGTTATATGTGTGGTATCCGAAGGACAGACATGATCTCGCAACCATCCACGAAGAGAATTATGTCATTGAATCATCGGAGATCCAGAAGGTTAAGGAAAGGCTAAAAGATGGAAAATATACACATTTAGTCATGAGGATGGAACATCCAAGAACTCACGTGATTTGCTAGATTGGACGTTTTTTGTTACAAGACTCTTGTAACAAAAAGTAACAGATCTATAGACTCCTATAAGACTATCCTATAATACTCCTATAATACTCCTATAATACTCCTATAGACTCCTATAGACTCCTATAGTACCATGATAGAATATATAAATTTCATATTACTGGTGACAGCCGTGGCGCTATTGCTGGTATTGGTTAGTTTTTGCCTTTTTTGTATTAAAAAATACCTATCGCTATTGAAAATGGCTGAAACAGCAATTGACAACCTAATTTTTATCGATGAACGGGATGACCAGGATGATGGGAAGAGACAGAAATTGCTCGAGTGCGTGCTGACCGGAAATAGTATCCTGTATCTGGGGAAGATGTATACGGAGGCGGGGATCCGGAAGCTCGGGAATAATGAGGTGGATAAACTTTTCACCATATACGAGGCTAAACTGTCCGGTCAAATGGTAAAGTCTCTTGGGGAGTCAATAATCCACATGTACTCCCTGGGTGCCTGTGCAGCTCTAGGTATAAAAAATCAAAAGGCTCTGAGTGATGACCTGGAGAATGATCCGTTCCTAAACTCGGCACTCCAAAGGTTCACATGTGATCTATATTATAAGTTCGGATCACTACTATCACCAATCAGTGTGGGTCTAATTACAGGTAGGCATTATATCGCTGGAAGAAATTTAAACGCAAATAATAATAATAATATAGATATAGATAATAAAGATGTCAGAGGAACAGACTCCTATTCAGGTGACAAGGAAGAACCCTAAAAAGGTTGAATCTGGTAAGAGGTTGGCGGAATACAACCGTAAAAAGAGGGAGGAATATAAAAAATGGCTCATGGCACAGAATCAAGCACAGCCTACGCCTCAAGCACAAACACAGCCGACGCCTCAAGCACACTCAGCACCTCAGACACAGTTGGAGGATCCTAAGGATATTGTCATTGAGGATTCTGTGACAGATGGCCCTAAACACGGTGGAGTGAACTACACAATAATGGGTGGTGGTGTGATAGTTATGCTACTAATTAGAGCGTTGGTGGTCTATAAAAATAATGACAAAAATATTAAGGTGAAGGGTACCCCACCAAGTGACTCTGGTAATAAAAAAACTATGAGAATAAGTAAGCTTGAAATGGAATAAAGGGATAATATCGCGATACTATAATCTTGAAGTAAATATAAGGCATGGATAAGAAAAGTATAGTCAACGATATTTATAAAGCATCGGTCGTATGCGTTTTCGCTGTGGGCTATTCAATGCTCGGGAAAAAGGTATTAAAAATGACACCACCCTCAATTCAGAAGTTTGACCTGGAAGATACCGGAAAGCTTGTAGCCATAGTCGCTGCAAGTGAAATGACAAGAGAATATCTAGTTAAGCAGAAAATTATACCCGAAACTATAAATATATAATGTTGCGAATACTGGAATGGTTGGTCTGGGTTTTATATCGACGTAAGAAAGTTGAGAGTATTTTACCCAAGGTGGAATACACGGAGGTGGATACGGATGTCATAGACTCCGAAGCTATCGTATTAAAATAACGCCACTAAAATATACCATAGTAGTATATGAAACATGGCTTCAATTGCAATGATGTTGGGAGGTGCCTTCGCGAACGCTTTGGCTTTCACCGGATCAAGCTACCTCTTTTCAAGTTTATCCAAGGATAGGATAGATAAGGAACGGAAGCGGCATGATCTGGCCATAGAACAGCTGCAAAAGGCTCAGGTTATATGGCAACGTAAAAGACAGGAGAGGGTTGACTTTATCAATAAGCAGCTCAGACTTGAGAAGAAGGCCGAGGGTAAATTCACGGAGCTGGATGACGCGATGCGGGAATATAAAAAAGTATTTGGAGGGTCACCTCTCACAGATATTCCGCGCAAGCCCGTATTGAGCGACTTTTATACACCCAGCAATGGTCAGCATGAGAGGGAATTGGCATTTATCGCGCTAAGCATGATCGGTGTCGGAGGTGCCGTGTGGTATTTCGAAAAATAGTACCATGTCGTGGGTATTATGTTACATGACACATGTAACATATATTCCAGATTCCGCTAACGCTTTGTCACCATGTAGGTGTATATCAGACCTCCGATTCCGACTATCAAAGCCCACAGGTTTTGACTCAACCAACCTACCGCTTCCTTTGCTCTATTTAGGATCCACGATACGATGGATCCGATTATACCCGGTAGTGATGCGGCTGCGGCACTGGCTAATCTACCCAGGAGAGATCCTAGTGCGCTCAGCTTGTTCTTTATCCATTCCCTCGCACCACCTTCGGTTTTTTAATGATTTTTTGTATTACCGGTGGATGACCCCCCACCCCCTGGTGTCAAAGGTTCAACTAGAAGGCCGATAACCATACCAAATGCCGTTAGTACACTGACGATGGTGATACCCTGCTCACGGAATAGCGTTCGTATCTTTTCACCCAATGTAGTTTCTTTGTCAAGTACTTTGGTAATCGTCTCCCTGATGCTTTTTATTTGACTGTTAAGTTTACCTTTGAGAATATCGATAATCTCTTGCCGGCCTTTCAACTCATTTTGCAAACCTTTCAACCTTTCTTTCGCTTCATTTTGTTGTTCCTCGGTCATATTTGGTGTGTTTTCCATCTCTTCCAACTTGTTTTTTTCTCTGTCAATATGCTGTTCGAGCTGAACCTTTTTTGCAACTTCATCCTGAAGACTTCCTCTTATGTTTCTCAATGATCTATCCAATCCTAGCAATTCACGCATAGGATATTCAAATAGATCACCGGTCTGGGTTGCTTCATGGTCTACAGATTGTTGTTTGACCAATGAAATTAAATCTTCCGCACTGTTCACAACATCTCCAGATATGGTTTCTAATTCTATATCGGTCGCATTCTCTATTTTATCCGGTGACGGTAGTCTCTCTTCTATTTTGTTTAGCCTAGCGGCCTGTCGGGGGGTTATACTACCTTTCGGTATATCGAACCCCAAACCGCGCAGCCTTTTCTTGCCCAATAGATCTGCAATGGTACCGGTAGACCTTAGAGATCCACCATGTGTCAGAGGTCTGTTATCACCCTTGTAGTATAATTCCTTGCCACGAGACTCAAACAGATCGGTATGTATCACGCTCGGGTTCTCGTTTGGATATATAGTTAGTAGCTTCTCATAGAGCGATTTAACCAGCTCACTGGTAACTCTGGAGCGCAGAGAGGTTTCTCCACCGAATGATGTCTCCTCATCGGGAGTATGTATCTGTACTCGTGTGCGTTCCCTCGGTACCAGAGGTGTGGAGTCATCGGTACCCTCGTCGGGTTGGTCGTGGTCACCAAACGGATCAATATCAATGTCCGCCATTATTTTATTTAAAGGATAGATTTTTCCTAATATAATAGAAATGGCAGAGAGTTCTAGTACCAGAGAAGAAGTGTTTAAAACGGATATATCCAATTCCCAACTTGAGGAGCTGGTGAAATTACGAGGCAAGTTCCAAGACAGGACACACGAACACGGAGGATCTCTGATCATATGGTCGATTCTGGAGGGATTATCCGGAACCGCAGCAATTACCGGCTCGATAACGACCGCGGTGACCATTATTAGAAATTTGGGCGGTACCCATGGAAATTACATGTGGAATTCGGGTATGTGTCTATTGGGCTCGGCTTCCTATGCGGTTACCGCCCAATATGTTAGGACATATCGGGAGAAACTTATCAAATTAAGAGCCGCATATCGCGTTGTACAAAATGCCATCGATGTTTTCGATAAAACGCTACTCTGGCACACTCGGATCTGTAGAGCCGATTTTGAGAATTTGTGTGATACGTATCATAGAACTCTCAAGGATCTGGATAAACTGGATATAGGTTATTTAGAGTAAAGTTTTTTTCTTTGTAGTAACCAAATGGCAGAGATTTATCCGAAGCTACCCACGGCTCCCGAGTATTCGAGCGAGCAGGACAAGTTTAATACTAATACCGTGAACTCTCAACTTGGGGAGCTTAGAAAATTACGTGATAAGTTCAATACAAAATATGAGAAATATAACAAGACGCTGCACAGACTGGTGCTTTTAAATGCCAGCGCCACGGCCCTAACCGTCGCTTCGGGCATAGGTTCGGTGGTAACCGGTGCCACGCTCATCGGAATCCCCGCTTCCGTGGGATTGGGAGCCGTAGCACTGTCCGGAACCATTTTCACGGGCTCCGTCATGGCCCTGATTAAAAGATATCGGAGCAAACTTGACAAGGTCATGAAATTATATGATGTTGCGACGTCCGCCATCGCCGTGTTTGAAAACTCCGTCTCGTGGGCTCTGAATAATGACGACATTAGTCACATTGAATTTCAAACCCTGAGCGGTATATACTACGAAGCTCTGGACAAGATGACGAAAACCGACAGAAAGATGGAGAGCGAAACTCGCAACCAGTTTGAAAAAAGTCTAATGGACCAGGTTCAAAGCCTCAGAAGGACCGTAAATCAAGGTTAGTGATGTGCGCATGTACACCGCTCGCATATTTCGTGTGGTACGATAAAAGTGCTTAAAGTTTTTAGCCGTACATGTATATGCATAATATGTCGGACATGAATACCACACCAGACTATAAATTGATGAAACTGCGAGAGTTGCGAGAGATTGCCAAAGCCCGTGGGGTGAAGTATATTTGTGCGATGAAAAAGGCCAAGCTGATTGAGGTGATTGAGAAGAATGATCTGGATTCGTCATACACTATAGATCTGGATACCAAGCGGGAATGGTATGGATACTGTACCGGCTGGAGGGAGAAAAACAGGGAGGCGTACCTGAAATGTCAAAAACGTTATAACGACAAGAGATCTAAGTGATTGTGCGCATTTTTGTTACTCGGGCGGGTAACAAATATCGGTGGGTGGAGATATCCATGGCGTGCGGATCGCTAACCTCAAATACGATCTATAAAAATTGGGTTAAAGATTCCTATATCGTATATCATATCCAAGCATGACGTCGAGATTTACAGATGACGAAAACCGACAGTTCCTCGAAAGATTCGGCTCCTGGGCGGACGAATATTTCGGCCGCACAATAGACCCATGTCTGAATTCCGCATCCAGCAGATCTTGTTGCGAAGAATTACTGAACATGGTCGAAATATTGGAACTACAATATGATGACTTTGAGGGGATCGGTCCGGACTCTGATCATGAATCCTATGATGATATTATAGAACACGTAAAAGCTCGAAGTGTCTTACGCACCGGAGGAGTCGGACTCGGATACTATGGAACTCCCATAATAGAAGCGCGCGTCTATGCAGTCGCCACGGGTCCGTATGAAATATGGACATATATGGACATAGATGATGTCGAGGAGTACGACGATGAGGAGGAAGAGGAGGAAGAAGAGGAAGAGGAGGAAGAGGAAGAGGAGTACGACGATGAGGAGGAAGAGGAGGAAGAAGAGTACGACGATGAGAAGAGGACGACGAGGACAAGAGCGCTGATTGATCGTGATTTTTTTAGTGATGACGATGATGACCTAGAGGACGAGGACAAATGCATAATTTGTCTTTCTAAAAGAAAGAGCGCAACCTTTGTTCATGGTAGAACGGGACATTGCTGCTGCTGTTTATCGTGCGCATATAAATTGGAAAAGGGGGAAGATAATTGTCCCGTGTGTCGAGCGCCAATAGATTTTGTCATTAGACAATATTGAACGCGAATTCCCGGCCTTTGTTACCCGCCCGAGTAACAAAAATCCCGAGGTGTCGATGGATACCCAAGACTGAGTCATAGCGGCCCTATCTGCCGACCACCCTGCGCGATCCCCGGCATCATCTTTACCAGAAACAGGTAAAGATATCGTCCCCTTTTTCACCAACCTTGCACATAATCAGGAGGTAATTCTGTATCTTCAGGTATTAACATCAATTCCTCTTTTACAAAAGCCCGTCCGGGTCCGTCTTGAACATAGTACATTACACGGTTACCAGGTTGCGCTATTACCTCACGCAATCTATATGTGTTTTTCGACCATATTCTATCGGTTGCCCGTCTCCGCCCATCATCATGCTCTTCACCAGGTTGTAGTAGATATCTATACAGGCCATCCTTAGGTGATTCTACTTCAGGTGGATAGCTCTCTTTATTAACAAGAGGCACCTCTTTCATTATAATAGCATCTTTTGGCTTCATATCAATCATCTGCGTCTTTGTATCGTTTAGCCTATCAATCAGTTTATACAGATGCTTAACCCATGTAGATGATACCTTTTCCGAATCATTCAGTTCTTGAGCATCTTGTATTTTGAATAAATTTTCCGCAAGTATCTTGTTCAACGCCTCAACAAAAGCTGTGTGCGTATGCTTATATTTTGTAGTCGCCCTTTTAATTTCAACCTTATGCTTCTCCAACAGCTTTGTCACATCTGCTTTGAATTCTGAACCGTTATCACATTGGAAAGTTTTTGGATAAGTTAATGGTCCTGCCTTGTAGATGTCCTCAATCATAGCGGCAACCTCTTTGGCTTTCTTAGTCCTCAAAGGTCGGGCTACCTTGTATCTGGAAGCAGCATCGATTCCCGACAAAATGTACTTATATTTATTACCATACAGTATGTCACCGGGCATGTACAATAAATCGAATTGATGTAAATCATTAGGGGTGGTAACTTCATAATGTGGTCTTTCAACATGTTTTGGAGCGGGTAAATGTACTTGCCAAAATGCTTGTTTTGATAGCCACTTCCTAATCTCCTTTGGCCTGAAACCGAATCCTCTTAAGCTCTGAACAGCCTTTTGTCCTTTCCATAAATTTTGAGGTTGATAGTAAGTCTCTTGAAGTTTAGAGTTTGACATGTGTTATTTATGCACACCTTTATTTATCTCCTTTTTGTTATGATGTGGTACGATAAAAGTGCTTAAAGTTTTTATATGTATATGTATATGCGTATATGTCGGACATGAATACCACACCAGACTACAAATTGATGAAACTGCGAGAGTTGCAAGAGGTTGCTAAATCCCGCGGAATTAAGTATATCGTGGGTATGAGAAAGGCTAAACTGGTTGAGGTGATTGGGAAGAATGATCTCGACCCATCCTACACCATCGATCCGGATACCAAACGGCAACGGTACGGATACTATTCAAGGTGGAGGACGAAAAACAGGGAGGCATATCTAAAAGCTCAAAAACGTTATAACGACAAAAGATCCAAGTGATTGGGTATTTTTTTGTTACTCGAGCGGGTAACAAATGTGATTCACGACCCTCGAGGTGCTGGTGGGTGGGTACCCACGGTCTATCGATGCTCTGTGTGTTTTAGCGTGTTTTACTACAATTTTAGCACGGTGTGGCAACCACAAACTAGGACACTCATGACCCTCCAACACGGTTTACGATTTTTTTAAAAAAAGGGTTAAAGATTCTGTATTCGTATATCATACGCAAGCATGACTTCGAGAAATACCTTTGCTGAATTAAGAAAACTCGCTAAGGAACGCGGCCTACATGGCTACGCAAAGCTCAGAAAGGCCGAGATTATCGAATTATTGGGACCAACTACCGTTTCAGCACCGGTTAGACCGGTACCCATGCCGAGACCCTCGAGACCCGTACCGGTGTCGAGACCTAGACCGAGACCGAGACCGGCACCTAGACCGGTGTCGAGACCGATACCGGCACCTAGATACACCGGACCGCCTAGACTCTACAGCCCTTTACCAACATCTAGACCCACCATACATGTACCACCGACATCAATCAAATCTCTGGGGGGTTTTCTAGGATCCGACGGATCTGTACCCATACCAGCACCGAGACCTAGACCTATACCATTTAGATCTGGCTCTGACATGGATATTTTTGAGCAGGAAGAAATTGCTAAAACCAGACCTATTGTGAAAAGCAAGTTGATTGAATGGAGAGACTGGTTGATAAATCATGTACCTAAGGCTATTAAGGATAAAACAACAAAAGCTTTCAAAACCATGAAGGATAAGATCATGGGTTTTTATAAAAAGGGCAGTGGAGAGGAAGAGGTGAAAGAGGAGGAAGAGGTGAAAGAGGAAAATCCTTATACTCCTATTGAAGAAGCGTTTGTAGGTTCATACAAAAGGTTCAAGATAAACTCAGATGGTAAGAAGAAGAATGTCAAGGTCTTTCTCAAACAGGTTCAACCTATCGTTAAGAGGTTGATGAAGGACGTGCTCAGGCAGAAGAAGTCGCTGAAGACTCAGTGGACCCTGTGGGTGAAATGGGTAAAGGAGGACACCAGCTCGACCGATGCCCCGTGTGTACATGTCGATAAAGCTTTCAATAGCTATATGGAGATACTGCACGCCCACGATGACATTTCTGATGTTTTCGATCGGATGTGTAATAAGATAATCGAGCAGATTGAAAACCCTGCGCTTCCCGCCAGCGGATTCACAATCGATAAAATCCTACATATGCATGTGGACTTTCACAAACTAAAATTAACTAGAGGTAGTTCTTACTTGCCACTACCCAAGAAATTCAGTGGTAAGTTCTCCGTGATCAATCCCAAAAATGAAGATGATGAATGCTTCAAATGGGCCGTTTTAGCTGCCTTATATCATGATAAGATTGATAATCATCCTGAACGAATCTCAAACCTTAAGAAGTTTGAAGACAAGTGCAATTGGGATGGTATAACTTTCCCTATGGCACTAAACAAGATAGATTTGTTTGAGAGAAGGAACCCTGATATCGCTGTGCATGTTTTGACAAAAGATGACATAGAGGGTGTCTATATGTGTCGAAAGTCGAAGCATCTTGACCGTGATGAGACGGTTGTTTTGTTTTTACTGTGTGAAGGGGATAAGAGGCATTATATCGCTGTTAAGAATCTGAGTGGTGTCCTGAGCAAGGTCAACTCAAAGCATAAAAATAAAGAGCATTATTGCTTGAATTGTCTCTCTGGTTTTCCAAGCGAACGGAAAAGGGATGAGCACTTTGAGTATTGTAAGAATAACGATGCCGTTAATATTCAACTCCCTAAGGAGGGTAGCACCTTAACCTTCACCCACGGTCAGTACCAGCTCAAAGCCCCATTCATCATGTATGCCGATTTTGAAGCTTTTACAAAACCTGAAGAGATAGAGTGTGGATCGTCCACCGAGAAAGTTGGTAAACATATCCCCACCGGATTCTGTTGTTATAGTAAATATGCTCATGGTGAAGTTTTGGACCCTCTGAAGCTTTACCGTGGTGATGACTGTGTTCCGCGCTTTGTGGATCATGTGGTTTCCGAGGCGAAAAGGTTATACAACATGTTTCCACAACTTGGTATGCAAGATCTAACCGATGAAGAACTTGATGGATATGAAAATTCCACCAACTGCCACATCTGTATGAGAGAATTTGGTGATGATGACATCAAGGTTAGGGATCACTGTCATTTTACCGGAAAGTTTCGTGGATCGGCACACATGGAATGTAATCTCCGTTACAAGGTGCCTAATTATATTCCGGTTGTCTTCCATAATCTGAGCGGATATGATGCGCATCTATTTATCAAAGAGCTTGCAAAGAAGTATGGAGAAGGTGGTATGAGTGTAATCGCTGAAAATAAAAGAAATATATCTCTTTCTCGACCGATGTTAAGGTTGGTGAATACACCAACAAAAATGGTGAGACCAAAGACAAAAAGATAAAGCTGAGATTCATCGATTCATTTAGATTTATGTCAAGAGGATTAGGTTCCTTGGCTGACAATCTATCCGATGATCAGTGTAAAAACCTTAGAAAATTCTTCAATGATGAGCAATTCAACATAATGAGAAGGAAGGGTGTATACCCATATGAGTATGTCGATTCATTCGATAGGTTTAATGAAACCAGGCTTCCTTCGAAAGATGACTTTTATAGCAAGTTGAACATGAATGGTATCAGCGATGCTGATTATGCGCATGCCCAGAAGGTGTGGAAGGACATGAAAGTTGAAAATATGGGCGTTTATCATGATATCTATCTCAAGACGGATGTTCTGCTTCTGAGTGATGTGTTTGAGACATTCAGAGAGACATGTTTGAAAAACTATAAACTAGATCCCGCTCATTTTTACACGGCCCCCGGATTAGCTTGGCAGGCATGCCTGAAAAAGACAGATGTTAAGCTGGATTTGTTGTCAGATATGGATATGTTACTGTTTGTGGAGATGGGTATTAGGGGCGGTCTCTGTCAGGCCGTTCACAGACACGCGAAGGCAAATAATCCATATATGGGTGATATGTATAATACTTTGGAAGATACAACCTATCTACAGTATCTTGATGCTAACAATCTGTATGGATGGGCTATGATACAGAAGATGCCCACCGGGGGGTTTGAGTGGGATGGTTCCGGTAAATTTACACCCGAACTCATTTCAGAGTTGGCTGTGGAAAACGGTGAAAAGGGGTACATGCTTGAGGTTGATGTTAGATATCCACATAATCTTCATGACACACATAACGATCTTCCTTTCATGCCTGAGAGGAAGGTTATCAATGGTGTCGAGAAGCTGACACCATGTCTTTCGGACAAGAGGAACTATGTGATTCATATCCGTGCGCTTGCTCAAGCTTTGAATCACGGTCTTGTTCTGGATAAGGTTCATAGGGTACTGAGGTTTGATCAGAGCGCATGGTTGAAACCTTACATCGACTTCAATACACAGCTGCGCACGGAGTCGAAGAATGACTTTGAAAAGGATTTCTTCAAGCTGATGAACAATTCTGTCTTTGGTAAGACAATGGAGAATCAGCGAAGACAGAAGGATATACGTTTGGCCACCAACCAAAAGAATTATGAGAAAATGGTGATGAAGCCAAACTTCAGGGGTGCAATCCGTTTCTCGGAAACACTGATGGGGATAGAGATGTCCAAGATCAAGATCAAAATGAACAAACCGATCTACCTAGGCCCCACAATCCTCCATCTATCCAAGATGGTTATGTATGAGTTCCACCATGATTATATGAGACCAAAATATGGTGTGGATGTAAAGCTTTGCTACATGGATACGGATTCATTCGTCTACCACATAAAAACCGACGACTTCTACAAAGATATCGCCGACGATATAGCTTTGAGATTTGACACATCAGGGTACGATGAGAAAGATGGTAGACCTCTACCATTAGGTTTGAATAAAAAGATCATTGGGCTGATGAAGGACGAGTTGGGTGGTAAGGTGATGACTGAGTTCATCGCCCTAAGAGCTAAGACATACGCATACAAACAGCTATGTGGTAGGGAGGGTAAGAGATGTAAGGGGGTGAAGAAATGTGTGGTGAGGGAGACCATAGGTTTCGCCGATTATAAGAGATGTCTGTTTGAGGGTGAGAACATTTACAGAACCCAAATGACATTTCGATCGATTAAGCATGATGTTCATACCATAAAAACAAATAAACTCGCTCTCAATGCGGATGATGATAAACGCATAATTTTGGAAGATGGTATTACCACACTGGCAAGAGGACATTATAGACACACATAACACTATAAATTATAAGGCACGACAGATGAGGGTGGGTAGGGACCCATGGGACGGGGAGGGGGCCAGGGGGACACGGCGGGGGTTGGGGGGTTGGGGCGGATACGGACATTCGTAGGTGCTAACGGATTTTATAGACTCTTCTATCGTTGATTTGACGTGGATGATCTATAAATTGACGTGGAGTGGCACAGAATATATTAATCGCTGTCCTAGGATCCGCATTTTCCTATCTCTCCAGGAAGTATCAATTTCGTTCCAGCAAACAAACACAACGCGCTCCAGAAAATTTCCAGAGGGTTTGAAAAAAAGTTGCACCAAAAGAGTATATTTCGAACGCCTAAACCACGTGTTCCAGTTTGTCCAATCAAAGCAAAAAATGTTTGTGTTTGGAAAAATTCACGTGATCCATTCTGTCCAATCAAAGAAAAAATGTTTGTTTTCTGGAAAATTTACCAGAGCGCTTCTGTATTAGCAAATTCCCAGTTTCGGACGCAATATTTCACGGGCCAATGACATTACTTTTTGTTTATAATCTGACGAATCAGAAACTGCTAAAATGTAAATAAACATGGTAATGACAGTAACATTAAAAAGTCAAGAATTAGAAATAATCAGAGAAGTCCACGATAAAGGCAAAAAAGTTTAGTAAAAAACGCCTTTTTTAATTTCTTGTGCCTAGCAGGTTTATAACCACAAAACTTTTTTACCATAAAGTGATAGATCTATTACAAAAACAAAGCATTTTGGGCTCTATAAATGAAAGTGATAAATGTACGCAATCCCCCCCCTCCCCTACGACTCAAAAGATTACCTATTATACTCAATATAGCTAATATCATATACTTATGAATACCTGCTTGTTGTAGATGCAAGATAATTATATTTTTCCTAGCCCTGTCTAGGATTTGAACCTGGATCTCTCATTTGCATGAGTGTCATAGCCATTAGACCAACAGGGCATGAATATATATATATGAAAAACTTTACATGTGCATCTTATATATCCTAACTTCGGTTGAAACAAACAGACAGTTAACAAGCTGTTGTTATCCTACGCACCTAAAACAACTTTACTTTGTGGAAAATTTTGTAACATTTAAAAATAAAAATACAGTTTATAACCTGTTTTTACCCTCTTAAAGCAAAAAAAAAAACTGCAATATTTTATGGGAAAAGTTTCTGTGAAAGATCAAAAATTAATCGTGACATCTGATAGGCGTAACACATTTTCCCAAAAAACTTTCTTGCAACTTCGGTTTAAAAAAACACAGCGGAAACAGCCCGTTGTTATCCTGTCCAGCTAAAAATCAAACAGCAGTATATGTTTATTTTGCAAACAAGTTTTCCTGACGGTAGGATAAAAAGCTCTTATTCCAAACTGAAAAAAATATATACATATCGTGAAAAAGAAATAATGAATACATTTGCAGATTTTCAATACATGTCGACGATTGAACAAGAACCGCTATTCAGAATTTAAAAAGCCTCAGTAATAACAAATGTTGATGTTGTAAAAATTTCCCGATATATATATATATATTGAAATAATTTTCGCTTCTGCAACTTAAGCCGCACTGATGTATGCTCAGCGGCAGGGTTAAAAAAGTTTATTTCCTGACGTGTGTACAATATATATAGCTAGCTACAACCGTCCACGAAAATATAGCTCTCTATTCCCCCTTAATGTTAAGAACTGCCCATTTGTGGCTAAGCAACGTAAACAATTACACGTGACATACCTGTATATAAACATTTACTATCTGCAAAATATCTAGCTGGCTATGTTTGGCCATTTTGTGGACGATTGTAGCTAGAACAAGCTGTATGATGGGACATTCCTACAGAGTAGAATTATCTCACTCACTGTGTAGTATATATGTATAATAGCTAGCTAGATAGAGGATAGGTAGAAAATCAGTCTCAAACAATTTTTCTATGCTAGCTATGTTGCTGATTTTATGCCAGCAAAAATAGCAATTTATTGCTAGCTACATGGGTAGTTCTATCCCAGCTAAGTAGTTAATTTTCTGCAAGCTTTGTAGCTAGTTTTATGCTAGCTATATTGCATTGTTTGTTTGTTTTTATGCTAGCTAACTCTTACAGTAGCTAGGTAGCTAAATGCTATCTAAGTTCTATTATTATTCTATCTAAATCTGCAGTTTTAAGCTAGCTAGCTTTAGGTGTGAGTGAGAATAAGAATGGGTTCATTACATGTAAAAAATAGTGATATACAAGCGAGCTAAACATACCCTTTCTTCATTTTCTTGAACAAGCCCTTCCTCCTTCAGCTGCGATATAGCTAGCTTAGATTAACGGAAGTTTCAGTTTGAGGCGCTATGTTATTCGAGAAAAAGTCACGTGATATTAGTCAAAGTGACTATATTTCACGTGGCTAAGGGTAGCTTAATCTCAACTGGAAATCCCCGCTAGGCCATCTTTAAAAGTAACAAAAGCACTCCATCACCGTGCCTTTGATGTTGTCTCGTTGAATCATAAATTTACGGGAAAAATGACCAGAGTAAGCTACTGGGCAACCCAGTCAAAAAGTTGACGAAAATTGAAAATTTTGATGTATAGGTGCGGAAACCCTATAACCCTCCACCGTCCCTTATATTTGGCTTATTTAATGAGGAAATGGGCTCCGCTACGCTCCGGGCGCTGACGCGCCCTCCGCTTCTCTCCGCAACTAGTATAGAAAGTGTTGCGGAGCGTGGGACTGAGTCCCCTAGGTTCGCAAGCGAAAAATTTTAGATGCCCCTTTCGGTTGAATTGTATAACGAATCGTATAAAAACAAAGTTCCCACGTGCTCCATGGTAATCGATCAAACTGTTTCATCTTCGCCTTGATGAAACATTTCCTGGGGTTTCCGCATTAGCAGTACCGTAGTGTGTTCCGGACGCAATATTACTTGCACCAGGGACATATTTTCTTTAGAACCTGATGTATCGAAAATGCTAAAAAAGGTTAAACAGAACAAGAATGGTGTTTGGGTCAAGTTACAAAAACGGAAAATATTTCTTTATCGTGAAATTATTTTCTGGTTTAAAAAATTATGAGATTTCCCGAACAGGAAATTTTTTCATTTTTTCTGAAATTTGTTCTGATTGAACCCAAAAAATGAATTATATATATATTTGAAGATTTTCAATAGGCGTTGATGATTGCATGAGAACCGCTTGTCAGAATTTAAAAACGCCTCAGTAATAACAAATGTATATACATGTTGAAAAAGTTTCCCCGATACATATTTATTGAAATAATTTCCGTTTCTGTAACTTGAGCCGCACTGGTGTAAGCTCACCAGCAGTACCTCTATATAAACATTAATCATCAGCGGACGTGACCACGTACTATTTGCAAAATATGTGACTATAGCTATAGCTATGTTTTTTTGCTGACTTTTCTAAACTTTTTGGTTCTTGGTTTTTGATATATAAAATTGGCGGAGTCAACAAATTTTGTGCACAATTGTAGCTAGAACAAGGTATGTGAGAGTAGAATTATCTCACTCACTGTGTAGTATATATATATGTAGCTAAAGCTAGCTAGCAAAAGCTAGAAAATCTGTCTGAAAGAATTTTTCTATGATAGCTAGCTAGCTATTTTGTCAGCACAAATATCTAATTTTATGCTAGCAACATTGATAATTTTATGCTAGCTATATGGCACTGTTTGTTCTCTTTTTTATGCGAGCTAGCTAACTCTTCTTAAAGTAGTTACCTAGCTATAGCTATATATGCTATCTAAGTTTTAATATTATCCCAGCTAAGTCGGCAGTTTTATACTAGCTAGCTTTAGGTGTGAGTGAGGCTAGAAAGGGGATCATTACATGTAAAAAATAGTGATATAAATAGTGAAATAGTGATATACTAGCTATACTTGTGGCGCCGTAGATTAGTGGTTATAGCTCTGGTACTCTGTGCGGGAGACCGGGGTTTGATTCCTCTTGACGGCGATTTAACATGGGCGAGTGAATGTTACCATAGCCCCGGGTTAACCCAAGCCATGTGAGGGAAATTGGGAAGATGGCACATTGTGTGGGCCGTTGGATGTTGCCGGGAGTTGTCTAGTAGAGCGCGGGCTCTAATTTTGGTCTGCGTAGCTCAAAATGAGCATTAAATACTCTAGGACTCTCCATCTACGCCATGGCCCCTCCTGGAAATAATAGACAGGGTATATTCCTCGATATTTGTGAGGCTAGCCATGTAAAATATGCACATCTATCTATCTATCTATCTAACATACCCTTTCTTCGTTTTCTTGAAAATGCCCTTCCGTCCATTACGTCCAACAAGCCAATATGGCCATCAACGCAATTTTCATTTCAAGCGCTATGTATGTGAGACAATGTCACGTGATATTAGTAAGAGTGACCGTGGCTAAAGCCGTATGCCGACCTGATCTCAACTGGAAACGGCATGGTCTCGACGAACCAGATTTTCACGGAAGAAATGACCATAAAAAATATTTGGGTAAGTGGGTCAAAAATCGGACGTTTTGAAATTTGATGTACTAGGAGAAAACGCGGAAATTCGATACGCTCTAATATATTTATGGGAATGAGGAAAATAGCTTCGCTGCGCTCGGCTCGCTGGCGCTCCCCTTCACTACGCTCCGCAATCAATATAGAAAGTGTTGCGGAGCGTGGAACTGAGTTCCCTAGGTTCGCAAACGAAACATTTTAGATGCCACTTTCGGTTGAATTGTACAATGAATCGTATAAAAAACAAAGTTCCCACGTGCCTCATGGTAATCGATCAAACGGTTTCATCTTCGATTTGATGAAACATTTCCTGGACGTGCGTACAATATATATATAACAATATATATAGCTAGCTACAACCGTCCACGAAAATATAGCTCTCTATTCCCCCTCATGTTAAACACTGACCTTTGTGGCTCAGCAAGGTAAACGATTACACGTGACATACCTTCATGAACATACTATCTGCAAAATATCTAGCTAGCTACGTTCTTCTTTCTACGTTCGACTTTCTAAACTTTTTAGTTCTTGGTTTTTGGAATAAAATTGCCAGTAGAGACGAGAAATTTTGTGGATGATTGTAGCTAGAACAATCTATGTGATGGGACATTTCTAAAGAGTAGAATTATCTCACTCACTGTGTAGTATATATATAGCTAGTTAGCTAGCTAGTTAGAAAATATGTTTAAAACATCTTTTCTATGGTGATATGTAGCTGATTTTATGCTAGCAAAAATAGCTAATTTTATGTTAGCTACATTGGTAGTTTTAACCCATGTAAGTAGTTAATTTTATGCTAGCTGTGTAGCTAGTGTATTATGCTAGCTATATGGCACTGTTTGCTCTTTTTTTATGCTAGCTAGTTAGCATAAAAAGAGCAAACAAGAAGTAGCTATAGGTAGTTATATAGTTTGCTATCTAAGTTCTATTATTATTGCAGCTAAGTCTGCAGTTTTATGCTAGCTAGCTTTAGGTGTGAGAAATGCTAAGAAGGGGATCATTACATGTAAAAATATAGTGATATATCAGCTAGCTAAACATACCTTTTCTTCGTTTCTTGAAAATGAACTTCTGTCCATTGCGACCAACAAGCCAATATGGCTATCAACGCAATTTCCGTTTAAAGCGCTAATTATCATAGAAAAGGTCACGTGATATTAGTAAAAGTGACCATGGCAAAAGCTCTATGCCGATCTGATCTCAACTGGAAACGGCGTGGTCTCGACCAACCAGATTTTAACAGAACATTTTGAAGAAATGACCATAAAAAAAGTGGGGTAAGTGGGTCAAAAACGCCCACGTTTTCATTAAAATTTCACGTACTAGGGGGAAACGCGGAAATTTGTCACGCTCTAATATATTTATGGGAACGAGAAAAATAGCTTCGCTGCGCTCGGCTCGCTGGCGCTCCCCTTCACTACGCTCCGCAACTAGTATAGAAAGTGTTGCGGAGCGTGGGAGTGAGTCCCCTAGGTTCGCAAGCGAAAAATTTTAGATGCCCCTTTCGGTTGAATTGTATAACGAATCGTATAAAAAACAAAGTTCCCACGTGCTCCATGGTAATTGATCAAACTGTTTCATCTTCGCCTTGATGAAACATTACCTGGGGTTTCCGCATTAGCAGTACCGTAGTGTGTTCCGGACGCAATATTACTTGCACCAGGGACATATTTTATTTAGAATCTGATGTATCGAAAAATGCTAAAAAAGGTTAAACGGAACAAAAATGGTGTTCGGGTCAAGTTACAAAAACGGAAAATATTTCTTTATCGTGAAATTATTTTCTGGTTTAAAAAATTATGAGATTTCCCGAACAGGAAATTTTTTCATTTTTCTGAAATTTGTTCTGATTGAACCCAAAAAATGAATTATATATATATATATTTAAAGATTTTCAGTAGGCGTTGATGATTGCATGAGAACCGCTTGTCAGAATTTAAAACGCCTCAGTAATAACAAATGTATATACATGTTGAAAAAGTTTCCCCGATACATATTTATTGAAATAATTTCCGTTTCTGTAACTTGAGCCGCACTGGTGTAAGCTCACCAGCAGTACCTCTATATAAACATTAATCATCAGCGGACGTGACCACGTACTATTTGCAAAATATGTGACTATAGCTATAGCTATGTTTTTTTGCTGACTTTTCTAAACTTTTTGGTTCTTGGTTTTTGATATATAAAATTGGCAGAGTCAACAAATTTTGTGCACAATTGTAGCTAGAACAAGGTATGTGAGAGTAAAATTATCTCACTCACTATGTAGTATATATATATAGCTAAAGCTAGCTAGCAAAAGCTAGAAAATCTGTCTGAAAGAATTTTTCTATGCTAGCTAGCTAGCTATTTTGTCAGCACAAATATCTAATTTTATGCTAGCAACATTGATAATTTTATGCTAGCTATATGGCACTGTTTGTTCTCTTTTTTATGCGAGCTAGCTAACTCTTCTTAAAGTAGTTAGGTAGCTATAGCTATATATGCTATCTAAGTTTTAATATTATCCCAGCTAAGTCGGCAGTTTTATACTAGCTAGCTTTAGGTGTGAGTGAGGCTAGAAAGGGGATCATTACATGTAAAAAATAGTGATATACTAGCTAACATACCCTTTCTTCGTTTTCTTAAAAATTCCCTTCCGTCCATTACGTCCAA
Organism: Hydractinia symbiolongicarpus; assembly: GCF_029227915.1. NCBI lineage: Eukaryota > Metazoa > Cnidaria > Hydrozoa > Anthoathecata > Hydractiniidae > Hydractinia > Hydractinia symbiolongicarpus. The sequence goes on along the minus strand of NC_079884.1, from coordinate 1,803,602 downwards.
CAAGCCAATATGGCCATCAACGCAATTTTCATTTCAAGCGCTATGTATGTGAGACAATGTCACGTGATATTAGTAAGAGTGACCGTGGCTAAAGCCGTATGCCGAACTGATCTCAACTGGAAACGGCATGGTCTCGACGAACCAGATTTTCACAGAAGAAATGACTATAAAAAATATTTGGGTAAGTGGGTCAAAAATCAGACGTTTTGAAATTTGATGTACTAGGAGAAAACGCGGAAATTCGATACGCTCTAATATATTTATGGGAACGAGGAAACTAGTATAGAAAGTGTTGCGGAGCGTGGGACTGAGTCCCCTAGGTTCGCAAGCGAAAAATTTTAGATGCCCCTTTCGGTTGAATTGTATAACGAATCGTATAAAAAACAAAGTTCCCACGTGCTCCATGGTAATCGATCAAACTGTTTCATCTTCGCCTTGATGAAACATTTCCTGAGGTTTCCGCATTAGCAGTATATACCGTAGTGTGTTCCGGACGCAATATTACTTGCACCAGGGACATATTTTCTTTAGAACCTGATGTATCGAAAATGCTAAAAAAGGTTAAACGGAACAAGAATGGTGTTCGGCTCAAGTTACAAAAACCGAAAATATTTCTTTATCGTGAAATTATTTTCTCGTTTAAAAAATTATGAGATTTCCCGAACAGGAAATTTTTTCATTTTTCTGAAATTTGTTTTGATTGAACCCAAAAAATGAATTATATATATATATATTTGAAGATTTTCAGTAGGCGTTGATGATTGCATGAGAACCGCTTGTCAGAATTTAAAACGCCTCAGTAATAACAAATGTATATACATGTTGAAAAAGTTTCCCCGATACATATTTATTGAAATAATTTCCGTTTCTGTAACTTGAGCCGCACTTGTGTAAGCTCGAGCTAGCTAACTATTCTTAAAGTAGTTAGCTAGCTATAGCTATATATGCTATCTAAGTTTTAGTATTATCCCAGCTAAGTCGGCAGTTTTATACTAGCTAGCTTTAGGTGTGAGTGAGGCTAGAAAGGGGCTCATTACATGTAAAAAATAGTGATATACTAGCTAACATAACCTTTCTTCGTTTTCTTGAAAATGCCCTTCCGTCCATTACGTCCAACAAGCCAATATGGCCATCAACGCAATTTTCATTTCAAGCGCTATGTATGTGAGACAATGTCACGTGATATTAGTAAGAGTGACCGTGGCTAAAGCCGTATGCCGACCTGATCTCAACTGGAAACGGCATGGTCTCGACGAACCAGATTTTCACGGAAGAAATGACCATAAAAAATATTTGGGTAAGTGGGTCAAAAATCGGACGTTTTGAAATTTGATGTACTAGGAGAAAACGCGGAAATTCGATACGCTCTAATATATTTATGGGAACGAGGAAAATAGCTCCGCTGCGCTCGGCTCGCTGGCGCTCCCCTTCACTACGCTCCGCAAATAGCTTCGCTGCGCTCGGCTCGCTGGCGCTCCCCTTCACTACGCTCCGCAATCAATATAGAAAGTGTTGCGGAGAGGTTGCCAAGGCAAAGGCATTAAGCACGGCAAGGACAGGGCACGGCAAAAGCAAGCAAGGAAACAGGGCACGGCAAAGGGCACAACAAAGGCAGACAAGGAAACAGGAAGAGGAATCAGTAAGGCAGGGGTAGGCAAGGCATGGGAGGCACAACACTAAATATACCCGAATATCTGGCAGCTATCACCATATTTTGTTTTGAATTACGAATACTTTCAGTATGACATCTGGAAACACCTTCCATCACTTGAAATTTTCCAAGGTTTGAGAGAAATTGGTTTTGTTCCATTTTTTGCAGTTTGATTGATGGGTGAGGTAGCATGAAATACTGGTCAGATTTCAAGACAAGTTTTACAAGAGGCTAAACTATGTAACATCTCACCCTCCTCAAACTTTTGTACAGCTGCAACAACAGCAGGATTTGGATGAATGGTAGAAAGTTCTGTTTGAAATATTTCTTGTTGGCTGATTGGTTCATTGATAGTAACGGTAGAGGGTATTGGTTGATTAATAGGTAAATTTACTGATATTGATTGTGCATTTTTTGTTTTTAAGGTTGGCAAATTTGTTGGCAAGATATTTCCCTTACTGCTCTTAGAAACTGGTTGTGGAACTGTTATTTTTTGTGAACGTTTTAGTCTGCCATTTATTCGGTTACGTCTTTTTCTGGTTTCAGTAGTTGTTTCGTTGAGTTTTGGTTTCTCATATTGAATATTCAAATCAATACATTTTTGCTTTAAAGCATACTCTTTAGCTGAGAATTTATTTTTTTGCAATTTAAACTTTGATTTATTGGCTGACATGATAGAATTCATTAAATTTTCCACTAGAAAATCCTGGCTTTGCTCAAAACGGTTTTCTCCCAAATTAGTTTTTCGATAATTTGTATTTTTAGGTTGAAATATATTTTCCGATAAAAACCGAGTAGCTTTTTTAGGTGGACTACAAGTTAACATACTAGTCATACTTGCAGAATTACTAGTGCAAGTGTTCACATTGTTATCAAATATTAATGACTGGTAGTGATTATTGTTAACCCTTCCAAGCAAAATAAAGGAGCCTTCATTTAGTATTTGTACTGCCTGTTGATCAGCAGAAAGTTCATGAGTTTCTTCGTAAGTTGAAGCTATAACAGTGTAGGGATGCTCAGCGGTGGTAGTATCCGAGGTTATTAAAATGTTGATTCCTATCATAATTGCTGCAGCCTGAATAAAAATCTCTTCAACATCCACAGTTGGTCTTGACTAAGCTTGTAAAAAATGTTCCCATTGTTCAGGGCTAATCATTTCAACAGTTCTACATTCCACAAAAACTGGCTTATCATTATTTTTGCGTACAAAATTAACAACAGCTGTTCGAAGTTGAAGGTGATCGTCAAAATGTAGTTCATGGGGGATACATTGTCTAATTTCAGGTCTATGAAGTTGTTGTATCACTGCTCTATAGAAACAATTACCATCACCTGCTGTCACTTCCCGATATGTGACATTGGACAGACCAATACTTCTAGCATGTGCAACTATTTGATTGGCAGAATTTGAGTTGTTGAAAAGATACGTGGCATATGATTCCTGACATGCAATCTGGAAGTCAATATCATTATTGGTAACAGGCCCGGGATTAATTTCAACGTCACCAGATAACAACAGCAGTAATTTTATCGATGCAAGGTTAATATTACAGATTAGCAGGCACACAAAACTCATTAAAATGAAAGTTCTTAAAAAGCAAAAATAGTCTTGGCCAGTAGTGTCAAAAACCATTTTATAATTTGAATACTTGTGGTGATTAAGATTTGTTACTGTACTGTTATGGCAGTGACTAGCAGCTGCGGTATAAAAAGCACCAATGGTGGATCGATATGCTTGAACCGATATCATGATTTGTAGGTAGCTAGCTAACTTCAAGCAAAACGAGTTAACCAATCAAGCACAGAAATTGCACAGAACACAAAAGTTTCAAAAATAATCTAAATTAACTCAGCGAGCTATGCAACTAACTTCGGGAAATGAAGTTATCCAAGCAGGCAAACAAAATAAACCAAAAAATAACTTTAAAAATAAACTATTATAAAGTTTATCCAACTTGTGGCCTCCCCAACCAGTCGGCAAGAGAAGCTATCCAAAAGCAGACAAACAAAAAAATAAACAAAACACAGAAGTTTCAAAAACTATCCAAAGTAATTATCAAATAAAAACTTATCCAATAATCCAAGGCTTGTGGTCAAGAAACTTCCATGAAAACTCGCACCTGAAATTTCAAATTTCAAGAGGGTTTATAAAATAACTTAAGCGGGAACTTTAAGTACCCAAAGCCCGGACACAAAATTTAACCACGTGATCCAATCTGACGAATCGGAACTCGGTATTTTTCTATTAAATGTCTATCGGGCGTAAGAAACAGAACCGGATTCGTCGTACTCGTTGGAGACCAATGTCTACTGGAAACAGCATAAAATAAAGCTGTCTCGATTAGCCAGATTTTCACGGAACCTTTTAAAGAAATGACCATAAAAAAAAGTGGGGTAAGTGGGTCAAAAACGCCCACGTTTTCATCAAAATTTCACGTACTAGGGGGAAACGCGGAAATTTGTCACGCTCTAATATATTTATGGGAACGAGGAAAATAGCTCCGTTCGAGCAATGGCTCTCTCTCCGCAAAAAATCAATAAACAAAGAATAAACTTGAATAAAAAAGCTCATTATTTTGGAAACATTGTATACGGTTCGTAAACAAAAGTTTACACAAAATGTAAAACAGATTGTTTTTTGAGAAACACATCTAAATCAAAAAAAATAATTTTATTCAGCGTATCGTATATTGCCAATACCCATTAATCTACCACAAAAAGGTTATAAAACACATCAAAATTTAGAAAAATCAGTGATTTCAGTGTATACAGTCCCCGCCCGTTAGATTACAAAGTATAAAAAACAAAAACAGTTTCAGTCAGAACATTAAGTCTTTTTTTATCATCAGCAAACATTATCCCTATAAAATTTTGCAAAATTCTCAAGAAAAACAAAACCGTGAAACCATGGAATTTTCTTCCACCAAAAATGACATCACATACAGTTAGTTCTCCCAACAATAGTTTATAATAATGGCTTATTAACCGTTTAGCCGGTCTATACGGGAAAATATAGACCGAGGTCATGACGTTATGGACCGAACGCAGTGAGGTCCATGCGAGTGACAGAGGTCTATATTTTCCCGTATAGACAGGCTAATAAGGTTAATAAGTCATTTATTACCCCACTGATTATTTCATAACCATTAATGAAAAAAAGGTTTTAGAGTCCAGGGGTCTTTAACAAAAACAAGGCTTAGGTGGAAACCATGTAACTTTCTTTATATTTCGAACGTACACAGACATTCGATCCACAACTCGTTCAAAAATAAACAATACAATACAACTTTTAAAAATAGAATATTTTCAAAACAGTTTTAAAATTCAATTTGTCGTTTCGCTGGTGGAGTGTTCGTATTAAAATTAAATGTACAATTGTTAAAATTTCCTTCGGAAAAAAATGAAGAGAGGGTTGAAGACTGCGTGGAACTGGAAGTATTAAGAGCTGTCGATTGGTTATGTACGTCAAGTTGGTTATTATTTGAGCTCAAGATGTTTAACATTTTGTAACGGTGAGTGGTACTAGCTGATTTGTAATTTCTTAACGAATCAATATTTTTGTGACCACTGTGTTGGGCTACATAAACTTCGGGGACATTTGCATCCAAAAGCTTTCCAATCGATGTTTTTCTAACGGAATGATTTGCCACTTTTCTGCCTGTAAGTCCGTGTTTTTTGGAACTTAAAAATTCTCCAATTTTATTTTTCCCGAGGGGAGTTTTCAAATACCAACTGTCTTCTCTTGTGTAGTCAATTTTTGGCCTCAATGTAAGAAAAAAAGGCGAGTTTTCCATCAGCATTTCCCCCGGTCGATGTTTTTTGAACTCTTTGTAAAGGGAGACTGGGCATCTTTCCGTTACGGTGGCATATGCAGTGGGATAGAAAAATCTTTTTTCTTCCTTTTCATTTCCTTTTTTTGGTTTTCGTACCTCTTTCTTTTACCAAAACTAAACATTCCCCTCTTTCTGGATCGTTTTCCAACACGATGTCTCCCCAAAGCAACTTTCTGGCCTCATCTCTTGCACGAAAGCGAAAATGTAATGAGATAACCCACCACATTGTTCTTTGCAGTGTGAGTGCATCCTGTTTTCCAAAAAAGCCAGTCTTGTATAATTTTTTAATTTCATGTTCCTCCAATTCCCTTGTAGCATTTGGTTTATTTCCGCACCCAAGTTTTGTCAACTGTTTTCGTTTTGCTGCTAACACTTTTCTGGACTTTTCAAAATCATCATCAACGAGGATGTTAAAAGGAACTTTCATACTGTCTAGATGTCTTTGTAAGCCACGGTGTAGTGATGTAAGGGAGTCAGGTTCATATTCTTTTCCGTTCTTTTGTTTGACATTAATAAATAGTTTGCACAGTGTGTTGTTCAGTTCTTCTGGTGGTATGAGATGAGGTGGTCTATATTCTTGAATGCTTCGACAATACCTGACAAAGGTGTTTGCTGCAAACGTATTACAATATTTTGTAGCTTTTGACTGTTGTCCTGCTATGAATTCGTCTATTTCATTTAAATCGTCAAATAAACTATCGTCTACCAGACGAAAACAAGGAGTAATTGACATTTTTCTACCACTTTAAATTAACTTTCTTGTTTTGCTTTTGTTTTGATGTCGGTTAATACGGCGTCATATAGACTGGTCACGTGAAAAAAAAAACAATCAAATTTTCCGAGAACGTTCGAATAAACGTAAACATTCGAAAATACTCAACAGTGGGGTAATAATACGAAATATAAAGACATCCGCTTATACAACAGCTTAGGGTGAAGTCTGATTCTACAAAAATTTGTTCTTTCAGTATATATTGCATGTGCTTTATTACCACAAAAAATTTACACAAAATTTTAAAAAACAGCATTTTGCAACACAAAAAATTATAAACTGACTTAGGGGTCTTCGAAAATTTTTTCGTGCTCCGTTAGCGGGATATCGCCGCTAAGGAAGGGAGGGGGTCTGAAAATTGAAAAAAAAAATCCGCTAACGATTGAGAAATTTTAAAAATTTGTTTGTGGCCTGAAAATTCTTTGTCGTTTGTGAGCATAATTCCTCTTGTCATCAATTCCGATACCTTTTATCTACAAAACACGCCCCCCTGAGCCTTCCAAGATTTATCCGAATGTGTGTATTTCACGGACGGAAATCCGCTAAAAGAGGGGGAGGGGGTCTGAATCTTAGCGGCGATATCCCGCTAACGGGGCCCGAAAATTTTTTTCGAAGGCCCCTTAAACATACCATCCTCTCATAACTTTTTTTAACCCAAAGTCATCATAAACACACGTAAATTTCCAATCAAATGTAAAAAAACCCTGTAAAAAAATCTGGCATATTACATGTAGGTTGACAAAAGTTTAACGGGATGTCAAAAACAAAACAATAAAAATAACTTAACACACACACTTTAAATTCTATAAAATTCGTTCCACTTGTCATATTGTGGTCCCCTTTGTAAAGTTCATAGGTAATGTGAAAAAATTATACTCAATGGGCATAGCAATGAGTCACACCATCCTAAAAGTTCAAGAAAGATTTTGTAGCTAGCTTGTTTCATTATAATTCGTGTTCAAAAAAGAAGAGATGGGTTAGAGCTAGCTAAGCTTGGGATGGGAGCCTTAAACCTAACATTAGCTATCAGATAACAGTAGCTAAGACACCCAGTTAAATATACTGGGGAGACTTAACTGGGTCTATAGCTAGCTATTCATGCTTAGTAAAAGACATTATAAAAAGAAACAATAGTAATGTAACACAAACCAACGTTTTCTGTTTGTCCAGCAAATTAGTTTGTTAGCCAGCTAACAGCTTTATCTAGCATTTTGAATTTTATTTCAAATACATTAGTTACGCGCCAGGGCAGACATTAATTATGTAAAAAAATTGTAACAAATATGGCTAGCTTTTTTATTTTTAAAAAAACGCGGTAAAAACTTTAAGAATTTGGAGCTTTGATAGATTTTTTGTGAGAATGCGATTTTGCTTGACAATTTTAAGTGCACTACATAAAAAAAGTAACACGCAGCTTCAGCGACATAAAAACGGAACGTCTAAATATATCAAAGTTCTTACTTTTTCTGAATTCCAATCCACTTGAATCCACTTCTAACTTTACTTTACTACTTCCTAGCTCCATTCTTCACTTCCGAAGTAACTTCTTGTGGCTTTCAACTTTATTTTTCTACTTCTACTTCTTTTACTTAGAGTTTTCTTTCTCTGAATCACTTTTTGCACATTTTTCAAGATAAAGGCGCCTTTCTTTTGTGTTTTTTTCGCTGTCGAGGGACACTATTTTTGAAAAGTTAGCCGTTAAATTTATTTCTGCAAATCAAATTGAGTCGTTTTCATCACGTGACGTAAACAAAGTAAACCCGCTAACAAAATAGAAATATTTTTACGGCAACATCAAAGAAAAATAAACGTATCAACTTTGCCTGTTACAGACACACGGAACTGGCGTATTATTATATAGATGATAAAGGTGGGTTGCAAGCTGCTGGGAAGAAGATCAAGAGACGAAGTACAAAAAGCTATTCTTGAGGGAAAAATAGCAAGGCTTGAGAAAAAAATTGAAAAATTGAACAATTTAAAAAAGGCTGCGCAGGATGCTCATAGCTTACTTCCTCCCAGATTTACAGCCAGTTGAAGGTCATCAAGGAAGCGTTGATGAAAATTGCTGGAGATGACACGTCCCTGGTGGAGAAGCCAAAGATACTCTTCAAAGAGCAGAGTATAACCATAGGAAGTATAGTCTCTGCTATTGGCCTATTGGTTTTTTAACTATCGTACTTGCAGCGACAGGAGGAGGTGCTGCCGGAGGTGCCGCTGGAGGTGCTGCGGGGAAGGGCTTTGAAGCGAAGCAGCTTGAAAGGCTCGGAAAGTACAACAAATACATGGCAGGTAAAGCAGGTGCTGCATTGGCTGGGATTATAGGTACCATAGTCTCGCTCTTTTTGAGGGTAGCGGCAACTGTTGCAGAATACGCAGCCAGGCATCTGTACATGGCAATCGCTGCTGCCGTTGGGTTTGTTGTGGTCTACGTTGGAAAGGTCTAATATGAGCTATTTTTAAGCCAGATGATGGCATTGATGATCTCTACCCCTCTCTTGATCGATGTGGCCTTTGTATCCTTGTGTTGTTCCCCCTGTAGGGTATGATCAGGGCTATGTATAAAAAGTACAGCATGTTTCGGAGGTATAGATGGTATAGCCGGAAAAGTATGATCGGGAGTATGCATGGCAGGTGCAATAAGTGCAGCATGCTTGTGTATGTGTATTTTGTTAATATGCTTAGGGGTGGGAGTATGCTTAGGTATTTTGATTATATGCTTTGGGGGTGTAGTATGTATACGTGCTTTGATAGTACGTTTGAGGGGTGCGGCTGACGCATGCCGTCTGCCTGCCAACTTGACTGCCAACTTTTCATGATGAGTTTACTCCACAACTTGAAGCAATTAAAATGATAACCAAGTTTAGGTCTTAAACTTCATAATATACAATCTTATGTCGAGTATCCTTCCTTTAAATAATTGTAAAATCAATATATCGCACCAGTTTAAAAAGTGAAAATACAAAGGAAAAAGTGAATAATTCTCTGCGTACTGCATGTTTTTCTTAGCAAATGCCTTACGCTCTGCGAGGGATATAAGAATTTGTCCCTACAAGCGCTTCGCTATTGCCCAGACCGGCACGGTATAAAACTCCGTAAATCCCCTCTGTTGGATTTGTACTTTGCTTTGGGGTTGTATGAGTACATGTTCATCCTTTTCTTTTAACAAGAAAGGGATGAAACAACTCTATATTACTGATGTCGAAAAGCAGTTGGGCGACTGCGGACAAACGAGTTTGATGGCAAAAAGTCTAAAATTCTGGCCTTGCCAAAAAAAGAATTAGACACCTGCGGGGATATGTTAACCTGGAGTTTTGACAATCTTGTTTACCTTCCACTGAAGGGCTCTACGGACCGTCTAGAGTTCATGTTAACCGACTTATATAACTATGAGAAGAACGTTTCGTTCACCGGCATCGCAATGCATTTGCTAATAAAATAAATGAGCGATATAGCTAACCTGCACCCAAATTTACCGAGTGCACCGGCGGAGGACGATACCATCCACGAAAGCTAAATATACACACTCAAAAAAATTGATGATATTGGGAAGTATCTGCAAAATGAGATAAAGGAGCGGTACAAGCTTGCGAAGAAGTTTAAGATGCATTGGACATGGGTACGCTTCTTTGACCACGGCCTGCTTCGTGAGCGTAATCACGTTCGGGTATGGGATTGAAGCTATAGCATCGGCCTAGGAGTCCCCCTGGCCATTTCCATGGGGGGGGCTCACGATTGCGGCCGGGAATGTTTAAGAAGGTCTTAGAAACGCTTCGAAAAGGCTCGGCGTAAAATTCAAGAAACATGAAGGTATAAGGCTATTGGCTGAATCTAAAGTGAACACCATTGTTGATCTCATCTCAAAGGCAATGGAAAACAGTGTGATTAGCAACTATGAGTACAGCCTAATCTATCGAGAGAAGTAAAGTACATGCTATTGAAGGAACAGATGCGACGACGTTTTATTCGTATTGTGAACGCCATCAACGAACAAGAGAGAGCCCAGCTAATTGCGAAAGGTTGGGAGGATGGTAGGAAAGAAATGCAGGATAAGATTTTACAAAACGTTCAACCTGTGCAGTATGTCACCGGTACCTAGAGTCACCACCTGAGTATAAGCCTTAATTTAGTATATTTTATAGGTCTTTTATGGCCTATAAAATATATGGGTCCTTTAATCCTCACTCAATAACCACTCTTTTTTAACATCCTTATACCTACATTCTGTAATATGAACCTGGGGGTAGTAGTTTTTGCCTTGCACATACACCGATGAAATAGCCAGGATGGCACTGGCTTGGCATGGCTCATCATAGGGTACCGGCATACCGTGGAATGTAGTCGTGATCGCGTCCTTGTAATATTTAACCTTGGAGTTCACATAACGGTCCTTTTTTACGGGCTCTGTGGTCAATTGCTTAGATATAAGCTTTTCAATCTTGGACCAAATTTGGCGATACTTCTCAACACAATCAGGGTACTTTTCAAAATCAATGCTCATCACTTGACTGTATTTGCGTTGTACCGGGTCACTCCATGTAGGGACCGGATTTTTGGGTGTCTTTACCCTCAGGGCTACCACAAGGTCTCGTGTATGGTATCCTACTATGTACCGATTATCCTTACCTCCGTTAGCAGGAATGGGGTCTAATACCGTTAGATAGTCCACGTTGATAACCATGATGTCCGTAAAGGTAGCAGCAAATGAGTAGAATAATTTAGGGTTGACAAGTTCCTTCTCAAATTGTAGCATCTTATTGAAAGTTTAAACGACTTAAGAGAATTGCACGAATTGTACATACGAATCTCCCCCATTATATGTGATATATTCATGGTAGCAGTACCAGCACAACATTCTACCATTTATCACGAACCCACGCCCGCAGTTACATCTATCATAATCGTCAAGCACCCTTTCGCAATCCCTACAGTTCTCCGATTCCTGTACTAATGCTAAGGCTGAAGTAAGAGGGAGATACCAATACCGGCCATAAAGGTCATGAATGCTGCGGTTCCAAAGTTTTTGATTGCTGACAGTTAATGCACATTTATTAGTAGCAGTATTTTACAACCACGTTGTAAAATAACCCTGACCTCAACCCACTAGCAGGAATTCCTTTTGCGTCAAGTCACCTCCAAATCTTTTGAGGCATCTCCAGTCTGGAGCATGCCTTTCCCTGTAGCGCCCTTTAAACAACCACACCGACATTTCGCACGCACCATCATACACCTTTCGCTCTTCCACGTAAGTCAAGCAGCACGCATCTCCACAAAAGTAACCCTCATACACGTACTCGCCACCATCACTCATATGGGCAGCCATGTTTTCCATAACATGAAAAGAGCCAGATTTCGTCGTATGTTTTGTACTCACATGTGGAGGGTCGTATCCCATGGGGCACCTGACGCCTATGTTATCATGTTATTATTGCACAGTTCTACAGAGCACCAGTAACAGAGTACCATTTTGTATACATTCCAACAAGGTCCGAAGATTTCACCTACATATTGCACAAATGTTGATGCGCATGTCCCGTGTTTTGAACTTGCTTGGCACAAGCCTTAGCAAGTAGGAATAATATTGAACGGCTTCGTCCCACATGTCCCGTGTTTTAAATTGATCCGGAAAAAACCGGAATATGTTGAAATCATCCTCAAAAGGTTTGAGGCACTTGTCTTGAGTCTTAAAGTTGTATGATACCCAAGCCAGCATGTCGGGCATCTTTCCTACAGCCTTGTTGCACATGCTTTGGGTCTTGAATTGATGCCCAGGGCATGTTCTCAACGGCCTTGTTGCACATCTCCTGGGTCTTCAACTGACTCATCCTTATTATCAGTGTTTTCAAATATTTTCATTTTGAGGGGTGGACGTTTATTCACCTCTTTACTGCACATGCGTTGATTGTTGATGACGTCACTGCATTGTAGGGAATTCCCCCTTTATACTCATTTATGTATACTTTGATACGCGTAGATTATTAGGGAATTGCGCTAGAAAATTATTCATTTGCAGCATTGATGACGTCACTGAGGGACTTTACATAGCTATGCACTGATTATTAGGGAATAACCCTTGATAGGCACCGCATGGTAGCGGATGGTATTGAAGCGGCAGGGATTTGTTGTGCTTGACTGTGGCGTGCCAGTGCGCGTATGCACCACTGCGCCAGAACATGCATTTCCCTATCTCTTCTCCTGATAAACACAACGCTATGAAGAATGTACAAAGATGTTACGATCCTAACAAAAATTATTCTTTACAAGACATGCACGTAAGTACTAAATGTGCTTTACAAAATATGTTTTACAAAGAGAACAAGCAATTGGCATCTTGGGTAAGTTGTCCCTGTGCTGTAATATTGCTCGGACATTCCATACACCTTTGTCCTTTTGGCGTACGTTTCTCATCTTCGTGCGATAAAGTTCTCTTTGTTGAAACCTTTCTTCCAGTCACAAGTTCTCTCTTCAACATAATTTCCTTTCAAAGTCCATTCAAGGATCGAGAGTTGATGAATGACACAACAAGGCTTTTTACAAACGCGTAGGTAATTTCAAATGATGAAGTAGTCGAATTTCTGGGGTCTTGGCCATTGCTCGTGTTCTGTATGCCAGTATGTCAGAAAAAAACTCGTGTCGACGGAGCGAAAGACCAATTGCAGTATTTTTTGTCCACTTTTTTTGGAATTTAATGGATCACCGCCCCACTAAATTTTTCGACGGTCTAACGATTAGTCAGTAATATAATAGCTGTATTTTGTTCAAGGCTTAACTGAATCGCTAATTTTTGTGCTCAGAACGGACGAATGGAGATTAGAAATTATAACGGTCAATGACATGACTATGTACGACGGACGAACTTGTGGATTCATCCACTGTGTAACTAATGTTAGTGCGTCATTGTGAACGCTAATCCCAAACAATTTATAGTCGCTTATTTTCATAATTCTAACTGAAGTACTGAGCAATTGAAAATTGTTAGGAGGAAAATATATGTAGCAATAGTAACCCTAACCATTCTGAAACCAGGATATATGGGGACATCGAAAGGTCCTCGATAGGGGAGAAAAAATCCTCTTCAAATGTGACGACGAGACGTAGCAGACACATCACAGTAAGAAAGATTGAATGTCTTCATTCATTCAATGTTCACTTGACAAAAAGGCTAACACGGTGGAACACAAATATTGAAAGGAGAAGTCTAAAATTAACATAAAAATTCTGACAGCCTGCTTAACCTCTGTGTTCGATTGAATAGAAATTTTAAATAACTCATTTTTTGCAAAGATATGACCAAAGAGATACTTGACTTGCCCACCACAGGATGTGCGGACATGATTTACTTGTATTAGGTGATCTGCTTGGTGTGCCACAGACGGTTTTCTAGAACTCTATCGCTTTTTACCGATTAAACCGAGGTTTAAGACACAGTTTAACTGAAGGCACTTTACCCAGCATGTATACAGCCGGTTGTTTTTATGTGCTTCAAACACTATGTGACATTCGCTCTTCCAGAAAGTATCACATATAACATATCGCCACTTTTTCACTGAACGCCATGAGATCGTTGCTTTTTAGTTACCCATATTATACAACGTCGTTCAGTGAGAACTCGTTAAATATAACAATTCATTAATTTTGTGTTAGTGAAAATCAGAAATACAAGGAAACACACGCTTGGTTTTAAACATTTTATTTCAGGTATAGAAACAAACTCTTCAGTTTTGTACAAGAACGCGTCCGAACAAAAGGAATTAAAATTAAAGATAAAAAGTTCAAGTCACAGAAACGATAAAATATGATAACTAATTGATGTATATACAGTTATCTTCCGGTTACTCAAACACAGGATAACTCAAACTTTTATTATCAAAAACCATTTTCCTAGGTCCCTTTCCTAACTTTTTTACTTGAGAAAGACTAAATAAATGTTGGATTTAAATTTATTTATTTTTAGTTTTTATTAACTTCTGATGTAATAGATATAGATAATGTTGTTAGTGAAGGAGATTTAATTTACAAGGGATTGCGTGCCTTTTTTAGCGCCAAGATTGCACCCTTTCCTGGTAACTGATGCCAACCTCATAAGAAAATTGCTTTGACTATAATCACATTTTAGACTAAGGTCGAATTAACATGAACTTCATTTAACTCGAGCAAACGTTAGGTCAAACTATTTGCCTCAACCACTTGAAGATTCGAGTTACAGGGAGATAAATGAATAATTACAGAGAACACATTAAGCAGCTTGAGACTGCTAAGCCTCTTAACATAACATAATATAAAATAATAGATCACAACATATTATACTTAGTTAAAGCGTTCAATATTTAACTTATTGCTTTTTCAAAAAATTCGTAACATATCATAATTATCTTCGATGCATACTCGCTCGTTTGATTTCATTGCAATCGATGCACAAATTGGTGGGAAAATTCTGGCTTGGCATTTCACGTTGACAACTGGAACATTTACGATCGCAAGTTGAAAATGGTTATATATGTGAGTTAATAAGAATTAGATCGATGTAACCAACATCTCTCAAAGCAGCGTATCGCTCTCCCTGGTATGCGTGCCTTTTTTAGCGCCACGATTGCACCCTTTCCTGGTAACTGATGCCAACCTCATAAGAAAATTGCTTTGACTATAATCACATTTTAGACTAAGGTCGAATTAACATGAACTTCATTTAACTCGAGCAAAGGTTAGGTCAAACTATTTGCCTCAACCACTTGAAGATTCGAGTTACAGGGAGATAAATGAATAATTACAGAGAACACATTAAGCAGCTTGAGACTGCTAAGCCTCTTAACATAACATAATATAAAATAATAGATCACAACATATTATACTTAGTTAAAACGTTCAATATTTAACTTATTGCTTTTTCAAAAAATTCGTAACATATCATAATTATCTTCGATGCATACTCGCTCGTTTGATTTCATTGCAATCGATGCACAAATTGGTGGGAAAATTCTGGCTTGGCATTTCACGTTGACAACTGGAACATTTACGATCGCAAGTTGAAAATGGTTATATATGTGAGTTAATAAGAATTGATCGATGTAACCAACATCTTTCAAAGCAGCGTATCGCTCTCCCTGGTAACACAAGACAAGACGGTGTAATGCTAAATGGTTCGCTCTGTATTCCATTAATTTTGACCAGCCTCTTTAATAGAAGAGAAAGGCAAGGAACCAAAGCCAAGGTTAATTCCAAGGCATTTTACAAATTCGAAGAGAAATACCTGTTTTTTTGTTTAAACAAGTGCTCTAGAAGTTACATATCAATAACATTAGATTATTTCATTTGATACTCTAACCACAAAGATACTGAATATCTGCGATAGTCGAAATCGTATTTAGCAATAATTAAACTTTCAAGTATGCCACCTGCATCAAGTTGAAAAACGTCTTTGCCAAATTTAAAAAAATCAAAAAGGTAAATTGTGCCTCCCTTTGCTCCAAGTGGCAATAACACCATTTTTCCATCTCTGCTCACACGTACACCGACTTTTAATGCGTTCTTTACACCGTTTGTTGTATCGATTAATTCAACAGAGCCAGTAAAAGTACGAGTGACAGGATCTTGGCATTGTCATGGAAGTTGCCAATTTCAATGAATAATCGTCAGCCATTGTTGCCGAAAGTCGCTGTATTCTTTAAAAAAACATAAAGATATGCACACTAATTCGGTTTTTTGAAATTAGTTAAATTCATTAGCCCCTCTATCGACAGACCTTTAGTATTGTCTAAAGACACAATGTGATGTTGAGTGGTAACTTTTAAATATGATTGTTTAGACATAACCGGGACTATTGCTATATATTGATAGTTAACATTGATTGTTGAAAAGAATAGGTGTTGGAATGCTATTGTTGCTTTGCTATTGTTGCTATGCGATTGTTGCTATGCCATTGTTGCTATGCTATTGTTGCTATGCTGTTGTTGCTATGCTGTGGTTGCTATGCTATTGTTGCTATGCTATTTTTGCTATGCTATTCCTGCTACACTATTCCTGCTATGCTATTGTTGCTACGCTTTTGTTGCTATGCTATTGTTGCTATGCTACTGTTGCTATGATATTGCTGCTATGTTATTGTTGCTATGCTATTGTTGCTATGCTATTTTTGCTTTGCTTTTTGTGGTACCCTATTGTTGATATGCTACAGTTGCTGCGTTGCTAATATTGCAGAGTAACTGTTAATAAACCAAATAACTGAAATTTCTCTTTCATATTCAAAACATATGTTAACAAAGTTCTGTTAGTAGACTCAATAAAGCAAATTTAGTACTTTTGCCAACAAAAGAAGAAGAAGCTGTAGGTTCATTTTCCATATGTTTTGATCCCAAAAGGGTAAAGAAAAAGTGTCCTAAATTTTCATTTTTATCTATTTTTTCTTAGTATCTCATTTGCATTTGTTTGTAGCTTTTGATTTTCGAATATAGCACGGTTATAGCTAATCTAACTAATTTTTCGCCACAACATTTTTAAAATTATCAACATAACAGAACAATGAGTATGAAGTCTAATGTTCTCAAAAACCGACTGTTCCTTTTACTTGTTTTAGCTTCGCCCTCTCTTTGCTAGAAATTCTAGTTCAATCTTTACGTCTCGTGGCTTTTGCATCCTTATCACGGCCTACATTCAAAGGGAACCTTGTTTATCAAGGGAAATCTTAATAATTTCCAATTGAAATCATTGTGATTGGACATTTAGTAATTTTCGTTAGGAATATGCTGAAAATTTGAAACAGACAACTTAACCTTATCAAGGGGAATCATTATAAAATCGTAATGCCGATCTATTTTTTGCTTTTACACAAAATCGGGACAAATCGGAACTTTTGTCCAGTTTTGGCATTTTATAATACGAAATATGTAGAAACCGGTAGTTAGGTTAATTAACTTTTTATATCAGGAAGTTCATCTCCGATTTAATAACCATTTGTGCTTCTGAAAAGTTTGCATCAATGAGTAAACGTTTTATAACACCACCTGGACTATAATTCAGATTGTACTTGCTTAATTTATGTGAAGTTGAGGATTTAAAAAAAAAAACATGCAGCCAAAACATTTTTTATTTGCACCTTATAAAAATTATAAGAAAAAACTCCATTCTTACCGAAAATTTATTTGTGCAAACGAAAATATTTTTTAGTGACGAAATCCCTCCATTAGGAATTGTTCCAAAAAAAATACTAAATCATAGCAACCATATGAACACCGACCTTTTATAGTTTCCGTATACTGCGCCTGCAGGCCACAAACTCTGAAGTACTTATGCTTAATTGATAAAGTGATAAGGCTTTGTATCTCTACAGTGTCTAACTCTAACTAGATTCTAGCTCAAATTTCGGTAGAAATCGCGGCACTACTCGCGGTCGCAACTTACAGCTAGCGGCCACATGTTACAATTATAACTCGTGACCGCCAGTTTCACGGGCAGAAGGAGTGTCGATGTGATCCATGGAATATGTATGTCACATAGCGGGTCAGCGAATTTTATAGTATGAAGACGGCTTATAAACAAGTAATTAAGGCAGCAACTTATGAGTATGTAACTCGCGGCCACAACTTATAATACGCGGCTGCAAATAATAACATGCAAACACAACTTATAAGCTATTAATTACGGCGGCAACTTAACGGGTGAAAATCAGTGTGTTATTCCCTCTTCTTTTTCCCATCGTAAATTAAACAACCACATTGGTTTGGTTTCAGTTTGTTCGAGCGTTGTTGTAGTTTACTCATAACTCCTCGTGATATTGGGCTTTCTTTTTTTAAAACTTGATGTATCAGGTATTTCCCCCAGGTATATAGGCCGATTTTTTGCATCGCGCACAAATTCTTGTATTATCGGCATAATTCAAAATAAGAGGCATTCTTGATGCGTATCCAGTTGTGGTCGATAAATGTGACGATTGACCATGGAATTTCGTACAGATAACTATCAGAGAAGTTGCTGTAAAAAAAACTTGCAAATATTCACAGTTTATGTTTTCTCTACCTTTATATATTTTCAACAATTGCGGGCAAAACTTATACCGGTAATACACTGCACATACTATCTACGCATCCATACATATAGATTCCCCACTAGCTACAGCTCTGTAGATTTTATTTTCTCCGTCCTGTCGCTGGCTTTGAGCATTGTTTAGTTTACTGAACCCCTACCGAAATCAGTGTGCTGTGACATTTCAGGCCTGTTTAAACAAAAATCCACAAAATCGGTTATGTTGACACAGCTCTTTTTCTCGCTATTTAATGTTTTTACTGACGCAGCGTTTAACAAAATGGGATATTCGCCATAAAAATGTTCTTTTACACGGAGGAGCGGAATGTGGTACATCCTGAGACCATACGTCTGACGGTTAATGTAAACAAAGAATACGGTTGTGTGCCTGCAAGCGTGATTCTGGCATAAGTTTGTTAAATAATCGTTCCTTTTACGTAATCATCGTTAAATCTTTTACTATCTACTGAACGAACCACATAGGACAATCACGTTCTGGGCATGCTCTTCATTATTTTTCCAGCTGTTACAGAGCATATCAATTACACGAGCTAGATGGTTTTGTAGGTGAAATTATAATTTAGTTCTCAAGAATTTTGGCAGATTATCTATGGGAATTTGGCCGATTATGTCCGGATATGCGCCACCCCGAGAATTAGTTTGAATAGGTGGCACAACACGACACAAAAAATCACATGAAGTTTAATAAGCCATAATAACCTAGTAACAAATCCAAGTTATTCGAAGCCTTAACATGCCGCCGGAAGAAACATGCTACATTTGTCAAGGCTATCTTGGTTTGGAAGGGATGATGCCATGTTTGTAGGTTCCTTTTCACATTCTAAGTACTTTGTATCTATAGGATTATTTTTTTTCTGTGTGTTTTCACATGTTTATGTAATAATTTCATAACGATTTATACCCATGTATAATTTTAAGCAAAATTAAGCTTTAGCTACATACAAAAGTGAAATTTGAGGAATCATCCTGCTAAAGGCAGCTAGCTTTAGCTAGCTTTATTTATTCCTAAATATTTGTACTTGGGGTTGTGACTAAGTTTGAAAAAAAGGCATTGCGCTAATATGGATGCACCCGTACTAAACGCTCAGCGCAGTGTTAACGACAGGTCGTTCTTTATGCTTCTATTTACCCGAAGTTGCAATACAGGAAATAGAATAATATTGTGTGTGCTTTACTCCATTTACACCATGCCACATACCTGTACTAAAGTGCCACCTGAATGCATGACACAGTTCATATTTAGGTCCCACAGTTACTTGTGATTTGAACCAGCGTTTTTACCGCCGGTTCCCGACGCCAACAATTTTTTACAACGGAAATTTTCTTTCTTGCTCTGTATTACGTTTTTTGTGTAATAATTTTATTCACTACAAAAGTCCGCCGAAGTTTACGACCTGAAATAAACTAATTAAACAACTTGGCTATCCCTTGCCGAGCGCATTTCTACCTCTCGGAAGGCTATCTACAAGAAAAGAATAAGTCAAAAAGATAATCTGTGAACACCCGGCCGCTTAATGTAGAATATATGGAAGTGCATCATGTTAGCAAGTATAACTGAAAAGGTGCTAAGTTGGACATGCTATATTGTTTATCAGTGGCAGAGCCAGTAGTACATGGTTGTGTTTATCACGGCGTAGCAATAAATTCCCTCTTGCCTGTGCATATAGATTAGCTTAGATTAGATTAGATTAACTAAAAGCCAGAAAAAAACTACCCTTGGGAAGGGAGCAATAGTTGGCAAAAAAATTCTTATGGAGTCCGCGAAACCAACAAACAAACACACCAATCGAAGAAACCAACAAACCAACACACGAATCGAAGAAACCAACAAACCAACACACGAATCGAAGAAACCAACAAACCAACACACGAATCGAAGAAACCAACAAACCAACACACGAATCGAAGAAACCAACAAACCAACACACGAATCGAAGAAACCAACAAACCAACACACGAATCGAAGAAACCAACAAACCAACACACGAATCGAAGAAACCAACAAACCAACACACGAATCGAAGAAACCAACAAACCAACACACGAATCGAAGAAACCAACAAACCAACACACGAATCGAAGAAACCAACAAACCAACACACGAATCGAAGAAACCAACAAAGCAACACACGAATCGAAGAAACCAACAAACCAACACACGAAGCGAAAAGAAACCAACAAACCAACACACGAATCGAAGAAACCAACAAACCAACACACGAATCGAAGAAAACAACAAACCAACACACGAATCGAAGAAACCAACAAACCAACACACGAATCGAAGAAACCAACAAACCAACACACGAATCGAAGAAACCAACAAACCAACACACGAATCGAAGAAACCAACAAACCAACACACGAATCGAAGAAACCAACAAACCAACACACGAATCGAAGAAACCAACAAAGCAACACACGAATCGAAGAAACCAACAAAGCAACAAACGAATCGAAGAAAGCAACAAAGCAACAAACGAATCGAAGAAAGCAACAAACGAATCGAAAAAACCAACAAACGAATCGAAAAAACCAACAAACGAATCGAAAAAACCGACCGACCAAACGAATCGAAAAAACCGACCGACCAAACGAATCGAAAAAACCGACCGACCAAACGAATCGAAGAAACCGACCGACCAAACGAATCGAAGAAACCGACCGACCAACCGACCAACCGACCGACCGACCGACCGACCGACCGACCGACCGACCGACCGACCGACCGACCGACCGACCGACCGACCGACCGACCGACCGACCAACCGACCGACCGACCGACCGAAAGAACGAACGAACGAACGAACGAACGAACGAACGAACGAACGAACGAACGAACGAACGAACGAACGAACGAACGAACGAACGAACGAACGAACGAACGAACGAACGAACGAACGAACGAACGAACGAACGAACGAACGAACGAACGAACGAACGAACGAACGAACGAACGAACGAACGAACGAACGAACGAACGAACGAACGAACGAACGAACGAACGAACGAACGAACGAACGAACGAACGAACGAACGAACGAACGAACGAACGAACGAACGAACGAACGAACGAACGAACGAACGAACGAACGAACGAACGAACGAACGAACGAACGAACGAACGAACGAACGAACGAACGAACGAACGAACGAACGAGTGTCAAAGGAATGAACGAATGAATGAATGCGAATAAATGAACGAAAGAATAATGAATGAATGAATGAATGAATAAACAAATAAAGGAATAAAAGAATCTCTGCAAGTAGGATTCGAAACGGCTATATGTAAGGTGCACCATTTTTCTGCGGAGATTACTGAGAGAAAATCATTTTACTGATAGACAACTCCTTACCATGGACGACCACCTGTCTCTCTCCTAAAGAAACTTGGAATATAATTGTTAATACTTTCTTTGTTCAAGGTCTCGAAAACGAGGTGTCAAAGAATTGCAACATAAGAAGGTCTGCTGGCAGGTTTTTCATCTCGTTGTCGTCTTTACACCACACCACCCAAACCATCAGCCGTTTGTTTGATTCCATCATTCTCGGGCACATTTTAAAATACACAATTTTAAAGAAAAAGGAAGAAGATTCTAAGCTTGTTCCTCTTCACGTGAGAAGACGGGAAGGGAAGGAGTACCAGTTCTTTTTCACGGCTAAGTACCCTCCGTCAAGGAGTATCAATCCTTGACATGCGGCCTTCTTTGTCACAGAGTTTCTTAATTTTGTTGTTTAAATACAGGAGAATAAACCTTTTAAAGCTTTTCCAATCTTTTGCTTTGAGCTGACTACAGAAAGAATTCTAGCTACATGCATGTTTCGTTTGTTTGGGCAGGTGTATTAGAATGTACCTCTTTTCCATAAAAATAGCAGATTTTTGAGGTTGGATCTGTAAGAAATGAAAATTTTGATGTTCTTATTTGTTCTGGCTCTTGACCTAAATCTTGCAGCTATCACCTCTACGCGATTTAAAGTCGCTTGCCTCCTTGACTTGGCCAACATTTTTTCGTGGTCTAAATCAAAGACAATTGTGTTAGACTGATGACAATTTACTACCCTTCAACCTCTCTATCTGATATTTTAATCAGATTCTGTCCCTTAGCATGAAGTTCCTTACCTTCGACAACATTTTTTTTTGGCTCGTTAAACATTGTTTCGTTCAACTTTGGCATAATCTTCGAGTGTTGGAACTAAACCTCCTTCTAGTGATCGCTTTATACGTTAGGTTGTCATCAGCACAACGTCGTTCAATGAATCAGCAATAGCTTTCTTGATTTTCTTAGTGATATTGTACGAATCCGAGTTAAATATTCTGATAATTTTTTGGACTACACAGTCAGTCTACAGTATACATACTAGTTGGTTCAGCAACCTTATTCTAGGAAAAAAAATTTTTCAAAAATGCGCGTTAATTAGATATCCAGAGTGTTAAAAAGTTACTAGTCAATTTAAAACCTGTAATTAAAATTTAAAAATATTTTTTTCTAGTAATCGCAATACTAAGCACACGCGCACGCGTACTTCGTTCTTATTGTTTGATTAGCGCAAAATTTAAATAGTACCGATACATTTCCTTCACCTAAAGTGATTAGGGTAGTAATCATCTACACCAGTTCTGAGTTTTCAGAAGTAGAACTATGCGAGTTACTCACCACTACGAGTGTTGTCGTTCATTTCAAACTTTCTCTCGAAAATCCACTTGTCTCCAACCCATCAGTTACCTTTTTCTTCTTGATTTATACCTGGAATCTTTACAGGTCTACCAAATAACCTTGCTGTCAACTTTAATCTTCAGATAATATACACGAAAATGCTGAGAATTAGACAACTTCGTAACGAACCTGAAATTCAAGTTTAAGTAAAAGTTGTGGTCATATATAATTAGACAAAGGATATTTTACAATAGGTTAGTAAAGAACTAAGTAAAGAACCATTAATTTCAATTAGGAGATTTTCGCTATCAGCAACTAGTACCTAAGGATCACCAAAGCAGAATTAAATTTATTACATAGAAAAATGGCGACCTACCTGTTTGGTGAATACTTAAATCCTTGTTGTCATCAGACTAATGCAAAATGTACAAAAGACAACTATTGATATTCTTTTGGCACGAACTTTAATTTTTGCTTTTTTGCTATATCAACCTGTGAGTTACGGTCAAAACCTGCTACTTAGGTGTTTATTTCTACTGCATTCCTTACAAGTGGATTGACCACTTATTGTAAAAGGATTTTCATCGAAGGTTGACAGGCCTGTCATCATTTGAATTATTTTATATTGTAAAACTTACCTTTGATTGGATGGCTTTTTCATGAATCATCAGCTTTGTACAAATTCCATCCGTTGTTATTTTTCTTTATATCGACTACGTTTTCATTTGATGACGATTTCACGAATTATCAGCCTGGTCATCGGATGGCTCTTTCATTAATAACTTGGTGACAAAATATCCGTTATTTTCCTTTATATCACGAAGTTTTCCTTCGTATATGTATGCAAATTTCACTATTCTGTTCTTCAAACTTGAACTAGTTGAAACCTGATTAAGGATTAATGATGGCATCATGCTCTCTCATTATTTTTCAATTTTTGAATTATAATTTAAAATTATTAGGTAATCTAGCCAGCAGTACTAGCCAGCATCCCAGTAGATAGTGGATTGAACCTTTCCACGCTGGCTAGAACCTCCAATTATTTCGCTGAATTTTTTTGTTAGGACCATCAAAAAAAATTGTCTACAAATTCTGCTTCCAAAGAAGGCGTTTTGGAGTTGTTTCAAGAGAGCATCACTTTACTCAATTTCAATTTAAATAGATCAAATTACGCATATGTTGAGCACCATCACCACCGCCACCAACAGTTTCAAATTATTCTGGAATTCATAGATATATAGCAACACAGCCAACAGCACAAAAATTAGAACAGCAAATTAATAGTATTCTAAGTCATATTTTGTTATATAACTACGAATAAGTTTTCTAATTATGAACTTAGATAAAATAACACAGATGTTGAGCACCTCCGCAACCACCACCAACAGTTTCAAGATGAATGCACTTTATTCTTTGTTTATCTCACATTATCTCCATGATTTTGGAATTAGATAATATAGAATATGTGTTAAACACCACCGCCAGCACATTGCTCTAATTAGCAATATGCTAGTATTATGTTCTGTATTTTCTCTAATAGTGTAAAAATAACCACTAAACAATAAGACCAGTGGAAAAATCCCTTTTAGGCGAAGGGACAATAAAAAAATGGGTTGTTTTAGACTTTTTGCTGACATCAGCAGTGCAGATACAAGAAAAACTAGCGATGTTTAGTTTATTGGGTGCCTGTAGTCTGTAAAGGTTAAAACCCTAATGAGTAAAATGTATAGGATCATGGGTTTTCGACGAACGTATAAGGAAATATAAGGTTTTGAAAATTTTGTTGACGCCAGCAAAAACACACAAAAATTTTTTTCCTGAATTCTATATATCTAATGTCTTCATCGTATAGATCATAAAATGCTGATATCAAGAAAACGTATAGGATCATGTACTTTTGACAAAGGGATGCAGAAGGGTTTTTGATGACGTCATTCCAAAACGGATTCGGGGACACAGGGTTGGGAAACTCACCCAAGATGTTCCCAGGTGGTTCCTAGTTACCCAAGCGGCAAAAAATCATTGACGTCACCACCTCGTTTCCAAGTTATTTGGCCTCAAAGTTTTAGCTGCACTGTAATGACTTCATTAATTTAATATAGGATATTGACGTTAAAGTAGTGTTATTGACGTCGCGCCGTGACGTCAGAAAATTTAACATATTAGACATGCCTTTTTCGACAACATCAAAGGAAAATGAATACATCCACTTTGCCTGTTACAGACACACGTAACTGGCGTGTTTTTATATAGATTAATAGGTAATCTAGTCAACAGTACTAACCAACATCCCAGTAAATACTGGGTTGAACCTTTCCACGCTGGCTAGGAGCTTGGATCATATCGCTGAATTTTTTCTAATTAACAAAATAGTAATACAATGTGACATCTTGTTTGATAATTTGAAAATAATTTAATTGAGAATTACGAAAACTTGCATAGATGTTAAGCGCTGCAATCACCAGCACAAAATTATAAGAAGCGAATTGATTTTACTCTAGGTAAAATTTTGTTTCAAAATTTGATATTATTTTTTGATTTCAGAATTGAATAAATCAAAACATATGTTAAGCACCACCACCACCATCAAAATGTTCTAATTAGCAAAGTAGAAATTCATTGAGATATTTTAATTCCACATCTGAAAACAATTTAGTCTAGAATTAGGAAACCTTGCATAGATGTTAAGCACTGCAATCACCAACAGAAAATTATAATCTATATATTAATACGCCTTGTGTGTGTGTGCGCACGGTAAGGCCACGTCACACAAATCACAGGTCACTTTCTTACGACGTGGCGTTACGCTAAAATTTACCAAGTTAAAGAAAACGCAAATCAGGGGGTTACTATATAAATATTTAATTCTCTTTTCTTATTTTTTTTTTAAAATAAAACTCTTTTTCCTTACTCATTAAAACTAATTTTTATTTTAATTTCAAATGGTTTTATTTGTTTTTTTGTTGCAAAAGCCCCGCTGGTCGTTTAAGATAGAATAATTAAATTTTACCCCCGGTTTACCATATGCGCGCCGTATCTCACGGAGCAAAGTTTATTAACTGAAAAATGAAAACCGAAGCGAAGAAAGTTGTCTCTTTAGATTAAAGCTTATTTGTTTCTTCTATCTTTTTTGTGTTCTGGGACCGAAGTTGCTTTCTTTTAAAAAAACTATCGAATTCGAATCTAAGAAGTAAAGAACAAAACTGTTGTCATTGTAGAGCGACTGTTGATGTCGAGCGAGAATAAAAAAAGTTTATGTTGTTGCCAGAAATATTTGTTATAAAGAAGAAAAACGTACGATAATATAACGTCAAAAAGAGAACTGATTGGAAATTTATCAGACAATTGTAGCTAGCTATACATTTTCAATATGTTTTCTTTGGGATGAAGCGAAGTTTAATAATCGAAGTAAAAAACTGATTGGTCTTTTATCCAGAGACGCTATCTAACTGAGAAAGCCAAAGAAAGGGAGGTGTGTTGTTTAGTTTATCTGGTAAAGAGATAAGTTTAGGTGTGTAACGTTTTTTTTTAACCGTTTTAACTTTCAGAGCTCAGCTTTTCTTTTAAATTTTTAGTTCCTTGCTGCGTCTTGAGCTTAAATGCGTTTTCTTTTGACACAATTTTTATAACAATCTAAAATGTAAAGCGACGTTTTTAAGCCGTTTACACGCTTCCAGCTAAACTTTCCCTTTAATATGAAGTTAAATATGTTTTGTCTTTAGCATGAACATATTTAACATTTTTTGTAAGAATATACTCTAAACAATGGGTCAGAATATCCTAAGAATATGTCTAAGCTTGGTTGTTTCTTTTAATATAAAAATTTGTATGACTGAACCTTTTTCTCTCCAAAACAATGGGCAAGTACACCAGGTAGAGTTAAGAACATGAAGGCTGAAACGAAAAAAAAACACTATTCTTATAAAATACAGCGTGTATATAATAGAGAAGAGTTTATATAAAATGTTGATAGTATTTTTTCGTTGTTACTGTTTTTAACGCTACAAAGTGGTTGATGTCGTCATAATAAACCTTAATGTAAACAAAGTTAAATCAATGTTTACAACTGTTACTTTACCGTTTAAAATAATATTCGATTCTTCCATTCGAAAACACTGCATTGTTATCATGCACTGCACGTTTGCGCATTGGGAAGGTTGCTGTATGCAATAGACTAAATAACTGATTTGGTATGATGCATTAGAAACTGTACGTTGTGGAAACTTTGCAATAACCATATTTGTGTGACTTAACGATTTTTTCTAATGTCTGGTATACCATTTTCCCCGGTGTATTTCGGGTATGGCAAAGCAAGTATATAGTTTTAGCAGATTTGTTAGCCACCTTCGATTTTGTTAAACCTTTTGCATTTTTATTTATTGCTGGATCTGCTTATATTATTAGGCGTTGTGTTTCAGCGGGTACAAATATAACGCAGATTGTGAGCAACTTCAATCCCAGGGCTTTTTTTCTCTTTTATTATTATTTTTTTATGCTGCACCTGTTTATTTTTTTGGACGTTTTGTTCCAGTGGTTATAAACTAGAATAATACAAATTGTGACTTTTAAAAATTCATATTACTGTGTTGTATGTTTTTGTTTGGTATCCCTTACATCGGTTTGATGAGAGATTCAATGGATTCTCCCACAGGTATTCAGCTAGTCTCTTATTATTACGTTCTTAACTAATGAACAAAGGAGCATGCAGCCACTTCCTTTTTTTCACGTGCGCCTAATAAAACGTTTTACAAAAAAGTGGATTTTTACCGCAACATATTCATTTGTAAAAACGAAAAGATTTTTGGGTGACAATTCTTTCCATTAGTAAAAGCTCCAAAAAAAGTCAACGATAGCAGCCCTATGTGCATCCTTAGAACAGAATTTTCCACAAAATATAATGTTATTATACTTTGTATATGTTTAAAATATGGTACTTTGGTAAAGAAAACAATAAAAGCAGAAATGACGTGATTCCCTGGCATCGATATATCTATCTGTTTGTTTATTCCTAGCACTCCTAAATAACCACCTGGTCACAAATATACAAGTAATAAATAATTTTAACAAATACAAATACAGCCGCCATGCATGCAAGTCAGCAAAATTATACAGTCTGATAATGCAATACCACCCCCGCAACGCATAATTTTTTTTAAATATATATTTCATTGAAATCCCAACTAAAAGTGAGAAGGAGTGACAAAATTTCACCACTCATATACATGCCACAATCACACGTGACATTTCTAGCAATTTTTTTATTTAGGAAAAAAAACTGCCCGCAACTTATTTTTTCTGAAATTTATTCTTCATAAATACAACCCGTCAGCATTTTATACTACATTCATAACGCGCAATTTTCTGTTTTTGCGCAATCGTCGACCAACTACAGTTCTGTGTCGTTTTTGTTATCTCAGTCCTACCTCGTCTTTTGTCATGCAAACGGACTCAGCATACGACATCAGTATGCTGAGTTCTTTATCGGATATTATCTTAAAAAATCATTTTAACTAAAAAAATATAGGAATTAATAGGATATGTTTTTCGAATGAGAAACAGTGCGAAAGAATTAGCTATCCAAACATCCAAAATAGAAAATAGAAGCCCAGGAGGACGAGATTCAAAGTCAAATTTCCCTGTGTGCTTCTAATTTAACAGTTTAATTGCAGGAAACCAAAATGTGCGGTTTTTCGTAAAACCAATATCCAATTGTCGAAAACTTAATATAAATAAAGAAAATACCCTAGGATTTATCTCACTTCCGTATTCCGTAATATACGTATTTCATCATGGTAACCACAAGATCCACTTTCTGAAGTGTTTTTTTCTTTGTCGTAACGCGCTCTGCAAAAGAGATTACGAATTCCTGTAAATGCTGGACCGAAACCAAACCGAAAGCGAAAAATCAATGTAAATAAAAAAGGCACCCAAATTATACTGACTTCTGGAGCATTCTGCAAAAAGATGTTTTTAATCTGGTGACCCCACTAAGATGCACAATCAGTGGAAATTGAAAATGTGCATAAATTCCCGGTACCTGGACCAAAGGGGTGATGTTAACAACGAAGGTACCCCTGTTTGTTCTTAATTACGCGGCGATCCGCAAAAATCAATTTTCACTATTGTGCAGCCAACTTCTCCTAGTTTTTGAAAGCAGCCTCACCGTTTTTGTGACGCGCTCGAGAAGCTGTTCATTCGTTAAAAACCACTGTATGTAAATAAAGAAAGTATTAAAGTTAATTTAGCTGCTATAGCTCAATGAAATAAATAGAATACTCCTGTTGCAAAGTCAATTACGGGCCTTCCAAAAATGCGGTAATCACCATTAGGACTTACTTCCAGACGCTGTAGTTTTCACGCCCGGAAAGCAAAGCTGAGCGGAATTCCGTACATTCTAAAGCCGCAAGCCTAAATATCAATGTATTCAAAGAATACGGTAGGGCGTCAGCAATGTACGATTAAGAACGGATTGTTTTTTAAAAGACTTTTTATAGGATTCTCGACACTTGAGACGCGATTACTGAGTACACGAGCTAGCTGGGTAGGTCAATTCATATTCTACTTCTCAAGAGCTTTGACTGATCAATATTGCTTCAGTTCAGTTGTAGTTATTGTTAACAAAATAAAGATTTCTGTCAATTAAACCGCAGTGGAAAGGGGTGAAAAAGAAGCACTATATTTCTGTGTAGTTTCGCGCGAGGGAACGCGTGAAATTAAACGTGGCTGAAATTGAGAAAGTGCTGATGATCTGCTTCTCATGTTTTGTCGCAAGATGTTTGCAATATAAATTATCAATGCATGAGCGCAAAATATGAACAGCTTAGTCTTTATAATAATAGCCGCATCCTGCCGGTCTCTTCGCAACATGGCATCTCGTTTTTTCAGATCCCTTTTTTACTGCCTTTGTTTTGACGCTCACGCGTAATAGACCAATCACGGGGCTCAATTTTTTTCTAATAACCAATACAAGTTCATCGTGGCATTAACATGCCGACGGAGGTAACATGCTACATTTAGGATTGCTATCTTGGTTTGAAAGTGATGGTGTGAGGTTTGTAAGATTGGTTTTGATATTTTCTACGTACTTTGCATCTGTAGGATTATTTAAGGGAATCATCCTGCTTAAGCCAGCTAGCTCTAGCTAGTTTTATTCATTCCTATTTATATTTATTTGGGGTGGTTGCTATCTAGATTTGCAAAAAGATATTGCGCTTATATGGATGTGCGACACTGCATACCTGTACTAAGCGCTCAGCGAAGTGTTAACGACGCGCTCTTTTCTGTGTTACCATCCAAATGAAGTTGTACAGTTTTTTGGCGATAGGTATTACACCTATATGGATGGGTGTAACTGTACTAAGCCCTCAGCCCTGGAGTAAGGTTTTTTTTGAACTTTTACACCGGAAACAGAATAATATTGTGTGTGCTTCACTCGATTTACGACACACTTCATACCTGTATTAAAGCGCTTCACCTCAATGCGCCGGGCATGGATTGGGATGCCAGGCAATAAGATTAAACAATAACAGGCAGGACAGATACATGTGCAGATACAAAAACCGCACTAACCCCAGCATATGCACTTAAATGTTATGACCCACTCCCAATGACATGCAATCTAGGCTGCACTCCATTGTGAGTGTCTCCCACGGCATTTCATCATAGTGCACTTCAATGGTAGGACAAGCTTGAATGTCCCCCACGGCATTAATTTCATCATATGCACTTCAATGGTACGACAAGCTTGAATGTCTCCCACGGCATATCTCATTATTCTCTTGTCATAATGCACTTCAATGGTACGACAAGCTTGAATGTCTACCACGGCATTTCATCATCATTTCATCATAATGCACTTCAATGGAACGACAAGCTTGAATGTCTCCCACGGCATTACGTATGCACTTCAATGGTACGACAAGCTTGAATGTCTACCACGGCATATCTCATTATTCTCTTCGTCAAAATGCACTTTAATGGTATGACACACTCACAATGACATGTACATCTTGGCTGCACTGCAATTGTGAATGTCTCCCACGGCATTACTTCCTCACATCTCATTATTCTCTTCTATTCTTCAATATAAATAATAATAATATTATAAATTAATAATAGCATACAGTAATAATATCAAGTAATGATATAATCAACAGGCCACACACGTGTATCTGTCCAAATTTTTTGGCTGACTTAGGAAGCCCGACATCCCCAAATTGTCCCCAAATTGGCACAGGCATAACACAGGAAAATCTAAGTATCTTGGTGAGAAAAACTATGTTTCCATATAATCAACAACAATATACGCATAAAGAGCAATACAACTAAACAATGTTAATTGTCATAATTTTTATACAAAACGTATATCCCACAACTTGGGCACGTCTTTTAGGTTAGCCATGTTGAAACACCAATTCTTAAGAACTCTGTCTGGGAGATGTATATATCGACGGTAACAATCACTGGACCATCTTCCTAAAATCTTAATTGCGGAATCTGGTATACCACAGGACGCTGCTGCCGACGCCCCACCAATTCTAAAACTATGTGTATTGAGGTCAAGGCTGTCTGTAACACTAATTTTTAAAAAAGCACAAACCAATTTCCTTGTAACGAATTCTCCAGTGGATAAGACAAACCAGGGACCACAATGGGTACCCCTGTACACAAGATATTGGGAGAACGCTGCCAATGGGCACATGCTACCGCCAATTCGTCCAAAACGAATTTTAAATGTTTTCCGAAAGGGGGTCAGTCTTGGAGCTTTTAATTGTCATGGTAAGGGTACCATTACACGAAGAGAGGCAAAAACAAAACTAGGCATTTCCACATAGCTTTATCAGAAGGTGTAAATCTGGATTTATAAATAAATGTTAACATTTCCTGTAAGTGGGATGGTGTGATGGGTGCTCTCTGTCGTGTAATGGTATTTTCTGTTCGCCGAATTCCCCTCAACACGTAAAATAGTATACCCATGTCTGAAATTTTTTCTCTGAAGCCGGAAACCAAGCTTTGGTACTGTATACCACACAAGTACACTTTGATTGTAGAGTATTTAACACGAGCGGACATAAAGGTGACATACAATTGGAGTCTTAATTTAACTAGCGGGAACATCGGAAACCGAAATTGATTGCAAAACATTCTATAAGATTTTAGTCCAGCACGGTAAGTAAGTCTGGTATTTGGTGAAAGCGCAGCATCAAGAAAATTATTCATGGTTACTCTAAGAGGTCCAGGATCAACGGCGAAAGAGGGGTGGGGTGCGGCTCGGCGTATGTACACTGCTTCTTGAACTGGTTGACCTGTAAACGGGAGAATAAATCAGCGTAAGTATTTGATTTCCCATAAATATGATGCATTAGAACATTTATGTTATGGTTAGCAATGAAGAAGAACAGCAACCGCAAAAGCCTCATGATATCCTTACACTTACAAGAGCCCGTTTTCCATATGTGCACAATGGCTTCATTGTCTGTGTAGATAGTAATTTTGGTATCAACCCATTGTGCACCCCAAGTAGTCACGGCAATTACAACTGCAAGTAACTCAAGGAATGTAATACTGTAACTATTAGAGTTATCGAAAGGTATAGAAAACCATTTCCCATTGTAAAAACCTCCCAGGCCACGCTGTGAGGCATCAGTAAACATATTAAGGCTTTCAGATGTGAAATGTTGATTTTGAATTATTGCCCTGCCATTCCAAGTGGGTAAAAATTCTAACCACCACTGAATGTCTTTCTGAGATTCAGATGTCATGGAGATGTGATGGTGAAGACTACTGACAGTATATGGAGAGGTCGATCAACCGACGTATTTGTATTGCGTGTCTTGGGTAACAATATGATTTACGACTATAACCCGCAGTAGTTTCTGACCTGAAATGAAAAATCCCGATAAATTACAGTCCACCCTGCGCGGATTTTTACTAATCGGTAGGCTATCTACAGGAGAATATAAGCGTAAAAATATAATATACTAGTCGATAAGGCCCGTGGCAGGCAAGAGGACAATGTAAAAATTGGTTATTTTAGACCTTTTACTGATGTCAGCAGTACATATACAAAAAGAAAATTGGTGAAATTTAGTCATTTTTTGTCTGTAATGTTTAGAGGTTGAAACGCTGATCAAAATAATGTATAGTAATCGCCTATATCTTAAAATACTAATCAAGAAAATGTATAGGAACATGAACTTTTGACAAACGGTTGCAGAGATATAGGGGTTTCATTCCAAAACGGACTCGGGGACCCAGGTTTGGAAAACCCAAATTGGTCCAACGTGGTCCCTAGTTATCCACGCGGTAAAAAAATCATTGACGTCAGCACCTGGATTCCAAATTATTTGGCCTCAAAGTTTTAAGTGCACTGTAACGGATTCATTAATTTAATATGGGTTACTGCAAAGAAAATTTTGGCAACATCAAAGAAAAATGAACACATCCACTTTGCCTGTTACAGAGACACAGAACTGGCGTATTATTATATAGACTAGTCGATAAGGCCCGTAAAATTTTACACCAAATATTAAATGTCAAATCGCATTAAATCCTCCACACAAAACTTACACAAAATAAAAAAAGTCCAGCAATACTCACAAAACCGACAGTAAGAACACCGACAGTTACAACACCAACAGTCACAACACGGATAATAACAATGTCAGAAATAACGCATCTCAAACATGTACATCTTATAAGTGATTATGTTGAAAACCCTCAGTATTTTATTCTGAAATGTCAAAAAGTTGGCCTGCAAGAGTTACATATTTTAAATATTGTCTTTCCCTTAAAAGCTTATACAAAAATATGAAAAAGCCATCAAAATTTTTTTTTTTTAGTATGATGATCCGTACTGCCCTTTACCAACAATTTTGAACCTTAATGTCAAAAAATCAATAAGCAAAGAATAAACTTGAATAAAAAAGCTCATTATTTTAAAATGTAAAACAGATAAAACAGAAACACATCTAAATCAACAAAAATAATTTCATTCAGCATATCGTATATTGCCAATACCCATTAATCTTCCACAAAAAGGTTATAAAACACATCAAAATTTTGAAAAATCAGTCATTTCAGTGCATACAGTCCATCCGTTTAGATTACAAAATATAAAAAACAAAAACAGTTTCAGTCAGAACATTAAGTATTTTTTTATCATCAGCAAATATTTATATATCCCTACAAAATTTTGTAAAATTCTCAAGAAAAACAAAACCGTGAAACCTGGAATTTTCTTCCACCAAATATGACATCAGATACAGTTAGTTCTCCCCAACAATAGCTTATATTACGAAATATGAAGACATCTTATACAACAGCTTACTAAATTTCCAATCGAATGTAAAAAAACCCTGTAAAAAACACTGGCATATTACATGTAGGCTGACAAACGTTTAACGGGATGTCAGAAACAAAACAATAAAAATAACCTAACACACACACTTTAAAATTCTATAAAATTCGTTCCACTTGTCATATTGTGACCTCCTTTGTAAAAGTTCACAGGTAATGTGAAAAAATTATACTATATGGCCATAACAATGAGTCACACCAAGAAGAGATAGGTTAAAGCTAGCTAAGAAGCTTAGCTAACATTAGTTATCAGATAACAGTAGCTAAGACGTCGGCAAAGTCCCTAATAAAAGTACAGAAATTTATTTTTTCGAAATTTGTATACCCGTTGCCCTCATGTTATAGCTCTTGAACCGCTGATCAAGAAAATGTGTAGGATCATGTACTTTTGACCAACGGTTACGGGAATATTATGCTTAAAAGGTTTTTGATGACGTTATAAATCCGTTTATGTCAAAACGGATTTGGGGACCCAAGTTTGGGAACTTACCCAAATTGGTCCCAGGTGGTCCCTAGTTACCCACGCAGAAGATGATGTCAATTATTTCCACCCGTTTCCAAGTTATTTAACCTTAAGTTTAAAAGTGCAATGCAATGGCTTTGTACAAATTTATAGGCGATGTTTTAAGATACTTGTACGTATTTTAATTAATGTGAAAAGGTAGCTAGTCAAATATCTGCAATCAGCCTGGGTGGTAGGTGTATTAATTTCGGTGGTTAAATTAATACAACTGGCCGCTTGATGTAGAATATATGGAAGGGCATTATATAGAACAAAGAGGAACATGTAGAGGCCACTGTGTAAATATACGACACAGCTGGTAAATCACTGCTGATAATCCGAAAGGGAGCCTTTAAGAATTCTTTACTTAAGGCGTCTCATAATGTCTTATCTTGCATTGAAACTGATGAAAATATTTATGATGTTATGGTAAATAAACAAAGACACGATTAAATAAACGAAGGAATAAATAAATAAACGAAGAAATAAAGAGACAAAACGAATAAATAAAAGAATAAATAAATGAATAAATAAATAAGGGAATATGCTGTATAAAATAAACAAATGAATGAATAAATAAACGAATAAATAAATAAACGAATAAATAAATAAGGGAATATACTGAATAAAACAATGACAGAACAAACCAGATAGAATGGAACAATGACAATAAACCAATGACAACTAATTAACGAATGAAAGAACGAATAAATTAATCGAACGAATGAAAATGAGTAGACGAATGAAAATGAGTAGACGAATGAACGTATAAACGAATGAACGTATAAACGAATGAACGTATAAACGAATGAATAAATGAATGAATGAATGAACGTATATCAACGTATATCAACGACGTTGATAACGAACGAACGTATATCAACGACGTTGATAACGAACGAACGTATATCAACGACGTTGATAACGAACGAACGTATATCAACGACGTTGATAACGAACGAACGTATATCAACGACGTTGATAACGAACGAACGAATCAACGAACGAACGAATCAACGAATCAACGAATCAACGAATCAACGAATCAACGAATCAACGAACGAACGAATCAACGAACGAACGAATCAACGAACTAACGAATCAACGAACGAACGAATCAACGAACTAACGAATCAACGAACGAACGAATCAACGAACGAACGAACGAATCAACGAACGAACGAATCAACGAACGAACGAACGAATCAACGAACGAACGAATCAACGAACGAACGAACGAATCAACGAACGAACGAACGAATCAACGAACGAACGAATCAACGAACGAACGAATCAACGAACGAACGAATCAACGAACGAACGAATCAACGAACGAACGAATCAACGAACGAACGAACGAATCAACGAACGAACGAATCAACGAACGAACGAACGAATCAACGAACGAACGAATCAACCAACGAACCAACGAACGAATCAACCAACGAACCAACGAACGAACGAACGAATCAACCAACGAACCAACGAACGAATCAACGAACCAACGAACGAACCAACCAACGAACCAACGAACGAATCAACGAACGAACGAATCAACCAACGAACGAATCAACCAACGAACCAACCAACGAACCAACCAACCAACGAACCAACCAACGAACCAACCAACCAACGAACCAACCAACGAACCAACGAACCAACGAACCAACGAACCAACGAACCAACGAACCAACGAACCAACGAACCAACGAACCAACGAACCAACGAACGAACGAACGAACGAACGAACGAACGAACGAACGAACGAACGAACGAACGAACGAACGAACGAACGAACGAACGAACGAACGAACGAACGAACGAACGAACGAACGAACGAACGAACGAACGAACGAACGAACGAACGAACGAACGAACGAACGAACGAACGAACGAACGAACGAACGAACGAACGAACGAACGAACGAACGAACGAACGAACGAACGAACGAACGAACGAACGAACGAACGAACGAACGAACGAACGAACGAACGAACGAACGAACGAACGAACGAACGAACGAACGAACGAACGAACGAACGAACGAACGAACGAACGAACGAACGAACGAACGAACGAACGAACGAACGAACGAACGAACGAACGAACGAACGAACGAACGAACGAACGAACGAACGAACGAACGAACGAACGAACGAACGAACGAACGAACGAACGAACGAACGAACGAACGAACGAACGAACGAACGAACGAACGAACGAACGAACGAACGAACGAACGAACGAACGAACGAACGAACGAACGAACGAACGAACGAACGAACGAACGAACGAACGAACGAACGAACGAACGAACGAACGAACGAACGAACGAACGAACGAACGAACGAACGAACGAACGAACGAACGAACGAACGAACGAACGAACGAACGAACGAACGAACGAACGAACGAACGAATGAATGAATAAAGAAACGAATAAACGGATGAATGAATGAACGAATAAATTGGCGAATGAACGGATAAATAAATGAATTATTGAATCAGTAGTTTTTGTGTGCCACGTCGACGGAATAATTACATCAAGAAAAAAGATATAAAAAAACCTATGTCTC
The DNA here is from genome assembly GCF_029227915.1 of Hydractinia symbiolongicarpus. NCBI lineage: Eukaryota > Metazoa > Cnidaria > Hydrozoa > Anthoathecata > Hydractiniidae > Hydractinia > Hydractinia symbiolongicarpus. The sequence continues at coordinate 1,766,221 of NC_079884.1, read as the reverse complement.
TGAACCTAATACTCAGCAACTCTGAGATTCAAAAGTAACCAGGCCATCTTCGAATGCCATATAAACAAAGAGATGAATTGAAGAAAAGAAATGCATTAAGATAACGACGTTATCTGATACCGTAAATTGCGGGTCTGCAGGCAAGGTTTTTTATCCCGTTTTTGTCCTTGCAACACTGGAATCTGGTGTTTACGGTCTAGTGATCCTCCGTCAAGGAGTACAGCTCATTTTTTACGGCTCAAATGCCCTTCGTCAAAGAGGATAAATTTTTGTCACACGGCCTTCTTTGTCACGGAGTCTATTTAATTTCGTTGTTTAAGTACAGATAAATAAACCATTCGCATAGATCGACGGCCAATAATATGTGCAATTAAACTTCCCGAAGAGTTACTGCCAGCAAGATCATATTTTTGTGAAATTCTCTAGAAATATGTAATCCAATAGCAATTTCTTGTTTAACATTGTTTTTGTTTGGACTTTAGCACGATCTTGTCCACAACTGGACCTCATTGTATGTAGGCGCTTCTTTCTATTTCACTTGTTGAGCTTCTTCTTCCACGGTGAAGATCGCCTTTTTGGTTGAGTTGTCATTCGTTTTTAAACTGTATGCAGGTTCAGCAACTTCATTCTAGGAAAACAATGAGTTTTAAAATAATTAGATGCCCGTTTTAAAATTTAATTTTCCAGCAATCGCAATACAAAGCACACGCGTACGCATACTTTGTTCTCCTTGTTTGATCGGCGCAAAAGAACCCCTAATGTAAAGTTAATCATTAAAGTTACTGACTTGGTAATCATCTACACTAGTTTTGAGTTTTTAGGAAAATTGGAGCAAGTAGAAATGTGAGTTACTCACCTCTACGAGTATTGCCAACGAGTATTGTCATGTTACTTCATATGTTGACGCTCATCTCAATTTTTTTGTAGAACAATTTTTGGATGCGTCTATTTCGAAACGAATTTGGGGACCCAGGTTTGGGAAACTTACCCAAATTGGTCCTAAGTGATCCTAGTTACCCACGCGGTGAACAATCATTGACGTCACCACCTTGTCTCTAAGTTATTTGGCCTCAAAGTTTTATATGCACTGTAATGGCTTCATTAATTTATTATAGGATATTGGTGTTAAATTAAATATTACTTAAATTCTAATTCCTCAAAACAAAGCAGAATCAAATTTATTACATCGAAGAATGGCGACCTACCCGTTTGAAAGGTTTAAAACAAGTCGATTGACCAGTTATTGTAAAAATGTCATCATTTGTATTATTTTATATTGGCTTTTTCAAGAATCATCAGCTATGTAAAATTTTCATCCCTTGTTATTTTTCTTCTTATCGACGACGGTTTCATTCGATGGAAATTTCACGAATTATCAGCTTGGTTAAAGCTTTATCCGTAGTTATATTTCTTTATATCGACGACGTTTTCCTTCGTATTTGTATGCAAACTTCACTATTCTGTTCTTCAAACTTGAGCTATTTGAAACCTGATTGAGGATCAAAAGTACTATGATGCTCTCACATTATTTTCCAATTTTTGAATTATAATTTAAAATTATTAGGTAATCTAGCCAGCGGTACTAACCAACATCCCACTAGATACTGGGTTGAACCTTTCCGCGCTGGCTAGATTCTTCGAATATTTCGCTGAATTTTTTATTAGGACTATCAAAAACAGCTATCTACAAAAAAAGTTATCTACAAAAAATGTTTGCAAAGAACTCGTTTTGGAGTTTCAAAAAAGCTAGAAGTATCACTTTACTTAATTTCAATTTAATTAGAACAAATTACACATATGTTAAGCTCCGTCACCACCACAACCAACAGTTTCGAATTAGTAAAGAAGTACTATATTTATAATTTCGTGATAATTTATTCCGGAATTACAAAAACTTTCAGTAGCTTCGATAATCTCGCTGAATTTTTTATTATTCTAATTGACAAAATAGTAATACAATGAGACATTTTCTTTAACAATTCAAAAACAATTTAATTAAGAATTACGAAAACTTGTATAGATTTTAAGCACTGCAATCACCAGCACAAAATTATAAGAAGCCAATTAATTCTACTCGAGGTAAAATTTTGTTTCAAAATTTGATATTATTTCACTGATTTTAAAATTGAATAAATTAATGCATATGTTAAGCACCACCTCCACCACCACAATGTTCTAATTATCAAAGTATAAATTTATGGATATATTTTAATTCAACATCTGAAAACATTTATTCTAGAATTAGGAAAACTTGCATTGATGTTGTTATAATAAGCCAATTAATTTTACGCTAGGTAAAATTCTTTTTTAAAAAAATTTGAAATGATTTCTTTGATTATAGAAATGAATCAAGAAACACAATGTTAACCACCACCACCACCACCAAAATTTTCATATTAGCAAAGTAGAAATTCATTGAGATATTCCAGTTCAACATCTGAATACAACTTAATTGCGAAAGAAGAAAACTTGCATAGATGTTAAGCACTGCAATCGCCAGCACAATATCATAAGAATCGAAATAATTTCATTCTAGGCAAAATTTTGTTTCAAAATTTGATATTATTTCACTGATTTAAAAATTGAATAAATCAATGCATATGTTAAGCACCACCACCACCACCACAATGTCCTAATTATCAAAGTACAAATTCATGGATATATTTTAATTCAACATCTGAAAACAATTTATTCTAGAATTAGGAAAACTTGCATTGATGTTAAGCACCACAACCACCGGCGCAATATTATAATAAGCCAATTAATTTTACGCTAGGTAAAATTCTTTTTAAAAAATTTGAAATGATTTCTTTGATTTTATAATTGAATCAATAAACACAGTGTTAAGCACCACCACCACCACCAAAATGTTTATATTAGGAAAGTAGAAATTCATTGAGATAATTCAGTTCAACATCTGAATACAACTTAATTGCGAAATAAAATTCATGAATATATTTTAATTCAACATCTGAGAACAATTTATTCTAGAATTAGGAAAACTTGCATTGATGTTAAGCACCACAACCACCGGCGCAATATTATAATAAGCCAAATGATTTCTTTGATTTTAAAATTGAATCAATAAACACAATGTTAAGCACCACCACCACCACCAAAATTTTTATATTAGCAAAGTAGAAATTCATTGAGATATTTCAGTTCAACATCTGAATACAACTTAATTGCGAAATAAGAAAACTTGCATAGATGTTAAGCACTGCAATCACCAGCACAAAATCATAAGTATCGAAATAATTTTATTCGAGGTAAAATTTTGTTTCACAATTTGATATTATTTCTGTGATTTTAAAATTGAATAAATCAATGCATATCTGAAAACAACTTATTCTAGAATTAGCAAAACTTGCATAGAGGTTAAGCACTGCTATCAGCAGCAAAAAATTGTAAGAATCGAAATAATTTTATTCGAGGTAAAATTTTGTTTCAAAATTTGATATTATTTCACTGATTTTAAAATTGAATAAATCAATGCATATGTGAAGCACCACCACCACCACCACAATGTTCTAATTATCAAAGTGCAAATTCATAGATATATTTTAATTCAACATCTGAAAACAATTTATTCTAGAATTAGGAATACTTGCATTGAGGTTAAGCACCACAACCACCGGCGCAATATTATAATAAGCCAATTAATTTTACGCTAGGTAAATTTCTTTTTTAAAAATTTGAAATGATTTCTTTGATTTTAAAATTGAATCAATAAACACAGTGTTAAGCACCACCACCACCACCAAAATTTCATATTAGGAAAGTAGAAATTCATTGAGATAATTCAGTTCAACATCTGAATACAACTTAATTGCGAAATAAAATTCATGAATATATTTTAATTCAACATCTGAGAACAATTTATTCAGAATTAGGAAAACTTGCATTGATGTTAAGCACCACAACCACCGGCGCAATATTATAATAAGCCAAATGATTTCTTTGATTTTAAAATTGAATCAATAAACCCAATGTTAAGCACCACCACCACCACCAAAATTTTCATATTAGCAAAGTAGAAATTCATTGAGATAATTCAGTTCAACATCTGAATACAACTTAATTGCGAAATAAAATTCATGAATATATTTTAATTCAACATCTGAGAACAATTTATTCAGAATTAGGAAAACTTGCATTGATGTTAAGCACCACAACCACCGGCGCAATATTATAATAAGCCAAATGATTTCTTTGATTTTAAAATTGAATCAATAAACCCAATGTTAAGCACCACCACCACCACCAAAATTTTCATATTAGCAAAGTAGAAATTCATTGAGATAATTCAGTTCAACATCTGAATACAACTTAATTGCGAAATAAAATTCATGAATATATTTTAATTCAACATCTGAGAACAATTTATTCAGAATTAGGAAAACTTGCATTGATGTTAAGCACCACAACCACCGGCGCAATATTATAATAAGCCAAATGATTTCTTTGATTTTAAAATTGAATCAATAACACAGTGTTAAGCACCACCAACACCACCAAAAATTTCATATTAGCAAAGTAGAAATTCATTGAGATAATGGAGTTCAGCAGCTGAATACAACTTAATTGCGAAATACGAAAACTTGCATAGATGTTAAGCACTGCAATCACCAGCACAAAATCATAAGAATCGAAATAATTTTATTCGAGGTAAAATTTTGTTTCTAAATTTAACATTTTTTCTCTGATTTTGGAATTAATAAGGCAACGCATATGTTAGGCACCACCGCAACCACCACAGTGTTCTAATTAGTAAAGTAGAAACTCATGGATATACTTTAATTCAACATCTGAGAACAATTTATTCTAGAACTAGGAAAACTTGCATAGATGTTAAGCACTGCAATCACCAGCACAAAATCATATGAATCGAAATAATTTTATTTCACATCTGAAAACAATTCATTCTAGAATTACAAAAAATTGCATTGATGTATAGCACCAAAACGAATGGCACAAAATTATAAAAAGGAAATCATTAGTATTTTACGTGAAGTTGTATTTCCAAATTTTATGTTTATTCCTTGACTTCAGAATTAGATGAATTAAGACATGTTACGCACCGTTGCCGGCACTACCACAATCTTCCGAGATATTTATTACCGGACTAAGTACTATAAATGTGTTGCTAATCTTAGATCATTTCATTGATTTTAGAATTAGATAATATGGAGTATGTTATGAGCACATAAAATATTCAAACATTTATAATCGGAATAAAGTATGTTGCGGAATCCAAATTATACGTAACATTTTTTCTGACTTTTAAATTTGATAAAAGTCTTGTGTTTTGAAAAGGATGGGTTGACCTAGCTTGTATTCCGCATTTTTTCGGAGAAAAGAACCATTCTGTTTGGAAAGCCGAATTTTGGCCTGATTCGGTATCTCTAATCACAGATAAACCTTCGGTGCTACACCACCATTAGCGAAAATTTTTAATTAGCAAGTTAGTGGATCTAATGTGGTATTTTGTTTACTAAACTCAGGTGTTTTTGCCGAATTTGGAGTTGTGTTTTGGAATTAGTATATAAATGCTAACCAACATCCGAGTAAATACTGTGTTTCCACGCTGGCTAAAAAATTATGGCTAATTAAAAAAAATTACTTCTGCATCGCTTGGCAAAGTAGTTATGTGAAAAGCAGTTTGTAGGCGCTTTTTTAGAATAGCCAAACAATACAACTTTGCCAGGACTAAATAGGGCTAAACAATCGAAGAACTGGGCATCCTGACATCAAGAAAAATTAGTACCGTTTAAGATTTTGGATCCAGTATAATAGCCTAACATCCTAGTTCTAAGTTAGCTGAGGCTCGAAGTACGTGTTACTTACATAAAAATGGCTTCTTAATTGCTTGTGGTCAGGAAATTGATTATTTTTTTCTCCTTTCCACATTTCCGTGATTTTAACTTCACAACTTCCGATGGTTTTCGCAATAGGAGTGTTAAAATGTAACTAACAGCAACGGCGAAATTTATCGCATACTTGCAACTACTCTGAAGCTTTTTGACCTAAAATTGATAAAAGAATAAGAAATAGAGGCAATAAATATGGAACATGTTGGACAGATGTAAAAAGGGTATTGTAATTATTTTGTATGAAACTAAAATTAGTTTTTTAAGTTTCTTTTGAGCTTGATATGGTTTACAGGTAATGATATTGATTTCGTATCTTACCTTCTGCTGATGCTGTCACGATTATTTTGATGAGATAAGGTCTAAATAAATAGTCCGATTTGAAACTTTCTTTCTTTAGCTAAATACGTCAGATTGATAAACAAAGAGAATACTTACGTCCTGATAGCGCAATGTAGTCTTCCGTATTAAATATCTGCTCACGGCTATGTGATACAATTATCGACTTTCACTTGCTAAACAGCAAAATCGCTTCCAATTTCGCGTTCAAACCAATCTTGCAAAATTAAACGAGGCCTAATTTACCCATTTGGATCATATGCCAACAATTCCGTACATTTATCGACTTTCGGTTGACAGACAACAAAATTGATTTCCATTTTACCTTCAAACCAAGCTTTTAAAATCGTACTTGGACTAAATTATCCATTGATGATATACTCACAACTCCGTACAATTATCGACTTTCGTACAAAATTGATTTCCAAATTAGAATTATAAAACATAGTAACATCATAAAGTATATGCTATCTCATTTATACAATTAATACAATTAATAACCCTTTAAATAGTAGGCTTTATGATATCTTGGATTGTAACAATAAGAATTTATAAAATAGTGGCATGTCATTTAGACAATGAAACATGCCTTCTAGTTGTAGAGAAGATAATCAAAATTAAATAAGTATTTTTGTTAACTGCTCAAAAATGTAAAAAAAGGTGGCTGTACCGGTATCTGTATTATTTTAAAAACATATTCAATCAAATTCTTCCCAATTGTAATTTCCTTAAGTAATTTAGGGAATTCTTAGAAGAATAAGAAAATTATTCATTTCTACATCATTTGTACGTATGAATCAAAACCAGGAAAAGATGTAATGAAATGATGGATGACAAATTCATTAAAGCCGAAACTACACTTCAAACTAACTCTTTCGATGCACTATGTATATATTTTACTAAATATAGTCTAGTTCTTTTCGTCCATAACAAGATGCTATCAATTCTCTACTATGACTTACACGTAAAAGTTAACAAAAGAGGAAAATATCGCGTCGTGTTTCTCATGTTGTCTGCAGAACAATTTGCGTAAGAGGCATTTCCAATAGCTTATGATATCGCATATTTGCAGCAAAAAATAAACCAGAAGCAAAATAATACACTTTTAAAAATGATTCAGTCAATGCGCAATTAAAAGTATACAAACAAATGTCTGCATTCACAGTATTTCTGCATTGACAGATTTCCATTTCAAAAAACAAAATAAATTATTTGTTAAAATAAATAAAACGTTGGAAAGCAATAAATAACTACAATTACATGATTAGATGCAAAGATATTAGCACTTGTACAATTAAAGATATTAGCACTTTGTACAATCAAAATCATAACATCTCTTCTCAAAAACACATTGTCTTTTCTGAAAACCATTGAAAATGTAATCTTCTTCATAAATTGTTGAGAATAACCATTAGCATCTTGTTGTCGTTTCATGTTTTTTCTTCGGCCTATAATTATAAACATGCAACAGAAGTGTACGACATTTTCACTGGCAACAAATTATATTCAATTCTTTGACTAAATATAAATTCATGCTTTATTTTAGACAATAAAAACACAAATGAAGAGTATATTTCTATAATCCTTCAAAAACTTTACTTAGCAAATTTTGAAATTTGTATTGTGGAAAATATTTTTAATAGATGTAGACAGAAACTCACCAAGTAAACTCGAGTAATTTACACGTTATTAAAAAATCTGGATAGCCTAACCTTAGATCTAAATAGGTAAAAATCGTTCTTCCTTACCTAGGAGATTATGTTTTTTGGTTACCCAACATTAACTAAATCACATAATCAACGATAATCGAAAACTCGCCGTTTATATTTATTGATCCACTCTTTATATGTTTAGGATTGTTTATAGCTCTTTGACTATCACATTCGTTTATTTTGAGATCAAGATGAAGTCAAATTACCGTAACAGTCGTGTGCAATTATTGTTCAATAATTGCAATGATACCACGTACTCTGACAAAGAAACAAAATACATTGACAGGTTGCACCACAACTAGTTACTACTCAAGAGTAGATTGTTTCTTGTTACGTTGAGTTAAGATAAGCATAGGATTGATATATTTGGCCATTGTCTAATTATGCGGTTGCTGTGTTTGTACAACTTCAGTAACTCAAATAGAAGATCTATATGCACTAGAACTCATGCAGGTCTAACATTGGCCTTGTGGTAGAGCGTTTGCCTTCAGTGGGGAAGGCATTGTGTTCAGACTCCAGCCGAGCCATGGCAGAGAATATAAACGTGCGAATCGATTTATTCTGCTTAACGTTCAGCATGAAAATAGGATTGATATCTTAGGCGGTTGTCGAGTTAAGCGACTTTGTGCTTGCACGCCTTTCGTAGCTCAACATTTTGATTTTCCAGTAACAGTATATTTAACAAGAGTTTGTTACATCAGCCGACTGGAATGGTAATCTAATAAAACAAAAGTACAGTTAGGAATACAAATTTAATTTAGAAACACGCCACGTCTAATAACGCATGCTTTTCTGACGATAAAGTCTTTTGTAGGTTTTAAAAATGCTATTCATGATACGCAAGTACCAAGATCTTTATTTAAATAAATGGAAAGGGTTTATACTATAACTGTTTTTCTAAACAACAAGTGTCAATTTTGCAAATTGTGATAAGCGAAACAAAGTTGTACAATGTTAAAAAAATGTTACCTTTACATTTTATGGATAGGACCAATGTGCGCGGATTTTAAATGTTGTTCATTCTTCTTGAAAAGCATTTTTATAACTAACAGTCATCCGACACATTGTGATGTACTCGAGTGTATTTTTACTGATCTAAAGATTTTTTTAATAAAATATAAACTACAACATTTTAACTACAAATATTAGAAAAATAGCAACGCAAACGAAGGAGTAAGTGTCAATTATAAAATGGAAAATGCAAGTTAAGTTAAGAAAATACAGATTGCTAAATTCACTGTCGTAAGTTTTGCAGAAAGTATAATAGTAGAAGAGTTACCTTTAATTGAAGAACAATATCCGCTACCATGAGCTTGTTGGAAATGCGTCGTTTCAATTAGAAAAACATATTTGACAACACGAGCGGCAAAATGTCCACTGATTTTTTTTTAAATGGCATTGTGATAAGCAGGTGCCTAAAAGCCTTTAAATGACTGTTTGTCAGATATCAAACTACACTTCTACTATAAACTATATTGAATGTATAGGTTATATTTTTTTTTATTTAGAACGTTAAACTGACTATTATTGATTACTATTCTATGAAAACTGATTTCATTTGCAACTGTGAAATGTTAGGCTTCCAAAATAGATAAAGTGATCTTTCTGGCTTAATTTAATAATAAAAGAAATTTTGTATGATTGTTGCGAACAAAGAAATTTTGTGATAATTATCCTTTTTTAAATCCTATCCCAGCTATACCCCTATCCCAGCCATACCCCTATCCCAGCCATACCCCTATCCCAGCCATACCCCTATCCCAGCCATACCCCTATCCCAGCCATACCCCTATCCCAGCCATACCCCTATCCCAGCCATACCCCTATCCCACCTACACCCCTACCCTATCCTACATCTTACCCTACCCTTTTGACCTCAAAACCTATTTACCTCTCTACCCCTATCTCACCACATGTCACTCTGCTCTCCTAAATCCCATTCCAATATATAATGACACGATAATATTTGAAATTCATGTTATAATATTTTGAGTTTCCATGTTAATTTTTTTTTTTAAATAATAAAGGAAATTTTTTATGATTGTTACGTACGAAGAAATTTTGTGACATTATGATTCCTTTACTTTTCAAATCCTACCCCCACATATACCCCTACCCTTCCTCCTACTCTATCCTTCCCTACCGACCTCCAAACCTATCACACCGCACGTCACTCTACTCCAATCTTACCACACATCGCTCTACTCTAACTAAATCCTATTTCAACATATAACATAAGACAAAAATATTTTAAATAGATAATATTTTTTGTATATAATTTGATTATTTGGTGATAAAACACAACGAAATACGCTTTTTTGACAGCAGAATTAATTGGTAAGCAAACGAGGAGATGAAATTCACTCGCGCTAAAACAGGTGAAGAGATAAGTGCAGTTAGCGAGGAGATGGAATTCACTCTGGACAATCAAAAAAGACATAGAAGGGATAAAAACCTATTAATTTAAAAAACCACAGCAACCAAGGAGATAAATTTATTTTTAAAAAAACAGAGGAGATAGAATTCACTCAAAGGACATGAAATTCACAAAGAGTAGATGTAATTCACTCTAAAAATAATAAAAATCTACCGGGATAGAAATCGACTTATATAAAGAACAACAACAATAACAGAAAAGGAGATTGGAATCACTTTTAAAAAACAACAACAGAAGAGGAGATCAAATTCACTCACGTCAAAAACAACTTGAGGAAATAAGTTCAATTATAAAAAACAAAGAGATGGAATTCACTTTGAACAACAACTAAAATATAGAAGGGATAAAAATCCACTTATGTAAAAAACAACAACAAGCGAGGAGATTTTTTAAAAAGCAGAGGAGATGAAATATGAAATTCACCCAGAGGAGATTAAATTCACTCAGAGGAGATGTAATTCACTCTGCACAACAATAAAAACAACCGGGATAGAAATCTACCTGTGTTAAAAACAACAACAACAGTAAAAAAGGGGATTGGAATCACTTTTTAAAAACAACAGCAAAAGAGGAGATGAAATTCACTCACGTTAAAAGCAACCCGACGAAATGAATTTATTTATAATAACCAGAGGGTATGAAATCCACTTTAAACCATAATAAAAAATAGAAGGTATAGAAATACACTTATTTAGAGAAAAAAGTATTAGTTGATTTAATTCACTCTTTTTAATATCAACGAAAGAAAAGGTGGTGCAATTCATATCAGTATGCAAAATAAATAGTAAGCCTTGCTAATTTGGAAGAATATAAACATACCTCAATGCAGAACATATAAGCTGAAAGATGTTGTTGTTATTGTGGGAGGAATGGATGTCGCAACGCTAAAATAAAACTTCATAAAAACAGGAACTCTAGATGTCGAAAGAACCATCAATACTTAAGTGCTAACCCTATTCATACGTAGTAAATAATTTGCGTCCCTTGCGTTACACACTCGTTGACGCCCCCAGTGTGTGGGTAATAGCTGTTAAGGTTTGGTGCTATGTGAAATTATTAATTTTAATTCAAAAAATGCACTGAATGAACAATAAAACTCATTAAAAAGCGTATCATTTTTTTTTTTTTTGTCTAACTGACGCCTCAGTTAGTTTAATTGATTATGGTGAAATTTATTCAAAGAAAGAAGAAAATATTTTTAATCCTTTACGAAAGATATACCCCGAACAACGGGTCTTAAAAAAAACTTGTATTTCTACATTTGTACTAACTTCTATGACTTACGATTGCAACAAATAATAAGTTACGGGGGTACAGCATGACTGTTCCCTCCCAACCTTCACCACTACAATCGCCTCTCTCTTTACGTCTCGGGATGAATAGGGTTGACATTTGTAAAAATAGAAAAATTTGCTGGCAAAAACGTTTCTTCCTTTCATAAATTGTTCAAAATATATTTCTATTATGCACGAATACAACTTACCCCTCATAATCCGAGAACGGGTAAGGATGCAAGAGAGTTTCAGATGATGTGAGGAAGTTCCAGAGTATGTGAGAGAGTTTCGGAGGATTTGAGCAAACCAAGAAATCTTTACAATCCAGACAGCTGAAGTATATCGCAGCAGTGTAGTGGTAAGAATTGCGTTTTTTTATTATTTTCTTTAAAACTATTTTTAAATTACATAGGTATATATATAATATTATAATTTATGAGCAATTTGAATGAATCTTTGGTTAATGAATTTATGAACTGTCAATGAACTGTAGATGACACCTCAAATTGAAAAATATTCTAGACCATGAAAGAGCAATTGAAGTAGAGAAGTCACAATTAGCAGGCTTGGTCATTTCTCTTAAAGGAAGGTCGAAGTCAATTCATGGATCAATCAAGAATTAAGTTCTGAAAAGGGTATTACCATTTAAGAAATTTCGAGTTAATTATAATTCAGTCATCCAAACTGCATTATATCACCTTCAAGGTAGCTCACATTTCATTTAGCAACTGAATATGTGCTCGGTCTTTAAGCTTACAGAAAAATCATCACAAAAGTCAACAAAGATGATAAGCATAAGGAAGAACTTCTTAGGTTTATTTAAAACAACGTTGTAGTACCTAAAAACGTATTTAAATAGATAATCAGAGTCGTTGTTAGGAATTAAAACAGCTAATTACTTTACAAATACGAGCTATAGCAAGGAAAAGAACTTTCTATCCCTACTGTGGCATATCATGTGTTTGTCTTCTAAAATTCAGCAGACAGCCACTGAATGTTATGTAACAAAGAGATCTAACCACTCTAAAAATTAGAGAATTATCATGTTTTTCACACCAAAAGGGCTGAGGCGATATACAAAATTATGTTGTCAAATTCAGGCATTATCAGAGGTTTTCCAAGACAAATTGCCAAAGTTCATTTCACGGTTGTGAAATAGTAATAATGATATTAACAAAGAACATGATGCAACTAACTTAATTTTAAATCTACATTTTCAGCTTGGCCCTATTCACAGAACTGATAGTAAATTGAATCAAGTCGGCCTGGAATCCATCCTTACTTAAATATATCATCGACATGGTATTCAAATAGAAAGGTCATTGCATGCACTAGCCAACAATTGTCTAATATGGAAAAAAGATGCTAACAATGTGAAAACGTTTACGGTGTAAAATGATTTCACTTATATTTATATGTCAACTTTGCATTTGGACTACAAAGATAAAATCACACATTTTCTTTGCGATGACCAAAGAAGAAATTGCCAATGAAAAAAAATGTTATGTGGCATTGAAAGCTAACAAAGTACTTGTTCTGATAACTGACACAATATCGCAAAAGTGGGAAATTGCTCTGAATGGGATAATAAAAGGGGGGATAAAGATTTTCTAATTGAAAATCTAAAAAAAGAAATAAGAAGGGAGAGAATAAGTTGTGAAATTTTAAATAGAAATATGTCCGTAAAATTCAAGAATTAAAGATAAAAGAAGCTTGAACTTATATTTATTGAATTTATGAATTTATATTTATTGAATTTATACTTATTGAATTTATACTTATTGAATTTATGAATTTATATTTATTTAATTTATATTTATTGAATTTATATTTATTGAATTTATACTTATTGAATTTATATTTATTGAATTTATTCTTATAATAGAGTTGCCGCCCGATAAGTGGAACGTTCATAGAAACACAAAAATGATTTCACTTAGCGATCGTTTCACTTATCCAAATATATCGAAAGTGAAAAATACAGATTGGAAATTTACAGATTAAACATAGCGACTTTAATTCTTTTGAGGACACCTTACTTTCTTTTAATTATTTGAACATTCTGTCTTTAAAGACGTTTTAATTCTCAAACAAAAGTTTAGTTAAAAAACTTTCTTTTTGATGCCTGTACGGATGACATGTTGTCTTCAGAAAAAAAACTGTTAGTTTTAAAAAATCCGTGAACCATATCCACAATTTCTACTTATTTAGTTTTCACTTATCTAAGGAAATTATAAAAGCTTGAAAAAAGACCAATGCAAGGAACCTGCGAACATGGTTCCACTTATATAAGGTTTCACTTATGACGAGTTCCACATGTCGAGCGGCAACTGTATACTTAATCATACTACCCAGCAGCAGCATTAGCAGTCCATGTTGACAGTCAGGATTAGCCAAAACACGCACCGGTTCACTAAAATGAAAAAACAGATGATATTTAACTACTCAGAAAAAATATATGCTTAAAAACATGTTAAAAGGAACAAAGATTCCTAGCACTTTTTATAAATATTATCGTTTGTCTCAACCCATAGACAAAAATGCTATTTATGTCTTACCAGATTTTCTGGATGCACATTGGAAGGATCACGGAAACGTTGGAAACTTCTAGCGGAGTTGAGAGCTTCTTTCAACTGGATCAGTCCAGGCACGAAGGAAAAGATTGTGAGAAAGATGAAAAGTGCAGTGGTGGATCCAGGATATTAAAGAAAAACTTTAGTACTGGAGAAAGTAATATTGATTTTGCTAGTCACAGTGATATCGAGAGTGATAATTCGATTAACCAAATATGTATCTTGCTGTAATTTCGCTATTCCTAAATCCACCACTGCATTATAGCTGGTGATAAAACCCTGGTTTAGTAAATATAAAGATGTCTCGTAACTTCTGATGTAAGATAGATTACCGATTGTACAAGGTTACGTTCAAATAGCCAGTTCTGCGGACTGCAAATTGAATCTCATTGCCACGAAATTACTGTAGTAGCAATGCACAAAGTTGCTCTACTTCTATATAAAATTTGTTACAAATAAGATTTTTATGGACATCAATATAAATTGATAAGTATCTGACAATGAAATTTTAATTATCCAGAATTGATTTTCCGGAAAATATATAAAGATAAAGTTTCTTTGCAAGAAAAGAACTCATTGATCAAAATGATTATTCAGAATCTTTTTAAATGAATAAAGCGAGTGCAGAGTAAAACTAGAAAGACGAGTTTAGAAGAAAAGACGCTTTTTGATACCGAATTTTTATCCTTGAATACTTAAATATTATTTAGATAAAATCTTGATTAGGATCAAGTAAATAGGTTATAATGTCGTTAAAGTTAAGTTAATGTAGATACGCAAAAAATATAACAGATAAAAAGTTTGCCTTTAATGAGATCGGGCGCAAAGAGAAAATATATTTAAGGTTGAACGTTGAAATAGATAGCAAATTTCAGTTGTCACTAACGAGAATAATAAGCGTGCTGTCATTATGGTAAAATTATATTTCAAAGATGAGTATTTAAAATTTAAAGTTCGGTACTTAAATGCTTTAATACTCATGAAACTTTTAAGGAACATTTTTTCTACAAAATTCAACCTTTTGCAAACAAGTCGAAGATGTTCCCATGATGATCTTTTCTCCAGTCTTATTAAGTCAAAACCTTGCTCGACAAATGAGGTTGAGTCCCAAGATGAATTAGAAACATTTAAGAAAAATACAAAAAAATAGAAAACATGAAGGCTTTACGCAAATTTTGTGTTTCTTGCATAAAAGTGTTATTTTGTAATGTATCAGTTAAGGTGCACAAAATATAGGATAGATAAATAACTTTACTTCTGACGAGAACTATCGCCTAAAACATAAATGAATCAGAATGCCAATTTGAAGTAATTATTTTTTCATGCATAAAACAATGTAAGTCGAAGAAAAACTTTTAATTTAGAGAAAATCATTGTTTTGTCCGTGTAGAGAGATTTATCTTATAGAATGATTTTCGTATCGGAAAGAAATAATGTAATATATGAGTTTATAATAATAAAAACGGTTCAAATAATGTATATATAGTAGGCAACAGTAGAAAGATTAAGCGCAGGGTTTTTTCACCAGCTATGAGATAAAGAAGAAAGAAGAAAATAGAAGTTAAAAATGGAACATAAAACATATAACAAATAACATAAAACATAAAACATGGGGAGTAAACACCGTCCCATTTCACCCTATTCGGTCCGGGGTGAAGGTATTGGAGAGGGAGGCGGATTCCGCCTCCCCTGCTGTTTATTTGTAATAACTCTTTGTTGCTGTGCTGCATGATTGTGATACTTACTAACTTTCCATATTTATCTATTAGACACCTGCATGTCAAGTGCTTAGGTAGACAAAACCTTATTATTACTATCTCTTACAAGAAACTGATAAAAACTGTGAAATACGTTGTATGAGGTTAACTATAGAAGAGTTGTGTTAAAAATAGTTGCGGTATTGATAGCTGATTGCGGTTGATGAAGTAAAATATGATTTTCTTGGTGGCAGAGGGTGGTTTTCTGTAAATGTAAAATATGATTTTCATAGTGCCACTGTGTAATTTTCTGCTAATAATAACAAAAAAATTTCTTGGTGGAAGAGATTATTTTATTTTAATGTAAAATATAATATCAATATTTCGAGGTGGCAGAGAATGGTTTTCTGTTTACAACGATGTAAAATATGATTTTCATGGGGGTAGAGGAAAATCAATAAAACGATCTACAACCTTTCCATCATGACCAGTGCCTCTTACAACAAAACTTTTTCTTTGTTATTAAAATGAAAAACTAATGATGATTGGAAGAAACAGATTGCATTATGGATTGAAATGACCACTCTTGGCCGAACTAAAAAATCCAGCTCTAGCACCATCCCTTGACGGTAAGGTTTAGGAAGTAGCTTTGGAATTACCATCAACGAACATAGTTAAGGTCGATGAATTAGAACTAATCATTTAACAATTGAATAAGATATGTAAAAAAGAGAAAAATTAAAGGATTCATCAATTTGTGCCTTTAGTTTGATATAAGATTATATAAAACAAAAACCTGCAAGACTACTATATGAAATGACGTCATGTGATTTATAATAAAGTGCGTATTGAACTAACTAAATTATGTGCCTATTATGCTCCCCAGTTTACGAGTTACAACAACTCAGCATTAAAACAGAGCCTACTTTTTATGAAAAAGACAAATTGGATGAAGATGACTCCAACTAAAGAAATTATCGGTAACACGATGCACTATATGCGATAAATGACCAGATGGAAACTCCTAAGACAATGATGCTCTTGTTATTGTCAATGAAATAATCTGGCATTAAAATGAGAACATGCATTTCAAGCAATTACAAAGTTTAGTTACTAAGACCCGAAACAGTTGTCTGCTTGGTTGTGGAGCCAAAAGATGGAAGAAAAAGAAATTTATCTGAATACCTACAGTCCTTACCTATTTACTAACTAACTAAAAGAATTGCCGCTTCTTTTATGAACCGTGCATCAAATAGAGCTCAAGACAACTTCAAGCAAACACTCCACCATTCCACTTACAAATCCACTTACAAATCCCATCTTAACTAATTGCAACAATAGATTCTCAAAAACTATTGACAAAATCCGAATGTTAAATGAAACTATGGTTGTTCGACAACATCATCAGTTTGCACAACCTTGATGTAAACAATTATCAAAACTTAAGACTAAAACAGGAATTACATAGTGTAACAATGCTGATTTGAGAAATAAAATAACTAAAGATTTCTGAAAACGCATTATTGTGACTCATGGCATTATTTATTTATTGTTTGACTTTATGAATAACACACATACTCAATGTAATATTACGATAGGACTACCCTCAATCATTCTACAACTCAAGTAAATGAAGTTTAAGCAGATATGGTATTTTGGACAAATTTCGATCTTGTGGTGTCACAAAAAATGCTGAAATAAGCAAAGTATTTCGTTTCTTTCATAACAAACTGTAAGTGTGCCATATATGATTCAAATAACCCTCAATCATAATATGTTTGAGAAACCCGGACCGAATAGGGTCAAGCTTATGGTGATTTATACTTTTAACCATTTTACAATGAGTACCACTAAACATTTTATTAATACCATTGCTATTATTCTTATGCAGGAGAAAAGCATTGCATCCCTGCATAGAGTTTTGTATTGACACACAAATGTGATGATTTGCCCAGTAAGTTATGTAACAAGAAAATGATGCACCTCGCTAAAGAGGTGGATGCACGCAGATGTCACGTCTGTGTAGTTAGTTCAACAATGCTTTGACTTAGCGTATTAATCTTGCATTTACTCCTGTACAGCGTCCTGTAACATACCAGTCTGTCAAAGATGCTTCAATGAAACAGATAAAGAGATTTATTGCAGCGAATATAAATAATAAAACCGCTCTTTTATACGCATATTAAGCTCTTGCTCTCGTTGACCAAAAATTCTTGAATGTTAAGACTACAAGAAATCCAACGCAATATAAAAAAATAAATATTTTTTTAAAAGTGCCAATACAGAAAAAAATTATCACCTGTTTACCAATAATTCTTCCTGTTCTAATACTTAAAAGCGTGTTTTCTTACGAATTATGGTAGTGTGTAAAATTTATAATTATGACACGTGTGGTTTTATAAAAAACAACGGCAACAAAATTTGTTTAAGAAGAAATTTAAAGTTAAAGAAAATGGTTTTTCACCGAAGAGTTTCAGTAAATACTTCTGTTTCTGTAGGCTTTTCCGGAATCTCATTTAAATAAATCGAAGTTTTCCGAAAAAAGATGTGGCTTGGCAATAGTTGACGTAAATTTGTCCAACCAGTCACCACGACATATTTCAGTGGATGCTTTTTTTCACTAGTGAATGGACTTTACATTTTCATAGATAAAAATCAGACTTTGATTATGTCCAGCAGTTCAAAAACTTGTCCGTCTTTCATTTATTTAATACTATAAGTTTTATAAACTTTTCTATAGGCTTTTCAATGATGGACGTGCCACTAGATCACCGAAATTTGAGAAACTTTTTGGCCAATCGACAATTTTTATATAATAAACTTTTTTATAGATTTAAAACACTTTTGTAATTATTGTCTGTCAATTCTTTAGCTTTCTCTAAACATAACACACACAGTGAAATTTCAACGTTTCATCGTTACGTCAAATTTTCATTTCTACAGAAATAGCTGTCTTCTGCGTCGAAAAATTGCGTGGAAAATATGGTCGTTGACGGCTTTTTTAAAAACAACGTATATTTAAAAATTGTTGTAATATTAAGATTTATATAACATATTTTGAAATCATTATTTACGCAAAATGAATAAATATGATTAATATGTACAATTCACGCATTTATACTTTTGTGAAGATATTTTTGGTTTGCCAAATCTCGATATCTGTACCTCAAACGAAAGAAAATGTCAAACCTAACGCTGATAAACTTTTTATACTATGTACTGGAGTTCTTGTCCGTTAGCTCGCGAGAATGATGTGGAGAAAGATTTATTCGATATTTCATTGAATTTCATTAATAAGGATTTCTAAGTAACTCAGTATACAGACATTAACTCGTTGCTTCTCGTTAAACTTTTTATAACAAGTTATATCAATTCAATTTTCTTCCACTTACCTACTTTTTTTCGTTTTATCGTCCAGTTCATTGGGAAATCCAGATATCGAGAAATGCCATAAGCTTACGAAACACAGACTGGACCATGTTAGGGCGAGCCCCCTTAAAAAATGTTTTTCTACCTTTGACTTGAAAAGTACCTTCGTTGCGAATGGAACCTCTGATGTCTTAACGAGACAAAAATGTTATTCGGAAATACTACTGATAATGTATGCCAAAAACGAATTAAAGTTCTTTTCTGAATTTTGTGTGTTCAACGACTTAATTTCAGTCTCTTTGTTAGTTTAAATTTTTTTTTTGAAATTTTGACATTAGTCATATTTTTTTTTGATTTTTTTTTACATCCCTTTTTTTAGAATTATTTGTAATCAATTTTAACGCGTCTTTTGTATGACGCAATTTCGCAGATATCTCCAGTTCTTGTTTCGTAAAGTTTTTATAAAACAGAAGCCCAGCCGTACAAAAATTAATCGAAATCGTAAACACCATAAGAATCCAATATAGTTTTTCAAATTTAGGATGGAAGAATTATCGATAAACAGATTTCTAAAAATGATTAATAAAATAAGATTGCAAACATAAAAAATCCTTAACAATGAATTTTTTGAATGAAACAAACAAGAACTTGTAGACACGAGGACACAAGCCTTTAACACGTACAGAGGAAAACCTAACTCCGGTACTAAAGTAAAAATACTTAAGGTGGATGTACACCAGCATGACATTTGTGGTAAAAGATCTGAATTACTTTTAATAGTGTATTGACGATATCATCTCAAGATACTGATATTATCAGAAGATAACATCGCAAAAGATAACGTTTGATTTCTTTTCTGGCGATTGCAAACTTTACGAAAATACTTAGTTTTGTAGTATTTAATTTCTAATTTATTTACAGATGGTGCACTAGTGTAAAAAACGCCCTCCCTCCAGCTTATTTGATTAGGATATGAAAGCATACGACTAAATTAAAAGATTGCCGCGATTATAATCTGCGTGACAACTCACGGTTATCAGTAGGTAGTGAACAAATGGAGTATGCAGTCGCTTTAAACGAACAAAAATTTTTCTTTTTTAGTTATTGTTTGGAAAAAAAGTAACTCCTTCACGCAATAAAATGATTGAAAATAAAATCTTTTTAAATATGTAAAACTGAAATACTTACAAAGGTTTTTTTGAGATAAAATAGGCTTAGCTTTTGGATTTATGGCATGCTTGACGAAGAACTTTTGATCGATTAATGAAATACGATTTTTATCCGTAAGCCATCAAATACTTTCGTCGTAAATTTATAAACTGGCTAAGTTGTTTAACTTCTTATCAAATCTGCAGAACTTTAGTATACTCTCCTAAGACGGCTTCGTGTATCATGTAGCCATTGAAAGGTGTTAAAACAGACCGAAAATGGTGGAAACCTCCTGATAAATGACAAGAAAAGTAGATATTGTTGTTGCTATGTAGTTTATTTAAATTTTGGTGAAGAATAAGAAATGTTCCCATTTTTTACTAGTCCACCATACAAAACAAGTTGGAACGTATTTTGAATTTCAAAATACTAATTTAAATAAAAAGAATGTTTTTCTATAACCATTTTGGAGTGTACTAAGTTTGAAATGCAACTAAATTGATGCGTCGACAATAATTCATTTTAGCAAATTTTTGTAAAATTTCACATTATCAAGTATTTATGAGTTTACATCAAAGCAGCCTAACTTCGTTTGCCCCCTTTTTAAAGAATAGAGGTATCTTACTATGCAAAACGGTTGATGAGTTATAGGATATACAATTTATAACTGTTTTTGTAACCAAAGATAAAAAATAATTATTCTCCTTACTAATGAAACGTGGAAATTTTTGACATTTTTATAAAGAAACATCTCTTGAGTTCCAGTTATACTTTCCCACAACTTATTAGAATATATAAAACAAATATGGACAAATATAATATGTTAAAACTCAAAAAATCAAGACAATTAAAAATTGATTTTTAAAATGAATAAAGACCTCAACAAAAATTAATTACAGAAGTTTCTTGATCTTAAGTCACTTTTCCCTGTTCCAAATTTCGTTTTTCGACCATCTGTGAGCCTTACTACCAAAGAAAATTCATTTGCTTTTTATACCGCAGAATCAGAAATAGGCCCATCTTCATTCATTTCAATTTCTCTATTTTGTAATTTTTGTTTTCTCACCTTTGACAACTCAGGTACAAAATTTGTATAATATAGTTTGGCATGACAATATAACTGAGACACGAATATCATAAGCCAGGGTACATTCACCTTGAATACCTAAGTTAAAAGATAGTGTAGTTCAGTAAACTTACATTATTTTAAAAAGAAAGTTGAAACAAGAAATAAAACAGCATTTCCTCTTTATTTGAAATCAAAATTGTATCTCTTCAATATTTTTATGCGGTTATAAGAAATAAGTTTTTTTTGCATCATGAGCCAGTGAAGTTTTACCAAAGTCCGTCAAAACATTTTATTGTCTGAGAGTGAGTCTTCTAATTAAGAATAAAAAAACACTTGAAGTTCAAACTCTTTGTTGGAGTAGAATGATCTTAAGAAAGTAAAAAGCGAACAAGAAAGCCTGGCATTAAAGAAATTGTAACAATTGAAGAGAAATTGAAAAGAAGGACGAAAAACATGTTGTTTGCCACTGATCTTTTGAACCTAACTTAGCTAACTACAATTCTGAACATAGATTATTACAAAGGAGGGAGAAATTAAAAGCTTGTAGCCACAAACAATTGAGAAACAGTCTCTAACAAACAGCCAAACTTGTCGCATTTCACTTGTATTTTTCACACCGGATCTTTTATTTGGTTTTAATCAAATTATTTAGTTAGTTCCAAAACATGAAAGGGTACTAAATTTTGCAGACGTCAGCGCGCCTGTAAATTAAGATATTTTGTGCTTTTCTTGCAGACGTTACAGAGAGTGCGACGCATTTTTACGTTGATTACTCGATCCACAACCCTGCCTAAGTAATAAGGTTCAATGATCTTTTGTAATACTGTGTCTGGAATTGTAGGAAGTAAGCAAGTGATGCGTTTCGTTATTGGTAAATTTATAAACATCGTCTGTACCGGACGGAAAAAAGCACTTTCAACAATCAAAAGCTGAAAAACAAAAATAACATATCAATCAACAACTGAACACGGCGTTTTTGAAAGACTTATTTTTAAAAAAGAGAAATTAAAGTTAAGAAAATTCACTCAAAGTATAGCTATATAAAGAAATGAAAAAAAAACTTATTGCTTTGACCTCTCAACTGTGTAAATGTAAAAAACGTATGTCAATGCATCATGTATCATTGATTTAAAACATTTGATAAAACACTTAAGAGGAGATCTTGTTTTCATAATGCATCTGAGAAGGACAGAGACCCGGATTCAAAGCACTAGAATTACTTTCGTTTTTATTGTTTAAGATAATGAATCAAAAGCTTGTTTTCTCCACCGATTTTGAAAACAGACTTTTTGTACAGAAAATTTTTACCATTTTTAGTTAATAGTCGCAAATTCACCGATTTTATAAATACTATATAAAAATATCAGTATTATTAATTTAGCACATGCTTTGGATCGCCCAATATTCAATTACTTTTTAAAAAGACAAAAACAGAAGATAATAGAACGAGAAGAAATTGTCCCCTTCCCCTTTACCTTCTCTCCCTTATATAGTAACAGCTAAGGCAAGTAAACAATATTTAACATGATTAGAACAGAATACATTAATTACTTTTTTACTGAAATCTTTTGTCACAATAAAAAATATGATTCTCATCTGATTCTAGCTGATAATGCAGAAGTAAGCAAAAAAATCTTCAATATGTTAATACAACAAAAACAATAGTTAAAGCATTCCTCTGATGTGTGTTACCATCTGTATTAAACGGTAATTAGATATACTGTAAATGCAATGCATGATCTTTTTCATGTCATGAAGCTCTGACGGAGATAGGTAAGTCAGCAGTCAGTTTGAACAGGACAGCAGGATTAAAGTGATAAGCAACTCAGTGTTGCGTAAACTAAACATGTTAGACATCTGCTTGCATAAACCTGCATAGCGGATGTGCATGAATTTCTTACTGCAAACTCTTGAACAAATCAAAGCATTTGTACTACAGTATAAAACTTTATGTAAGGATGCGTACTTTCTCAAACATAAGAACAAATTGCAAGGTATTAGTAAAACATCCAATAGCACTCAAAGTAAAACAAGAAAAAAATATAAACCACCATTTCTTATTATCCTAATTAATTAATGTAATAATTTACCGCCTCCAAAATCCATTGACCCATTCACGCAGGTCCCTTAATGCTTGACCAACCGACCAAGCATTATCATGGGGAACCCGACGTGGAGGAGGCAATGGATTTTGGGGAATAATATTGGGACGGTGGTATGGGAGTGGACGGGGTACAATGCGTGTGTGTATAGAACGGCGAGGAACAATAACAGACGATAAAGAACGTGTAGAGGATGGCGGTGTTTGCAAAGGTGATTGTGGTGGTTGTGGCGGTGGCCTTTGTATTGGTGGTGGTGGTGGTGGCCTTGGTAGAGGTGATAGTGATGGTGGTGCCCTTGGTGGTGATGGTGGTGCCCTTGGTGGTGATGGTGGTGCCCTTGGTGGTGCCCTTGGTGGTGCCCTTGGTGGTGCCCTTGGTGGTGATGGTGGTGGTGGTGGTGGTGGTGGTGGTGGTGGTGGTGGTGGTGGTGGTGGTGGTGGTGGTGGTGGTGGTGGTGGTGGTGGTGGTGGTGGCGATGGTGGCGATGGTGGCGATGGTGGCGATGGTGGCGATGGTGGCGATGGCGGCGATGGTGGTGGTGGTGGTGGTGGCGGCAGCGGCATCGATATCGATGCCACTGTTGAATCACCACCACCGTGTGAATGAGTTCGAAATTGACGCAGTGTAGGAAGTAATGGGGTGGAATGTTGAGGAGGAATTGTGGGTGGCCGTAAGGGTGAATATGGAGGCGAATATGGATGGTGTCGTAAGTATGGATGCAATTGTGGACGGTGAGAAGACTGACGCAACGTAGACGAAGACAAGGACGACAACGACACAGACGGTGGAGACAACAATGACACAGCAGGAGTTGACGACACAAAAGATGATGAAGAAGATGAAGACAAGAAGGATGAAGAAGTGGATGAAGAAGTGGATGGAGGTGTTTGAAGAAGTGAGAAATGCAAAGAAGAAGGTAAAGATGAGGACAAAGAGGACGATGAGGAAGGTGCAGAGGAAGACAAAGAGGTTGAAGACGAGGAAGACGAGGAGGTAGAGGATGAGGAGGCAGAACATAAATTGGAAACAGATCTTAGGCGTGCCCTGGTTTGATCCCTCCGTTGAAAGTCTTGCTCTATTGCCTAAGTAAGAAAAAGGAGTTCATTTAGACTTAAACATCGAATCGTGCCGAAACCTTTTTCAGCGTAAAGCAATATCAGTATTTACAATATCAGTTTAAAGCAACTTTTTCTGCAGCAAAAGACATGTCATTAAATATATAGCATGTTTTAATGACTTCAAGACATATAACAAGAAATATTTTAGTGTCTCTAGTAACCATTTGTGGATACTTCTTTTTTCCTATCCGTGTTCCAAGAAGCGTTTTTACCTTCGGGAGCATGTAATTGACATTCAAGTAACTTTTAACTGGCGTGCATAGGGACTGCTATTTGTAGCTATTGCGTTATCATACGCTTTTAATCAAATTAAAATGGGCAAGGTTGCAAATTTTTCTGGAACTATTCGCACAAGAGAGATATTTTCGCGAAAATAATTGCCGCAATTTTAAGTCAAAATAAATTAAATTCCGCAAAATCCGAAATCGCATTAAAAAAGCAACACGTACTCTGCGCGGTCACTCACCAAAGCGACAAAATTCTCCACTGCTAAAGGAATCTTAAATATTTTGCAGTATTAAGAAGCGCGTAAGTTTCTACCGATTTGCTAAGAGATTGAAATTGATTTTCGTCCGTAACGCCGTGAAAAAATGCTAAACTAAGGTCCTCAAAAAAATAAACTATTAGTCGAGTTTTTTTCTAGCACAGCCTATTATATCTAGCAAAAATTGGGGTTAAAGGTTCCATCCAAAGTTGAAAAGTGAATGAAGAAAGCGATTTTTCTACTGTGTACTAATCCTCACATGAAGTAACAAAACATCCTTAAACGCGTAAATTACGTTATTACGTTTACGTTTTTTGTCGCTACGATGTTAATTGTCTTTTGATCCCGTTGATTAAATGCTTTGATTAATTATAATTGACCTAAAACCCTTTCAACCTTATTTCTATGTTTATAAAGAATCTGAGAGTCGTGGATGCCTTCTTTCAGGAATAGTTGTTAAAAATAAATGTACCTCAACACGAGTCTCCAATGCACGAATCCGATCCTCCCTTGCATCCAGGTACCTCCTGAACCATAACGGTGTGCGCTAAATAATGAAGGATAAGTTTTAAATACATCATTCATTTTATTTATAAAAATTTAGTCAGAAGCATTAACAAAGAGAATACGTTAAACTTACTTCAAGCCAAGGCTGAAAGTCTTCCGGTGGATCCAGCCTAGTGAAAGGGGAAAAAATTGTCAATCGTAGAATAGAAGCTCTGTGAGAGCAATTTGAGGCCTGTATTATAGATTAAAAACTCGCACGAATGCGTTTTCATGAAAAAGTGTAGTAGGTTGAGTCAAATTAGCGAGACTCGTTGCATCACGTAAACGCGCGAAAAGAAATTTATAATTATGATAAATTCGCAGAAAAAAAGTTATACATACGGAATAACATAGAACTGCTCAGCTGCTGCGGGTGCAACAGGAGCTGCAGGTGGTGCAGCTAATGGTGGTGGTGGTGGTGGCGGTAGCGGTGGTGCAGTTACACTTGGTGGTGCTGGCGCCAGTGGTGGTGATGGCTCCCTAGGTGGTGCTGGTTCCGGTGGTGGTGGTGGTGCTAGCTCTGGTGGTGGTGCTGGTTCTGGTGGTGGTGGTGGTACTGGTGGTGGTGCTGGTACTGGTGGTGGTTGTGGTGGCTCTGGTGCAGCTGGATGTGGGGGTGGTGATGGTGGTGGTGATGGTGGTGGTGATGGTGGTGGTGATGGTGGTGGTGATGGTGGTGGTGATGGTGGTGGTGATGGTGGTGGTGATGGTGGTGGTGCTGGTGCAGCTGGTGGCTGCGGTAGTGGTGGTGGTGGATCTCGGTTTACTCTCCTCCTCCGTCGCTCTCTCACATAAACTGGCTGGCCATCATTTGGTCTACAAGAAAGAAATAATGTATATAATGTATTGAACGAAACAAATTATGTGTATTAAGTGTATTTCTGAGAATCAAACACCAAAAATAATTTCCTACAATATATATCCAACGCTTTTTTACGAAGATGCCTAACAAACTGAATTGTCTTTCGGATGCTAAATTCTACAATAACTCTTTTCATACGAGAGCCAAAATATAGCCTTGTTCAACAAACGATCGCAAAAAATCACTACAAACTTAAGAACAGCTTAATTTTGTACAATTGTTTCAAGAACGTTGTTCCAGAAAAAGATTGTACTATTCTATTATACTTCTTTCGAATATTGGTTAGCGTGTCCTTTATTTAATGTAGCTAGTTTCTTCAAATACTAGTACAAAAAGATTTCTGAGGTAAGAAAGTTGAATACTTTATGTAAAGCATGCATTGGCGGTGGCTGATATAAAAAAAATATAGCAAGAAAAATACTTACGCCACTCTCTTGACTGCTCTTCTCGGATTCTAAATTGATAAAAGTGTCGATAATAACTTTATGATAAAGTTCTGTAAGGAGAAAATAATTTTATGTTACTTACCCTTCGGACGTTGTGATACACAAGGTATCGTTGCCCATTCCTCCACACTTGTTCTTGCTGTGGTTGTTGTTGTGGTTGTTGTTGTAGATCTTGTTGTTGTTGTAGATCTTGTTGTTGTTGTTGTTGTGGTTGTTGCGCTTGTTGTGGTTGTTGCGCTTGTTGTGGTTGTTGCGCTTGTTGTGGTTGTTGCCCTTGTTGTTGCGCTTGTTGTTGCCCTTGTTGTTGCGCTTGTTGTTGCCCTTGTTGTTGCGCTTGTTGTTGTTGTTGTTGCGCTTGTTGTTGTTGCGCTTGTTGTTGTTGTTGCTGCGCTTGTTGTTGCGCTTGTTGTTGTTGTTGCGCTTGTTGTTGTTGTTGCGCTTGTTGTTGTTGTTGCGCTTGTTGTTGTTGTTGCGCTTGTTGTTGTTGTTGTTGCGCTTGTTGTTGTTGTTGCACTTGTTGTTGTTGTTGCGCTTGTTGTTGTTGTTGTTGTAGATCTTGTTGTTGTTGTGCTTGTTGTTGTAGATATTCTGGTTGTTCGTTATTCTACAAAAAAGTATGTATTATAAGACAACAAAACATCGCAACACAGACACTGTGTGCGTGTCTGTAACAGGCAAAGTGATGAGTTCATTATCCTTTGATGTAGCCGAAATTTTCTTTGAAGTTGCCGAAAAAGTATGTCTATTTTGTCAGCGGATTTATTTTGTTTACGTCACGTGATGAAACGACTTAATTTGATTTGCTGAAGTAAATTTAACGGCTAACTTTCGGAAAATGGTTACCCTCGACACAAAAGAACAACAAAAGAACGATCCTTCCATCTTGAAAAAAGTGCAAAAAATAATAAAAATTATTTTTAAAAACAAAAGGAAATTTAAGTGAAAAATTAAAAGTAGAAAAGTGAATTTGTAAGCTTAGATAATTTACTTTATAAGTGAAGATGGAGCTAGAAGTGGTGAAGAGACGTTAGAAGTAGAAAATAAAGACTAGAGTTTAAAACAGATTTGAATTCACAAATAGTAGGAGCTTTATAAAAAAGCTGGCTAGCATATTTTTTTGCATAATTAATGTCTCCCCTGGTGCGTAACTAATTCATTTTTACCAAAATTCAAAACGCTACATAAAGCTGTTAGCTGGCTGATTTACAACGTGATCATATATACTGCAAGTCTAAAAGAGGTATCCATTGAAATGTACCGTGACATGAAATAGTTAGATATTTTGGCATATAATATCGATATTTTTAGTTTTTGTTTCACTTTTTAATGCTGCAGGAGTAAGAATATGCCATGTCAAGATGCCCGTAGAGTATAATTTTTTTTAAATTTCCTGTGAACTTTGCAAGAGCGCCACATGTAATGCGACAATTTATATTGTTTGTGTACCTGACGATGTAAAATTTTATTTACGAAAAGCTTCGTGTATTTTATTGTAAATTTTATGTCTTTTATATAATAAACTGTTTTTGTTTTTTATATTTTGTAATCCAATGGAATGAACTGATTTTTGTTTATTTGGATGTGCTCCTCAAAAACAGGTCTATTTTATATTTCTGTAAACTTTTATGAGAACGGACCGTATATAATGTTTCCAAAATAATGATCTTTATTGATTCCACATTTTCTCCTTGCTCATTGCTTTTTTGATACTTAGATTTGAAAATTGTTGGTAAAAGACAGTACGAATCCAGTTAATTTTTACATTTTGATTGGGTATACTTATGGGGGAAAGGATGGTATGCAACTGAATAAACGATTTTTCTAAATTGCAAAACTATGCCTTTTTTGTATAAGCTGTTGTAAAAACCTTTAGTGTAAATGCAATGCATAAGAAACCTATTTTAAGTGACTTGTGCTTGCTGTTGCCAGCCTTTTTTTTGACACGTAATCACTTAATAAGATGGAAATATTTATTAGCATTTTCCTTTGATGTCGTCGAAAAAGATATGTCTCAAATGTTAAATTTTTTGACGTAACAGCACTACGTCACTAACACTACTTTAACGTCAATATCTTTCATTTTTAGAAAGATTGCATAAAAATTTTATAGACTATAATTTTTTTATTTTGGCAGACCTTCCTGACGTCAGCAAAATTTATCAACCTTTTTACTTCCTTAACCGTTCGTCAAAACCACATAAATCTAAACAATATTTTGATCAGTGTTTTAGGCTCTGCGCAATAGAGGCAATGGGTACATAAATTTCCAAAAAAATACTTTTTGTGTCTTGACCCGTCCTTGCTGATGTTATCAAAATTAAAGTGATGGTTTTCTTTTTCATTGCTCCCCTGCCAGGTGGATTTCTCCGAAGGCCTCATCGACCAGTACAATAATGAATGGTAACATAATTTTGTGGACGTCAATCAAAGTTACTTTAAATTGATTCTTACAACAACCGTGTCACAAGTTGTTTTGGGAAGTCCACCAGTGTACCTAATTTACATGTAACCACTGCTTAAATTAATTTCTTTAGACAAACAGTTGCATTAAAAATTTAACAGAAATGTATGTGTTCAAAAACAACTGATATTATGCTAAGGAATAATTACACACAAGGTAAAGACTTGAACTCAAATTGTTGAGCTGACTTGTTACGGTCAGCTATACAACAAAAATATCATGTCATTGATAACCTCAATGAAGGTAAAACATTAAAAAATAGTGGGCTCCAAGATTTATAAAGCTCAAAGAATTTTAGAAACTTTTTAAGACTGAACTTTTTGTAGCTTTTGTCGAAGAAATAAAACTTAAAGCGTAACTGAAAAACGAACTTCTATTTTTTGAAGTATTTATGTATATAATTCTAAAAGGAATCCTAATCACACAAGGTTAATGAAAAGTCATAGTTATTCATTAAATAAAACTTACCATATTGGACAAGTTCTTCAAATAAAATATTTTGAAATTTTATAATGACTGAGGAACAAGTTTTTATGCAGTTAGTTGTTTTTATACCGTAGTACAACGCTTAGGGAATTGTACATTTACGCCCATGCCTGGTTTTCACATGCAGATCTCTGAATAAGAATAAAAAAATCTCTGAATAAAAACATCCACCAAAATTTGCATAGAGAGATTATCGGGAAAGTCAATAAATATTATAAATTATTAGTTTTTTCACTTCCATTTGAGTCATTAGTAGCGATATTGTTTTCGTTACACAAAGAACAAAAAAGATAAAAAAATTCTTTCCGCTTCCGGCAAAGAGTCAGGTTCCTGGGAACGAGATGTCTCATGCATGTGCTGTGAAAGCACGTTTTAAAAGGATGTTTCAAAATTTGGGGACAATATCAAAAAAGCGTTATTTCGGTATATTTCTTTTTCTGTAACTAAAATGTTTCTTCAATGTGATCATGGTATTAAAGATATTCGACACGATGACGGGAAAGAAGTGACATTAACTGAGTTCTGAACAGAACATAACATGATTTACGTATAAATACATTTGACGAACCCATGTAAGTTTGGATAGCAGCACTGACTAAATGTTCCATCACAGAAACGTCCGTTTTTGAGTTCCCCGCCAGCTTTAATGCATCTAATAGTAGCTAACAGTAGCTTCTTAGAGGCTACTAGGACTCAACCGAATATCTATGTGTATATGTAATCTCGTCATATTTTTAATTGAAATAGCCGCTATAACGTTTTAAAGAAGCAATCGAACAAGGAAAAGCAAAATTTATTGCGCATGTACAAATTCGATCACCGTTGCTCACTTCGACTGCATTCGCTTAAGTGGAAACCCTCCGTTACGCATGTAAGACTAATATGTTTTGCTGGATTAGTTTTTATTAGTAAAAAATTCGTGATTTTCTAAACAGCACTTTGAGTAACTGATTTCCCGTAGGAGGTTTACTTGATTGTTTGAAAAACATACGTAGCGTGAACTTTATGCACATTGGGGAGATTTTAACTTATCGTTAGTTTTGTTTAACTATGTATTGTCTGTATAAGTTAAAATATTATCAGGAGAGGATACTTTGATTTTGTGAACATTATTTCCTACGTTTTTCTTTGTTATCACCCGTTTACAAAGGGTTAGTAAAATAATTTAAAAAAGAAACAGAATTTATTTTTGCATGAAGAAAGAATTGATGACTATCACTGGTAATCCCTTACAATCCGAGTTTAACCGTTAGGGCTAGGGTTAGGGTGTGAAAATTTCCATTCAAGTTTAAATTTGTTGCGTTCTAAGAAAGAATGTTCAGGGAAAAACTTCTAGGAAATTTCTCTTAGCTATAGTACTTAACCTTTCCCCAACTTGTCTAAAAATGTTTACTTTCAGGATTGTAGACAATAAAAGTACACAAAGAACCATTACATTAAATTCATTAGAGGTTATCAATGTAACTGCATATTATTTTTTGTACCTATCTCCGGTTAAAAGTTCTATATCCAGAGCAGCTATAATTTGACTTTAGTTACATCCACATTATATCTTGTTTAATTTTGATGTGTACATATTAAAAACAAACTTAAATTAATGTGTTGTTGGCTAATAGGTTCTCAGTTATTCTTCTTAACTGGATTATTTAAAATATACTCTTCTAATGATAATAATCTAGTTAAGATTTTTTATTTAGAGAAACTAAAGCTGAATATCTTGCCGAAAAGTTGCTTATCATTTCTTTTTCATTCAAATTTTGTTAACAAGTATCAACTACCATTGCAAAACGCTGGAGATGATGACGGTTACAAAGTGACGGGAGCAACATCATCGCATTATGCGGATCCTAATCCTCAATTTATAACACCAGTGTGTATGCTGAGTTGACAATAAAAAAAGAACACGGACAACATTGTCTAACTATACAGAAGTCAACGTTTAATAAATAAATTCAAGTATGCATGCTTAATACGTCTAACATGACAGTCTGCATTATTATTTTGTTACTTTTTATTTAGACGTGTTTTCTTGTCGATTAAAAAAATTAAGTATCTTGTGAAAAACTAATAATTCAAAATCTTATACCTATAACGAAATATTTTACGAATTACATGTTTGATATTTCGTGTATTTCGGAAGGACATCTAATAACCTTTAAAAATGTAAAAGTTGCAATTAAATGGTGATGTATAATGCAGAGTATTAACCCTACGTAAACTGTTTAGTGGACCATGAAAATATGTGAAGATTGACCTTTGTCTACATTTTTTCAAAATAGAAATGACATACTCATCTGAATCATTTTCGCACATGTATGAGCTTTAGAGAAATCATTTTAAAAATCAAATTATACTAATTTTTTTCTTTAAAAAGTTTTATCGCCCCCATCTAAAATTCATAATCTCCTACACTCAGGAAGTATAGCTAACACAAAACGAGTTTAACGTTATTTTCTTTACATTAGTCTTAAACTACCCACAGTCAATTTTTTTTGTTATGGAGTCATGTACTGGACAAAAGTCACGCCATAAGGTGCCGTGTTGCGCAGTAGAGTGTCGAGATGAAATATATATTGTGCCGGTACAGAAGGGCAATAGATGGATGGGTAATAGAGAGACGCGATGCGTAATAGAAAGTAATGGTTGGACGCGTAAGTTCTGTTAACCGCCCAAAAAGTAGCCAATCCTGTAGTCATTCAATATGTTCTCTCCCGTGCTTGAATATAGGAGGTGCTCTTTTCCATTTTTAGGGAACTTTCAGTTAGAAAACAGAGAAAAAGTAAATAGTTCTAGCAAATTGTACATTTGAATAAATATCAACTTTGTTATGTGGATTTATCAACTATCTTATTATTTTATTTACGTGTACACGGTTACTTTTAGGTTGTAATATTGGCGTATATGTTGCTTTGCATTGTATTCAACTCAATTTCACAATACTACTTCGAATGATCAGTTGTCGGTGTCAAATCGGCACATATACTTGGTTTTACAGCTTTGCTGTTGATGTCTGCATAATGAGATATCGTTTTCCCTGTTTCGTCATAATCGTTAGTACTTTGATTTTTACTGCTTTGTGGAGGTCCCGTCCGGATCATGTTGACAATTATAAAACCTTAAAAAAAATAATAAAGCATGAATAAAAAAGGAAACATTTTATATGTGAAAATATAAGATTTTAATGTCCACAGTTTTATTCTTTTTCTCTTTCAAGAGTGTTTCTTAAAATGTTTGAACTGACTAGAAGAAAAAGGTAAGATAAAATTGAACTTTAAAAATGAAAATAATAACTATATCGTTGTATATCTTCCTCTCACAAATCTACGAAACTTGGCGCCTCTTTTATATTAAACTAGTCGATAATGAAAAAATGCACATAGGCAGGATAATATATAACACTTATACAGTTTGTATGAAAATACTATATTTTCAGCTGGTCAAATCTTAAATATTTATGCCTGGGTATTTGAGACTTGCAATCACAATTTAAGTCATTAAAAAAAAGATGACATACTGACATTTATGTTTCAAAATGACAAATATGATTGTATTTAAAATCAGTGCGATAACCGATGTGACGATCGCAGTTTTAATATTACTTGCAAATTGATGGCCACCTGATAGGGAAATATTTATTAATTGCAGAAAATAAGATTTCTGTGTTGGTGGATGTTACTCCTATTAACTTTTAACTCGAACCACATGACCAGAAAATATTATTTTCACTTTTATCCCGAATAAAGCATGTGTGGTATTAAAATGTTTTGAATATTTTTAAGAGAATGTGTATTATTTAACTCTTTGTCGTCGGAAAAATCGTGCATATCTTGAAAAAAAAATTCATCACTTTCGCTAAGAAATAACTGTAATTAAGTTTGGGCCCTAGAAAACTTTTTATAAAAAAACCCGTCATGTTTTAGAAAACCAATCCGGATGTTGTAAAAGCCACAAATTTTAAGACAGCCTTTCCTAAAGGGTTAACTAAAATTACACGTTATATGTATCGCTAGTATTGTTTTACGAGGTTAATACAGCTATTAGAAATCTTTCCAACCTTTCAAATTTCTCATAAAGTCTTTCTTAGTTCCTGCGGTTTAAAATACATTCTATTTGAAATCAACAAACTAAGGTTTTATCAACTTCTTTTTTACTCAAGATGCTTTTAAGAAAGAGGAAGGAACGCTACTTTAGTATACTAAAAGTGTGATTAACCATGAACTACAAATTGAATAAGCATTAGGAAAGTTTAAAATAAATTGAAACTATTTGATTATTAAATTTTTCAATCTCTCTCAATTTATTCGGGATTTCTTAGAAACTTCTATAACGACTTTAGCATATTTTCTAACCAATCCCTTCATAAATATATTATTACTAGTAGCACCTAAAAACATTAACATCTATTTACATGTCCTCGCTACTTTTCTTTCTGTATTCATCGTCGCAATAGTTCGGGTTGGAGTATTATCTGGTGAAGAGATAGTGGTGATAACTCTGCTAGCAAGCTTTACACCAATGTTTTTGTTGTATCATGCCCAAATAAGAACGACATCAATATCTGGTGAATTGCAAAGTGTAAGGTCTGCCTTAGAGGTGGTATAAATAGTCTCTCTACCAGAAAACTGCAAATGATAGGTGATATTACATTTTCCAGTATCTTCGCCATCCCAAGTGACACGAACACAACTTGCATTGTGTCTGTAAAATAACACGTTCGAAACCAGTGAAGGTACAACTATGAAATAAAACACGCAGAGAATTTTTTTCTTTTTTGAAAACAGAAAAATTATTTAAATAACCATATACTAACATTCATGCTCACATTCAACGACGATTCCATACTTCCTAATGTATTAGAAGTAACTAATGCAAGGTTTCTTCCACAATCTTCTAGTGATAAGTCGAGTGTTAAAACTGTATTCGTATTGTCTGATTGCATTATTAATAACAGAAAATTAGATGCAGTACTGAAGTTGTCCTCTCGCACTTCCCATTTCAGATTAAGTATTGGATATCCACATACCTGCGGCGCCACTGTTAAAATTGTACTTTCGGTTATATTATATTGATATTCATACTTAATGTCACAAAAGTTTGATTTACCTGTAAGAATAAAAAACATTATTTATCATGTGTTGCTAAATTATTTACAGAAAATGTCTGCTTTGCTAAAATAAATTAAAAAAGAGTTAAGTACATGGAACATAACTATGATAAAATATGTTCTAGACAATATAAAACCACAAGGGTTATCTAGTTTGTCAATGCAGTAGAAATGTGAAGAGCAGGTTCGAAAAAAATTATTGCAAAATAACACTGCAACTAAACTCATTCTTTTAGTTATCTCCCTGTCATCTCACCTGTGTATACTGTTACGTTCCAAATAGCTTAGAATCAAACGGAAATTAAATAGAAGAATTTACATAAAGATGCTAATTTAATTCAAGTTGCACAGTTTCCAACTGTGCAACGTGCGCTCTTGCCACTTCGAGATGTAGGAATTCTAATGACGCATTCGCAATTGGTTGGGTTTGAAGGACAGACTTCGTGATCAAAAAACAAATAGCTCCATTGTGTTCTTTAATTCACATTCTACTTAGGGGCTGTTTATATGAGAGGCGGGACGGACGATTGCCGGGACGGGACGTTTGCCGGGATCCCGCTCTCATTAATAATTATACTTAAAATCACTTTGCGTTTATATGGAAAATTTTTGTCCCGGGACAATTTCGTCCCGTCCCGGCTGAGCGGGATCCCGCTTGAGCTAAGCGGGATCCCGGCTTAGGCGGGACGTTTTTTTCCATATAAACACACCGTCCCGGGACAAACGAGGTAATATTTGCACTATCAGCATATTTCAATAGAAAGAAAAAAACAAACATGGCTGCTAAACGTGCACTTGTTAAGAAGCCAACAGATGTTCCAACCAAGAAAAAGTGTTTTAGATTCAATGATGAAATGGTTTTTTAACCTCATTAACTGTCTATTAGATTATAAAGCAAAGTGTGAGTTTATAAAGCAAAGTGTGAGTTTGAGAACATTGATTTTGATGCAGACAAACCAATGCAATACAAAGTCATTCGAACTGAGTTGGCAAAATTATATCAAAATGAAGAAGAAGTGTTTGGACCAGTGGAGGATACCTCCACTGTGCTCTCCCAAGAAAATGTTAGGGAAATGAAAAAAATGATAGCAAGAGGCTACCAAAGAGTGTTAGAAAAAATAAAAGATTTACGGCAGGGATTTTCTAAAGCAGTAATTAGTGGCACGCGTAGTGGCTGTGGCAGATTAGTGTATAAACACTATGACAGTTTGAAGCTCCTTTGGAGTGGAAGTGCAATCACAGAGCCCCTACCCAATGGCATTGATAGTGCTGATGTGAATCAAACAAAATCAAGTAATGAAATGTTATCTGACCATGATGATCCAACTGCAAATATTAATAGTGTTGACAGTGGTGAATATGAAGATCCAGCAGATGACGATAATTTGAGCTTGTCATCAAGTGATCAGTCAGTCTCGAAAAATTCATGCATTGTTACTTCCACACCAAAAACAACATCAGCAGTGCCAAAACTTATTGATAATAAAAGAAAACAACTTGAGAGAAAGTTGTCATCTGCTCAGCGTGATACCTTACTGTTGAGAGAAGCAAAAGAAGAAAGATCTGATCGTAAAGAGCTCCAAGAGATGATTACAAATTCTAATGAGTCCTTTACAGCTGCACTTGATAATATAAGCCAGGCTATGTTGCAAATTAGTGAAACTATGTCACACTCCATGCAGCTGATGGCACAATCATTCAGCCAGCAAGCAGGTCCAAGCTCACAAAATTATGAAAGCTATGGTAGACGTCACCATTTTCAGCATAAAAATCCAAATTGTAATGTCGTCTCAAGCATCGTAACCCAAAACAACAACATAAGTCCCAACGATCCCAGTGGCGGTGGTTATTATCAATCATTAATGAGGGAATGATACGAAAAAAAAAACATGTGTATATAGTTCAGAGAGTGTGTCAGGAACAATTGCATTGATGCAAGTTTATGTTCACAGACAAACCTAAAAGTTATATTATGTTGATTGCCTAAACATTTATGTTATGTTAGTTGCCCAACAAACTATATGACCAAAACGTTCTAATCCGTAGATTTTTAACAAAAATTAACAACAAACAAAAATATTTTCACTGTGAGTTACATTGAGCATAATAGGCTTTCAAATCTTTAGCAGTATCAGAAGAAACTTTTTATTGAAATTAATGTGCGAATGTTTGAATTTAGCCTTTATCATTTCCTTTTACAGAACATGCAATACTTTATAAATCTTTACATTTTTTGTATTTATTGTATATATATATAATTGTTAGTATGGAAGACTGTCCTGTATAAAATTTGTTATTACTTCCCGTACAACATCACCCTCTGCAAGATTTCCTAAATACACAGAGTAATCTAATTGTTGTGTCTCTGCTTTATGCTTTTCTATTTTAATTTTCACCAAATCAGGGTCAATAACACATTTGTTAGGGTTAGCACACTCGACTGGGTTTCTCGCTGACCGGAGCATGTTGTTAAATAACACTTGAGCATTTGTTGAACAACTATGGTACTCTTTCATACAGTACGGTGTCAAGGGGTATGCAGGGTCACCAATCAAATAGTTTGGAACTTTGGCTCGGCCTGGCAGGATGTCCTCATAAGTAATGGGTATATCTCATCTTTAAGTTTAGCAGCAATATTTGAGTTGGCGAACACCTTCGCGTCATGTACACTGCCTGGCCACCTACAATCAACATCCATGAAATAGCCACGGAAATCGCATACTGCCTGAACGTTAAGAAAAAAATACATTTTGTAAGAAAAATAATCTTGTGAATGTTCACTAGGTCGTAAGATTTGTACGTGGGTGCCATCTATGCAGCCAAAAGCTTGCGTCATTCTAAATTTGGCCTCAAATTCTCCTACTTTTTCAAGCATCTCTTCTTTCGTTTTTGGCAGGGCTATGGTTTTTGGTCCAAGCTTGTAAGTTATGCAGTTACAAACATCTCTTATGACTTTTGACACCGTAGATATGTGCAGGCCAAAAGTGTTTGCTGTCATTGACAAAGATCCTGTGTCTTTCAAGTAGTACAACGTTACTGCAACTTTTTTTTCTGCAGACAAGGCTCGATAATTTGGAGATGTGTTGTCAGGAGTAATCCATATGCGTATTTGATCTACTAAATCAGTAAACATAGCCTTTGTCATTCTGAAGTTCTTTTTCCAATCCTCCTCGGGAAGAACATCAAAAAACATGTTCAACCATCACTGTTCCACTCGTCCTTGTTTGAACCATGTTGAACGAGGAATTCGGTTTTTCATTTGCTCTTTCAATGCTTTCTGTTTTTTTATCCAACAGTTTCTTTTGCTTCCACTCAAAAGTGATGCAGTTAAAAGAGTTCTATAGTGAGTGTATTGAAGTGCTAAAATCATTAACAATGTATTGAGCTGCAACAACAATGTTGATGATGTTAAAAAAATCTGTTTATTTGCTTGCAATTTTGTTTTGTTTTCGTTTTGACGCGTCATTATACTTTAGAAAAATTTAAATTTGGCGCTTGTGTTGTGAAATCGTCCCGGCGCACTTTTTTCCATATAAAGGCGGGATAAAATCATCCCGGCAAACGTCCCGTCCCGGCAATCGTCCCGTCCCGCCTCTCATATAAACAGCCCCTTAGGTATGTTTTTATCATTATTTCTATTTTTAAGGTTTTCAGAGTTTAAGGGTTCTCAATTTTCTTTACTTTCTTAAATTTTTTTTTTTAACTCAGCCGATTAACTAAACTGTTATTAATACAAAGTAAAAGCTATTTCTATATTTAAACAGTAATTGATCATTGTCGCTATTTTATAAAGGGGACGTAATTTACCATCCCAATCGACTTATTAGCTACAAATTTTCTTAGATCATGCCCACGCGCAATAATTTGGGGCCTTTTCATGTTAGACTTAGTAACTTGTCAATATTCACAGTGAACAATCTTTGTCATATCGTAATGAAGAGAGATTATCCTTTCAACATTTTCCACAAAAAGAATTGGAGAAAGTTTTAGCTTATGTAAAAACACAACTGCATCTATTTTCTTTGGATGTTTTGCTATTGGACAACATCCCAGAGCTTTGCAGGGGGTGGCTTATACAAATTAACGAAGTAAGTTCCTTTGCATGTGAAATAATTAAAGCGTATGAACAAGTTCTAAAAAAATTACTTTCTAATCTAGAAACGTTTTTTATAATCTGTTTGACTTCAGAAACACTATGTACACATTTAAAGTTCTGAATAAAAGTTATGTCAAATATATTTTTTAAGTATTTTTAATCATATCGCTACAGTAATAGCCGTATTTTGTGTGTCCATAATTTTTGCTTAATCGCTACGTTTCTCTAAAGATAGTGGTGACTGGGATATGGATAAAAAACAAAAATATAAAAAATGGAATATAAACGACGGGCGGAATATTAGATGTTTTTATGGGTTAACGAATTACTAAGGAATACTCTTCAATGATTTTTTATGGAAAAAAATTTTTCGTATTATTCAAGTTTTTTCATAATGTATATGATGTCGCTATGTTGTGACTTTAAGAATACGTTGTGATACTTTAGGCGTGTTTTTAAGTGATTTAAATTTCTAACATGCTTATCTAAAAAAAAAACATTATTCCTACTAAAAAATCCAGAAAAATTATTTCCACTTAATATGGGTTTTCGTAACAAGGTCATTAAACTTCATGTCATTTGAGAAAACCAACTTCCTAAGCTCTTGAAAGTTATGTTTAAAACCAATAACTTGCGCGCTATAAAGTCTCATGTCGCTGTCAGGTCCTGACAGAAGAACATACGATAGTGATTCTTACAAACAACTTTGATAAGGTTTGTGTACTATAAAGTCTAGTTTCACTAGCTGTCGTTAATGTATCTGATATGATAAAGAAAGAATAATTTAAAAAAATGATAAACAAGAATACAAGGGTAAAAGAATACAGCGGGTGCTAATATGACGGAGATAAAACCACTTTGAGCAAAAAAAGAGCAACAATTATCAGAAATTAAACACAAAATAAAAACATGATGTTCAACGATGAATTGATGTTACCGTTTTTGTACAGGGTTTGAGGTGAATGGGTGGGATATTTGAGAATAATCATATATGGTACGGGGCTATCATCTCAAGTTTTGATAACATATTAAACAGATCAGAAATCGTAGCAGCCACTTCTGCTATGACGGGGTGATAACGATTTGTAAACTGTGTTTTTATTTCAGCTATCATTGCGGGAAAGTTGTTTGTTGAAAAATATGTTACATTTGCAAAACTAAATTGGCGTATGCGCTTATCTTGATTCACGACATACTGTATACCAATCTAGAGCGCTGCACTTGATTGTGTGGCACAGTTTACGATTCTTAATAAGTGCTCCACAGAGTGTTTAACGGCGGGTGACACCTTGACTCATGGCTTAACCCAGCGTTTCGACGCCGGGTCTCTCGGCTAGTATATTAATAATTTTGGATATTAATTGCTTCTTTGTTTTGATACATCTAATTACATCCTAAGATAATATACCAAAAGTTTAGTTTTGAACTAAAGATAAATATTAAAACAAACAAAGTACCTGCAACATGATTTATTTCAATATCTTCTTGCTCTCCAAATATTGGATTATAGAAAAGCGTAACTAACTAAAAAAATAAGGTTTCGTTGTATTGGATATTCTTCAATGTCACTGTATATGTAGTTGTGGTCTAGACATACACAGCGGAAAGTCTGTTTCCAAATAACTCCTTTCCTTTGTTTAAAATATTTTGAGAATTCGTACCACCCTTTACTACTTTCAGATCTTCAGGTTGTGATTTCAATCGTGATGCCAACTTCACATGAAAGGTGCTAATTGTTTGACCTGTATCGAGTTTTATCCTCCACTGCATGCTGATGGTAGTATCATAGATTGCTTCCACAACAGGTGTAAGCCGTAAAAGCTTTTAAAGAAAGATTTCACCACTAATGTTTGCAAACTGCAGCAACATAACAACAGTATTAAATTACACAAATTCGGGGAAAACCGCTCAACGCGGGATCCTGTAATCGCGATGTTAGTCGAAGTGGCACCCATTAAGAGATATGCAATAACAAAATTCATCAAGTTTAAAGCGTCAATTTTGAAGTTCTGTTACTTTTTAATGTAACTTTTATATGGATATTTCCAAAAATTTCCAATTTTATCAAACACGTTTTGAACTAAATAAACCATGAAATAAATTAATTAGCGAGGAAATTTTATTGGATAAAATTGTTCTGCAAGGTGTACTATACAGAACCAGATCATCCTAACTGTGCAATGGGAAGCGGTATCCATTGTATTAAATGTGCCCGAAAGAGCCTCGATTTTCCAACGGCAGTCTTCGAAATTAGGTAGACAAGAAAAAAAGGAAAATGTTCCAGTTCTAAGTTTAGAGCAAACTAAAACAAAACATGGTCACCAACCACCGCTTTGTTGCAGTTTCGCTTTTTGCCTTAAATGGAGAAAGGGAATATATATATATAGCTAGTATATCACTATTTTTTTGCATTTATTGAACCCTTCTTAGCCTCACTCATACATAAGCTAGTTGGTATGGAAATACTAATCTAAAGTAAAACTAGCTACTTAGCTAGCAGAAAAGGATTCTTCTAGAAATACGTTTTAGCTTGCACAGTGAGTTAGATAATTCTGCTCTTGTTAGGATATCCAATCACATTGCTACAATCGTTCACTAAATATGGTGGCTTTGGCAATTTTAGGCCAAACCAAACCAAAAAGTTTATCAAATTCAACAATAAAAAATAGCTACATATTCTACCGATAGTCCTTCCCTTTCTAATCATCATCAATGCATAGAGTTTGACGTGGTCACGTCTAATGGTTTTCACCGCTCATGAATTTTATTTACGATTATAGCTATATTGTGTGCATGTCAAAAAGACAATTTTTAATCAGAACAATTTTCAGAAAATTGGAAAAAATTACTAATCGGGAAATAAATTTTGTTTGTATTACTTACGCTTAACTGTGTATAGCCCCAACACGGGATACCATTCTAGTTTCCTTTAACATTTTGTAGCATTTACTGGTACTTTAAATTCTAAATAATATGTGTCACTGGTCCATGAAATATTGTGTTTTCTCTGAGGCATTCGGATTAGAAAACTGAATTTTGAAAATCTTAGTAAACTCGACATAAGTAAACTTCTGGGTATAGTACACAATTTTTAAATTATGTATGTATTCATACCCTATTGGTGCAATGGTTAAGGTACTCTTGCAAACAAGAGATCAAGGTAAAAATCTTAGACCACACTAGGACATACAACATTATTTTGTGCCTGTAGCTATAGTAGCTATATTGAGGACAATAGTAAATCCTTGAGAAAGGTAAAAAATGTAAATGATCGAATGGCCATTAATTGTTTTCCTTTTTCTCCATCGCTGTTGCTCCTCGACGCACGCAAATTTATTTTTCTCGTATTTCAAAAGGAGTAGGTGATAGTGATCCCTCACCTATATCAATGTGTAAAATGGCAACAATCGGTGCGCCTTTAACAACAAATAGACTATGAGCTCGCTGTTTACTAAGAATATAACCTATATAGTTAACGTTATGTGTTTTTCTATTACTAATACAATTAAAAGACTAGTTTTATTGCATACAAAGTCTGTATTACATACTCAGTGCAACTACGTTTTAACAGGTGATGACTGGTTAGTTTTGGTTACGTTAAGGACTTGTAATAGTAGGACATAGAGATTAGGATAATTTATATAGTATAATTAGGGTTAAGGTTTCTTTAATCTTCTATGCCGATCAAAAACTCATGGTGAACAAAAAAGGCGTGAGACAAACAAAACACGAAAAAAACTACGTACCTGTTTGGCTGTTGAACATCATAAAATATAGCAATGTTAAAACATCAATACATCTTTTACATTTGTGCATCATTGCAACATTTAGACATCATCAGAATTAAATATCAAACGGTGTAAGAAAACAATATGAAAAAGTTCTTTGAATTCACAAAATAATGTATCCGTAAGTTATCTCTCAACAATATATCATTATTGCCTATTTTAAGTGGGCTAACTCATTAAGAATGACCTTATTGACCTATTAAGTTTCCAGGCTATTTATATATCACTTCTGATTTTGAACAGCCACTTTTGTACATTTTATCATTCTAAACATTTTATTGTCTATAGTTTTCGATAAACTGTGTAATAAGGCAGGCATATAAATATATTGCCAAATAATGACGCCTGTCGTGTAAAGTGACAACAGATAAGCGATACGGGGTAAAATTGATGTACGAAAAAGATGGCTGTTTGAGTTAAAGAATTATGGAATGTTGTCTACAAGTATTAGTAGCATATTGTATATGTTACTTTACAAGGCAAATTTCCAAGTTCTATCTGTCTGTGATTTTCTTAAAGAATCTATGCTCAATCATCAATCTATGCTCACTCTTCAAGATAATGAAAAGACCTGTGACCACCCTAATAACTCCTCAGGTGGTGAACTCTTCCAAGGTATAATATGTTCTACCCCTGTATGCTATTAAATTTTATAAATTTTTAATCCCCTGCAGCGCATATTCGTTTCTCTCTACTTTTTTTTAGCTATTACCAACTTTACAGACTCAGGAAGTCCGCTACTACTCTAGGTAGACTCTCGATGTTGTTTTTCTTACCTATATATTTAAATAATTGAAAGTTAATTTATAGGTCATGATTTACAATTTTTGTAACCCTCACTATCTAGCTAGCGAGCTAGCTATTAGCTACGTATAGCTAGCTTACTACACAGAAATTTAAAATTGCTAGCTAACACAAATGCTAGCTAAGTGTGGCTTAGCAATATTTAAACGCACACAGTACCTTCTCTACGATTTCGACTTGACCACTGTATTATTATCGGTAATACCATCATCATACTACAGCCGAAGCAGATATCCCGTTTATATCTGCGTTACCATTAAACCCACGTTGTCTCTATTTCAATCTACATAA
Organism: Hydractinia symbiolongicarpus; assembly: GCF_029227915.1. Lineage (NCBI taxonomy): Eukaryota > Metazoa > Cnidaria > Hydrozoa > Anthoathecata > Hydractiniidae > Hydractinia > Hydractinia symbiolongicarpus. The sequence continues at coordinate 1,722,144 of NC_079884.1, read as the reverse complement.
TTACAACTACGACATTATGAACGTTCAAATAACTTCGGTCTAATCGTTGTAGTAACGTTAAAACAACGCTGAGTTCAAATCTTGAAATTAACTTTACACATCGTCGCCTCAGCGTTTATCAACTTGCTTTATTTAAAATCCTCTTAATTGTTTGTACTTTTTCTTTATGGAGGAAGCAGTTATATTCACATTAATGTGAGTGTTAAATGTTAAGTTACAGCTAAATAATGCATAAGAATAGATACAGGTTAGTAAAAATAACACAAATAGAAATATTGCGGTATAAAAGCAAAAGTTGTTATACCGACATTCTTAGAAACTTTTATTACGAACATTGAAATTCCGCATTTCTTTTCAATAATTTTCTTTGTATAAGTAAGTTAACATCATAAGAATTTCTCTAAGTAATTTAGCACTATATTGATTTTCACTCTTTCAACATGGAGAGCAATGATAGTGCAAGTTATATTAACAGGACATTATGACAAATTGGTAGGATTCCAGATCTGGGAATCGGCGCATCAGATGCACGACAGGGTCTAATTCACTAAGACACATTGGGGGCGAAAAGATTTGTGAGAATCTAGACAACTGTAATATTTTTACTATCAAGGAATAACAGAGCCAGTATTAAGCACTGAAGGAACAATATATGTATAAAAAATAAGTTGCAAATGTCACGTCCAGTTAAGATATCCGCGGCTCATTCGATATTTATTCTAATATAGTGAAAGCTGCGAATATTTCGACGTCGAAAATAGTGTGAAATATGTTTTCCAACAAAACTTGACATTAAAAAGGTTACATGTGTAGTTGAAAACAATATTTAACATATTCACTTTTTTATTTTATTCATTTTTTTTTTTCATTAAAATCTCAGCAGTCAAACATTTTTATGTTTATAAGTGATAGACAATCCTGCAAACATATTTTTGAGTAATAAGACCGCTACTGCTGCAGTTACTAGTGATAATAACAAGACCAACTCACAAACACGGTCTCACATGATATTTTGCGATAAAGCCCAGAGTAATCGTTTATTATTGTATTAATATTTGTAATGCATTGTCGTAATTTGAATGTTTGAAAACCACGCAAAGTAATAATAAGCAAACTAAACCAAGAAAGTTTATATCATAAAAGAAGTCGCTTGTCAACAATCATGACTACTTTTGGGATTAAAAAAATATGAATTTTTTTATGTGATTAGTAGTCGAATATTGTAAACAATATATAAACACTTTATTTAATTTAGACTGAACCTCTTCTATAATCTATTTTTAACAAATGTATTAAAATATTAAAGGTAGCCCTGGAATCTGTGGTAAACGTTTTATATCTAGTTACAATATAAATGAGACTGCCAGTGTAACAGTTATGCAAGATATATGTGGACATCCTAAACCTTATGTAGAGTAAAAATTAGAAGACACTAGTTTTGGTGGTTCCTCTAGTTCTATTTTAATTACAAACACATTGATAACATACAGATATAGCTTTACCACACGACAAATGGTACGATCACATTGCGGGAAGAAAATTACACACACTGCAAGCAATGAATTTGAAAAAGTCGAAGAAAACTGAACAATTCATATTTCCTGTAAGAAATTATTTTAAATTAAATTTCATAGTTGTTTTAACTTACCCTTTTATTATTTCTTTTATTTCTTATTGATTGCCGCCAGCGAAGGCGGAATCTTTGAAATCGCCTGAGGAGATAGAGATAGATAGATAGATAGATATAGACAGGGCAACTAGGCTGGACGCTGTTAGATTTGTGTTCAGGCCAAAGCCTCGGAAAATTTCTATTATCTTGCAAGCCAATGGAGTTGCTTCATTTTAATCTTTGCCAATTTAATGACCAATGTGAATAAAGTTTGTGTACTTTTCTTGTGGCCAGAACATTTTGTGTACGTCCATGACTAAAAGTGGTCGTTATGGCTTTATTGAGTTTTTGGAAGCTAAACACAATCCTTTTGATTGGTGGAGATATACCCCTTTTAATACTCGTGAAGTTACTTAGCTATTGAGCTAGCTAGAGCTAATTACATAAAATAGTGCTTTGATCAGAGTGCCTTTTTTTCTTAAAGAGCCAGCGACAAAAAACCTTTGTCTTGCTTTGTGTAATATTTTCATGCCTGTGGACACACAACTCCTGTTCTTATGGGAAAAAGGGGTACTTCTATCAAATAAAGATTTATATTCCCACAGGATCTTTTTTTTTTCAAAGAAAAACTGTCGAAACCTGATAACAGTTTATTGTTACTTGCACTGAAAAGTCTGGGTGAACTGATAATTAGCCTGTGACAGAATATGTATTTAGCCGGTGCAGGATTATTAGACGCTACGCTTAGTATAATTAGCCATTAAAAGCTTTTTTGTGTTCTTTACAGCTATCGCATTTTTTCCATTTTTATACTTGAAATTGGAATATTGTTGTTGGTTAACAATACGACATCTGCGAAATACAGTAAAATTAACTTTTTTTCACAATCGTTTCTTGTTTCTATTTTTGGTTTTAATTGAAGTATGTGGGTCTATATAAATATGGATGGCTATGGGAACATTGATAAAGAAGAAAAGTGGAAATTTAAGTAAAAAAAATATCTGTTGTATAATTTCCTAAGAAACTCTCATAAAAACTCTCTATTACTCGAACCCCTATAATTCGAACCTCTCCTTAAAACTCCAGTGCCGCAACATGTACCTAGAACTTTGCCGTTGTTGCTTTGTTTTGGCACTGTAAACCTAAATAAAGTCTTAACTGATTCGATTTTTTATATTTACGTGTGTAAGGAGTCTCAAATGATTCAAATGTCATTCAAACAAAACGTAAACATGATTCTTTGGTATTAAAGTTTTACGATCATGGCGTCTGTTGCTGGGACAAAACGTAAAGAAGAAAATGGAGTCATAAAAATCACGCTTAATTGTTCTTTTATACAAAATTTATACAAAAACTCCCAACACTATATTACCCGAACCTCTTTATAACTTGAACAGTTTCTGATTCCCTGTGGTTGTTCGAGTCATCGAGAGTCCACCAGAAATCTCACAAAAGGACCATCGATTTATCAAATCCACAAATTTAATAATTGTGTGTTTACCCTTTTTTGCTTCAACTTGTTGAATTCAATTTGTCAATTTAAATTTCAGAAGTTAGATATTTTCAACTTTTCGGATTTGTCAAACGAAACAATGACCAATCAGTTTCCTCAAAAGGTTTTCCCTGAAAGAAATTAAAATTCAAGAAATTGAATCAAAAAAGGATAATAAACAATCAATTTTTTTGAATTCAATAATCGATTTCAACAAAATAAATCCTGTTTCGTCCACAGGTTTTGCTTAAAATCATGTACTGCCTGCTTAATATGTTACTTGTTCAACAAAGATATCAAAAGCCAGCTTGAATAAATTTATATACATACATTTATATATGTAATATACGTTGTGCATTACATGACATTGATTTGTATCCTTTTAATAAATTTCCTTTTCAAAAATGAAAAGAGAGGTTAAAGAGACAATAATTAAATAAATTGGTGTTAATTCAGTTTATGGCAAAGTTGTATTCTTTTTTCTCGTTTTTAAAGCGTACTTTCTTTTTCAGATCAGCTGTTATCAAACCATGCAGCATCAGTATTTTCCTCCATTTTCTCAATATGCTATGATATTGTTTTTTAATTTTCTCCTTCTTAACTGTGAGTACGAATTTCTTAACTCCTCAAATATTTGTAGCGATATACGCTGCTTTCTTTTTGTTGCTATATCACAACTTTGAATGCAGTTTTACTTCCAGAGGTTTTTTAAGTTTCTTGGACTTTTCGTTAAGTCCCACTAAAAACGAAAATTTAAAAAATAATTACCTTCCCTCTCTGTCGGATAGTAACGCATTAAGCATTTCTACCGCGGAAAATCAAATACAACATGTCATCATATTGTTAAGGGCTCGATAAAATAAAGGACACAACAAAGCAAGTGAAATGTTCGTTAGAAAAATTGAAATGACTGATAAATTTCATATCATGAATTTCATAATAAATATCGAATTAACATGACACGAGAAATGAGGTATAGTGTGGAAATCTCATACAGAAAGTATCTCTTCGGTATTAGCTGTATATGCATCTACCGCATAGTTAAAGCTAATTATCAGTTCTTCATGGCTGTTGTTAACTTTCTTCGCTTATTCTCAGATGCGGGTTAGCATGTCTGAATTTTATTGTCTGTCAAAATTTTAGATTTTATCACAGCCGTGGGATTCTTGTCAAACCGTAAACAATAAATTACGATGTATGAAAAGAAAAATATGTTAAACTGAGTATTGTAGCTAAAATTTACTGGATTATTATTAAAAAGTGTACGCCTCCATATTACTTTCTATTGTAGCTAGCTTCAGGTTGGGTAAAAATAACACAAGGGTATTAACGATGGCTAGCGTCAAAATGCACCTGTCTGTCTGTATTTGGCTATCTAATTTTCTACGTTAGCTGACCTGCTATAGCCAAAGTTATTGCAAAAATAGACAAAATTATTTTTCTATGCTTAAAATATATGGTTTTAGGGTTAAAAATGTAAATTAAAATTCTTGTTGTCAAAGGCTCTATATCATATGCTACAAAAAAAAGTACATAAGTTGGCTTTTGAAATGCTACAAATGCATTTGATATGTCTATCGGCCACTATCACGCGAATTCGAATCACGATAGGACGCCGCAACAGCAAATCCGGCGTCTCAACATGTTTACATGCTTCAAATGCCTGAAACCTTGACACTGTTGGAAGGATAATCATGAATTCAACGGTTCCTGAAGAAAAGACAAAGATAAACAATCTTGTGTATCATAAACTTTTCTAATTTTTCATAAGAAATATACCAGTTAAACAAGGCACATAACTTTCTGGAATTGTGGACAAACAGGTTTGTAAACAAAAGGTTTCGAAGGTCAAAGATTTTCAAAACAATGAGAAAATTAGTAAAATAATTTATTTAAAAGTCTATACGACTAGAACAGAGCTCCCCATGTCACTAAAGCGAATTATGGAATAAGAGAAACTATAAAAATCAAAAGGACCTAAAGTTCCTTTTTCTGCCAAATACTCCTCAACAATCAAGGAATTTTATCAAATTCGAATAACTAGATTTTTAGTTCACATAGAAACGTAATAATGATGCCAAAAACACGATTTAAGATTGTGGAAATGCTTACCAAGAATAACCATCTGTGAATATGCTTGACAGGGTTGCACTCAGATTTACTGGTCAACAGAATTATTCACGATGGTGCACTGGGCAAAGGATCATATAAATTGTGTTAGCTCCAAACCGACGATAAAGAAATTGCAGTATTGTTCATCAGCTAGTTGCATGCATATAAAAAACGTCATGTTATAAATACATATACAGTTTGCTTAGAATTCATGTAAAGTACTTACTTTTTATACCGTTTGTTGTCATACGTATGTCTTACTTCGAAATAGGATAATCATCAATTTATATGATATAAAGTCATAGGATACATGCAAAGCGATATTTTAGTAATACACTCGTTTTAAAAACACGAAACAATCAACAGAACTAGTTAGTATAAACTGAGGCAAACAGCCATACTAAAATTCTCGCTTTAAAACTGAGTTTATTGGGTCAATACAGCTCACTTGCAGATCGACTTTCATAAATTTGGTAGCATTGTGATAATAGTTTCTTCGCGAAAACTTATAGCTTAAAACCTGATCTTTCTTAGGCAAAAAAAACATACATTTTGCGAGCCAATCAAAAAACTGAATTTCTTTCACCACGTCATTAGGACAAAAAAAAATTTCTTTTCAGTAAGAGGCGTAAGAGGAACATAATAATTCTGATTTAGAGTACTACTCTTAGTATTCATACTAAAACTTTATACTTATCCAATCCACAATAAAAAAAAATATTCATAATGAGATATCTTTTAGTTACATTATATGATTTTAAGGTAACAAAGGTAAAATTGCTTTTAAGGATAACTAACGATTAGCAAAAATCTGACGTTAAATTGTTCATTGTGGTGCGAATAAGAACTGTAAGATTTTCTTTTTCAACATTATAAGTGAAAGAAGAACCAGAGTCATCGTTAACTTGAATGTGAATAAGGATATCCCAATTAGAAACTTCTAAAGTTAAACTGACAAAATATGTGCCTTGCGTTAAAGTATTATTAATATAAGAAAATTGAAAGATGTCCGTCATTGCAGTTTCATCAATGTTCCTTGTTTGAAATTCCTGTTTCCTTTTTTGTGGCACAAATCAGCAATGAGTAGAATGTATAAAACAGAAGAACATGTTATGTTTTTTCAATTTTGTATCAAAACAAGGTTCGATGACAATAATTTATAATCTTTATGTTAAAAAATGTGTATTTTTGCTGCATTTAAAAAAAATATTTATTCAGAAGTTCTCTCTTTACTCACAGGGATGCTAACAGCCAGTTGTCCATAGATGAAATAGGGAAAAGATATTTCATACCTGAATGTTAGAAGAGTAACTTTTTATATAGTTAAATATCCTCGTGTGACACACCTTTTTGGATTAGTGTTGTACGATGTTCTGGAGCTTTCCTCCAACTAAAACTTTCAACAACAAACAACCTGCTACAATAATCTGCTGCATTAATTTATAATCTGTGCCACAAACAAAGTTTTACAGTCGGATATGAAAGATATTATATTTATTTTTAATATATTACACATCTTTCTGAAGGAATTCTTCGGCTTGATCATGTTCAAAATGTTTCTTGTTTTTTTTTTTTTTTTCAGATAGAAGTGTTCTTATTTTTCAATGGAAAACCCAAAAAAATATTGCTAGAAAAAGTAACAAAATATTATTGCATTTTCGATTAAAACGTCAAATATAACCTAATTGACCTTGTTATTTCTCTAAGTAGACATGGAATAATTTACGGGTTTTTGTATTGATGAGGGTTTTAGTTTAAAACTTAATCTCCGCTAGGCGAAAAAAAATCGCGACAATTCTTCCAGCCAATGACTTTAGATGCTATAATAATTTTCTCAATTAATGCTTGGCAGTTACAGCGCAGTAGAAAAAAAGATATGCGATATTTTCCTGAAATTTTTCTTTAGTATCAATTACCACTTGGAAATGTAGCACTAGAGGGGTATTTTGTTGCTTATTAGAAAATAAAAATTCAAGCTGTCACTTACTATAAACAACTATACATTAAGTATTATAGGGATATTATAAATGAAAGTAAATTATTGTTAGCTTTTAAATTTACTGTTTCTTTACCAGGCGGACTTGCAAAAGCTTTAATATAACTAACGTTTCATTTAAGTTAATTCAGACCGAAAACGAAAATTCGAAGAAGATAACATTAACGGAAGAAGATTTTAATTCCAAGTTGACATATAAGAATCACCTTGTTTGGTCAATATTACAGGTAATTTCTTTTTTTTTAAAGCTGAGCAAGATTAATTTTTGATTGCTATCTTCCTTCTCTTTAAGTAATATAACCAACATGAAGAAGAAGAAGAAGATTATCAACAACAACAGTAACAGCACAAACTTTGTGTCAAATGAGTAGCGTTAACGACGTCATAGAAATCAAAGCTGTACAGAAATATCGCAGCAGCAAACTCGTACAGAATTTCGGCTGCAATGTATTTTTGCATTTCTCCTTTCGCGCCACTTAGCATGTTATAAATTTTGCACAACAATGATAGATCGTTGCATATTTAGGCGGTCGCAAATACTCTGAACGTGATCAAGAAGAAGAACATCAACAAACATCCTGATAATTATAAAGAGGGTAGCCTCATGTAAAAGTTCAAATACTTATTTTATTTTGTGTTTGAAAATTCTTTTAAGAAGACGACTTAATCAAAATAATTTACATCCCTTTAATATGTAGAAAAGCAAAAGGCAGCAAAAACATCGACATCAACGCTTGGAGCTGCTGCAAAATAATCAAACAGCAAATAATAAAAAAAAATATTAACTTAAAGTCTATAAGGGTTGAAGTGTTACATTATATTAACCACAGTTAAAGAGATTTGTTATGACGTTATAAACCCGCCTGTTCTGAAACGGGTGATTGACCAATCTTAAGGAAATTGGCCTCGTTTTGATCCCAAGTGTTCCCTAACACGCCAGTTAACAAATAAAACGAAGAACATCCTTTTTATAAGAATTAAACTCAGACTTAGCAAATTACCATAAAACAAGGTTCCGTGTAAAAATCTGCTTAGGCAAAGAAATCAGTAAAAAAGATCCGTCTTTTAAATTTGCACAATTTCCCTTTAGAAATTTGTTAACATGTTATATGTCAAGTGAAGAGATTGAAACCCTGATCACAATTTTGTTGTTGTAAACGCATGGTCCTATACACATAGGATCGTGTGTTTTCAAAAAACGGTAAAGAGATATTGAAATTTATAAATTTTGTTGAACTTAGCAAAGACAAGCAAGATCACATTTGTTATTCAGAAATACATGAACCTCTTGCCGTGAAAAGTTAGTCAGTTTTAGTTACTGTCAAATAATGACCCATCCGAAACAAAAGTCTTTTTTGTTTATACTGTTGTTTACCATTAACATGTTAAATATTGGGACTGTGATACCATGTATTGTACAAAATTAAGTAGTTTAAAATTTTGTGTAATATGTAAAATTTAGTATGAAAAAGGGCTATCGTAAAATTAGCATCAAAAAAGATTATTCAGTTTGTTAGGCAGCTTCTTAATAAAGAGTTGAGCATATATTGCAACAGGTAAATCTGTGTTTAATTCTCAGTGTTGGACATAATTCATAAAATTTTCAAATTTGCTTGGTTTAATTCATTCCTCGCAAATGGTGATTTTTAACTTTGTATTTTGTTAAAAAATCAAAAACAATTGGAGTTTGATTTGGTCTAAGATCTCTTGGCAGGTTTCACGTCTCAAAACTTATTTCGTAACCAATCAATGTGTTATTAACTTTTGTTAGAAGATAGTGATTCTCAAAAGATTGGGAGAGCTTTTCACACCACTTACATGGTTATGTATCACAGGGGTTCTGAACAGCTTTACACAAAATTTCTAGAAAATATAATAATGAGAAACATTTAGTTCAGATAAAACAATAAAACCTATTCCATTTATACAAAGAACCATTACAAAAAAAACTTTCATTTACTCTATTATTTCGTAAGAATTTTGATGCAGTCAATAAGGAAAGAAAGAATGTAATGTATTATATACATTATTTCTTTCTTGTAGACCAAATGATGGCCAGCCAGTTTATGTGAGAGAGCGACGGAGGAGGAGAGTAAACCAAGATCCACCACCACCACTACCGCAGGCACCAGCTGCACCAGCACCAGCACCATCACCACCCCCATCACCACTGCCACATCTAGAAGCACCACCACCAGCGCCAGCGCCACCACAGGAGCAAGCACCAGCACCAGAGCCAGCACCACCACCACCACCGGAGCCAACACCACCACGGGAGCCAGCACCACCACGGGAGCCATCACCACCACGGGAGCCATCACCACCACCGGCACCAGCACCACCGATTGAGCAAGCACCACCACCACCACCACCTTTAACTAGACCACCGCTACCGCCACCACCACCATTAGCTGCACCACCAGCAGCTCCTAATGCACCCGCAGCAGCTGAGCAGTTCCATGTTATTCCGTATGTATAACGTTTTTTCTGCGAATTTATTAAAATTATAATTTTCTTTTCGCGCTTATACGTGATCGGTCTCGCTAATTTGTCCCAACCTACTACACTTTTTCATGAAAACGCATTCGTGCGAGTTTTTAATCTATAATATAGCCTCAAATTGCTCTCACAGAGCTTCTGTTTTACGATTGACAATTTTTCCCCTTTCACTAGGCTGGATCCACCGGAAGACTTTCAGCCTTGGCTTGAAGTAAGTTTAACGTATTCATTATGTCAATGTATCTGACTAAACGTTTATAAATAAAATGAATGATGTATTTAAAACTTATCCTTTATTATTTAGCGCACACCGTTATGGTTTAGGAGGTACCTGGATGCAAGGGAGGATCGGATTCGTGCATTGGAGACTCGTGTTGAGGTACATTTAATTTTAACAACTATTCCTGAAAGAAGGCATCCATGACTCTCAGATTTCTTATAAACATAGAAATAAGGTTAAAAGGGTTTTAGGTCAATTATAATTAATTAAAGCACTTAATCAGCGGGATCAAATAACAATTAATATCTTAGCGACAAAATACGTAATAGCGTAATTTACGCGTTTAAGGATGTTTTGTTACTTCATGTGAGGATTAGTACAAAGTAGAAAAATCGCTTTCTTCATTCACTTTTCAACTTTGGATAGAACCTTTAACCCCAATTTTTGCTAGATAAAATAGGCTGTGCTAGAAAATAACTCGACTAATAGTTTATTTTTTTGAGCACCTTAGTTTAGCATTTTTTAACGGCATTACGAACGAAGATCAATTTCAATCTCTTAGCAAATCGGTACGCGCTTCTCAATATTGCGAAATATTTATTAGGGATTTTTGTCGCTTTGACGAGTGATCGCGCAGAATACGTGTTGCTTTGTGATTGAAGTGGGCTTTCGCATTTACAGACGAAAAGACATTGCGTCATGATTCACCAAAAATGAAAGATATTGATGTTAAAGTAGTGTTGTTGACGTCGTGCTGTTACGTCAAAAAATTTAACATTTGAGTCATATCTTTTTCGACGACATCAAAGAAAATGGAGATATCCACTTTGCTTGTTGCAGACAGACAGACACACTCTAATAAATATTTACATCTGATTAAGATTACGTGTCAAAAAAAGGCTAGCAACAGCAAGCACAAATGACTTTAAATAAGTTCTTTATGCATTGTATTTTCCCTAAAGGTTTTTACAAAAGCTTATACAAAAAAGGCTTAGTTTTGCAATTTAGAAAAATTGTTTATTCAGTTGCATACCATTCTTTCCCCTATAAATATACACAATCAAAATATAAAAATTAACCGGATCCGTACTGCCCTATGCCAACAATTTTCAAATCTAAATATCACAAAACAATGAGCAAGGAGAAAATGCGGAATCACCAAAATCATTATTTTAGAAACATTGTATACGGTCCGTCGTCATAAAAGTTTACAGAAATGTAAAATAGACCTGTTTTTGAGGAGCACATCCAAATCAACAAAAATCATTTCATTTAGCGTGTTGTATATTACCACTACCCATAAATCTTCAAAAGTTTACACAAAATTTCAATGGATACCTTTTCTAAACTTGCAGTATATATGATCACGTTGTAAATCATGCCACTTGTTGAAATACATTTACTGTACAGTTAAATATACTTAAGCTGGAAAAATTGGCTAGCTATGGATTCTTAGTATAACAAATAAGAGAATAATATCACAGTAAGTTCAACAAACCAATGTTCCGTTTGGCCAGCAAATTTGTTTGTTAGCCAGCTATCAGCTTTATGTAGCGTTTTGAATTTTGGTACAAATACATTCGTTACGCAGCAGGAAAGACAATTATGCAAAAAAAAATGCAAAATATGCTAGCCAGCTTTTTTATAAAAAGCGCGGTAAAATACAACAGTTAAGAATTTGAGGCTTTTAAGTGACTTCTTTCTGCGAAATCCGAGTCAGCCTGACAACTTTAAGTGTGCTACATAAGAAAGTAACACGGAGTAGCTGTAAAGATATAAAAACCAAACGTCTTAAAATATCAAAGTTCTTACTATTTGTGAATTTAAATCTCCTTTAAACTCTTATTTTCTACTTCTAACTTCACTTTACCGCTTCTAGCTCCATCTTCACTTCTACAGTAAATGATCGTAGCTTCCAAATTCATTTTTCTACTTTTAACTCTTTACTTAAATTTTCTTTTTTCGATTTCAAAAAAAACTTTTACGTTTTGCACTTTTTTTAAGATCGTTCTTTTGTTGTGTTTTTTGTATCGGGGGTAACCATTTTCCGAAAGTTAGCCGTTAAGTTTATTTTAGCAAATCAAATTAAGTCGTTTACATCACGTGACGTACACAATATAAATCCGCTGACACAATAGACATACTTGTTTCGACGACTTCAAAGAAAATTTTACAAAGGTAAATTAAAGGAAAATGAACTGATCCACTTTGTCTGTTACAGACACACGCACAGTCGTTGTGTTATGATAGAGATGTTTTGTTGTCTTATAATACATACTTTTTTGTAGAATAACGAACAACAAGTTCAACAAGATCAACAAGATCGACAAGATCGACATCATCAACAACAACAGCAACAACAACAACCACAACAATACAAGCGCGAAGGCACTTACTGGGACATAATGTGTGATGTGTTTTTCAAACACATAGCGCGACACATTTTCTATTGGAGATATCTTAAATAACTCGTTCCTCGTTTTATTCCAGGTTTCGTCTTTAAAAAGTAAAGAGTTGCATGTTATACCTTATTAAATCCTCGATAATAATACTAAATTTTCGATTATAACACTAATTGACTTTCGACGACTACTACGGAAGGCGGAATTATTGAAATCGCCTAGAGGGAGATAGACAGAGACAGCGCAGTAAGGCTGACATACGGGGCTGTGACATATAGGCAAAAGCGGTTGTAAGGAACCTGGCCATTTTTATTACTTTTTTTTGATTTTTTCGTTATTACCTGACTAGCCAATATAGATACAGGTTTTAAATAATCTGATCTTCACGACCTTCTAGTAATCTCCTTTCCTTGACCAAATCATAGTCCCTTTGGACTATGACAAAAAGCACTTTGAATTATGGCTGAATTGAATCGTCCTTTTGCTGTGCCTGTCGGAAATGTCTTTTGGGGTTAGCTTGCTGGTGTTTATATTATAGTATACTTGATATGGTGTTAGCTGTTAAAAATGGTTACTTTGAATGAAAATTATCAGGCAAGAATTATTGTATTTTGATTAGCTAGCTGGCGTTTTTTCGCTGATCTGCACATGTCTTTGTCTAGTTACCAAGCTATAGAATAGTTAGAGTTACCAGCAAAGTTAGGTTAGTTGGGTTAATAGTTGGCCAACTGGACGTAGGTAGCTACCCCCTTTTTATTTTGTTTTACAAGTGTTTTAATTATCCATTTGGGCACTTTGTCAAACCTGCTTGCCAAATTTCTAAATCACCTGTCCCTGGCTACACTTAACCTCATCATATAGTAGCTACTAGACATATTTCATCATGACATGGTGCTGTTTATATTTCCAGACCTCAAACACAAATTGGCTGGTTAAAAATTCAGGTGGTAAACCATAGTACACTAGTCCGTTTTAAACTTTATTTCTAAGATTTGTGATTGGCCACTTTTATACTATGTTGTAATGTTATAATGGCTAAGGTTAGTCTTTCTAATTCACGTAGACACTCTGCAATTGGCCGCGGCTAATGCCGAGGTGTTAACAAAAATTCTTGATTCACGTCGATATGTATTCGCCATTTATTATTTATTGCAGTTGGATGTGACTTAAATCTACGAAAGTTTTATTTTTAATTTCTAATAAATTTGTCTTTGAATTTATCTGGTATTCGTGTATAGAGTAGCATATTATCACAGACATGATATAAATTGCCGACGTGAAACACAAGTTTGCCATTTTTTCGGCGGCAGAAATAGAATTGAATTAGAAAGATTGACGTTTGACTTTATATATTTAGGGTTTGTTTTGGTACACGTTTTTTTATAAGAACCCAGTTTAAAAGAACGTTTAGGCTGAGATTTTGCCAAAAATTAAGAGCATATTACGTACTCAACCTGAATACCTTCATAAACTATAAGAACAAAATAATGAGTCTACAATTGCTAAATATATTACAATTAAGGAAAACTTGACGCCGAAAAAGCGTAAAAATAAGAACATAAGCATCTGCTGAAATTTAGACGTTCTTATAAAAAACGTGACCCTATTAAAATAAAAGCAGGTTTATACTTGGAAAAAATATATTTAAAGGAATATAAGTAAAAAATCAAATATTTTCTGAAGTAATCATAATTTTTGTATTAGTCTTTCTTGCTTGTGAAATATGTTGTAAACACTATATACTTTTCTGTCTTGATGGTTTTAAATTGGATGGAGGGATGAATGAGGGATAAATATGCTGTGTATGGACAAACTTACCAGGCAAAAATACACTTATTGCCCTTTAGAGTTTCAATAATATTGATTCATGTGAACAGGGGGCTTCTCCAACCACCGTCCCTGGCAAAGACTCTTGAAAATATGTCCATTGTCAACTTTCACAGATATAAAAAAAGTATTAGAACAAAAGAGTGTGGAATAAAAAAGGGTGGAAATTATGTGTGAATCGCATTAATTATTTCGCACAAACATCCCAAAATGGCAATTTGTATTAATAAGTTTCACGCTACGCAAAAGATTGACACTAACGCAAATTGAATTATACATGCTTAAATACTGTAGAATATCCTCTTAAAACCAAATTTTACTATTCCTATCAATGTACTCAAAATGATAACATAATTATGTCTGGTACATAATTACTTTATCTTATAATTATCTTGTTAAATAAAGAATTATATACGTTCTACATCCACATAAAGTATTGTTTTGTCTCTTTTTCATGAATGCTCTCTTTAAATCATTAAAGAGACAACGATTGAATATCCTGGTGTTAACTCAGTTTGTGCTACTGTATTATTGTTACTCATTTTTTGAATGTTTTTTTCTTTTTAAGATCAGCCTTTATCAAAACATTCACTGTCGGCATTTTCAACAAATTGAGCGAAAAAGTACGAATAACGCCTACATACTGAAACATTCAATAATCTTTTTCAGAAGTTCAATTTTAAATAAAAAGATTTGTATATATCATAGAATTTCCAAATTATGTAGATCAATCGACTTAAAGCTTTTTTCTTTTAAGAAAACAAATTTAAAATGTTTTTATTTTTTACTTTAGACATTCTTGTTATACGAACATTGAAATGGAAGAAAGGTTTGTAATGTTTTTACCGTTTTCAAAATGCAGCCTATAAATGTTGTTGAGACGTTCTTAATTTATCATAAATGACGAA
This sequence comes from Hydractinia symbiolongicarpus, assembly GCF_029227915.1. Classification (NCBI taxonomy): domain Eukaryota; kingdom Metazoa; phylum Cnidaria; class Hydrozoa; order Anthoathecata; family Hydractiniidae; genus Hydractinia; species Hydractinia symbiolongicarpus. The sequence continues at coordinate 1,707,079 of NC_079884.1, read as the reverse complement.
TAAGCGGGCAGAGAGCTTATTTAATTCCGGCCATTAAAGGGGGCGCTTAATTACACAGGGGTGCTTATTTAGCAGGAGGCGAGGTTTCTGTAATTCAGGGTATTACCGTAATTCGGTGATAATTGCTACATAGGTGTAGTACTTGGATTTACATTGTGGTTACATTTTTATTAAAAAATAATTGTAGTCGAGCATAAAGCCTTATAATAATCTTATTATGTTCTTAAATTTGGGCACTTATGTTCTTATATACTTTGTCTTTGGTAGCCTAAAAAACAATTTTTGTAGAATAACGAACAACCAGAAGATCAACAAGATCTACAACAAGCACAACAACTACAACAACAACAACAACAACAACCACAGCAGCAGCAGCAAGAACAAGTGTGGAGGAATGGGCAACGATACCTTGTGTATCACAACGTCTGAAGGGTAAGTAATATTAAATTATTTTCTTCTTACTTTTATACCATTAACTAAGTTATTATCAGCATTTTTATCAAAGTAGAATCCGAGAGGAACCGTCAAGAGAGTGGCGTAAGTATTTTTCTTGCTATATTTTTTTATATGTTAGCCACTCCTCCGCCGATGCATGCTTTATATAAAGTATCCAACTTTCTCACCTCAGAAATCGTAAGCAAGCAATCGCTTATCAATATTCAAAAGCAGTAAAATAGGATAGTACAAGCTTTTTCAGGAACAACTTTTCTTGAAACAATTGTACAAAATTAAGCTGTTCTTGAGTTTGTAGTGATTTTTGTGAATGGATTAAAGACAGTTGGTTTAGTGTGACATTTCTTAGTAGGTTCGTTACACCTCAAAAATCATTTCGTAACCAATTAATGTGTTATTAACTTTCGTTAGAAAATACTCTGAAAAGATTGTGAGAGCTTTTCACACCACTTACATGGTTGTGTATCACAGGGATTCTGAACAGCTTTACACAAAATTTCTGGAAAGTATTACAATGAGCAGCATTTAGTTCATATAAAACAATATGCACTCAATAACGAAAGAAAGAATATTATGTATTATAATCATTATTTCTTCTTTGTAGACCGAATGATGGTCAACAAGTATACGTAAGAGAGCGACGGAGGAGGAGGGTAAACCAAAATCCACCAGCTGCACCAGCAGACCACCATCACTACCCCCACAACCAGCTGCACTGGAGCCACCACAACCACCGGAGCAACCACCACAACCACCGGAGCAAGCACCACCACCTCTACCACCACCACTAGCCGAACCCTTAAAGCTGCACCACCGCAACTGTCACCACCAGCAGCTCCTACTGCGCCCGCAGCAGCTGAGCAGTCCATGTTCACAAAAGTTATGGTTATCTATCTTCTAAACATCTTCACATAAAATTACCAAAAAGTAGTAAAATCAGCAACATTTAGTTCAAATGAAAAACTGAAATGTTTCCTTTATACAAGGCACCATTGCAAAGTAACTTTCACTCATTCTATTATTTCGTAAACGCACCGCACTCCATAAGAAAAGGAAGATATCATTTATATATCTTATTTCTACTTTGTAGACAAAATGATGGCCAGTCAGTCCATGTGAGAGAGCGTCGGAGGAGGAGAGTAAATCCGCCACCACTACCACCGCAGCCACCACCCGCAGCAGCACCACCACAAGACGCTGTACCAGATGCACCACCACCCCCACCACCACCAGGCGCTCTACCAGCTGCACCAGCACCACAACCGCAAACTGTACCAGCAGCACCAGCACCACAACCAGAAGCTGTACCAGCAGCAGCGCAAGCACCAGCACCATCACCACCAGAAGTTGTACCAGCCCCACCAGCACCACAATTGGAAGCCGCACCAACTGCACCAGTACTACAAGATGCACCGGAAGCAATACCGGCCGCAGCTCCAGCTGCACCAGCGCTACCACAACCCGCAGCAGCTGAGCAGTTTCATGTTACTCAGTATGTATAACGTTTTTTCCCTGCGAATTTACTAAAATTATTAATACCTTTTTGCGCGTTTATTTGATGCAGCTCGTCTTGATAACTTGACTATGAAAACATACTCGTTCGGTTTTTAATAGATAATTCAGGCCTCAAATTACTCTTACAGAGCTCCTGTTTTATGATTGACAATTTTCCTCTCTTTATCTAGGGTGGATACACTGAAAGACTTTCAGGCTTGGATTGAAGTAAGTTTAATTTATATATTTTGTCAATGCCTTAGACATCCTCTTTAGTCTAAACTTTTGGCAATAAAATTTGTACAGTATTTAATAGTACTTATCTTTTATTATTTAGCGCACCCCGTTATGGTTCAAAAGGTACCTGGATGCACGGGAGGATCGGATTCACGCATTGAGACTCGTGTTGAGACTAAGAATGTTTTGTGAGGATTAGTACAAATTAGAAAAATCGCTATCTTCATTCACTTTTCAACTTCAAATAGAACTTTTAAACCCAATATTTGCATACTTTGAAACTACTTCGCATGACGTAATAAAATTCACTTAAGCGAGGGTTAGTACTATGATTAAAAGCGTATGATGACGTAATAGCTGCAAATAACAGGTCCTATGCATGCAAGTTAGAAGTTACTTACATGACAATTACATGTTCTAGAAAGTAAAAACACTTCTTGGAAGACTAGGGAAAAAAAGAAATATCCACAAGGGGGTATTAGAGACAATAAAGTATTTATTTAAACAACTTTTGAAATCAATAAAACATCTTGTATATTTAAGGCAGGACATTTCTTTTGCCGAATAAAAAATTGCTTTAAACTGATATTGCTTTATGCTGAAAGCCTTTTCGGCACGATTCGAAATTTAAGTCTAAATGAATCCTTTTTAACTTAAGCAATAGAGCAGGACTTTTAACACAGGGATCAGACCAGGGCACGCTAACGTTCTGTTTTTAACTTATCTTTTCCCTCCTCGTTCTCCTCCTCTTCAACCTCTTTGTCTTCCTCTTCACCTTCCTTATCATCTCCTTTATCCTCATGTTTACCTCCTTTGCATGTCTCACTTCCTCAAACGCCTCTATCCACTTCTTCATCTTTCCTGTCTTCCTCTGCCTCTTCTTCATCACCACTTGTTTCGTTAACTCATCGTGCTGTATCATTGTTGTCTCCACCGTCTGTGTTGTTGTCGTCCTTGTCTTTGTCTACGTTGGGTCAGTCATCTTACTGATCCTTACGGCCACCCACAATTCCTCCACAACATTCCACCCACAACTTCCTAAGCTTCATATTCGTCAATTTTTATTTCAAACCATTTTACACCGTGGTGGTGATTCAGTAGCGACATCAATATCGATACTGCCACCACCACCACACATCCTTCAAGTTCTTTATCGTCTCTTGTTATTCCTCGCCGTTCCATGCACACACACACATTGTACCCCGCCCACACCAATACTACCGTCCCATTATTATTGCTACAAATCCATTTCCTCCTCCATGTCGGGATCCCCGTAATAATGTGTTGTCGGCTGGTCAAGCATTAAGGGACCTGCGTTAATCGTCAATGAATTTTGGAGGCGGTAAATCATTTATAAATTAGGATAGTAAGAAATGGTGGTTTATATTTTTTTCTTGTTTTACTTTGAGTGCTATTGGACGTTTTATATTGTAGTGCATTTGTTCAAGAGATGTAGCCCAAACGTTGCATTACATCAGTCGGTGTCATCGTTGCACCACAATATGGCACAAGTTGATGGGTTAAGTAAAAAATTACAATAAAAATATTTAAAACCAATTTGTAGGAATATAGAACGTGTGGAAGAGGCATTAAATAGCGGATTCAAAATTTAAAGGACCAAAAATCGACATAGTTCCCAGCAATGATCGCTATGTTGTAGAATATGGAAAGATATTGGGCAAGCTGGGTTTTGTTTGTAAAGTTTGAGCACTTATTACACCGTGAGGAGATTTGCTTTTACTCTTCCTCAATGGACAATTTATTCAATTCCATTCAATTAGATGAATCTGGCACATCCTCTGAGGGTAAAAATACGTAGGCATATGTTCCAAGAATGTGATTTTACTGTGAAGGGTTGTAGCATAACTTCTAACCAGGAGGTTTCTCAATATCCATGTAAAATATAAAGAAAAAGAAAAGTAATATTTGTTTTTTAGGATATTCTTGAAATGCGTCTCACCAATTTAAACATTTCATTGTCAATTTAATGTCATAGAGAAATTAAAGTACCTAGTAGTGAATTGGATTCGATCCGCTGTACACAAAATTTTTTTTTATACCAACTATTTTCGTAAAATCGCAAGATTTTTTGTTAACAGACCTATTTGACTGTATATTCATTAAACAAAGGTATTTATCACCGCCTATGTGCATTGGATGTCTCTAATCTCCTGTTTCATCCTTTAAACGTCAAGTATATGCAACCAAAAAATATTGTCATTTTTTAAAAAAAACAACTGGCTTTTTGTAAAGCCTCTCTCTTCAGGAATAGACATTACCAGAATATCTAGAGACTGTGTCTGTCTGTAACAGGCAAAGTGGATTAAATTCTTTGCAATTCTTTTAAAAGTGTGTAATACATCCCCTATAAAAATGTTCTGTATTTTATAGGGGATTTGTTTACGATTATAATTGGCTAAAAAGAATCATGTGATAAAACAAAATGATTTTATTAGTTAAGAATTTCATTGACTGCTAAATTTACCTTAACGAATGCTTGGTTATAAATTATTTTAGATACGGGCAACGTTGTTATTATTGTTGTCTAATGGTCTTGAGTGGATTCCTCCAGGGTTTATTCATTTAAAAGATTTTTTAGCCTTCTTAATGACTTTATCAACAATCCATTTGTAAAAAGAAGCAGAATAAATTTTTAAAAAGAACTAGTACAATATTAAATATGCGTAGTTACCATTAAACAACAAATCTGAAGTGGACAAACTAGAAACGCGGAATCAAAAAACCGGAAACGAAGTAATGAGTGAAGAAGAACGAAAAGGATGAGAAATAATTTTACACATAAAGGTAAGCTATGTATATATTTGATGGCCCTTCAGCTAAAGGTCGCTGCATACGTACAATTTAGTTTAGAGGTTGTGGAAACATGTGGAGGGATGGACAAGACTGAATTTTCATAATTTACATCTCAACTTAAATTCTTTAAAATTATCTCGTATTACAGAAACATTGATGTTTAAACTTTCCCTTTATGTCGTATTAACCAATTTACTTAATTTAAAATCTCCACATATCTCCTGCTCTATGTAGCACACTTTGCACAGCCTAATGCTATTTTATCATTATTTTCGTGAAACTTTTTACCTAAGCCTTCTCAAAAGTAGGTTCTTGGCTAAAATTTGTTCGCTGGCAAACAAAGTATCAAATTAAACTAAAGTTTTTACTTGGAGAAAAAGTACAATAAAAAGAATTGCAAAAGTATCGACAGAAAGCCGCAGAATGTTCTAATTAGCAGAGAGGAGCGATTTAAATTTGTCATAAACTGCAACGAAAAATAACGCCTATTCTAGACTCTCGACTTGTTTAGCATTAAATATATTGAGCGTTTTCTTCCATTTGTATGGCATCACTCTAATACTCGGACTATTTCGTTTAACATCATGATTTCAATTGAAAATAAATTACACATTTTTCATCACCTGTCTTCAATTACTACCTTTCCCTTTACACCGTTACCGCAGAAACATTTATATTTTACAAAAGTGCAAATAAAATGCAACTTATTATTTTCCTTCATACCGTATTACCCAATTTACATCAGCCTTCTGAAATATATGTTCTCTGCTAAAATTTGTTTGCTGCCAAACAAAGTATCTATATGTTATTACAGTGCAGCATTACGATTAATTTTTTTGACACTTTATTGCCTTGTATTTACTCCCTCACAACCAAAACAGGTCACGAAACATAGTGCGGCAGCAAAAACTTTTTACTTCATCCTATTTAACAGAAACGTGCCATTTGCTTAGATTACCTTTTAAATCCGCCCAGAAATCCGGGTTTTTCGATTTTCGGGTAAAATCCGAAAAAATCGGGATCACGTGAATATCATGAATGTGTCTAATAGATAAATATTTAAAGTCAGTAAGTATCGTAAGGTATCGTGAGAACAACGTTTAAACCTTTGTATTTTCTTAACCGTTTGTCAAACGCAATCCTACTTTGATCAGCGTTTATGTAAAACATCTTGATGCACTGACAGGTTTTTGCTGACGTCATCAAAATGCAAGTTACGTTCTTTTCCATATTTTTTCTTCCTATGTAGATTTTTCCACGAAACTGACGGACAGTTTGACTTATAATTTTTTTGTAATAATATTTTATTAAGTAAAATACTATCGGGAGAAAGTACAACAGTATACTGAAAAAACGATCATAACCGATAACGCAGTGGGCTATCGTTTGATGTTCGTCTGTTTGGCTGTATATCAGGTGGCAGTATCCCTATTTTTACAGTGGTAAAATTTTTACATATTCAACTAACAAAATAGTAAAATGGATTGTAAATTTGTAACTCGTTTTCCCGCTTTTTACTTTATGTTTGTGAATTGCAGTCCGCGCATCAAGCAACTTCGCTACATTATTTACCGCAAAAACATACACGAACTAGCTCTTATCAGATTGCGGTTGTTCCTGTTCATGGATGCTATTCTCAAGCACATCAATAAAAATATTTCCTAAATGTTATAAACTAAGTAATGTCACGTGGAAAAATTCTCTTATATAATAACTCATTTAAGCATGGTAGAACAACACGAAGTACTCTAATCTAATAAAGAATTATAGTAATATTAAGTTTCGTTTGAGATAAAAAACGAAATGCCTTAAGTTATACATCGCTTCAAAATAATCTCTGCTTTCAAAATAATATCTTTTTTGAAAAATATGCACATTCCTTTTTTTACCTAGACAGACACAGATTTTTATTTTGTGTAGAACCACTTCGTTTGTTGTTCATGTTTATTACAAAACGTGGCGTGTAGCAACCATTTGTTAACAGTAAATTGTTGTGAATAACTGAGAATTGATCATCTAACACCAAAACACTAGACAAATATCGTAATGCCAGATAGGATGTAAGCGAGGCAATAGTGACTTGAGGAAATCTGAATTATTTCGCGATATTATCATTCGGCAAACAGAACTTAAAATCACCTCTGATAAACGTGTGTGTAGCAAACAACACAGAACACCCACATCAAATCATTTTATTGTCAAACAACAAAGGCTCTGCTATGGGTAGCTGTAAACATGATATATTGATTTCACGGGAATTTGAAAACTCTGTCGTCATGTAACGCTTGCACGAATTTCCGGGTTGGACGGCAATCTATTTGCTTGTGCCATAAGTCTTGATATCTTTATAAAATAGTAATTGTAAATTTTATACTTGCAAATACACGAACTCACACTATGATCATGTCAGAGATATTTCATTTCTTTTATATTTTTATCTAAATACAATACAAAATAAATAAATAAAGTTTGCAGATTAAGAATTGCATTATACAAAGACAAAAAAAACACAAGTTTTACAAACAGTAACTTTTTCTCACCTAAAAAATTCTTTAAAAAAGTAAAGCATCCATGAATGGAAAACGAATCTGTCCAATGTCGTGGAAATTTGTGTGTTGAAACAAAAACAAGACGTGCAAACTGCAATTCAAAAACTTTTTTCGTACATGTTGTATACTATTTTCTTTTGTGTAACTTCTCAGAAAATTACAACTTTTTGCCCGGGTGAAACGACGAAAGTATACCAAACAATTATTTGGATAACAAGACAATTAAAACAAGAGAATTAAAACGTGAAAAACAGGCCTGGATCGAATTTTTCTGTACTATTACTTTTCTAGTCACTAAAGAATCTAATTTGTAATCCATCCATTGTTTGAATATTTGTGCCCAAAATTTGGATGCTCCGAAATTTGTTTATCCGTTGCCTATATAGAGCCTGAATCAATGATGCAGAAAATGCATAAAATCGCGTGTTTTTGAAAAATAGTAAGGATATACAAGGCTTTAAAAATTTTGCTGACGTTAGCAGAACCTGTCAAGGTACTTGTATAGCCGTCGCCACTGTTGTATAGAGCGTGAAACGCAGATTCAAAATGTATAGGATCACTTTTGAATAACGGTTACAGATATATTGGGATTTTAAAGGTATTTTGCTGATGTCATCAATCCGTCTGTTTCGAAAGGAATGAATTGGTCTCACTTTGGTCCGAGGTGATCCTTAGTTACCAACGCAGGAGATGACGTTATTTATTAGCCTCAAACTGAGGTGCACAGTGAATTTGCGCATTCTTTAGGAGCAAAAACATCTCTTTTGGAAAGCCGAATTTTAGCCTGACAAGTTTTTGTTATAGTTTCTCAGTTGTACTTAGGTAGAAGGAGTGACACCAAAACGATTGTAAAAAAAAATTGTGCTCATCGAAATTTTTCGAACGAAGGTGAAATAGTATAAAACCCGATTAGTTCAGTGCCAACCCCTGCTGCTTTTTAAATATTTTTATGTATGCTTATGATTACAGGTGATTTACCAGTTTTCTGCCTTTTTACGGACAAGTTCTCGTTTTACAAGAAAATAAAAATATGACATATATTTTGTGTAAATTAACCAATAAAAATGCGAGAACTCAATCATATGATAAGTGAATAAAGTTGTACTGGTAGATTGCGAATGCATGCGCACGATTATTTTACCTGTCCTTCTTTGTTATTATTTCTGCGTAAGTGAAACTGGGCGCTCCGTTCAAACGTCAGTGAGTATGAAGTCAAGCACTTTGTGATAAAACATTATGTTCTCTCACAAATCAGTAGCTAGTAGCTTTCAAAGTGATCGGACGTGCTTAGAGAAAGAACATTTGGCGCAGAAAAAAGGGCGTTAACAGGCAAGAAGCCAATTGTTAAGATTTGCATCTAATATCTGCAAATATCCATATATTTTCATACTACCCTTCCCGCACATTACATCCACTACATCTCAGCGCATCTTATCTTCTGGTCGCCACACGGAAAAAAAAACTACGAAGATATGGAAGATTCACAAAGTCAACCTGTCGCTCTGGATTTTTTACTCTATGAAATTTAAGTCTAAAAACATCTATCCTGACCTCAAAAGCTGACTCAAAAGTTATAACGGACATAGAACGCGATGTAACCGAACTGCAACAATATGTACGAAGGAACAATATTGAAATTGCAGGTATTCCTAATACAATATCTGGAAAAAGTTATAGAAATTGGTGAAGTACTAGATATTAAATTAGAAGTTTTGACATTGAAGCCTGCCACCGGCTTCCTTCCAATAAATCTAGAAGAAATCATACGGAGCTTCTAAAAACCATCGCACGATTCTGTAATCGTAAAATCGCTGAACAATTTTATCGAAAAAAGAAAAATCTAAAAAATAAGAATCGTTTAATGACATTGGTCTGGGTCAACGTAGAATTTATGTTAACAATAACTTGTGTCCGTATTACAGAATGTTGTGAGGTAAATGAAAGCCCCTTTACAATGAACAGAAAATAACGAGTTTTTGGGCGCATAACGGTATAAAAAACATCAAAGAGACCGAAAATGCGAAGTCTTTCAAAATAACACATCTTGATGATATTGATCATCTGTTTGAAGGTAAAGAACCCGATCTTGAGTAACATTTATTTTCTTTAGTTTATCTTTACAGTTTTCTGTGCCAGCTCAATTTATTTAACTTCAAAATGATAGCTAATGCTACATGCGTTAATTTTGCGAACCATCGTGTGCAGGTTATTTTCTCTGTATATTTATTTTGTTTTTGTGTTTGTCATCTAATCTATTTTTTCTTACTGTTTTGGCTTCAATTTCAAAACAATTTCCTTTGCACCTGATTAGTTGTTTGATTTTCTTTGTTTTTCTAAATCAATTTTGAGAGCTTTTGTGTTTGTTTGTTTTTTGTGTTATAGCTAGCTAGCTGCTAGCTATAGCTAGGTTTTCAAATATGATAAATTATCCTTGTGGGATTTGCCATGGATCGGTCAATTCTAATCACCGGGCCGTTTTGTGAAATAAATAATGATCGGTGCTCTTTTTTTTGTTGAGATATCTACACCATTATCACATAGTTGTTTAACATCTTCTGTCGAAAGGAAAAAGTCCTCTCGCAACTTAACAGTCTTGTCACCTAACACTCCAATGACATCTTTGGAGGAGGAGTTAACTGTAAGTACTATAGCTCTTGTAATTTCATTTCTCATAATTTCAATTCGATGTGTTTTTCCATATTTCATCTATAAACATAACTTCTCTTTTAAAACATTTTAATGAACTTAATAGACTCTTTTGTGAGCTTGGGCATAATTTCAGTGTAATAGAGAACACATTAACTGGTTTTAAATCCACTACTCCTATTATAAACTGTAACCTTGAAGGATTCACATTTAATCATACCCTTACCGAAAGCAGTAAATGTGGTGCTCTTATATTTCTCAAATAAGCATAATTATATTGCACAGCCAGACCTAGATCTCCTCGGATATAAATCCTCCGAGTTGAAATCAGTTTTTGTTGAGATAGTCCAACCCAAGATTAAAAATTTTATAGTTGGATGTATGTACAGACATCCTTATATGGATTTACAAGGTTTTAATAACAAATTTTCTGATTTCTATTATTAACATAACCTCTTCAGAAAATAAAAAAATCTTCCTTTTAGGTGATTTTAATGCCAATCTTAAATCATATGATTCTGATACAAATAAATCAAATTTTTTAGATGCAATTTTTTCATTCTCCCTTTTTCCTTCTGTTACTTTATCCACTAGAGTCACCGAGAACACTAGCACTTTAATTGATAATATATTCCATGATTCTAATGAATATCTATATCTGGTAACCTCATTTCATCAATTTCAGACCACTTCCCTCATTTTTTAACTCTTAACAAAAACAATTTTGCTTCAGGTCCACCAAATGATAAACCACCTGCTCCTGATTGGAAAAAATTTGACCATAACAAATTTATTTTGAAAACTTCTTATGTTGATTGGGATAACTTACTATGCCTTGATGACAATAACCCATCTAAATCTTTTGATATTTTCTATTATTTTATAGATTCTACTTTAAAAGACTGTGTTCCTTTTAAAAAACCTTTCAACACATATAAAAAAAATTTTAATCATAAAAAATGGATGACGAATGGTATCCCATCAGCTTGGGGTGTATTTATTGATTTGCAAAAAGCTTTTGATACAGTTGATCATGAAATCTTACTGAAAAAATTATTATCTCTTCTTAGAAATTTATCAATCATGGTGTAACACAGGGGTCTGTACTTGGTCCACTTTTATTTTTAGTGTACATAAATGATCTTCATTTTGCTATTAATTATTCTTTAGTTCACCTTTTTGCTGACGACACCAACATGCTGCACATCAGTAAATCGCGTAAACAATTCGCCAAGCATTTAAATATAGATCTTAAACTCCTATGTCATTTGCTTTTAATGCCAATAAGATTTCTCTCAACAAAACAAAGACCAAATATGTTATTTTCAAAAGTCCTTTTAAGCCACTTCATTTCAACTTTAAATTAAATGTTAATGGTACTAAAATCTATCCCAGTGATCAAGTCAAATATCTTGGAATCATTCTAGACTCTGACCTAAGCTGGAAATCAAAAATTAATAATACCATTATTAGTCTTATAAAAACCTAATGGAGCTCTAGCCAAAATCTGTCACCTTGTCCCTCAAAATATACTCCTGCTGATTTACTATGCCATCTTTTATTCACGTAATTTATACTGTTCACAAGTTTTGGGGCAAAAAAGTTATCGAACACATCGTATTGACTCATTTCTTTTGGAACTTCCTACCCACCAATCAGTTCACTCTACTCCAATCTCAGACTTCTCAAGTTTCCCGACATGACCTCTATGCAAAATATTATTTTTCTGTACAACTTAGCTCATAATAGCCTTCCTGACACTATCAAAAATACTTTGTCCATTAACTTTTCTCATGATCAACACACTCGTGCTGATCAACAAGGGCTTTTAAAATTACCTTTTGTTTTTTCAACATCATTTGGGAAAAAGTCTATCAGATTTCACTCTTTAAAATCGTGGAATGAGGTACAAAAATGTAGATCAAACCTATTCTATTTGAGCATTTCTTAAAGAGCTACTAAATTTTATTACATTTTATAACTGTATCAGCCTCCGTATTTTTTGCATCATGCCTTGTGTCTTCCTACCTTTGTGTTTTGTATTAGTCCCAGTCCTGTCTTTGTACTTTGTCTTATTTGTGATGTCCTGTTTCTTTGGTCACTATTTTCATTTAAGCTATTTTGCTTTGTGGTGATCTCCTTTCAATAGGCAATTTACAACAATACTTATAAAATAATTTTTCTATAAAATCATGTACTTTTTGTCTATTGATGAATAAATTATTACTATTACTATAAAGCCAAGTCACTTTGTGATAAAAAATTGTTCATGTCCTCCTACAAGTTGCTAGGGGGGGGATCTGCTGTAATCATCAATTGGAGATGGAAACATATCCTTGATGTTGAAAGCAAGTTTATGATCTTTTTTATACAGACCAAGCGAATGTTGTTATTCCTTGCCGTTCCATGCACACACACACATTGTACCCCGCCCACACCAACACTACCGTCCCATTATTATTGCTACAAATCCATTTCCTCCTCCATGTCGGGATCCCCGTAATAATGTGTTGTCGGCTGGCCAAGCATTAAGGGACCTGCGTTAATGGTCAATGAATTTTGGAGGCGGTAAATCATTTATAAATTAGGATAGTAAGAAATGGTGGTTTATATTTTTTTCTTGTTTTACTTTGAGTGCTATTGGACGTTTTATATTGTAGTGCATTTGTTCAAGAGATGTAGCCCAAACGTTGCATTACATCAGTCGGTGTCATCGTTGCACCACAATATGGCACAAGTTGATGGGTTAAGTAAAAAATTACAATAAAAATATTTAAAACCAATTTGTAGGTATATAGAACGTGTGGAAGAGGGATTAAATAGCGGATTCAAAATTTAAAGGACCAAAGATCGACATAGTTCCCACCAATGATCGCTATGTTGTACAATATGGAAAGATATTGGGCAAGCTGGGTTTTGTTTGTAAAGTTTGAGCACTTATTACACCGTGAGGAGATTTGCTTTTACTCTTCCTCAATGAACAATTTATTCAATTCCATTCAATTAGATGAATCTGGCACATCCTCTGCGGGTAAAAATACGTAGGCATATGTTCCAAGAATGTGATTTTACTGTGAAGGGTTGTAGCATAACTTCTAACCGGGAGGTTTCTCAATATCCGTGTAAAATATAAAGAAAAAGAAAAGTAATATTTGTTTTTTAGGATATTCTTGAAATGCGTCTCACCAATTTAAACATTTCATTGTCAATTTAATTTCATAGAGAAATTAAAGTACCTAGTAGTGAATTGGATTCGATCCGCTGTACACAAAATTTTTTTTTATACCAACTATTTTCGTAAAATCGCAAGATTTTTTGTTAACAGACCTATTTGACTGTATATTCATTAAACAAAGGTATTTATCACCGCCTATGTGCATTGGATGTCTCTAATCTCCTGTTTCATCCTTTAAACGTCAAGTATATGCAACCAAAAAATATTGTCATTTTTTAAAAAAAACAACTGGCTTTTTCTAAAGCCTCTCTCTTCAGGAATAGACATTACCAGAATATCGAGACTGTGTCTGTCTGTAACAGGCAAAGTGGATTGAATTCTTTGCAATTCTTTTAAAAGTGTGTAATACATCCCCTATAAAAATGTTCTGTATTTTATAGGCGATTTGTTTACGATTATAATTGGCTAAAAAGAATCATGTGATAAAACAAAATGATTTTATTAGTTAAGAATTTCATTGACTGCTAAATTTACCGTAACGAATGCTTGGTTATAAATACGGGCAACGTTGTTATTATTCTTGTCTAATGGTCTTGAGTGGATTCCTAAGATTTTTCAGCCTTCTTAATGACTTTATCAACAATCCATTTGTAAAAAGAAGCAAAATAAATTTTTTTTTAAAAAAAATTTTTTTAAAAAGAACTAGTATAATATTAAATATGCGTAGTTACCACTAAACAACAAATCTGAAGTAGACAAACTAGAAACGCGGAATCAAAAAACCGGAAACGAAGTAATGAGTGAAGAAGAACGAAAAGGATGAGAAATAATTTTACACATAAAGGTAAGCTATGTATATATTTGATGGCCCTTCAGCTAAAGGTCGCTGCATACGTACAATTTAGTTTAGAGGTTGTGGAAACATGTGGAGGGATGGACAAGACCGAATTTTCATAATTTACATCTCAACTTAAATTCTTTAAAATTATCTCGTATTACAGAAACATTGATGTTTAAACTTTCCCTTTATGTCGTATTAACCAATTTACAACTTAATTTAAAATCTCCACATATCTCCTGCTCTATGTAGCACACTTTGCACAGCCTAATGCTATTTTATCATTATTTTCGTGAAACTTCTTACCTAAGCCTTCTCAAAAGTAGGTTCTTGGCTAAAATTTGTTCGCTGGCAAACAAAGTATCAAATTAAACTAAAGTTTTTACTTGGAGAAAAAGTACAATAAAAAGAATTGCAAAAGTATCGACAGAAAGCCGCAGAATGTTCTAATTAGCAGAGAGGAGCGATTTAAATTTGTCATAAACTGCAACGAAAAATAACGCCTATTCTTGACTTGTTTAGCATTAAATATATTGAGCGTTTTCTTCCATTTTTATGGCATCACTCTAATACTCGGACTATTTCGTTTAATATCATGATTTCAATTGAAAATGAATTACACATTTTTCATCACCTGTCTTCCCTTTACACCGTTACCGCAGAAACATTTATATTTTACAAAAGTGCAAATAAAATGCAACTCATTATTTTCCTTCATACCGTATTACCCAATTTACATCAGCCTTCTGAAATATATGTTCTCTGCTAAAATTTGTTTGCTGCCAAACAAAGTATCTATATGTTATTACAGTGCAGCATTACGATTAATTTTTTTGACACTTTATTGCCCTGTATTTACTCCCTCACAACCAAAACAGGTTACCTTTTAAATCCGCCCAGAAATCCGGGTTTTTCGATTTTCGGGTAAAATCCGAAAAAATCGGGATATCGGACTATTCACGTGAATATCATGAATGTGTCTAATAGATAAATATTTAAAGTCAGTAGGTATCGTAAGGTATCGTGAGAACAACGTTTAAACCTTTGTATTTTCTTAACCGTTTGTCAAACGCAATCCTATTTTGATCAGCGTTTATGTAAAACATCTTGATGCACTGACAGGTTTTTGCTGACGTCATCAAAATGCAAATTACGTTCTTTTCCATATTTTTTCTTCCTATGTAGATTTTTCCACGAAACTGACGGACAGTTTGACTTATAATTTTTTTGTAATAATATTTTATTAAGTAAAATACTATCGGGAGAAAGTACAACAGTATACTGAAAAAACGATCATAACCGATAACGCAGTGGGCTATCGTTTGATGTTCGTCATCTATGCCATTCTATACCTTGAAGAAGCAACAACATGTAAACGGAGATAAGATTTGTATTGCTACTGATGTATGGCTGTATATCAGATGGCAGGATCCCTATTTTTACAGTGGTAAAATTTTTACATATTCAACTAACAAAATAGTAAAATGGATTTTAAATGTGTAACTCGTTTTCCCGCTTTTTACTTTATGTTTGTGAATTGCAGTCCGCGCATCAAGCAACTTTGCTACATTATTTACCGCAAAAACATACACGAACTAGCTCTTATCAGATTGCGGTTATTCCAGTTCATGGATGCTATTCTCAAGCACATCAATAAAAATATTCCCAAATGTTATAAACTAAGTAATGTCACGTGGACAAATTCTCTTAGAGCTTATTAGATATAATAACTCATTTAAGCATGGTAGAACAACACGAAGTACTCTAATCTAATAAAGAATTGTAGTAATACTAAGTTTCGTTTGAGATAAAAAACGAAATGCCTTAAGTTATACATCGCTTCAAAATTATCTCTGCTTTCAAAATAATATCTTTTTTGAAAAATATGCACATTCCTTTTTTCACCTAGACAGACACAGATTTTTATTTTGTGTAGAACCACTTCGTTTGTTGTTCATGTTTATTACAAAACGTGGCGTGTAGCAACCATTTGTTAACAGTAAATTGTTGTGAATAACTGAGAATTGATCATCTAACACCAAAACACTAGACAAATATTGTAATGCCAAATAGGATATAAGCGAGGCAATAGTGACTTGAGGAAATCTGAATTATTTCGCGAAATCATCATTCGGCAAACAGAACTTGAAATCGCCTCTGATAAACGTGCGTGTAGCAAACAACACAGAACACCCACATCAAATCATTTTATTGTTAAACAACAAAGGCTCTGGTATTGGTAGCTGTAAACATGATTTCACGTGAATTTGAAAACTCTGTCGTCATGTAACGCTTGTACGAATTTTCGGATTGGACGGCAATCTATTTGCTTGTACCATAAGTCTTTATATCTTTATAAAATAGTAATCGTAAATTTTATACTTGCAAATACACGAACTGACACTATGATCATGTCACAGATATTTCATTTCTTTTATATTTTTATCTAAATACAATACAAAATAAATAAATAAAGTTTGCAGATTAAGAATTGCACAATGTTATACAAAGACAAAAAAAACACAAATTTTACAAACAGTAATTTTTCTCACCTTAAAAATTCTTTAAAAAAGTAAGGCATCCATGAATGGAAAACGAATCTGTCCAATGTTGTGGAAATTTGTGTGTTGAAACAAAAACAAGACGTGCGAACTGCAACTCAAAAACTTTTTTCGTACATGTTGTATACTATTTTCTTTTGTGTAACTTCTCAGAAAATTACAACTTCTTGCCCGGGTGAACCGAAGAAAGTATACCAAACAATTATTTGCATAACAAGACAATTAAAACAAGAGAAGTAAAACGTGAAAAACAGGCCTGGATCGAATTTTTCTGTACTATTACTTTTCTAGTCACTAAAGAATCTAATTTGTAATCCATCCATTGTTTGAATATTTGTGCCCAAAATTTGGATGCTCCGAAATTTGTTTATCCGTTGCCTATATAGAGCCTGAATCAATGATGCAGAAAATGCATAGAATCGCCATTGTTGTATAGAGCGTGAAACGCAGATTCAAAATGTATAGGATCACTTTTGAATAACGGTTACAGATATATTGGGATTTTAAAGGTATTTTGCTGATGTCATCAATCCGTCTGTTTCGAAAGGAATGAATTGGTCTTACTTTGGTCCGAGGTGGTCCTTAGTTACCAACGCAGGAGATGACGTTATTTATTAGCCTCAAACTGAGGTGCACAGTGAATTTGCGCATTCTTTAGGAGCAAAAACATCTCTTTTGGAGAGCCGAATTTTAGCCTGACAAGTTATAGTTTCTCAGTTGTACTTAGGTAGAAAGAGTGACACCAAAACGATTGTAAAAAAAAATTGTGCTCATCGAAATTTTTCGAACGAAGGTGAAATAGTATAAAACCCGATTAGTTCAGTGCCAACCCCTGCTGCTTTTTAAATATTTTTATGTATGCTTATGATTACAGGTGATTTACCAGTTTTCTGCTTTTTTACGGACAACTTCGCGTTTTACAAGAAAATAAAAATATGACATATATTTCGTGTAAATTAACCAATAAAAACGCGAGAACTCAATCATATGATAAGTGAATAAAGTTGTACGTAGCTGAAGTTTTAAAACCAGTACAAAAATCTTTGTGAAAAAAAAGTTTATAAGAATAGAAATTCCAAATCAAGAAAAAAGTCTGTATCGAAATTCCTATCTGACGCCATAAAATCTGGTAGACTGCGAATGCATGCGCACGATTATTTTACCTGTCCTTCTTTGTTATTATTTCTGCGTAAGTGAAACTGGGCGCTCCGTTCAAACGTCAGTGAGTATGAAGTCAAGCACTTTGTGATAAAACATTATGTTCTCTTACATATCAGTAGCTAGTAGCTTTCAAAGTGATCGGACGTGCTTAGAAAAAGAACATTTGGCGCGGAAAAAAAGGACGTTGACAGGCAAGAAGCCAATTGTTAAGATTTGCATCTAATATCTGCAAATATCCATTTATTTTCATACTACCCTTCCTGCACATTACATCCACTACATCTCAGCGATCTTATCTTATGGTCGCCACACGGAAAAAAAACTACGAAGATATGGAAGATTTACAAAGTTCGCCTGTCGCTCTGGATTTTTTACTCTATGAAATTTAAAGTCTAAAAACATCCATCCTGACCTCAAAAGCTGACTCAAAAGTTATAACGGACATAAAACGCGATGTAACCGAACTGCAACAATATGTACGAAGGAACAATATTGAAATTGCAGGTATTCCTAATACGATATCTGGAAAGTTATATAAATTGGTGAAGTACTAGATATTAAAATCAGAAGTTTTGACATTGAAGCCTGACACCGGCTTCCTTCCAATAAATCTAGAAGAAATCATACGGAGCCTCTAAGAACCATCGTACGATTCTGTAATCGTAAAATCGCTGAACAATTTTATCGAAAAAAGAGAAATCTAAAAAATAAGAATCGTTTAATGACATTGGTCTGGGTCAACGTAGAATTTATGGTAACAATAACTTGTGTCCGTATCACTGAATATTGTGAAGTAAATGAAAGCCCCTTTACAATGAACAGAAAATAACTAGTTTTGGGGAGCATAACGGTATAATAAACATCAAAAAAGACCGAAAATGCGAAGTCTTTAAAAATAACACATCTTTATGATATTGATCATCTGTTTGAAGGTGTTTTGTGTTTGTTTGTTTTTTGTGTTATAGCTAGTTAGCTGCTAGCTATAGTCTATAGTAGGTTTTAAAATATGATAAATTATCCTTGTGGAAATTACCATGGATCGGTCAACTCTAATCACCGAGCCGTTTTGTGTGATATATGTGATCGGTGCTCTTTCTTTTGTTGATATATCTACACCATTATCACATAGTTGTTTAACATCTTCTGTCAAAAAGAAAAAGTCCTCTCGCAACTTAACAGTCTTGTCACCAAAAACTCCAATGACATCATACGAGGAGGAGTTAGCTGTAAATACTATAGCTCTTGTAATTTCATTTCTCATAATTTCAATTCGATGTGTTTTTCCATATTTCATCTATAAACATAACTTCTCTTTTAAAACATTTTAATGAACTTAATAGACTCTTTTGTGAGCTTGGGCATAATTTCAGTGTAATAGAGAACACATTAACTGGTTTTAAATCCACTACTCCTATTATAAACTGTAACCTTGAAGGATTCACATTTAATCATACCCTTACCGAAAGCAGTAAATGTGGTGCTCTTTTATATTTCTCAAATAAGCATAATTATTTTGCACGGCCAGACCTAGATCTCCTCGGATATAAATCCTCCGAGTTGAAATCAGTTTTTGTTGAGATAGTCCAACCCAAGATTAAAAATTTTATAGTTGGATGTATGTACAGACATCCTTATATGGATTTACAAGGTTTTAATAACAAATTTTCTGATTTCTATTATTAACATAACCTCTTCAGAAAATAAAAAAATCTTCCTTTTAGGTGATTTTAATGCCAATCTTAAATCATATGATTCTGATACAAATAAATCAAATTTTTTAGATGCAATTTTTTCATTCTCCTTTTTCCTTCTGTTACTTTATCCACTAGAGTCACCGAGAACACTAGCACTTTAATTGATAATATATTCCATGATTCTAATGAATATCTATATCTGGTAACCTCATTTCATCAATTTCAGATCACTTCCCTCATTTTTTAACTCTTAACAAAAACAATTTTGCTTCAGGTCCACCAAATGATAAACCACCTGCTCCTGATTGGAAAAAATTTGACCATAACAAATTTATTTTGAAAACTTCTTATGTTGATTGGGATAACTTACTATGCCTTGATGACAATAACCTTGGTCCACTTTTATTTTTAGTGTATATAAATGATCTTCATTTTGCTATTAATTATTCTTTAGTTCACCTTTTTGCTGACGACACCAACATGCTGCACATCAGTAAATCGCCTAAACAATTCGCCAAGCATTTAAATATAGATCTTAAACTCCTATGTCATTTGCTTTTAATGCCAATAAGATTTCTCTCAACAAAACAAAGACCAAATATGTTATTTTCAAAAGTCCTTTTAAGCCACTTCATTTCAACTTTAAATTAAATGTTAATGGTACTAAAATCTATCCCAGTGATCAAGTCAAATATCTTGGAATCATTCTAGACTCTGACCTAAGCTGGAAATCAAAAATTAATAATACCATTATTAGTCTTATAAAAACCTAATGGAGCTCTAGCCAAAATCTGTCACCTTGTCCCTCAAAATATACTCCTGCTGATTTACTATGCCATCTTTTATTCACGTAATTTATACTGTTCACAAGTTTTGGGGCAAAAAAGTTATTGAACACATCGTATTGACTCATTTCTTTTGGAACTTCCTACCCACCAATCAGTTCACTCTACTCCAATCTCAGACTTCTCAAGTTTCCCGACATGACCTCTATGCAAAATATTATTTTTCTGTACAACTTAGCTCATAATAGCCTTCCTGACACTATCAAAAATACTTTGTCCATTAACTTTTCTCATGATCAACACACTCGTGCTGATCAACAAGGGCTTTTAAAATTACCTTTTGTTTTTTCAACATCATTTGGGAAAAAGTCTATCAGATTTCACTCTTTAAAATCGTGGAATGAGGTACAAAAATGTAGATCAAACCTATTCTATTTGAGCATTTCTTAAAGAGCTACTAAATTTTATTACATTTTATAACTGTATCAGCCTCCGTATTTTTTGCATCATGCCTTGTGTCTTCCTACCTTTGTGTTTTGTATTAGTCCCAGTCCTGTCTTTGTACTTTGTCTTATTTGTGATGTCCTGTTTCTTTGGTCACTATTTTCATTTAAGCTATTTTGCTTTGTGGTGATCTCCTTTCAATAGGCAATTTACAACAATACTTATAAAATAATTTTTCTATAAAATCATGTACTTTTTGTCTATTGATGAATAAATTATTACTATTACTATAAAGCCAAGTCACTTTGTGATAAAAAATTGTTCATGTCCTCCTACAAGTTGCTAGGGGGGGGGGATCTGCTGTAATCATCAATTGGAGATGGAAACATATCCTTGATGTTGAAAGCAAGTTTATGATCTTTTTTATACAGACCAAGCGAATGTGAATTTTATATTTTAGCAATTCGAGTTTCAGAATGGGCCGACTCAACACATTCACATGTTGATTTGAGTAAAAAATTTTAAATCGTTATCACGCCTGATCACATGGATTGAATGTAAAGTTGTGTATCATTCTGCGTTTTACGACACCTTACAAAAAACACATTGGAGATGAAGACACTACATTACTTTGTTTGTGTTTCCTTTTTTCACCTAACTGCAAGATTCATAGTGCATTTGGTGACAAAACGGGTTTTATAAAGAAGACACATTGAATATTGTTAAACGAAGACTGGCTGTTGTAAAATAAGTACTGCTCCGTTTGAGTTCTGGCATTTTTTTTATCTCCTTAACGTATTTTCTTTTCCAAGAACAAAATAGTTTTAATAAATAAAGCCAAAAGTGGAAGACACATAGAAACTCGTTGAACAAATTACTTCAAGAACGGAATTCAGCGACAAATTGCTTGAAAATGTAATTAAAGATGTCTTCGTTTTTGTTTTAGCTTTTGTAACTAGCTGCAACATTTCCTATAGCACCTAGCGAGAACAAGATGTGAGTCAGGTAAATACTTGATTTGTAGAAATTTAAAACCCACGCAGAGATTAAAATGGTAAATTGGTTCATTCAACATTGTTTGTCGTAACACGAAAGCAAGAATGTGTTGTTCTTGTTAACAAATGTTTCAATAGTGAATTAGGATGTGAAATTTTTAACACAAATTTTGATATTACAGCTCATTCTATAAATACAAGAAAAAATTTTTCTACCATCAAATTACCTTCAGTAAAGATGGAAGTCGCTAGGCGTACCTTGCAGGTGGTGCTTTGTACAATAGTTTACCTTTATATGTACGTCATATTACCAATACCTTAGATTTTAAAAAGTCTGTTTTAACATTTTAATTTTATTGACCACTGTGTTTTTCTTTTTTTCACGAAGTGGAAATTGCAATTTATCTTCTTATTTTTTTTATTTACCTTCTCACTCCCCTTTAATTTCATCGTCACTTATACATTCTCAGTTTGCTTTTAACTAATTTTACTAATTTTTTTTACCATATATTTTTCACAATTTTTATACCAACAGGACGAACGTTAATAGGAATTTTACTGTACATAGTGTTTGTGTATATATGACTGAAGTTCCCATTCTGTATAAATATTGATGAAATAAGAAAAGAAAAAACAGAAAGAAAAAAATCTGTCACAGCGGAAAGTTTAAGAAAAATTTGTTTTATTTTCCAAGTCGAGGTCAAGTATTGATAATGCTCAAATATTTCTTATGTAAAACGTCTGAATATTTAGGCCTCGGCGTGTACGGGTTCATTGCACACGATACGTATTATATTAAAAAGTAAAAAAAATTCATACAGCAAACCAGTATTCTCGATTCCAACCTGTACTGGGCTCCCACGATTGATCCTTTCACCTCTCCATAAAATACTTGTCAGTCTATAAATAAATTAAAAACAAATGCAGCGTTCTTTGAATCAGGTAAATAAAAGAATGTTAATAATTAGTAAAAAAAACGCAACTTACCATCAGCTACTACAAACTTTTACCCAGCCAACGTTAATAATTTTTCTTATTTTTTACTTCAGAAACTTTTCTGTTTAGGTCAACGTGGCTTATCGATATGGCGTAGAAATTAATCGTTCTGGTTAATTAATTTCTTTTCTTAAAATCTCGTGGGATCTCAGTAAACGTGGTATGAAATTCCCACATGCATAAGATACAATGTCATTATTAATTCCTTACTGGGTAGTTATAATAAATGCGAAAAGTCATTAAACTAAAAATGTACGCTTGGGTTTTAACATAAAAAATATGAATTTTATAATTGGAGAAATACTTATCTTTAGTTCACCTGGACTGTTATGGAGTGTACGTTAGTTCACAGTACCCTGCGAAAATATTAAAGCGATTTCACACAAAGGTAAAAATAAAGTAAACACGCACATTATGTAAAAGGAAAGAGACAAGTTTTAATTGTAAATTTATTTGTCGTGGTTAAACAAAACCAAAAAATAAAAAATGCATTAAAGTGCAAAAGAATATTAATTCCCAAAACACAAATCGGGGTAAAACAAGACAAAAAAAATTAAAATTAATTCCCAAATACAGTATTTAATCTATTATTTCCGCTTTTCTGTTATTCCGCCGCATATTTCAACCTCTCAGTTATTCTACCGTTAATGCCTACAAATTTAAAGTATTAGTTAAGAAACCATAAATCACGTTCGTAGATCTGAAAGCATTTCGCGCTTAAATATTTGGAAGGGAGGGGGGATTTGCTTGAGGTAAAATAGTATTTTAGTGTTAGTGTTATTTATTTTAGTTTTAGAAATCGTAAACATTGGATCTAAAGAATATCCGGAAAAAACATAACCAGTGAAGACTAGGTTGCTGCAAAAATTTCTACACGAGTTTAAGAAAGTGGGTGTATTAGACAATACCCAAAGGTATCAGATATGAATTATAAGGTCGTGTGTTCAGTCAATTGTTGACTAAAAGTCTCTCTACTGGCTGAATCATTCAGTTTTCTAAAAAATTTATGCAAATCATTCTTTTTTGATATAAACATTACTTAAACGAGCTTTAAGTTTTTTTTTATAGAAAAGAAGGCATTGTATTTCCAAAAATATACTAGCGTACCTTGGTTACTGTTTTAACGTAATTTGGTGAAGCGATAAATTTTAGCAGAGGCTAGATGTGCTTTTTTAAAAATATTTTTTAGCTTAAAGTTCTTATTTGTGTTCCTCGGAAAATAGGGATAGATGACAAAATTTAGAAGTTTAAAAAAATAAAAGATGGTAGAGTTAAGCTATTCCTAGTCAATATAAGTGTCCAAAACGCACTCGAATGTCATAGAAACCAAGCCCTGCGTGTCAGTAGTACAAATAAGTTGAAAACAGTCCATTGTTAACACTGAGCTTAGCACTTAGTACAGGTAAAATGTGTCGCACATGCCTATAAGCTTAACCCTATTCGGTCCGGGGTTTTTTGAACATACTATGACCCCCCTCAATAACTTTTTATAGGGTTGTTCAAATTGAATCAAACTTGGCACACTTATAGTACGTCATAAAAGGAACAAAATGGCGCCAAAAAAAATTTGCTTGCGTCAGCACATTTTCTGTGACGTCATCAAAAGCTTAAAAATTGTTAAAAATGCCACTATCTGCTTAAAATATAATTACTTTTGTTCTAGAGCAAGTTTTTACATTCTGTTTAAAGTTTCTGAAAGCTAAATAAAAGTTATTTAACATATCTTCCAGTTTTTACATGGATCGGATGAAAAATTGCCAAAAATTGCCCGAAAATCCGTTTTTTTCCGATTTTCGGGTAAAATCCGACAAAATCAGGAAATCGGATTAGTCACGTGTTCAAATTATTCAAAATGATTCTTCTTGATGAAACAAAGTTGTGTTGCAAGTTTCAAGTTCTAAGGATAATCCTAACAGGAGTTATTATATTTTCCCCATTATAAGGATTTCATAGAGATTTTTAGGGGTAGTTTCGAGTAATGGCCAATATCAAAGCCTCTGAAAGGTATGGGACCTAAAAAATTAGCATGCAGGTGTCTAATAGATAAATGTTGAAACTCAGTAAGTATCATAGCCATATAACAAAGCAATCAGGAGTTATTAAAAAAAAACCGTCAGGGGGGGCGGAATCCGCTCCCCCCCCCGGACCGAATAGGGTTAATAGCCTTTTCCAAAATACTTCAGTTTAAATAAAAACACAGGAAACAGACCGTCGTTTAACAACACGGGATAGGCACATAGCACAGGTACTCTGTGTCTCATTAATAAACTTTTGACTTTTGCTAATTTTGTATTACAGTAATTTTTTTCATACTAAATGCAATTACGTAGTTAGCTAACTACTTATTGCATTTAGTATGAAAAAGATTACTTAAAAATTCTGTTGCAGCCAACTGCATTTGGTTACTTTTACATTTTAGCTAGAAGTAGCTAACCCCAGTTCACAACCAAGTAAAAATCAAATTGGCAAAGTTAACACAAAAATCAGAAATGTTAGCTAACATCTACGTTGGTAGCCAGAATCTTAAAATTGGTTTTGTTTAACATTAATATATGGCTAGAGAACGTGACAGTAGGAAGCAAATAAAACTAATACAAATCTTTAGGTGGCTGAATAGGTAGCTTAGCTAGTAGCTAGCTAGCTAACTAAAAAATATAGGTAAATAAGAAAATAATTTACAAAGAGGTGGCAAGCCACCGCAATGATGAACTCAATCCGTTAGGTCTTTGGAAACAAGCTAGAGGTTGTAAAAAACCCGAAAGTAAAAGAAACTGCAATCTTGTTAGAATACAAATAGAAGTATCAGGAAAAAAAAATAAAGCAAACAGTTAAGAAACTTTTCTTTCTCCAGCAATGAGTTGGTTCAATCTGCATGCCAAATTTCGGACCGATAACGTAAAAATCGTTGCTAAGAAATATAAAGAGCTTTAATTTCTGATTGGTCATTTATATAAATCTCCGCTCCTGATTGGACCTTTATTTTAGCGGCAATTGTCCTGTGTGGGTGGGGGCCCGACGGGTTTCTCGTCCCTGCGTATTGTGTATTTCGTGCGTGGTTAACACAAGTCGCTTTTGACGCACGAACAGACACACGGAATACGGCTATTATTATAGAGAAGTCGTTAACCCGTGGAAAAATCCACGGCGTCGCATTTGGTATTGATGTGCATTTTATAAATTTCGTGTTTCCTTTACGGGACACGGCTTTCGCGGACACACAGACAGACGACGGCTATTATTAAAGATTGTAGCACCTGCCTACTAATTTCATATTCTTTCGTTATTTCTCAAACATATACACGGAAATTATTACAGTCAAAGTGCAATTATGGATAACTTCGAGGAAGAAGCTGCTCTTTTCATTAAAATCATTACAAGTTCGTGAGCTTGTATTAAAACGCAAATGTGTCCTAAAAGAATGGAATTTTTTGCCTCTCTGAGCACCGACACGGGAGTAATCGTGTGTTCGAATCTCACCTTGGTAACTATTTTCACTTTTTTTTCCATCTCGCCTGCGAGGATAGGTTTCCAACTAGTAACTAACTATGTCCCAAATGGTGATTGCAACGTCACAGATTTAAACTTGATACCTAAACTCTCTGAGTATTTGGAAGTTATCTAAATGACGTTTCAGGCCAACATTGGTATTTGTTTTCGACAAATTTGGCACAGTTAACAAAAAAAGTCTGCTGAACGAGGTTACATAGTGGGTTTCAAGAGCATTCATCCAGACAGGGGATAAAATGAGATAAAATTTGCTATGCCATACCTCTATCTATGCTATAACTAACAGAAATTTTCACCCTCTTCTAGAAACTTGTGAAATTGGAGGCCCGAAATTGGTCAAGCAAACAACAATCATGAGAACGCCTATTTCCCCTGAAGAAAAATAAGCTATTACTCTTCGTTGCTTGGCCACTGGCGAGTCGCATGAAATACTAATGTATCAATTTCGGATCCATAAAACAATTATTTCACAGTTCATATTTATTCCACGTAAATAATTTTGAAAAGAGTTTGGATTTCGATTGCTCGTCATTTTTTAAAAAAAACGCTGTGTTTACTACGGCTTTACTTAACATTAACTGAAGTTTCTTCTACAGGTTTTCATTTCATGTGGGTAAGGCGTAGTTTCGACAGAAAAACTGTCGATGACGTCATCTCTTATAATAATACAGAGACTGTGTCTGTTTGTAACAGGCAAAGTGGATATCGTCATTTTCCTTTGATGTCGCCGAAAAACTTATCTCTATTATGTTAAATTTTTTGGCGTTACGGCGCGACGTCAATAACACTACTTTAACGTCAATATCCTATATTAAATTAATGAAGCCATTACAGTGCACCTAAACCTTTAAGGTCAAATAACTTGGAAACGAGGTGGTGACGTCAATGATTTTTCACCGCGTGGGTGACTAAGGACCACCTAGGACCAATTTGGGTAAGTTTCCCAAACCTGGGTCCCCGAATCCGTTTTGGAATGGACGGGTTAATGACGTCATCAAAAAGCCTTTAAACCCCACGTTCATTCAGAATGTGAAATTTTTGTATTTTTTTAAAGATGGTAGACGTCGTCGCATGCCTGACAAACATTGTTTTACAAATTGGATGCGCTACTGATTTTGAATAAAAGCTGACTTTCATGACTACAAAGCGTTTGTTTTAATTGTATAATGTCTGATAACATGTTGGCGAAGAAAAAAAAATGTTGGTGGCTATGGCAAAAAGCAAGAAAACGAAGGAAGAACATTTCATTGTCAAAAACGTATTTTTTTCCGACAGGGGAAAAAGGAGCATATAAAAATGCCTAAAACTAACATTCTAAAGTTTTCCAAGCCTATTCTTAGTTATTTTTATTAATTTCAAACATTGTATTACCAGAAAAAATCAACTTTCTTATGCTTCCATTTTTTGCTTTGAAAAATTTGCCTTTAAAGTCAAGATATTTTGGTGACCTGTAGCTAGCTATAAATGGCACCTGAATGATGATGTTATGAGTAGTATAATGAATTGTAAGTAGAATTTTGTTATTTCTGACTAACAAAGCTTACTGATTTGAATGTTTTTTCTTAGTGAACTGTATTTTTTTTTTATCTTTTCAACGCTGGGCCTCTGCTGTAGTAACGTATTATTATTATGACTAAAGTACTGTGTATACCTCGACAACTTTGTGCATATACATGGTAGCCTTAAAGTAAAATACCTTAGGGTAGTCAATAAGAAGTGTATAGTGTTGTTTAAAAAATATAGTGTGAATAGAACTATTTTATTGCGTTTAAAATTGCTTATCACCTATTATGACGTGTTATTCTATTCTTACCTAAATTTCGGATTTTCGGATTTACAATTCCTAGAAATTGCTAAAACCTCTCTCCCCTTTCTTTTAGTGTCGAAAAGATGCTAATACACGAGTTCACAGTTTCACAGTCTTTCTTTTATTACCATATCTTATTGAGAGTTAAAAAAAAAACTAATTATTTCTTCAGAAAATGAGAAATATTCATAATGCCTATGGTTAAAGCCTTTTTTATGGTGGTAATTATTAATAAGTTTGAATGAATAATTTTTATTATTATTATTGTATTCATACTGTCTGATGGAAAAATAATAAATAAATAAATAAATAAATAAATAAATAAATAAATAAATAAATAAATAAATAAATAAATAAATAAATAAATAAATAAATAAATAAATAAATAAATAAATAAATAAATAAATAAATAAACAAACAAATAAATAAATAATTATTAAATTCACTCTGTTTACTTCCTTTTTTTAGTACAGAACATCATCATCATTCTCGGCTTAACGTCCGTTTTCCATGCTAGCATGGGTTTGACGGGGTATATTAATAACCCTCTTCCAATCTGATCTAGGCTGTGTTAGATCTAAACTGAACTTCCTCTGTATCAAGTCTGTCCTGAAGTGAACGACTTAAACTGTGAAGGGATGTATTGTGGAAAAAATGATTTTTGGAACCTCTTGACCTCTTTTGTGGCAAAAAATTATTGCATTTCATTAATAAGTATTATTATAATAATTATATTATCATAAGTATATTTTATACAAAAGCTAATGATTTTCACAGAAAATATTCGCAGAAAAATTAATTTGTTTTTTGCCAAAACCCCTTGAACAAGAACTTAAAAAAGAAATGTACACATGAAAAATACTTATTGTCAGAGAGTTTTGTGTAAAAATATGTTAGAATCGAACAGTGAATTTTACAAAAAAAGTATATATGTATACACCTTTTTTTATACATAAAATTATTTTTTGACTTCTAAATGTTCTTAGCAAGGTGACTGAATTATGCTGAAATTTCCTTAATTTTTATTTCTCTATTTTATGTATTTTGTTTAAAACATTTTTATTTTTATTGTTATTTTTAGGATAAGGCCTTGTTAGGATGTTTATTTGACTGGAAAACTATTTCTTATAAAAAAGAATGTGTATATACTCTTTACAGGGAGAAAGTTTCACGGGGAAAAAGTTCCGCGAAGAAAAAAATAGCGAAATAATGAGGATTTACATTCGCGAATAATTGATTAAATATATATCGCTTAAAATAACTTAATTTTACTTTTATATTTGCTCCTATACAATTTTTATGCACCCCTTTTTTTTTTACCTGCACAAGCTTAAAATTCCAATCATTATGAAATCTATTTCATAATTTATCCTGTTAAGGTAATGTAAATATTAAAAATCCACTGTCATATTTCTTTAGTTTCCATGTGGCATCAACAACCTGTTAAAGTGTTTATGGATTACTCCTTGTATGGTTTCAATCGTTTGGGATACTTTTTGTTGCAAACACAACTATGCACATTATATGGTTCTTATTGGAAGACTTATTAAAAGTATTATATATGTTAATGTACAGTTTTTGTTTTTATGTTTGCTAAATGACATACACAAGTTATATTGTAACTTAGATTATTTTGTCTTTGTTTGAGACTTTTCTACATGAGTTCTAAGGTACATGTTCATAGGGGAAATATTTCCTCGGAAACCGGGTAAATGTTTAAGCACGATATCAAGTCAAGATCTCGGGTTGTTAAAAAACTCTTAACAAAATTCAGTTGCGTTCACATGAGAAAAAACATTTACCCGCCTACCAAAATCTCGGGGTGCGTATGATCGAGATCTCGGTAAGTGGGTAATGCATTTTCCCAAAAAACAGAAGTTTCCTCGGCAGGCGAGATAAATTTATGTCGATTGGGCATAATTTTTAAAAATAAACAACAAATTCTTATCTTAATAAACAATAGAAACTTATCACATGGTATTTTCTCACCTGAGGAAAAATTTTGTCCCCCATGCCATATGAACAGAAAGTAAAAATTACATCATGCTGAAATATTTCTCTGCTATCCGGGGAAATATTTGATATAAGTAGCCCCTACATATGACCTTTTGCACTTAACAGCAAAAGCGTGGCATTAATTATTGTTCAAAGCATTCAAGGCTTTATTTGGTTTATTTTTTTACAGTTTAATTAACAGCCAGCTAGCTAAATATAAAACTGACACTGCCACTTAAGTTCTTGGGGCGCTCTTAAAACATGCTATTATTTCATCCAAATTTAAGACTTGTATTCTTTGACCAAAACTTAACCCATATGCTATTAAATTGAAGACAATGCAATTGTGTGGCCACCTATATGAATCTGCTATATCTTAGGGTTTTTCTGCATTTTTTCCCTGTCCTAGCATTTATGGCTAGCTACCCAATGGCCTTATAGACTGTATCTAGGTGGTCTTGATCTAACACACTTTCATACTTAGGTTTGTGCAAATCACAGTGAAATCAAAAGAACTGTTAAATGTAATAATGAGATTAATTTAACCTTTTTTGATTATCTAAGACTTATAGAACTTTTTGGAAGTTGATCTGTTGGCCATGTTTGTTGATATTAAAGGAGGCTAGCAAGCCAAACATCCTTGCCGTGGAAAATGCTTAAAAACTTTTAGTAAAAAAATGTAAGCAAAATAAGGTTTTTTGCAGCTGAAAGACAAATCCTGTAGCTTTTTAAAATATATATACTTTACTGGGTAAAAAACTTTAGTTCTTTCTTAAATTTTGGTAGAATATTGGAATTCTGCAAATTTGTCGGATAAAAAAGCCCTTTCGTTTACGTTGCCACAACAAAAGCAAACCCGTCGTTTTTAGTGTTTATACGGAGCCTTGGCCACACTTATTATAATGAAATACAAAGTAAACAATATTTTAGCACCATGGCTTGTAATTTAGCATGTTAAGTCAGGTATGTCAAGATTATGACGTCATCATCATCACGGAATTTTTGCGTTTTAAGATTTCAAAAGTTAGCGCATGCGCAGACTAAATTTCCCGTGTACAGGGGGAACTAAATGACTGTGACCTAATATCTCTGCAACCGTTTGTCAAAAGTACACGATCAGCAAAATTTTTAAAACCTTTATATATCCTTAGGCGTTTGTCGAAAACATAAGATCCTGTACATTATTTTGATCAGCGTTTTAACCTTTACACATTACAGGCATAGAATAAACTAAACCTCGCCAATTTTTTTATATCTGCAATGCTGATGTCAGCAAAAAATCCACAACAACCTCTTTTTTCATTGTCCTTATGCCTAAGTGGATTTTTCCACGGGCTTTATCGACTAGTATTTCAATAGAAGTATGCTAATGCTGTACACAACTCATTGTTTGAATATTATTTTTCCGTTGAATATAATCAAATTGATTTGATTATATTCAGTTTGTTTTTTATTCGAAGAATAACGATAAAATATTCCGGAATTTTTATTCTTGGACAAGATACACGGGGAAATAATGGAAGAATAATAATATACTCAAGTTATTCTTCTAATTTTTCTTCTGTGTATATTGGCCTTTACACTTTTTTGCTAAAAAAATGGCTGCTTTTTTGCAGCTGTACTTCGGGGCGAACGCGTTTGTAATTTCGTTTTTGTTTTTCTATAGTTTACGCATGCCCTTTATGCTCTAGTTGTTGTTGTCATTTATTGTTATCATATACAGTCCTCTAGTAGAAAAACGTATTTCTCATGGTTTGTTTCTTGTTGTTCAAAAACTTAATAGGAGAAAAACAGATTTTAAAAAGTCTCTACTTTTGAATGTTTTGTTAATAAAATCATCTGAGAATTAATCAACCATTAATGTCTCTCCTTTTTATTCTTCGCTAAGCAAAACTTCGACATCGACTGTTTCACTGTTACTAGTGTTTACGCCAACTTTCTCTGCTGACGCTGGTAAAGCCAGTTCTTCGTATTCATCATTTTCATCCTCATGTTCTGGCTCCACTTGAAAATAGTGATGTTCTTTTTCCGTATCTTTCTCGGCATTACTATTTAAACCATCATTGATCTCCGGTATTTTTTCATGCATTTTCCTTTTGTCCTTTATGTCATTGCTGTTTTTATTTTTAAGACGTCGACTTTCTGATAACACTGGCGAAGAGCGTTTTAAAACAGGGGGTATAATAGTAACATATTCGTGGGTAGTGTTCGTTAAAACAACATTGTCCTTATTTTGATTTCTCCCCCGTTGCATTGAGGTGCGTTGTTGTTTTATACGTATACTACTATTTAGTTTACACGTTGAAACATTAGGCCTATTTTCTACTGCTTGTGAGCAAGGATTTTTTGCCTCTGGAGTGATGCTTACATTTTTTCCAGGCGTGGTTTTAACAATTTTAATATCTTTCTCAGCAAATTTATCATCACGATAACTACAAAAGTTGGTCTTACAACCTATAATTTCATACGGACCGTCTTGAACTAACGCAGGTGAAAAAAATCGAAAATCGACTTTACTATAACTATCTGTATTCACAAAATTCCTTTCATACTGATCTATAGAGGAATTTTCTTTAACTTCGTAAACGCCTTCAATTAATGCACCAATCTCGTCATAATTCGACCAGTTCCCAGACTCTCTTGGTGTAGCGAATGTCTTTAAAATCTGCTTCTTCCTTCTTTTTACGGGGAGGGTGTATAAAGCGTTGACGTCAGCAGTTGGGTGGAATACGTTATGATCTAACAGTGTCATAGCTGGAAATAATGAATCTAAATTAAAAATGGCAGCCATGTTTTTTACTTTAAATAAAACAAAACGTACCTTTTGAATAAGCATGTAACATAATTTCTGGAATAAAAAAAAACTTTGCTCCTAGATTTTTTTTGATATTTGCTTAAATAAAAAACGTGCACATATTTAGCATACGAGTTCAGGCAAACTGAATTCAGATTATTTTTAAAAAATGTGTTTTGGTGGTACTCAAGGCTATACCGTTTTGTAGTAATGAAAAAATAAAAAACAGAAGAATTGCTCTTCAACACTTCTTATTAATTATTTTCAGCGCAAACAGAAAACAGAAAATTTTTTTATTCTTACCTTGCTTCTTTCTTGTCGTTCTACTATAAGAGAAGAAAAAAAACTGAGACAATTTATATAGCTTTAAAATGGTAGTCACGGCAACGTAAAAAAAACTTAATGTTCACAGGCGTTTACTTATATACGCGCATAATCAAATTACGTCCATCTTATTACTTAATTCGTTGCCATAGCAACTTTTGATCTAAAAGTTAATGTGCCCATTTGAATCGTTTCAGAGTCGTTTTAACGTGATTTCCTGAACGTGTTGTCATGCCTTCTTTTTGAATTACAAAACTATCGAATTTATCTGTCCACTTTAATGGCTTATAAATGAGATACCGTGTGGCGTGATGTTAATAACGTAATGGGCAGAAAATGCAAACAGCAGGCCGCTGCGAATAAGATTATACGGTTAACAAAGCAATTTACGCTTTTGTATTCCGACAAAAACTATTAATTAAATTAATAAGCAGATGCAATCCTATGTGGTCTTGCTTTTTCTACCTTTACGCATGCGCCTACATTACGGAATTTTGCTGAATAACAAACAAGTTCCCTGTGACCACTTTAATTTGGCATATATTCCTGCTAGTTAAAGATATATAATTTAAAAATACATTTTTACTTTGTCTTTCATATATTTTGTTAGCTCTTTATAAAATCAAATCAACAAATCATTTTTACCTTCTTTTTTTTAATGTGTGCTGTGAAACGATTTTTTCGAAAATAAATGAAAATGCTTCTCTTTGACGCATATCAAAAAGTATAGAAGTTAAAATAATCCAAACATGTCATTTTGTCATCATACAATTACTAGTTCACAGTCATAAATGACGTCACAAGTCATTTGGTTTTAGTTTATTGTTTCATGGTGTCATGTAGGCATATTTATTTCTATCTCTATAATAATACGCCAGTTCCGTGTGTCTGTAGCAGGCAAAGTTGATGTGCTTATTTTTCTTTGATATCCCTGAAAAAAATCTTTGATGTTGCCGAAAAAAAATATGTCTTCTTTGTCGAGAAAAGCCGCGAGTTTTGTTTGTTTACAAGGTTTGCGTTTGCGTTTTGAATGTTTGATGAATCTAACCACGTGATCAAAATAAAGCAATTTTATTTGCTGAAAATTTAAAGTTTCCCCTGACGATCAAAACAAACGTAAAAAGTTTTTTGAAGTTCAGCACACGAACGAAGTAGGTTTCTTGCTATATACAAATATTGGAAAAATCATTTATTTTGTGTGCTGTAACATGTCTTTTATTTTTGTTTAAGTAAATTTTAAGTAGAGAAGAAAAGGAAATCTTATAAGTTGGAAAAGCGAAGTTGAGGTGGATTTGCTGAGATCGTGTGGTAGACTACTACACTATAATAATAGCTAGAAAAAAAAAGGTTTAAAAAATCAGTTGTTAGTAAGTAACCTAAGCTTAGCAAGTTATCTTTTACTTTTTTATCTTAACTTTTATTTGTTAAGAATAGTGAGCTACTTAAACAGGACAGTGCTACAAAGTAAGAAATTTCAAATTTATCTTTGTAAAACGTAAGGATTATCATACTTTATGCACTAAAAATCGTTCTTTTCACTAAACAAAACTATTTTCCACGTTATTTTACGTTAGCTACATCCCTTGGCTTAGGTTGCAGTGTTTTTTACATTCTTTAGCAGGTGGCCTGTCAAACGTTCTTGCATTCAAGCCTTCATGTTTCTCATAAATTTTATAGAAATTATTCTAAAAGATCTTCGGCCCAATTTTATAATCTTAAAAATGTTTCTTATAAAGGAAAAGCATGTAGCCATATTAAGATCTGAGAAGAAGAAAAAGGAGATCAATTATGACTTGCATTTATTTAATAAGCAAGGCAAATCCCTGATAAACAAAATAAAATATTCTTGCCTAATGTTTGGTTTGGTTGCTTGCAGAGTTAAAATCTCTCTTTCTATTATGCCTTAATTTACTAAAATTTATTCCAGAGGAAAAGTTTGCCAATTTACACTACTGTATTAGCTAATAAACTAGTCAATAAGGCCCGTGGAAAAATCCACTTAGGCAGGATAACAGAGAAAAATAACCGTCATTTAAATTTTGATGACGTCAGCAGAGACATGTCAGAACACAAAACTTTTTTTTTCAGAAATGTGTATGCCTGTTGCCTTCATCGTATAGATCTTGAAACGCTGATCAAGAAAATGTATAGGATCGTGTATTTTTGACAAACGGTTGCAGAGATATTAGGGTTTAAAGGTTTTTTGATGACGTCATCAACCCGTCCATTCCCGAAACGGATTCAGGGACCCAGGTTTGGGAAACTTACCCAAATTGGTCAAAGGTGGTCCCTAGTTACCTACGCAGGAGATGACGTCAGTTATTTCCACCCGTTTCCAAGTTATTTAGCCTTAAATTTAAAAGTGCAATGCAATGGCTTCACTAATCTTAATATACTTTCCTTTGACGTCAATATTGCTTTAACGTCAACGTTTGGTCATTTACAGAACAAATTTATAGACGATGTTTTATAGACTTTATCAAAGAAATTTTATCCACTTTGCAAAAGTCACAGACAGACAGAACTGGCGTATTATTATATAGACTAGCCGGGAAACCCGGCGTTGAAACGCCGGGGTAAGCCACAAGTCAAGGTGTGACCCGCCATTGAACACTATGTGGAGTGCTTAATAAGAGCCGTAAACTATACTACACGGTCAGGTGGAGCGCTTTAGTACAGGTACGCAGCATGTCGTTAATCGAGTAAAGCGCACACAACACTATAGTGTTTCGGCTGTAGTGTATTTTTGAAAATATAACTCTACTGTAACTTTAGCCAAAATAAAAACACAATTTACAACCATTTGTTACCCCGTCATAGGAAAAACAATTGGTCAATTTTATTTTATTTTGCGAAATAAGTTTCAGTAAAGGTTAACAAATTAATTGTGACATTGGACTGAGCACTTAGTACAGGTAAATCGTGCGACACATGCGTTTAGGCTTAAAGACCTTAAGCTTTGGTTTACAAAACACAGAAAACACTCTGTTGAAACGCCAGGTTAAGCCACAAGTAGCTGTGTTACCCAGCGTTAAACACCAGATTGAGTGATTAATAAGAACCGTCAACTGTGCCACACATTCAGGTAAAGCACTTTAGTACAGCCATATAGTGTGTAGAAAATCAAGTGAAGTGCACACAACTTTATGGTGTTTCCGGTGTAATATACTATTCAAAAAATAACTTTCGACAACTTAGGTAAAATAAAAACCCAGATTACAATTCAATGTTACCCCGTCATAGCGAAAGCAGCTGGCCAACCTTCTTTACTTTTCAGGGAATGTTCCCGGGAAAAGTTCAAAAAAATGTTAAGCTGAGCGCTTAGTATAGGTAAACAGTGTGTACTTTTTTTCTGTAAAAAACGTTATCACAACTTCGGTTAAACAGAAACACAGGAAACAGCCCGTTGTTACCACCGAACTAAGCGCTTAGTACAGCTAGACTGTGTCGCACATGAGTATAGGCATAACACCATTTTTAAAAAAACTTTATCGCGACTTCAGTTTAAAAAAAATCAGGAAACTGCCTGTCGATATCAAGTTCAGTTAAAAAAATATATACTCAGCAATTTTATTTTTCAGCATAAGCTTTCATAGCAGTAATAAAATTGGTAGCTGCC
Source organism: Hydractinia symbiolongicarpus (assembly GCF_029227915.1). NCBI lineage: Eukaryota > Metazoa > Cnidaria > Hydrozoa > Anthoathecata > Hydractiniidae > Hydractinia > Hydractinia symbiolongicarpus. The sequence goes on along the minus strand of NC_079884.1, from coordinate 1,670,191 downwards.
TATAACTGCATTTAGCTACTTTCACTTTTTAGCCAGAGGTAGAGCTAAAAGGAGCTAGATAGGTAGACCCAACTTCAACATAAAAATAAAGAACAACATACCAAACTGAATAAAAACTTTAAAAGAATATGAATAAATAAAGATAGCTATAGCTAGCTGCCTCAAAATGTACGTTGTGTAGCTAGCCAAAAACTTAAAATTGGTTTGTTTAAGATTAAGAAAATGTGATGAAATATTCACCTTAACATGTGAAAACAAACTAAATAATCCTATAGGATAAAAAGTACTCAGAAGAAATAAGGAGGATTGAAAGGAAACCTACAAACTTCACACCATCACTTCCAAACCAAAATGGCCTTAGGGGTAGCATGTTTCCTCCCGTCGGCATGTTGAGGCCGCGAAGCACTTGGATTGGTTATTAGTGAAAATGGAGCCTCGTGATTGGTTTATTACAATGAGCGGCAAAGCAAGGCCGGTAAAAAAACGGGGTCTGCCGGGGATTCGAAATAAAGCTGCAGGGCCGCGGGGATTTTCGGCGGGTCTCGCTACTTGCTCCGCCATGTTGCGCAGAAACAGACAAAATACGGCTATTATAATAGAGACTAGCCGAATTCCCGTGGAAGAATCCACTGTATTTCTCATTTAATTTACAGAACAGATATACCATCAAAAAGCAAAGAATACAGCAGTGCGAATTTTACAATCTGCATGATTATATAAATGACCAAAAAATTAAAGGTGTCCAACAACTGCAGTATATATGTGAAATTTAAAATCTAAATCTACTAAAATACTTGCTCTGACCCTCTGACAATGCGAAAATTATTCGGAAAGAAGTTTACCAAAGCATTTCAAAATACATCTCACTAAATATCGACATGAAATGCGTGTAATGGACGGACGGACGGACGGACGTATACGGGCATTATAATATAGATACTCGTTGAAGTCAAACCGTTGAAAATATAAGCAGGTGAAACAAAAAGAAAAGCAAAATGCAAAATAACAAAATCAAAGGCGTTTAACCACCGTTACTTAGAAAGCAAAATCTGCTTAAAATTATACTTGCTTTGTCAACCAGGGAAAAAAGTATATCAGACATTTAAAAACCGACATATTTTGCCAAGTTATACAAAAAAAGTTATCACAAAATTTCCACACTGTACAAATCAGCTATTCAGTCTATTGCATACGGTAAACCTTTCAAAGCTATACTCAAAATATAAGAAATTAATAGTTGAAAACTCATAAAAGAGATATATAAAAACTTGAATCATTTGGTACATTGTATATCTACCGAAACATTTCAATCCAAAGTATTAAAAGTACAGTTTGCCTTACAGACCAAAACTTTTAATCAAGAAAATCACGCATAAAATCAAAGATAACAATGTAGCGTTTTCGAATTTAAGAATCGAATATATTTCAAACGATCGTAACGTAACAGATGTTAACATTGATTTAAATGTTTTAAGTCCAGGTTTTTTATAACGACATCAACACTGTATTACACTGTTGAAAACAGTAACAGAAAAGTTACTTTTTACAGTTTATGTAAATTCTTCACACGCTGTTTTTATAAGAATAGTGTGTTTTAGTTTCAGCCTCGATGTTCTTAACTTTTTTGACAAATGCTATCCTAATTATTCTCAATATGTTCTTAGCATGATTATGGCCTCAAAATATATAATGCCTTAATAAAATAAAGCATGCTATAAGTTACTATAGCTAGCTAATGGCAATTTCTACTACTAAGTACTCTGGATGTCTAACTGGGTCACCTGGAAGAGATCCGCGGACAGTCATCAGCAGAAACTAGACATCCATATCTTCCTAAAGTAAATTTTGACCATTTTCTGTCGAACTGTGCTATTCTTTGTTTTTAACTCAGGTAATAACTGGAGTCGTTACTCTCCAAAGACAAGATCATGTGTGATCATACCCCCCCCTGCTAACTTCATTTGTATTTGATTTTATTTTATTTTTTATTGGGGTAATAAACAAGAGAGTTACAGTCATCTTTTAAAAATTTGTTAACATAACCATCAAGGTTATGGAATATGTGAACAAGAGATAAATAACTTATCCTAAGATTACTAAAATGAGCATTGTATCATAAGCCAAAAAGCATATCAAACCTTAAAGGGATTCCTGCATACAAAATGATACTATGCCAATAAACTGTAAGCAAGAATAGAAAATCAAATATTCATACCCTACTCAACGGTTTCACTTTATTCGTCAGAAATGTGAAAAATAATTTCAAAAAAAATGGCCGCCGCTATGATCTGGAAGCACAGTGTGCTTCGTCCACTAAGTAAATTCGGTCCAGTCCTCAAAGTACTTGTGATGTCATAAGAAAGTACCTAACTTTGCCGTTTAATACAAAACAAGAGAGAAAATATAAGAATCTCAACTTGCCTAACTAATAAAAGCCTTTCTAAAAGAATTAACAACTTCCTTGCAACAAGAACTTCCTCTTTTTTTTCGTAGTAATGTTTTTCTCGGAAAATCGAGGCAATTTGATTATTGCATCAGTCATAACATTAGCGCTCTACCACGGATGTCCAATATAAACAATTATTTCCAGCTTATATTTAGCATTTTTATTAACACAACGGTAGAGTTCCTTAAATAGCTAATCCAAGTTAGCCTCGAAATGATAAATCTTCTTATCTTCCGTGGCGGGACCCTTGAGCGAGACGAAGAAACGGCGGGAAAATTCCATAAACAAGACTGCCAGTCGCTATGCCGTTTTGTGTGGCTTTTGGTTGTTCAAATCAAACAGAAAACAACAAAAATGTTTCTTTCCACACCATGCCTAAAAAGCAATCATTATTTAAAAAGTGGGAAGTGGCTATTGGGAGAACAGATTTACCTCCAAGTGGAAGATTATGTTCTGATCATTTTGAACAGTCGTGTTATGTCTCGACAACAACATTAAAACAGGAACTTTGTGGTGACTTGTATTCAGCACGTAAAGCTACCCGTCGCCGATTGACACCTGATGCCGTGCCAACCTTGTTTAAACATAAGGAAAATAAAAATAAGGAGAGAAGCACTTCTGTTGGCCGATCTACACGTGCTGAACATGTTAGGGTAAGATTACATTGGTAATTAATTGTAAAGTCATCTGCGTTATTATCTTGATACTTTTTAATTTAGATTGTTACAGAGGCAATGGCTTCATTCGAATGTGAAACAGATGCTCCTGTAGTTTATCACGACGATACATCTGAGATAGAGCCTATAACATCAGAGGACCATTTTCAGGTATTCAGTTACTATCCATGGCTGTAGCTGTGCATGTATTGCTACAGACTTCATATAAGTTACGTCGCATATTATTTTCAGAATGCTGAAGTTCAAACTGATAGAATTTACAACGTCCACGCTCAGACAGATACAACAAACCTGAGACGAGTAACAACTACAGATTTCGGTTGCAATTTCAAGGAAATCATTTGCGAAGCAAACGTTTCAACACAAACTGACTTTGATAATAATATTAATACACAGTTAGAACAATCCAGGTAAGCACCAACAGTTAGCAATATTAATTGAAAGAAGGCATTTTCGTTGGGGTGTTTTTTTTACTCATGATAATATATTTTATCGTAGATTGTTGCAGTTTTGCACATCGACGCCCAATCGCCGTGATTATTCTTTTAGAGATACAGAAAGTGGTTGCAGTGACGATGATATGTCATCCTCGACCTTTGGTTTTTCTTCAAGTCAGTTTAAAATTATTTATGGGTGTGTGGTGTATCTTGTTGACAGTATCTACTTACGCGTGTATTTTTAAATTTTGTAGCGAATTCTAGCATTTTGATAGATGAAGATAATTCGCTGAACGTTACTTCAGATGTTGCTGATGACAATGTTGTACCTGCATCGAATGCGGGAGAAACCGATGAAAAAAAAGATGAACGTAAAACAGATGATGGATGGAAAGAAAAAAGTGTTGAAGGTATGTACAACTCGTTCTCTGGGGACGAGAGTGAGTTTTGTATTCACTTATAATTATTTGAGTACACTGGTCTCATTCAGGTACTTCACAACTGAAGGAAAGTTTTTTATCTGAAACAAGTGAAGTTGGCAATGATACAAATGATTCCGATTTTGACCCAACAGTGCATTCTAATGTCAGGAAAGATTTACACCAAATGACAGGTGGAATTCATACTACTTTGTTAGAAGTAAGTTTACAAGATTCTAAAATTTACTTGTAAATCAAATGTATGGTTGTCTTTAATATAATGTAATTTTCATACATAGGTTTATCACAACGTAATAGCCAAGTATTTGCCAAAAATATATCATTTCGGTTTTGATCACATGGAGATCGGAACTATGCTGGCTTCGCTCGATAACAATAATAATACAGGTAGAGAACAAAAACGAACAATTGTTAAAAAAGAAGCTCTGAAAATTTCGTTTAAAAGTCATTACAGAATAGCTTATCGTAAACCATCAAAGCGTTTTAGTGCTCGCAAGTTCTACGAAAATAAAACATATGATTATCTGAAAGAAATGCTTCGTGAGATCCGTGAAAATGCTGCTCTTGGTATAAAAAACGTAAGCGCAACAAAAAGAAAGTCGATGGCTCCTATTGAAAGGGAAGCAAGGGAGAAAATGATTGCGGATAGTGTGAAATACAAACGATTTAAATATTAAAATAAAAGTGTAAATATTTTTTTTTTTACTGTTCAGTTACCACCATCTCTCACCCATTCCATTGCATTTACAATCTCACTAGCCTTATCGTCGTGTCCTCTAAAAAAAGTGTAGTTGCCGTCTTTTTCTTCGAATTCGGCCCTTATACGGCTAACAGCGCAAGATGGTATAACCCGTCTAACATGGCGACCTAACTTATCATGTATCCACCAGGTAAACTGTCTATATGCTGCATATCTATACGATCTAAAAGTAAAAATAAATGAACCTATCTTTAATCCATAACGAAATACAGTTTCATATGTGCAAAAAGTTACCCTACTTGTTTGGAACGTTATTCTTGCGCGGCAAATAAGCTCCTTCTCTATCTGCCAAGTTCACCAGCGATGTCCACAAAACCTCGACGTTAAGGCACACTGGACTAAAACCTGGATGATCAATTATACAGCCTAACAATAAGAATATTTTTATTGTTACTATTTCTAATATGTGAAATTGTTAGATGTTTTATCCGCCGAAAAAGAAATTGACTCACCAATATTCTCCTTTTCAATCATCCGTTTTGTTTCTTCGACCTCTACACAACAAATGCATTCAATAGGAAAATACTTTTTTTGGCAATGTCCACATTTGCACCACGTTTCACTATCCACGTCGCATCTTCCCTGTTTTCCCATCTCTCTTTCTACATCACTCTCATTTGCCTCGCTATTGCAGTCAGTCCATTCATCTTCCCCACCCTCTGATATAACGACTGGCTCAAAAAGGTATGGTAAAATATCCTCTGCCGTTTTTACAGTTGAAGATTCCGCCATTATTGACATGTGAAATGAGCTCGTTTACCACACGAACTTATTTACGCATTTTTCTGGTACAAGAATTATCGGCCAGCTTGGTTCATACTTTCTTAAGACATCATAACAAAAATATAGACTGGCGCGAGTTTGAACATCGAGACGGAAAGGAAAGCAGAAGTGGAGAAGGAGGACCAGGGAAGCTGTAGAAGAATTTGAAGGGTATGACTGTTTTCCATATCTTTCGAAGCAAAAGAATGCGACTTTCGTTATTATTGGCATGATAGGAATGTATCACTAAAATATCATTTTCAATGCAGGAATCCCTTTAACATTACACAAACCCTACAACACTTTGTGCACTTGTGTGGAGCGCCACTTACTACACCAACAAACATTGGCGGAGCTCTGGTTAAAATATTTTTACCTCAGCTCTTCTAAAAAGAAAACATAGGACTCGTGACTGTTAATAAGGCGGTCATCACAGAAGATTACTGCTCTATCGTTGCAATGTATCCACCTGTGAACCATTTGGTCGAAGGCTATGGTTGTGTAGTGACCATTACTTAAGTTGCCGCAATGGTTGATAATAGCCCTTAATTGAAAATTTTTACGAAATTTCACTTCTCCATCTACGGTAAAAGGTATGGAAAGGGTACCAGGGCAAGCAGTAATACGAGAGGCAATTTTTGACACCAGGCCGTTGGCACTGGCAAAACGTTTTAGCTGTAAAATGAGATGGGAACCGCACGACACTACCTCTTTTTCAACTAGAGCAGCTTGATGAGCGTTGCAAACATGGCAGAAGTAGGCATTGGTGTCTGACAACTCCTCGCTTTCAAAGAAATTATCTAAGGAAGATTGTAACGTAGGGTGGTTGGGTGCATGGTGCTATAACTTCTGAGGAGCTGGTAATATAACATGAATTGGAAGTGGTTGATGTCATGATGCCAATACTAAAAAGACTTCCAAGAAATGGAAAGTCTAATGACAGACCAGGTAGGAGATATTTAAGAACCTCGGGGACGTCGTGCTGAGCAAAGATATTAGGTGGTAGGAAACACTTCTTGGCGTAAATTTTAGCGAGAAATTTTATTGACTTGTTTTATTCAAAGTTTATCATAGATTTAAAATATATATAGATTTAATACCATAAATATTGTAAAAGTAGCAATAAATAGGATTTTACAGGCCATGGTATTAGGATTAAAAAAATAAACTCCTTAAAAAAGTATTTTATACCCTCTCTTCTTTGCGTCATTTGGGGGTTTTAACAAGTAAACAAGTGTGTATAGGCCTAATAGAAAGACATAGTGTAGACTGGCCCTTATGCAAACGGCAATCTGGAAGTCACAGCTTAAAAACACTAGGATTTTCGCTTTTTCAACCGAAAGATGTGTGTTATGAGAGGGACTAAAAGGCAACCACAGATCCTAAAGAAAGTTGATTTATTGCATCAGAAACGTTTAGTTAACAAGTAAAAGGTTTATTATTGGATGTATAACATTATCATCTGCCTTTTTGCTGGATAAAACTAATATAAGATGCCTAGAGATAGAGCAAGAAAAAAACCCCGAAAGTTCCAAGGCAACAAAAAATTATGTGAATCTGCTTCAGCGAAAAAGTCCGGCTTGTTATGTGCTAGTGCAAACAAAATCAACATCCCTGAAACCTCTTGTGGCAATGACAATGACAACTATAATGTAATTTTAAACTTTGGAATTTTGAAACAGCTGTTAGAATTGTTTTTACAAGGAATCAATCCATTGAATTGTTTTCAGCGCTGATGAACATGTCACCGGCTTTTTCTATACCAACTTACACCAACCTAAATGACATTTTACACACCATTTACAAGAAAGTTGCTGACAAATCAACTGCCTCTGCTGCTGAATGTCTTAGAAAAAAAGCAGGCGATGTAAATGAAATTCAAAATTGTCAAGTTTCGTTTGATGGCACGTGGCAGAAAAGAGATCACGCATCTATAAACGGTGTCGTGACTGTAATTTCTACTGACAGTTTAAACGGTAAATGTTTAGATGCTCATGTGATGTCTAAAAACTGTTTTGGGTGTAAAATGTGGCACAAAAAGAAAAATTCACAAGGGTATAATGATTGGAAGGCAAACCATGTGTGTCAGGCAAATCATATTGGCAGTTCAGGTTCAATGGAAGCTGCTGGCGCTAAGGAGATTTTCCATCGCTCTGTTGATAGAAACTTACTCTGATATACTGAGTATATAGGTGACGGAGACACTTCATCGTGCTCTGTAGTGTCAGAGTGAAAGCCCCACGCCGATTACATCGTAACAAAATTGGAGTGTGTCGGTCATGTGCAAAAACGACTTGGGACACGTTGTCGTAATCTGTGCCAAAAATTGAAGGGAAAAATACTTTCAGATGGTAAACGTATCAATGGGAAAGCTAGATTAACGGAAGAAGCCATTAACACCTTGCAAAACTATTACGGTATGGCAATTAGGCAAAATGTTAATAACCTATATAAAATGAAAAAGTGTGTATATGCTGTGTTATATCACAACAGTAACATAGCAGATTTGATTACTCGTCATCAATTTTGTCCTAGAGATGTCAACTCTTGGTGTTTGTGGCAATCTGATCAAATTACTGGTAAAAGTACATACAAACCCAAACTTAGTCTCCCATTAGCGTTGAAAACTGAACTGACTGGCATATTTAGAGATTTCTCGAGTGAAGAATTGCTTTCAAAATGCACGCATGAAAAGACACAGAACAATAATGAGTCGCTGAATGGAGTAATTTGGAAAAAATGTCCAAAGTCAGTATATGTGTTAAAGAAGATACTTGAATTAGGTGTCTACTCTGCAATAATCGAGTTCAATGATGGTTCCTGTGATCTAAAGCCTGTTTTTGATTTACTTGGTTTCAACAATTTGTACTTTCTACAAAATCGGTTGGCGAAACGCGACACCAGTAGAATTAACGCCATGAAGAGGAAATCAAGTGAAGCCGGGATTTCTCAAAGAAAACACCTAAGAGCTGTTCGGAAAGGATTCATAGACACAGAGAAAGAAAATGAACCCAAACCATCATACTCTACAGGAGATTACTAGCTTTTTAGGTCCAGTTTTGTAATTTTTTATTTGTATTTATTTTTAAAGTGTGATTATCTCGCTTTTAAAATTTGCTTGTATTTCGCTTAGTTTTTACGTCATTTCTCTTCGTAGCTTTGACCAAATTGCTTCAAATTTTCAGGATAGGTTCAGTAGATATATGGCTAGGAGACATAGTAAAAAGAGGTTGATTCAACTGAACAAAGCAGAATAAAATATCTCTGCTTATCATATATTATTAGTAAAAAATAAAAAAATAAAAAAATATGTTTTTTTAATATAAATGTATTTTTCCAGTTCTAAGCTATCTTTAAATTGCAGAGAGATAACCAATATATTAATATTTTAAAATTTGGTTTTAAAGGTTTACTACCACCTTAAATGCACTTCCCTTCGCAGCTGAGATGTGATGTTTTATAGCACGCAAAAAATGGGAGGGATCAACTGGACTTCTAGAAACAGCCAAATTTTGAAGAACACCTACAAATGCTTCGCCTAACTTTGAGGTTGTTTTGCTGATAGAAATGGCATCTTTAACTTTTGGAAGGTTATAAAGACATTGTAAGATTGAGTTTGCATAACATGTGTTTCCCAAGTTTTTTAGACCGCTATTCCTAAAATCAGGGTAAGATGGCAATGCGACTGTTGTTTTGGAAGACCTTGTAGCAAGTTTTTCGGGTTTTTTGATTTTACAAGATTTTGTGTGACTTGCGGACGATATCTGAGGGGTTTTTGATTTCACACATTCCATATTTGTAACAGAAGAAACTTCAGGAATGATTGGGGCCTTTTCAGGCTCAACCCAAGTGATAGAATTTCGAGACATCCAAATGTGAAAAGAAGCACTCATGGAGGTAAAAGTTAGGAATTTTATTAGGGAACGTAAAGGCTTGTTAGGGAAACCAAGGCGACGAAAACAGGTCCTTACTGATTCTGAACAGAAACCCCTTGCACCCACCTCAATGGCAAAGAAATGCACGATCCATCCATTTTTTTTATAGCATAACAAAGTGAAGAATATTTGTTAAGTTTTCGTCAAATTGTTAAAAACTGCAGAGAAGGAAAGATCAGGTATTTGGCATACCCTTATTTAACCACACTTAATTTTGTTATCGTCCTTATTTTTATACACAACATTATTATTTAGAGCATAATAACAGCCAGCACAAACATTTCATATACTTCACACCCATGATCACACAAACACAAAGAAAGTATCCATTTTTAAGATAGAAACATTGTGGCTTCACGATAAAATACCAATATTAGGACCAACAATGAGTATGTTTATTATTTTTTATTGACAATATATTTCGGATAAACATTATCCATCCTCAGGTCTAAAAGCAAATAAATAATGTTAAAAACAGTTAAAAACAAGTATAAAATTATTCAACATATCATACATAAACTACACCTCACACTACAACAAATCAAATTTACAAGAAAATCTAAAAACAAAACGAGTTTAGAAGAGAGTAAGGTAATTAAATTTTTATTACCAATGCTCTGCTTCTATATTCGTCTTTTGTATTTAAAACCGGTTTGATGTAATTGATCATTAACGCCTCAAGAGTCATTAAATGATAAACGTTCCGTGTTGATGAACATAAAATTGATACATTTTCCATTGTTAAAAGATTATTGCAATCGTCGAAATGCTTTCCCACCGGACCAGTTCTTTTATGTTCCTTAAGTCGTTTGATTAAATGTCGGCTCGTCTGTCCGACATAGCACGAGTTGCATCGTGGACATTCTATTTTGTATACCAAACAACTTTTGAAACATTTTTCAATTACAGGTTTCAATGGAGGCAGAGAACTTTTCAACTTTTTCAATGTGAAAAAATAATCCGCCAAAATACGTTTTGGACACGTTAGCCCTGGGTCCGAGAAATGCTGTACTTAGAAAGTTTAATAAGAATGACGTTCTTACAGAGCTTGATGATCTGATTAGATTTTGCAGAGGACAAAAGGTGGAAGAAGATGTCATTACTGATATGAATATTAAAACACTAGCATATATCAAAAGATGCAGTAAACAAAAAGGATCCAGAAATTTGCAATTGACGAATAGATACCTTAAAGAGAATAACCTCGTTGCGCTACCTTTCGATAAGGGCATCGGAATTTACATCATGAAAGTAGAAACGTACAATAATAAAATGAGTGAAATCACCGATTTACCTCAATTTGAAAAACTCGTCGGGAGAAGGAAGAATAAGAAGCACCCAATGCTTAAAGAAGAAGAAAGAGTTTTATCCATGTTAAAGTTGTTGAAAGAAGATAATAAAATCTCGGACGCATTGTACGATAAGATGAAACCAGTAGGAAGCCAACCGCCACGTCTATATGGCCTAGCGAAGGTACATAAGAAAGATACACCAGTTCGACCAGTACTTTCCATGCCTGGCTCAGCCTACTATAAAATTGGTAATCAAGTTTCAAAATGGTTATCTGTTGTAAAGGAGTGCAATATCAATTCCTCAACAAAGGAAATTTCTGATCTGTTATCTCAAATTCAACTTAATACGAACGAAGAACTAGTTAGTTTTGATATAAAGTCTTTGTATACAAACGTTCCGCTTGATGAAGCCATAAATGATTGCACCGAGCTTTTATTTTCTGATAAATACGAACAGCCTCCTGTAGATAAAGAAACCTTTAAAACCTTAGTCTCTTTGTGCAGTCGTGATGTAGTTTTATTATCACACGATGGTTATTACAAGCAAATCGATGGCTTAGCTATGGGCAGCCCACCAGCTCCACTTCTCGCTAATGGTTGGCTAAGCAAGTTTGACTCTATCCTCAAAGACGATGCTGTACTGTATTCAAGGCATATGGATGATGTTTTGAGAAACATAGAACGTAATAGAATTGACGAAAAACTTCTACAAATTAACGACCTGCATCCGTCACTCAAATTTACCATTGAAAAAGAAGGGAAGAATACGTCTATACCTTTCCTGGATATGTTAATTATTCGTTCAAATAACAATTTATCATCGACATGGTACACGAAAGCTACCGATACAGGCCTGACGATGAACTTTCATTCACTGGCACCACGGAAATATAAACGGTCAGTCGTATCCGGCCTAGTTCATCGAATACATCGAGCGTGTAGCACATGGTCGAATTTTCACCAAAGTCTAGAAAAAGGTAAAACTGTTCTTGAGAAAAATCAATATCCGAAAGCTTTCTATGACCCGATAATTAAAAGTACGATATCTAAGATTATGGAAAATAATGATAACGAGAATCCTGATGAAGAAAACGAGAAAGAAGAGTCTGAAGAGAAGATGATTTTCATTCAATATCGTGGGCGAGTTTCGGAGAAATTTGAAACTTCAATGAGAAAGTTGAATATTCCGTGTAAAATTATTTTCACATTGAAAAAGTTGAAAAGTTCTCTGCCTCCATTGAAACCTGTAATTGAAAAATGTTTAAAAAGTTGTTTGGTATACAAAATAAAATGTCCACGATGCAACTCATGCTATGTCGGGCAGACGAGCCGACATTTAATCAAACGACTTAAGGAACATAAAAGAACTGGTCCGGTGGGAAAGCATTTCGACGATTGCAATAATCTTTTAACAATGGAAAATGTATCAATTTTATGTTCATCAACACGGAACGTTTATCATTTAATGACTCTTGAGGCGTTAATAATCAATTACATCAAACCGGTTTTAAATACAAAAGACGAATATAGAAGCAGAGCATTGGTAATAAAAATTTAATTACTTTACTCTCTTCTAAACTCGTTTTGTTTTTAGATTTTCTTGTAAATTTGATTTGTTGTAGTGTGAGGTGTAGTTTATGTATGATATGTTGAATAATTTTATACTTGTTTTTAACTGTTTTTAACATTATTTATTTGCTTTTAGATCTGAGGATGGATAATGTTTATCCAAAATATATTGTCAATAAAAAATAATAAACATACTCATTGTTGTATCCATTTTTTATTGTGATTAGTAAGAGTTTTTCCAATTTTTTAAAAGGTCAAGTTGAAAACAGACAGGGTATTCTTATTTTTTTACATCTTAATATTTTCTTTGTACAGCATGAGGAAAACATTGGGATTAATAGTTCTTATTGTCGTGTATTTTTGTTTTTTAGAGAGTAGCGGACGAGTTGCAGAAAAGCAGGGTATTCTTATATTTTACATTTTAATATTTTCTTATACTCCAGGCTACAGCATAAGTTAAATAATGGGATTAATGGTCAGACGAATAATGGGATGAATGGTCAGACGAAGAAGACGAACCCTGTGCAAGACAATCCTTGTTGTTTTGCGGTGATTGAGACGTTGATCAACTCATAAACACAGAAACTGAGGTGGGTTCTTGCTCGTGTTTTTTTGGCGTGGTTTGGCATCTGCTATAATACCCAAGAAACCTTTCTATCAATAATGCTCTTCTTACCCAGGTTGATGACATTCCTTCCTTCATTCCAAATGATTTGGGCGAAATCAACAGCGTTGTTGATGAAAATGATGACTGAGACCATGCTAGCGATCACTCTGTCAATGACAACATAAATCCAATTGATGATACGTTTATTACTTCGTCAGATGATGAATCATCAGATGATGAACCATCAGATACTGAACCATCAGATGATAAATTATCAGATGATGAATCATCAGATGATGAATCATCAAATAATGAACCACTTGCAAACCTCCTAGAACCCCCCGAGGATGATGGTGGGCGTAGACGTGGTTGCGATCACAGAATTGGTCGCAGAGCTGGACGTGGTCGCAGAGCTGGACGTGGTCGCAGAGCTGGACGTGGTCGCAGAGCTGGACGTGGTCGCGATCCTGGAGTGCAAAATATATGGAAAGAGGACATAAATAACTTTGACAATCCTAAGTCACAGATAGGTTTTCATGAGACAGAAAGACCTGACAGAATGGCGATGCGTGCGGAAACTCCATTAGATTGTTTACAATTGTTTTTCAAGGATGTGATACTCGCAGCCGTATTGAACAAAGTAACCTTTATCACCAACAACAAAATAATGGGAATGATGGTAGCAAATGGAACGACATTACAATTGAAGAAATGAAAGATTTCCTAGCTATCTTACTTGCAATGGGGCTAGTAGAACTGCCTAAGTTCCATGACTACTGGGCTCAAGGAAATTTTATTCTGTTCAATGGTTTGGAAGTGTTATTATAAGCTTTACAAACTGGGAAATTTGCCATCTGTTATAAATAAATTGTTTTCGAATGGGTACCAGTCAAACAAATATCTTGCCGTTGATGAACAAATAATAGGCACATGTTGTCGCATCGCCTTAATTCAATATATGCCAAAGAAACCTGTAAGGTTTGGGATTAAAGTTTTAGTTATTTGCGAGGCTAATACTGGTTATTGTTTAAAATTCTAGACTTCACCGGTAAACTTGATGAGGGTCAAGAACGTGGACTTGCTTACAGGGTTGTGTTTGACCTTATGGAGGATTAATTGGATAAAAATCATCATCTTTTTTCACAATTTTTACAGCACTGTGAAACTGTTTAAGATCTAGAAGTAGAGATACATATTCATGTGGAACAATCAGGAGTGATAGAGGAAGGTTTCCAGATACTTTCAAGTTCGCTGGATTACAACGCGGCGAATCCATATTTATGCGTTGTGGTAACCTTGTTGCGGTCCATTGGAAAGGCAAAAGGGATGTCTTTGTTCTCTATACCATCAAAGGAACAGGTGTGGAAATGGTTGAAAGAAGAAATGGCGACCCTATAACAAAACCGGAGACGGTTATTGGTTATAACAGCCATATGAACGGAGTAGATAAATGTGACCAATACTTAGCATCCTACACATTCTGTCGGAAAACGGTGAAATTGTGGAAAAAAGTATTCGTTAGGATTTTTGAATTGCCTGTCATCAACAGTATTATAATTTATTTCAAACAAAATACAGACCAAAAAAGCACTTATCAAAGCCTCAAGAAATTCAGGGAAGATTTGATACACCAGCTTGTGCAACCACTACTAGACAAAATAACTTCTGGTGGAATTGTCGGTAAAAGGGAAGGTGATAATCCAAGTGCTCGATTGCAAGGAAAGCACTTTCCCAAAATCCAACACCCAATCAGAAAGTGTTGCACAGCCTGTGGGTATAAGAAAGTTGACGGAAATTATATCCGCAAGAAAACATCAAACTATCGTCCGAAATGTGGCAAGGGTTCTTTTGAAGTTTATCACACCAAAAGCCGACCAAAAAAGTGATTTTTATCATTTTCATCAGATGAAGAACTATTATGTATTTTTTGTGCGGTTTTGAGTTAACTGTATCATGTTCAGGTTATATATTATGTTTATGTTCTTGAGGGTCCAAGGCTTACTTCTATTTGAAATGTGTTGCGGTTCATCATGCTTTGAAAGAAAAATGGCCAAAAAGAAAAATTAGAAAGTTTAAGTAAATTTGACGCTTTTTGAAGACTACAGGTCAGTTTGAATTCAAATTTTACTAATATTTTTTTTAAACGAAATTAAATTTTTTACTGACATCAGCACTATAAATTTTTTTTTTTGTCGAATTACATTCCACTTTCTATTAGCTTTCCAGAAATATCTACTTATATAGGGTTTACTTAGTGTTTTGATGTATATTTTTCAATCTTCTGGTGTACACTGTTTTTTTGACAATTTTGAAATCTTCGCTCGTACCTAAAGAAAAAACAATTTAAGCAAATTTTGTTTTCGTTTCATTTTTAGTAACATACGTTACATTTTATTTACACTAGTCATCGTATTCTTCAACAAATAAAAATTAACGCAAGAATGGTTCCATTTCAGTTTCAATGTATCGTAAACCAACACACACTGACCAGTACCTTAACTTCGAATCAAACCATCAGAAATCTTGCAAAGAAAGTGTCATATCTTCATTACTGAATCATGCCAACAGCGTAGTCAGTAACAAACAAGAGAGGAAAGAAGAAATTCGACGTGTGAGAAATGCATTAATCGCAAATGGATACAGTCATAAAGTCATCACGCAAGTAGAAATTAAAATGAAGAGAAGATGCAACGGAGACAACAAGAAAACATCAGAGGATTTCATCGCATCAGCATTCCTACCCTTTGTACCAGGTACTAGCGAGACCCTTCGTCGAGTTTTAAGACAACACAAGATCAAATGCATTCTTACCTCTAAAGACACCCTAAGAAGCACTTTGTCTAAACCAAAAGACAAAATAAACCTAGAAGAACAATGCAATGTTGTTTACGAAATCCCGTGTAAAGATCGATGCAGTGTGCATAGGCGAAACAAAAAGAAAGTTTAAGCAACGAGTACAAGAACATATGCGCGCAGTGAGAAACGGAGATGTGAAGAAAAACGAAATTGCAGACCACAGCTGGAGCAGAAGTCATCAGTTTAATTGGGATGAGAAGAAAATCATTGGCAGAGAATCCAGAACAACAGCCAGGAAGATTAAAGAAACCATCAACAGTGTAGCACGTAACAAACACATAAACAGCATCTCGTATCAACTTCCTGAGATTTGGTTACCAGCCTTACAGAAAATTAACTGTAATTATCAGCCCGTTTCTGATTGGTTAATTTTTATGAATTTCGATCCTCTGCAATTATATAAATACATGCTCAACACCATTTTACTTTGCCCGATGATGGGAGAAGGATCTCCCGAAAAGTCGCCTACTAAACTATTATGTTCAAGAAATGATAAACTTTCCACAGTAATAAATATGAAATATTTTGGAAAAATTAGCAATGCAAAAATTTCTTATATTACCTACAATTACAAAGTGAAATTATTTTTTTAAAAAGCAATTTTAAACTTTATAATTAGTTAAATATTTTAGGATTGCAAACGAACTAAATAATTCATAATTAATATTCAAATTAGTGCAATTATGCAACAATTTTCAGTTTGTACGTATGTTTCACTTGTGTTTTGGTGTGTTTTTAATAAAATATTTACGATAAAAAAATTGGTTTTTTGTACAGCTGCTGTGAATTTTCTTACAACTAAGGTTGATTGTGGAATAACAAAACAGCAAGTTGTAATGATGGAACTAGTCTACTGACTCTTTTGTTTTCGAAGTGTAGAGGTTACACCCTCTAGAGATCTATATTCAGTGCAAGATCTCCCTTTTTACAAGGATAGTCTGCAGAATTAAAGTAATTGAACTAATGACTCTCTATAAACATTTCATCACAAACCATTACTGACAGTTACAAATTGCTATACAACACTGAAAGAAACAAATAAATATAATATAAATATAAAACAATAAATAAGAGCAGACAACAACCATGCGCCAGGACTTGTGAAACTGGCCGTAGCTTTCCACATGTGTTACGGGATCCCAACACTCAGCCTTACACAGGTGATTGACGCTTGGGACCAGCTCTATGTCAGGATCAGCCTGAAGTTACTGAGGTAAAATGCTAGAGCGTAAATCCACGAAGACCAGAAAATAAATTTCAACTCCCCCCTGTAAAGCTTCTTAGAACAATAACTGTGGGTACACCAGGATCGTTAACCCTGTAGATAAAGTGAGCAAACGTGGCCTCCCTAATGGACTGGGGTTAAAAGTGGGGCCGTCACGCCAAGAGACAAGACAGATTGTCAACCCCCCTTGCTTAGCTTCTTTTAATTACTCTGTAAGAGAGTGGAGAGTGAGCAAACTCCTGAATTACGGTAGGCTTGCGGTGAAAATAACAGCCGGGGTAATAAAACCGCTAGGAAGAGAAATCCTCCCCCTTTTCCAAAGCAAAACTTGCGTTTTCACAGCTTGAGAAAGAACAAGATATACACTGTTGAGTTATTTATATCAGAAGGCTTAATCTTAACTACTGCCCTGTCATCGCATTTCAACCACTCGTCTACATTCCGATCTTAATAAATGCCGAATAATGACCTGCTGCTAGTGTGCTTGAATGATTTATAGTTGCCACTAGTTTGTATTAGTTGGTAAAAGATACATCATCTGCAAGATGTGAAGGTACCTCCAATATGTTGCCAGATTGAGAGATACAATTAACAAATTGGTTGTTTTTTACTGATCTTTCCTCGACACAGGTAAATCTTTTTAGTTGGAGAATCAACAAATCTCCACACTGAATAAAAGCCGTCTCTCTTGTACTATCATGGAGGAAAGAACACTGTCGACAAAGCCATATGTCATTGCCAGTCAGCTCTTCGGGTAGGAAAAACAATTGACAGGAGTTTACAACGCTACTTGAGGTAGCAAGTGGCACAATAGTCATCCTCTCATCCCTACTAGATGAAAAGAGTCACGAATTGCATGACATGGTAGTTGTTAAAATATTAGTAATGCTATTGTTTGCAATAACGGTACTTGTTAATTCATCCAAGATGTGTAAAAGTATCTCTGGAACGTTGGGTGTTAATATTAAATGGAACGCCCCTAATCCTTGAAAATAAGAAAATAATTTACAAAGAGGCGGCAAGCCACCGCAATGATGAACTCAACCTGTTAGGTCTTTGGAAATAAGCTAGAGGTTGTACTCCTCTAGAGAACATGCCTCTAAAAGCACAATTCTCCCTTTTTACAAGGAATTAATTATAAAAATATAAAAAAATAAATAAAAAGGACACAACACATTTGAAAAGATGAACAGAACTTTAATCAAGGGCAGGTAGGTTTCGACCCATATTTCTGAAACTAAGTACCCTAGATGTCTAGCTGGGTCACCTCGAAGAGGTCCGCGGACGGTCATCAGCAGAAACTAGACATCCCTATCTTCCTAAAATAAACTTTGACCACTTTGTGTTCAACTTTGCTATTCTTTGTTTTTAACTCAGGTAATAAGTGGAGTCGTTACTCTCCAAAGACAAGATCATGTGTGATCAAACCCCTCTGCTAACTTAATTTTTATTTGATTTTGTTTTATTTTTGACTGGGGTAATAAGTGGAGTCGTCACTCTCCAAAGACAACACTGAGTGTAGTCAAGCCCCCTTGCTGACTCAATCCGGTTAAAATATTCTTATCTCAGCTCTTCTAAAAAGAAAACATATGACTCGTCACTGTTAAAAAGGCGGTCATTACAGAAAATTACTGCTCTATCGTTGCAATGTATCCACCTGTGTACCATTTGGTCGAAGGCTATGGTTGTGTAGTGACCATCATTTAAGTTTCCGCAATGGTTGATAAAAGCCCTTAATTGAAAATTTTTACGAAATTTCACTTCTCCATTTACAGTAAAAGGTATGGAAAGGGTACCAGGGTAAGCAGTAATACGAGAGGCAATTTTTGACACAAGGCCGTTGGCACTGGCAAAACGTTTTAGCTGTAAAATGAGATGGGAACCGCACGACACTACCTCTTTTTTAACCAGAGGAGTTTGATGAGCGTTGCAAACATGGCAGAAGTAGGCATTGGTGTCTGACAACTCCTCGCTTTTGAAGAAATTATCTAAGGAAGATTGTAACGTAGGGTGCAGAGAAAGTTGGATGCATGGTGCTATAAGTTCTGAGGAGATGGTAATATGACATGAATTGCAAGTGGTTGATGTCATGATGCCAATACTAAAAAGACTTCCAAGAAATGGAAAGTCTAATGACAGACCAGGTAGGAGATATTCAAGAACCTCGGGGACGTCGTGCTGAGCAAAGATAATAAATGCACTTCCCTTCGCAGCTGAGACATGATGTTTCATAGCACGCAAAAAATGGGAGGGATCAACTGGACTTCTAGAAACAGCCAAACTTTGAACAACACCTACAAATGCTTCGCCTAACTTTGAGGTTGTTTTGCTGACAGAAATGGCTTCTTTAACTTTTGGAAGGTTATAAAAGCATTGTAAGATTGAGTTTGCATAACATGTGTTTCCCAAGTTTTTTAGACCGCTATTCCTAAAATCAGGGTTAGATGGCAATGCGACTGTTGTTTTGGAAGACCTTGTAGCAAGTTTTTCGGGTTTTTTGATTTTACAAGATTTTGTGTGACTTGCAGAAGATTTCTAAAGGGTTTTTGATTTCTTACATTCTATATTTTTAACAGAAGAAACTTCAGGAATGATTGGGGCCTTTTCAGGCTCAACCCGAGTGGTAGAATTTCGAGACATCCAGATGTAAAAAGAAGCACTCATGGAGGTAAAAGTTAGGGATTTTAATAGGGAACGTAGAGGCTTGTTAGAGAAACCAAGGCGACGAAAACAGGTCCTTACTGATTCTGAACAGAAACCCCTTGCACCCACCTCCATGGCAAAGAAATGCACGATCTATCCATTGTTTTCATAGCATAACAAAGTGAAGAATATTTGTTAAGCTTTCGTTTGTGCCAATATTCCTAATTTCAACTAAGGGTGAATACCTCGAAAGCTTCTTTGAATGCCAGATTTCCAATTTTCCTCACATGGACAGGTAAGCTCTATCAAAATTACACGTTCACTGTTGTTAGAGTACATGACAAAATCTGGTCTAAGCGATGTTATTGCGATATGACCAGGTAAAACGAATCCATCTTTTAAGTCAGAAAGAAGCAACCAATCGGAGGCAAGATGTAATAGACCTATGGGTTTAGACCTTTTACTAGGAGGACGAGCACCTGCTTTAAAAAATTTTGTTGTTATTTAGTTGCTTTACCGGGAAAGAGATAGAAGTAGTAAACTCAGTAAGAAGCTCTAAAAGTAGACGCAAAACAGAATCGTGGCGAAATGTAAACCAACCCTGTGTAAGGGCAGTTTTGCAGTCACCTAAGACGTGGGCTGTGGTGCACACTTGTTTACCGCATAAGAAACAGGAGGATTCAGGGCACAAACGCCACCTCTTTAAATTACTTAGTAAGTGGAGCCTAAACAAAAAGCAAGCAAGTTTGGGGGCATGGCCAGCAAGGATTTCCAGGAGAGATCGTTTTTAATGTAATCTGGTCCAGTACCATTGCACTTGTAACTGAATAGCCTTATTTTTATGGTCTTCTAATCGATGTCTCTAGCCGTTTCTGTTACCGATCTTCTGTAAGGGTAACCTGCCTTGAATGTGGGTACTTTAGGGTTGGGATGCATACCTAGGCCACTTTTACTATTTAACCTTCATTTCAGCTTCAGCCGTCCTAACTATAACCAATATACTCCATATATTCGCCTTTAATATTGGCAAGCCTGCTGAAACCAATGGGTCCTTCGAATCCCTTAGGAGCAAGTGTCCACTGATTTTAGATGACTTTAGTATGGAAGTTAAGCTTTTTATCGGTAACGCACAGGGTGTACATGACGCGCATAAACACAAATTGGTGGTGGAATGATGTAGATGAAGCCACTTTCTTATAAAAGATGACACCTTTGGCTCAAGAAAACCGGCGCACGACATTGAGACTTCATAAATCAGCAAAGGCCATTAGATACGCGGGATTAGAAGATGTTGTAAAATCGAAAAAATCTCAGTGCTAAATTTATTAACTTTTAGATTTTACGAATTGGGGAATTTTAAACACTTCATAGGCCACAGTTGACTCGGAATGTCTCTGGACAGAGGATCACAATATTGTGAAAGTGTTACTTGTACACGTGTTTGAGGAGGTTTTCCACAGCTCATTGGGACTGAAAAAACCGCAATTCTGAGGCACCAATGCTTTGATATTCGGTGCAGCGCGTACATTTTGCATATCCCACGCAGCCTAATATTGAAGATTGTTGAATCTTTCTCCAAAGATGTTAAGCTGGAGTCGGAAAAGAGGTATACATGGCATCAAATACTGCCTGTGCCATAAACCCTCTTAGTGATATGCGGAATGAAACCATTCGACAGTCCCTGGAGTGGTTTTTTACTGCCATGAAGCATATGTTTGGAGATAATTGAAGGTCTATGAAAAGCATGTTTCTGCCAGCGAAAGTTCTAGCTTATAGATGTGGTGGTAACAACGTTAAACGAAAATAATTGAATACACGTCTAATTTCACTTTCACAGACCACTTAGATTCTGTTGGTGATGAATTCCATGCCGAAAAATTAGTGATGTGGAAAAATATATAATTTACTATCTAAAAGTGTTGATGATAAGGTGACAAAACAGCTAGCTGTAATGATATTTCTTGTCTAATGACAGCTGGTTCTACGATAGTTAGAGGTTGCAACCCTCTAGAGATTTTTTATTACCAACAACCGTATTGCAATAGAAATACCATATAACGTAAGAATGTTTACATTACTATATTCTTTCAGAAATTATAAGAAGGTATCCAGCCTGTTCATATGCCTAAACGACATTGTTTAGGCATATGAAAGCTGCGGTTGAGTTTAAAGACCGTCCCCATGAAAACAGGGGCAGACAAAGGAAAGTTATTAACGGGGATGAAAGATCCATACTACGCAATTTGACTCAACTACGTAAGACTGTCGGCGCTTTTTCATTACAGGACATTGTGACAGCTAGTGGGTCTACTCATTCTCACTTCACCAACGTACTGTTAGACGGGTGTAACACAAATATGGCTTTTATCAGCACCGGAAAAAAAGTATAGTTAATTTAACTTCAAAAACTTAAAATTTTATTGTGCGCACAATGATATACCCATGGGTAATTTTAGTTATAACTTTCTACGTTGATCGAACTGACTGTGTGCACAAAAGAAACCTGTGTTAAGCCACGAAAACAACAAGGGAACGAATGTGGCAGAAAAGAGGTGAAAGTTTAAGCAGAGAGTGCACAACGAAAGGAAGAAAAGGGGCAGTGGCGGTAAGGATCACGAAGTGCCTGCTAGCAATTCAGTATGGAAAAGGAGTAATAGATTGTCATCATTATGTAGGTGGCCTCAGTAGTGAAACGTGTGCGCAGTTTTTCAGGGATTGCTTTCCCGTAATGTTTGAATGTGGAAATAACCAGCGCGGGAGACTTTTTCTTCAAGATGAAGACCCTGAACAAAACTCTTGTTCGTTTTAGTTTTATCCAGCACTCACTTTACATTCCATTTGTGAAAATATGTTTTTGATCAAGTTGTACGTGGAGCGAATTTTACACAAATATTTGAGGGGATTGCATGTCTCCACCTTGTTTACTTTAAACACAAAAGTAATGTCCACATAACCAATGCCAAAATTTAATGATAATCAGATATTGGTTCCTCCGGCAAGGATAAGATTATGAACTAATTTTTAGAGCAAGTATCAAGGCGGAAAAAACAACTTATAAATCGACTGACCATGCATTTATTACAAATTGTTCAGTGATGCCTTTGCAGGTCAACATCACAAAAAGACATCACAAATTGGATGGAAATTTGGAAAGGCATTTGGAAAATTGGAAAGGCAAAACTTATTTAATGATGTAAAATTAATATATGTTGCGCTGAACGACACTTCTACCACCGTCATTTACTTTATGCTGATATAAAGTTATATCTCTTTCATGCTGCTGAGAGAATAACATACTAAATTTTAAAATAACCTCATTATTACTCCCTTATGAACGAAATCACTTACATGTTTCGATATAAAGATGACTTGGGGGCTGTTCGTACCGTGAAAACCCCTACCCTACTGAAACAGTGGAAAATATTAAAAAAATTAAGAAGCAGTGCATTGAAAAATCAATTAAAGTTTATAACGAATTAGAAAAATTGTCTGATCATGCAGTAAAATGTTGTCTCCCTGGAATTGCCCCTGGAGAAGGAACAGAAGCAAATAAAGCCATTCATCGATTACTAAACCACAGCTTACTCAGAGGTGCCACATTTATGTCTACTTAGCTTGCAAAAGCTGCGTTGAATGTAACTTTTCATAATTATAAGAAAATAATTTACAAAGAGGTGGCAAGCCACCGCAATGATGAACTCAGAAGAATGGAAGTTACAAAGTGCACGCACAATGATAAGTCTTAAAATTTAAATTTTAGAGGTTTTGCTCCTCTAAAGAATATGCTCATATAAAAGTGCACAATTCTTCCTTTTCCAAGGAGATAATTGGCACAAAATTGAACCAACAAACAGACACAGAGAGTAGGACAGGACTTCTGTAAATGGTACAAGGCTTTCGATTTATATTTCTGAACCAAGGTACCCAAAATTTCTAGCTGAGGCAAAAGAGGCCTGCGAACAGTCTTCAGCAGGAACTACGCATTTCTTTCATCCATAACTTTTTAGCTGTCCTACTCTGTACAGTCTTGTGTGACTGGGGTAAGAAGTGGAGTCGTCACTCTCCAAAGATAGGACCTGGTACAGTCAACCCCCCCCCCCCCTTGCTGACGTAATTTATATTTTGTTTTTCGCATTTAATTTGACTGGGGTAATAAATTGAGTCGTCACTCTTCAGAGAGAAGACTACAAAAAAAATTATAAAAAACAGAAAATTATTTACAAAGAGGTGGCAAGCCACCGCAATGATGAACTCAACCTGTTAGGTCTTTGGAAATAAGCTAGAGGTTGTACTCCTCTAGAGAAAATACCTCTAAAAGCACAATTCTCCTTTTTTACAAGGAATTAATTAAAAAAAATCTAAAAAAATAAAAAGGACAAAACACATTTGAAAAGATGAACAGAACTTTAACCAAGGGCAGGTAGGTTTCGACCCATATTTCTGAACCTAAGTACCCTGGATGTCTAGCTGACATCCCTATCTTCCTAAAGTAAACTTTGACCATTTTCTGTTCAACTGTGCTATTCTTTGTTTTTAACTCAGGTAATAAGTGGAGCCGTTACTCTCCGAAGACAAGATCATGTGTGCTCAAACCCCCCTGGTAATGCTTTTATTTATTTTTTTTTTAACTGGGGTAATAAGTGGAGTCGTCACTCTCCAAAGACAAGACCTAGTATGATCAAACCCCCTTGCTAACTTAATTTTTATTTGATTTTGTTTTATTTTTGACTGGGGTAATAAGTGGAGTCGTCACTCTCCAAAGACAACACTGAGTGTAGTCAAGCCCCCTTGCTGACTCAATCCGGTTAAAATATTCTTATCTCAGCTCTTCTAAAAAGAAAACATATGACTCGTCACTGTTAATAAGGCGGTCATCACAGAAAATTACTGCTCTATCGTTGCAATGTATCCACCTGTGTACCATTTGGTCGAAGGCTATGGTTGTGTAGTGACCATCATTTAAGTTTCAGCAATGGTTGATAATAGCCCTTAATTGAAAATTTTTACGAAATTTCACTTCTCCATCTACAGTAAAAGGTATGGAAAGGGTACCAGGGTAAGCAGTAATACGAGAGGCAATTTTTGACACAAGGCCGTTGGCACTGGCAAAACGTTTTAGCTGTAAAATGAGATGGGAACCGCACGACACTACCTCTTTTTCAACTAGAGCAGTTTGATGAGCGTTGCAAACATGGCAGAAGTAGCCATTGGTGTCTGACAACTCCTCGCTTTCGAAGAAATTATCTAAGGAAGATTGTAACGTAGGGTGCAGAGTAAGTTGGATGTATGGTGCTATAAATTCTGAGGAGCTGGTAATATGACATGAATTGCAAGTGGTTGATGTCATAATGCCAATACTAAAAAGACGTCCAAGAAATGGAAAGTCTAATGACAGACCAGGTAGGAGATATTCAAGAACCTCGGGGACGTCGTGCTGAGCAAAGATATTAAATGCACTTCCCTTCGCAGCTGAGATATGATGTTTCATAGCACGCAAAAAATGGGAGGGATCAACTGGACTTCTAGAAACAGCCAAACTTTGAAGAACACCTACAAATGCTTCGCCTAACTTTGAGGTTGTTTTGCTGACAGAAATGGCTTCTTTAACTTTTAGAAGGTTATAAAAACATTGTAAGATTGAGTTTGCATAACATGTGTTTCCAATTTCTTTAGACCGCTATTCCTAAAATCAGGGTAAGATGGCAATGCGACTGTTGTTTTGGAAGACCTTGTAGCAAGTTTTTCGGGTTTTTTGATTTTACAAGATTTTGTGTGACTTGCGGAAGATTTCTCAGGGGTTTTTGATTTCTTACATTCCATATTTGTAACAGAAGAAACTTCAGGAATGATTGGGGCCTTTTCAGGCTCAACCCAAGTGGTGGAATTTCGAGACATCCAGATGTAAAAAGAGGCACTCATGGAGGTGAAAGTTAGTGATTTTAATAGGGAAAGCAAAGGCTTGTTAGGGAAGCCAAGGCGACGAAAACAGGTCCTTACTGATTCTGAACAGAAACCCCTTGCTCCCACCTCAATGGCAAAGAAATGCACGATCCATCCATTGTTTTTCATAGCATAACAAAGTGAAGAATATTTGTTAAGCTTTCGTTTGTGCCAATATTCGGTGTTCTCTTCACATGGACAAGTCAGTTCTACCATATTAAGTTTTGGAAGAACTGGATATTAATAACACGTCTGGGCGTAGTTGTGTTATTGCAATGAATAGTGGAACAAATAAAACGGAATCTAAATCTGAAAGTATTTTCCAATCGGCAGCAAGGTGAAGAAGGCCTGGACACTTTGTATGCCTCTTCTTAGATGTTGATTGACCAGCCGGAATGAAATTAATTTTGTTGCACTTGGAAACCTTAAGAGGTTCATATGATACCAAAAACTCCTTTAATGCCTTAACCAAAACTATTAAAACCGAGTCATGACGGTATGTGTATCTACCCTGCGTAAGGGAGGTCCTACAGGCACCCAATATGTGAGTGACATTTCAGGATGGTTTCTTGCACAGAATGCAACTTTTGTCTTTCTCAATTCCCCATCTCACAAGATTGGTTGGAGAGGGAAGGGTGTCGTAGGTTGCCCCTATACAAAAGGAAGTTAGACATTGTGGCAGTGAATGAATTGTTCTCCAAGATAAAACATTCCTCACATAAGAGCACCATTTTGTCCAATTGCCTTGCACATGCAACTGTACAGCTCTGGCATGGTAAATACCTTCTTCATTTTCTTCAATGATATTGGAAGCAAGCTTTCGGTAAGCATAAGTGCCTTTTGGTAGTATATTTTTGTGGTCTAAGAGCCCTAAGCCAGCTCGACCAGTCTGATGCAAACCTAAAATTCTTTTGAAATTGAGCTGACTATCCGCCGAAAGAACTGCCTCACTAACTTTCCAATTTCCAGCTTTTAAATCTGGTACGCATTTAGACACAAGGGTCGACAGAATCTCTTAGTAACAGATGCCCACTGATTTTGGCAGATTTGAGAACAGATGAAGACTTTTCCAGGGGAAGAGGACAAGGCGATGTCGAGGAATATAAGGAAATGTTGGAAATTGAATGATGTAGTTTTAACCATTTCCTAATGAAAACAGAAAATCTTTGCTCTAGTTTTGTGATAGTAGATAGAGAAACTTCA
The DNA here is from genome assembly GCF_029227915.1 of Hydractinia symbiolongicarpus. Classification (NCBI taxonomy): domain Eukaryota; kingdom Metazoa; phylum Cnidaria; class Hydrozoa; order Anthoathecata; family Hydractiniidae; genus Hydractinia; species Hydractinia symbiolongicarpus. The sequence goes on along the minus strand of NC_079884.1, from coordinate 1,643,399 downwards.
TAAATTAATAATGGCCAGCGGATTCTGGGAATTAACAGATGGTGTAAGAACCAAACCTTATGGACCCCTTTATGAAATGACCTGTCTATAGCCATAAGTTTGTCCTCGGCATCATTTAGAAATTCTTGTATTGCAGCAGAATCAGACGAGGATGAGTTTATTGTTCTGCCTAAAAACCTAATTGGATTAGAATGAATGGATGGAATTTTTTTGCTGCCAACTGTAAACGGTGAACTTTGAACGACTTTTCCCTTATCAATAACAATGCTGCGTGATTTAGAAGGCCTAAACGACATGCCTACCCAATCAAGAGCTGTTGTACACCTGTTTAATAAATTTTGAGTACTTGGAATTAACGTGGACATTAAGAACATATCATCCATAAAAGCTTTTATTGGGGGTTGGTCTGGGATTTTGTTTTTATTACCTTCAGTATCAATAAGGCCGGGGGGTAACACACACATACTCAATAATAACGTTTACAGCTGCAAGAAATAGTATAATGGAAAGTGTACAGCCGATAAAAATTCCCCTACAATGTTGATGCCAACTGGATGGAGCAGAAGCCGAAAAAGACTTACTCCACAGGCTGTCGTAGTATAGCTGTATGAGCCCTATCCAGGATTCTGGTACACCATAGCGTCTGAGAGCCATAAAAATCAGCTTGTGCGGAACTGAAGGGTACGCATTAGCAATATCAAGCCATATGGCTGAAAGTGAAGAATGTTGTGCCTTCCCTTCTTAAGTGTGGACCAAACAATAGACATGTGTTCCCAGCAAACCGGAACTTTTCCATACAACCTTTTTGAATGGAAGTATTAATGAAATTGTTTTTCTTTATAATATGCGATTCTAACCGCTTGGAAATCAAACTAAAAAAGAGCTTTCCTTCAACATTCAGAAGAGCTATGGGGCGAAAATCCTTTATGTTGGATGGACAAGGTGTGTTGTTGTTAGGTATGTAAACTTCTGATGCAATTCTCCATTGCACAGGAATAAAAGACTTCTTTAGACAAGCTTGAAAGATGTTAAACAGAAACGATGCAATATGAGGACAATTCTTATATACTGTGTAAGGAATTTGGTTCAGCCCAGGAGAAGAAGCATTTCTACGAGAATGTAGGACAGCTTGGGAATCCTTGAACTTTGGCTTGAAAGAATCGAAAGCTGAGACTAGATTTGGTGGTGAAGGCAATCCAGGGAGATCTAAAAGAGGTATATGGCGTGAAGGATCATTCAGGCTTGAATGTTTGTGTGAATCCATTTCGTCCTGGGCAACTTCAAGTTTTATTGAACATTTAGGATCTAAAATATTTTTTCCAGCCTGATAAGGATTCTTAGAGAAAGCCCGGCGTGCATCCGAGATTTTCCAACGTCGTTTCCTATTCCGCTCACCTCTGCGAAGTAACCTTAACTTGGCCATTATATCATCTAAAAGGTTTTGCATGTTGCTTTTCTCAACTGGGTCAGATGTGCTCTTAAGAGTTCGGAGTATATTGTTCTTCTCGTTCACCAGACTGATGCTGCGTAAAGCTCTCCTGTTCAAACCTGATAGGTTGTGCTGGGGAAGTGACCTTACACCAAACAGGTGAGACGCATGGTAATAAATTCTTGATTCCAACAGCTCCATTTTTTTGGACAATGGGTTAGAGCCTAGGAGATTGTGGAAAACTGCATCATCAAGGGAATTCCACAATTTTGTGTCAATTGACTTCGGCCAAGCAATAGGTTGTTTCCATTTCATAGTGCTAAGAGGGTCAGGTTCTGTTGATTGCTGAGAAAGAACACTGTGGGAGTTATCCGGGTTAGCAGCCGAGACTTTTCAGTGGAATCAACAGCTAGCACATCTTGCAAAACAACTTTACACGGTTTTAATGTCCAATGCTTAGTGGAAGGGAGTAACGAAAAATCACAGGTAGCAGGAAGGACAGAGGAGTTAGTAATAACGAAATCGATATCCGGAGGGGTAGTCCTAATACGGTCAGGGTCTATATCGTTGGGGGTATCATTGTTTAAAAAATGTAACTTTGTCGTAGACCATAAAAATCCCACGGGCTGGCCTAAGCTTGGTGGGAGCGACAGATAACAATTGGGTTGGGGCTGCCAACTTTTACGCGGGCTCAGCAGGCATGTTTTTCATGCCATCCCACGACTCTACCTATTGACCCCTTGCGTGACAGTACTATCTGTCTATTGCTGAATACTTCACTTATAAGTGGTGACTGACAGTAGAGAGTGTGATGTTACAGGTAACAGAAGAATAACAGAAAAACAACAGACATACATACACACACACAAAACAAAATAAACAAATAAATAAAAAGTAAGGGTCTAGTCTTTCCCAGTGTCAATCTGTCTTTCCAGATTGTCATTCGTTATCCTTTCGGACAGTAGCAATAAGAAAATAATTTACAAAGAGGTAGCAAGCCACCACAATGATGAACTCAACCTGTTAGGTCTTTGGAAAAATAAATAAAAATAAGAATCGTCAAACCCCACTTGCTGACATAAACTGGTGACTGCAATTTACCTAAGCTCTTCAAGGAAAATATTTTACGCCATTTAGCAAGTTTTGTTTGCAAGGGACCACTGCTCTGTCGTTGCAATGAAACCACTTACGATGCACTTGGTTATAAGCAACAGTAGCGTAATGGCCATTGCAAACTTCCAGAGTGGTTAATTACAGCCCTGAAGTTGTAGTGCTTGCGACAAGAGACTTCACAAGTCTAAAGTGATAGGTATAGAAAGGGTGTGCGGGTAAGATGTGACAGGAGAACAAACCTTAGACACAAGATCTTTGTTATAGGCAAAGCGCTTTAATTGCAGAACCAAAATAGAACTACACTCTGGGACCTCTTTTTTAACTGTTGCAGTTTGGTAACTATTGCAGTAGTGACAGAAGTACGTGTTGACACCTGACAATTCTTCACTCTCCAAAAACTTATCTATTGAAGATTGTACAGTCAAGGGCAGTTAAAGAAATGGACTCACTTGCTCAGAGGTGCTAATATTATTGCAAGCGCTGCAAGTAGTGCAGATTTTCACACGAGTGTTGAATAATCTACCAAAAAAAGGAAAGGCAGGACAACTCTGGTAGAAGATACTCAAGAATCCCTAAGGCATCTTGCTGAGAGATCGGATTAAAAGCAGCACCCCTTGCATAAGAAACATGGGTTTTTAATGCATTTAGAAATGAAGAAGGGTTCACTGGAGAGATAGGAAAATGTATGTTCTAGCACAGTCGACGGACGACAAGGGAAATTCCCTCAAATTTTCGAAATCCCAATTTCGATATAAGCCGAAAACAATTCCGATTCCGATAATTCCCGAGCATGCGCAATAGCGACTAACGGGAATAATGCCGACATTGCACAATTTAGTAGGGGAAAGTCCCTTACTCAAGGATCCCTTGCCGAAGTCGGAATAATAAAGATGAGTTGGAGGTAAGAAAGATGGAGAAAATTGATTGAAGAGAATCCCCTGGTGGTAAGGTATGTACCGGACCAATTCAAGACCCAGGAAATGTGCAACAAGGTTGTTCAAAGAACCCCTGGCTATTCAATTATATTCCCGACAGGTTCAAGACGCAGGAAATGTGTGCCATGGCGGTTCAGCAGAACCCATGGACGCTCGAGGATGTTCCGGATCATTTTAAAACCCGCTAAATGTGTACCAGAGCGGTTCAAGAGGTGCCAGAGATGCTCTGGTATGTTCCGGAATATTTCAAAACAGAGGGAATGTGCGCTATGGCGGTTCAAGAGGATGTTCCAGATCATTTCAAAACCCGCTAAATGTGTACTAGAGCGGTTCAAGAGGTGCCGGAGATGCTCTAGTATGTTCCGGAATATTTCAAAACAGAGGGAATGTGCGCTATGGCGGTTCAAGAGGATGTTCCAGATCATTTCAAAACCCGCTAAATGTGTACTAGAGCGGTTCAAGAGGTGCAGGAGATGCTCTGGTATGTTCCGGAATATTCCAAAACAGAGGAAATGTGCGCTATGGCGGTTCAAGAGGATGTTCCAGATCATTTCAAAACCCGCTAAATGTGTACCAGAGCGGTTCAAGAGGTGCCAGAGATGCTCTGGTATGTTCCGGAATATTTCAAAACAGAGGGAATGTGCGCTATGGCGGTTCAAGAGGATGTTCCAGATCATTTCAAAACGCGCTAAATGTGTACCAGAGCGGTTCAAGAGGTGCCGGAGATGCTCTAGTATGTTCCAGATTGGTTCATGACCCGGGAAATGTGCATTGGTAACAATGATCTGCTCGAAGCCTATCGTCAGCGGAAAGCGGAGAAGTATAGTATTAAAAAGGAATTGCTACCAGTGGCTTGGCATCCTGACAGAGCAATAGACTGGTGTTTTTAAGAGGATGAAAAGGCAGCCCTTAAGCTCTTGTGGAGTAAATAAACCATGAATGAACAATGCGATGAGTGTGAACGAGTACTCCAGATGCTTGTGTGGACGGAGGTTCTTCATAAAAGCTAAGCTGCTGTGCTGCCACTGCTACCAAGAGTACATCACTATAACGGTGGTAGCTGTCCATGTGATGCTAGTTGAGGTTTTGTTTTTCCACAAATAAAGAGACATGTCTGATAAAATGAACAAAACACTAAACTTTTCGGGAATCGAAGTACCAACTACGAACTTTTTATTCAATGTAGACTCGAAAATCATGAAACCTTCCGAAGTCGATGTGAACAAGGTAGTGATCTCGTCGATGGTCGACTTTTCAGCCCATGGCACTACGATCAAGTTCAAGCGCATCTATGTGGGATACAAGGTGTCTGAAGACAAGATCACATCCCTGTGCATCCAGGCTCCCAAGCAAAACAGCTATGGTATCCAAAAATATAACAAGACCGCCAAGTGGTAAGTGTGCTTTATCATCGACCCAGAAAATACGTATCAGGCCGAATATATCAAGTGTATGCAAAGGATTGACGCCCGGATCTGTGACCTCGCCAAGAACTATAAGCACCCCATAATCAAGCACATCTCGGATAATTCCCCGATCAAGGAGAGATCAATTCCCACCTTTTGCCAGCAGAGCACAAAGAAAATAATTTACAAAGAGGTGGCTAGCCACCGCAATGATGAACTCAACCTGTTAGGTTTTTGGAAATAAGCTAGAGGTTGTACTCCTCTAGAGAAAATGCCTCTAAAAGCACAATTCTCCCTTTTTACAAGGAATTAATTAAAAAATATTTAAAAAAATACAAAGGACACAACATATTTGAAAAGATGAACAGAACTTTAACCAAGGGCAGGTAAGTTTCGACCCATATTTCTGAACCTAAGTACCCTAGATGTCCAGCTGGATCACCTGGAAGAGGTCCGCGGACGGTCATCAGCAGAAACTAGACATCCCTATCTTCCTAAAGTAAACTTTGACCACTTTCTGTTGAACTGTTACATTTTTTTTAACTGGGGTAATAAGTGGAGTCGTCACTCTTCAAAGAAAAGACCTAGTATGATCAAACCCCCTTGCTTGATATCATTCGACAGTCCGTGGAGTGGTTTTTCACTGCCATGAAGCATATGTTTGGAGATGATCGAAAGTTTATGAAAAGCGCATGTTTTTGTCAGCGAAAGTTCTAGCTTATAGATGTGGTAACAACGTTAAACGAAAATAATTGAATACACGTCTAACTTCATTGTGCACGTTACATAATTGACCATCTAGATTCTGTTGGTGATGAATTCCATGTCGATAAATTAGTGATGTGGAAAAATATATAATTTACTATCTAAAAGTGTAATTACCAACAACCGTATTGCAAGAAACACCATATAACGTAAGAATGTTTACATTACTATATTCTTGCAGAAATTATAAGAAGGTATCCAGCCTGTTCATATGTCTAAACGACATTGTTTAGGCATATGAACAGTCGCCATTGAAACAGGGGCAGGCAAAGGAAAGTTTGTGACGGGGATGAAAGATCCATACTACGCAACTTGACACAACTACGTAAGACTGTCAGCGCGTTTTCATTGCAGGACATTGTGACAGCTAGTGGCTCTACTCATTCTTACTTCAGCAACGTACTGTTAGACGGATGTAACACAAATATGGTTTTTATCAGTCCTGGAAAAAAAGTATAGTTAATTTAACTATAAAAACTTAAAATTTTATTGTGCGCACAATGATATACCCATGGGTATGATGATGAGGTGACAAAACAGCTAGCTGTAATGATATTTCTTGTCTAATGACAGCTGGTTCTACTATAGTTAGAGGTTGCAACCCTCTAGAGATTTTTCAAAAAAGCAAAATCCCCCTTTTTGCAAGGATTTCCTAAAAACATTCACCGTAAAAGGCAGAAAAATACAACAGCGACAGAACACAACACTAGCTAAACTTTCTACGTTGATGGAACTGACTGTGTGCACAAAACAAACATGTGTTAAGTTGGGAAAACAACAAGGGAACGAATGTGGCAGAAAAGAGGTGAAAGTTTAAGCAGAGAGTGCACAACGAAAGGAAGAAAAGGGGCAGTGGAGGTAAGGATCACGAAGTGCCTGGTAGCAATTGAGTGATGATGAGGTGACAAAACAGCTAGCTGTAATGATATTTCTTGTCTAATGACAGCTGGTTCTACTATAGTTAGAGGTTGCAACCCTCTAGAGATTTTTCAAAAAAGCAAAATCCCCCTTTTTGCAAGGATTTCCTAAAAACATTGACCGTAAAAGCATAGTCATAAGAAAAAAAGATAGTCTGGTGACAAACAATGGCCTATTGTTTTATGTTTTTGCAAGCAAATGAAGCTCGCACCCAGATCTCCGATCCTGCACAGAAGTTCAAAATGGCGTATAATTGCCTGTATGTTTTGGTTTGATTTCATAACAGTTTGATGTTTATTCTAATATGCCTGGGGAAAATTGCGCAATATTTGGTTGTTCCACTTCCAGAAGACATAAGGATATAAGTATTTTCAAAGTTCCTTTGCCAAATAGTGATTTCAACAAGACATGGGGTGAGAAATTGATCAACATCATAACAAAGGATCGTGTGATTGATAAGCAGCTGAGAAAGCGTATTGATACCTTCAAGTTATATATTTGCGAACGTCATTTCTCGCCTGATCAATTTTATGTTTACCCTACACGTAAGTCACTAAAAGAAGGGGAAATACCATATCTGAATCTTCCTAAAAAAAGTTTTCAAACTGTCACCATTAGTAGTGAAAGTCGTTCAACCACTTCTATACAAAAGCGTGAGGAATTCCTAGTTTTTCAAGATTTATCTCCGCCACCATCTCCTTCCACAATTTATAAAAGTTTTTCTGATTTTAAACAACGCATCGTGAAACTTTCATTAAGTAAAAGTTGGCATGTTGATGTGCAGGATACTTTAGTCATGGTTACATGTTTTACCACAGATCATATCCTACCAAAGTATGAAGTATTTATAGACCAATCATTAGCATTTTCTGTAAGGGTTTATGGTTGGATGTTGCCTGATGACCATGTCTTTTATTCGTTATACAATCGAACATTTTATAACATTACACTTTCAAGTTTTATTTTTGAATTAACCGATAACTACATATTATGTGGAGGTATTACTATGCTTGATCCTGGTAAAGAATTTAACTATCAAAAACATGTCATACCTAAAAAGTTTAATTACCTCTCCTTCCAACAGCAGTCATTTCAATCTCATCTACACCAAGATGAATACTACCGGTCTAATGATTGCAGGATGCTGCTATCCACCAATGACAAACATCCATGTTTACAGTGTGTTTCTCACAACATAAAGGTTATGTATAGTGACACCCGAAAAGAAAAAAAGATGCTTGAACCAGCTAAATTGAAGGCACCGATTAAATTTACCTCCCCTGAAAGGATAAAATTAACTCTGCAAAATCAAAGACTAAATTGTAAGAGATTGGAAAAGGAAATTGCAGAAATAAAAAATGCTTTAGAAAGTCACTCTGAAAATGTAAGTCCTGCGTTAAGTAAAGATCTAATATCTATTTTTACTGGTTGTGACAGAGAGGCTGTTCCACCTTTTATGAAGTTATTTTGGGAGGAGCAACAAAAGTATGTGCAATCTTCTAGTCCACATAGTGTCAGATACCATCCTATGATCATCAAATACTGTCTGAATCTAGCTGCTAAATCTTCCTCTGCATATTCCGACTTGCGATTTGATAAAAACACTGGTTCTGGAATATTAGTCCTTCCCAGTTTGCGTACTTTGCGAGATTACCGAAACTACATTCGTCCAACCAGAGGATTTAACTATCAAATTATTGAAGATCTTTCTAAGAAAACAGCATTATTTTCAGCACCTGAGAGATTTGTCACCATACTATTTGACGAGATGAAGATACAGGAAGATTTGGTGTGGGATAAGTACACAGGTGAACTAATTGGTTTTGTGGACCTAGGTGATATTAATACAAACTTTGCAACACTCAAAAATGTAAAAGAATTAGCATCCCACGTCCTCGTTTTTCTTGTTAAAAGCATCGTAAACCCATTGTCATTCAGTTTTGCGACATTTGCTACCACCGGTATTACCTCATTTCAGCTCATGCCTATTTTTTGGAAAGCAGTTTCTTATTTAGAGCAAATAAATTTAAAAGTTATTGCTGCTACAGTTGATGGTGCTTCTCCAAACCGTCGTTTTTTTAGAATGCACAAGTTATTATGTGGAGAGTCAGAAAAAAATGTAGTGTATCGTTCCATCAACCTATATGCTACAGATAAACGTTTTATATATTTTTTTGCTGATGTACCCCATCTCATTAAAACAGCTCGCAATTGTCTGTCCAACTCTGGTTCTGGTAGAGCAACACGGTACATGTGGAACAGTGGGTTTTTTGTACTTTGGAGTCACATATCTCAGTTATATCATGAAGATCTTGAAAGTGGCTTAAAGTTAGTGCACAAGTTGACAAATGATCACATAAATTTGACACCTTATTCTAAAATGAGAGTCCGTTTGGCTGCACAAGTACTAAGTGAAACAGTTGGAAATGTAATTAATGAGTTTGGTCCACCTGAAGCAGCTGGCACTGCACAATTTTGCATCATGATGGATAAGTTTTTTGACTGCCTTAATGTTAAAAACACTGTTGACCATGAATTGAAGAGAAAACCATTTTTAAGATCATATGAATCTATCGATGATATCCGTTTCACCTGGCTGGACGATTTTCTCTCTTATTTCCAATTATGGAAGGAATCGATTAAAGAACGCAATGATCATCCTTATACTGCACAGGCAAGATCGAATATGTTCATCTCTTGGCAGACTTATGAAGGATTACAAATAACTGTACATTCCTTTAAAGAAGTCTGTAAATTCTTACTTGAACATGGCGTACGTTATATTTTGTCAGAAAGATTTTGCCAGGATGATTTAGAAAATTATTTTGGCAGACAACGTGCTATTGGATCACGCCGTGACAACCCGTCAGTGAGAGATGTAGGCTATAATGATAACACCATCAAAAGCCAATTTTCTGTACGACCAATTGCTGGAAATGTTTGTGCCTCAGGTAGTAGCAAATTTAACCTTATTGATGATAGTCCATTGCCAAAAAGAAAGAAAAACTCTCGATAGATGCTACATCCCGGACATGGATTAAAACTGTCAAACCGGCTATTTTTATAGCCACAATTTTAAAAAAAAACATTACACTGGCTATCAATATTTTTGGTCACATTCTTTAGTCCCCTTTATACTGGGGACTGGAGGGTTCTAGCAGAAAACAAAATTTTGTAGGTACACATGGTATTTACTTCACCTGGAACTTTTTTCAACTCTACAAATTGAAAAATATTTGGAAAGAAACTTGCAATCAGTGATTTATAAGTCACTGAGAATATTTGGCGTTATCGACAAAACCTGTGAATAACTGTCGTTCCTAATTTCTTAACAATAATAAAGTTTAAATAAACAATGTAAATAAATATATCAGGCACGTAGAATAAAACATACAAGTTAAAGCCAAAACATGTTTTTTGAAAATTTGTGGCTATAAAAATAGCCTTTTTGACAGTTTTTTTAGTCCATGTCTAGGACTTGGCAAACATTTAATGTCCAAGTTCTTTAGTAATAGCTGTTTTCTTTAGTTCAACTCTCAAAGCACGTTTTTTTGAATTCTGTTTAGCAGCCTTGTGTTTTTCACGAATATCTTTAGCATATGAAAAGGTGCGAACTTTAGTAAACAATGTTAACATATGCTCCAACAAGTTTAAACTAACTTCTTCATCAACTTGTGGCTCCACTTCATAACAGGCACTCTTAAAATTAGATAAAATTGAAGGGTTTTCTAGCATCTTGTGGACTATGTTGTGACATACCAATTTGGTTTGGAAATTAATAGTTGACAACCGAAATATTTGTTCACATTTAACGAAAACTGCTTGCATTTTTTTGTTTACTCTCCACAAACCTCCACGATCACGAATATTAATATATGTCTGAGAATCATCGCTATCAACCTTAAATGCTTGCAGCAGTGCAATAAATTGTGTGCGATTTGTTAAAGTAGCCTTTGAAAATCGAAACCTAGAATGTAGCTTGTGAAGAATATATCCACCAAGATAATCTAAACTTTTGAGCTCTTTTTCTGAAATTTCTGCCACCTGTAGGTCTTTGGGTGTATCTTTACCAATGCCTGATAAATAGGTCAACATATGATTTGCCACTTCTGCAAGTAAAATATTGCTAAATCGTGTTTCTTCAAATTTTGATGGTAGGATATTTTCCTTCAACATGCCATAAAAATACATGTAAAAATCTTCAGCATCCCCAGAATATTTTTCAATCATTGGTCTGAACTTGTTCCATAGTTCAATAGCATCATCAGTTGAAAATAAAAAATTTTCTTTCGAGAACAAGCATCTAATATTTTCAGGCAAACACAAATCTTTAAAGCATGAATCAGCACATTTATTTACAATTAATTTTAAAGTTAAGGGGTGAAATTTCTTCAAACATTGTTCTTCCTTTGACAGCTGTGGTATGGAAATACTAGAGTCACAAGAATTTGTTGTGATAGTTGCTGATGTATGTTTAACATTGCAATGCCTAGTAAGACCACGTTGTGATTTACAAATTATTTCACAATGTTGACAACGATAAACAGCTTTATTTTTTTCGTTATCCATTACTTCAGTAACTACAGCGTTCACATCTGCATTAAAAATTGCATCATCGTCAAGAAAACCACCATCAAGTAACTGAAACAAGTCATCAAGTTCGTCACCAGCTAAGTAATCTTCCTGTGCTGAAGCCGCCATGTTTAACTTTCGTGCAATATCGGAGGGTCGTCCTACCTAAGTTAAGGATACATTGCGTAAACAATGTCGGTGGTCGTTGCCTCTAGACTATCTTTTTTTCTTATGACTATGGTAAAAGGCAAAAAAATACAACAGCGACTGAAAACACAACACTAAACAATAAATATTAAAGCAATTCAAAATGAATTGGATAGGTACAAATGAGATAAATATGGAAAAGGAGTAATGGATTGTCATCATTATGTAGGTGGCTTCAGTATTGAAACGTGTGCGTAGTTTTTTAGAGATTGCTTTTCCGTAATGTTTGAATGTGGAATAAAACAGTGCGGGAGACTTTTCCTTCAAGATGAAGACCCTGAACAAACTCTTGTTTGTCGCATATTTATTTTGAACGCTTTAGTTTATTCAGCACTCACTTTACATTCCATTTGTGAAAATATGTTTTTGATCAAGTTGTACGTGGAGCGAACTTTACACAAATGAGTAACATGTCCACATAACCAATGCCAAAATTTAATGATAATCAGATATTGGTTCCTCCAGTAAAGATAAGATTAGGAACTTATTTTTAGAGCAAGAATCAAGGCGGAAAAAACAACTTATAAATCTACTGACCATACATTTAAGTCTGGTGGCTGTCATTGGGAATGTGAGAATGCATTTATTAAAAATTGCTCAGTGATGCCTTTGCAGGTAACATCACAAAAAGACATCACAAATTGGATGGAAATTTTCTCAAGGCAAAACTTATTTAATGATGTAAAATTAATATATGTTGCACTGAACGAAACTTTTACCACCGTCATTTACTTTATGCTGATATAAAGTTATATCTCTTTCATGCTGCTGAGAGAATATCATACAAAATTTTAAAATAACCTTATTATTACTCCCTTATGAACGAAATCACTTACATGTTTCGATATAAAAATGAATTGGGGGCTGTTCGTACTGTGAAAACCCCTACCCTACTGAAACAGTGGAAAATATTAAAAAAATTAAGAAGCAGTGCATTGAAAAATCAATTAAAGTTTATAACGAATTAGAAAAATTGTCTGATCATGCAGTAAAATGTTGTCTCCCTGGAATTGCACCTGCAGAAGGAACAGAAGCAAATAAAGCCATTCATCGATTACTTAACCACAGCTTACTCAGAGGTGCCACATTTATGTCTACTTAGCTTGAAAAAGCTGCGTTGAATGTAACTTTTCATAATTATAATAAAAGAGAAGAATGGAAGTTACAAAGTGCACGCACAATGATAAACTCGACCAGTTAAGTCTTAAAATTTAAATTCTAGATGTTTTACTCCTCTAAAGAATATGCTCATATAAAAGTGCACAATTCTTTTGGAACTAAAAACGAACACAACTCTTTAACGACGTTTCGGCCGTACGACGGCCATTTTCAAGTATAGCTATTTACAATTGACAAATTCAACACTATATACAAAATATCGTACGATATATCATCGTACGATCAAATATTCCGTAGGGGCAAGTCAATTATCTGAAAATAGAAATAATGGCATTGATGCAATATTTCTATTAAGAATTGGCTTATCCCTACGGATTAAAAGCAAAGCTCGACCTTGAATTTCTTGAAACATGTTCTCATCATGGCTTAACTCCAAGATTTTTGCAGTTTAAGTTGAGTAATAAAGACTTACGATCCTCCGATGCTTATAGACAATGTCAAAACAGATTATTGAATGAAGAAATCTACATTAAAAAGTCAACGATACGGACGCTCGAAAATCAGTTTAATGTCCATCGAAACTCGCTCAGAGCATCTTTATCATATTTGGATTTCACTCACATTACCTGCCTTTTCCTCGCTCGAAATGACAGAATCCTTGCTGCTAACGACGAAACCCAAAAGAAAAAACTGTTCAACCTTGGTTTGCAGTCTGTGCCAACAAAACATGATCCAGATCGCGTAATCCACAACTTTTCGTCACACATTCTGTCCGAAGCTGATAAATCGTTGCTGGCCAGCAGCAACAGCTTTTTGCCGGAAGAATATAAAACGGGTTTGATAATGACATTGATTTTTCGGATATTTAAGATTGTTTCTGACTTTTCTAGGTTTCACTTAGAAATGCAAGATCTTAGAAACATTCTGTTAAGAAATGGATACCCGTCAAGTTTGATTGATCAATGCATTAAGTCTTTTCTCGACAGAATGTTTCAAGATAAGAAAGTTTTCAGTACCGTGCCTAAGTTAGAAGTTCTTATTATTTTGCCATATTTGGGTAATATATCGTTGAAACTGCGAACTCACTTAGTTAAAACATTTGATAAGCATCTTCCGTGCTGTAAGCTTAGGGTTATTTTCAAATCGGGTTGTAGAATTGGCAATTTTTTCCGGTTTAAGGACCGTGTTTCAAAGGCTCTGCGTTTAAAAGTCGTATATAAATATCAGTGTGATGGCTGCAATGCCATCTATTATGGGAAAACTATGCGACATTTGAAAGTTAGAGCCTGCGAACACATGGCCGTTTCTGCCTTGACTGGAAAATCCGTCAAATCTATTAACCCTAGTGCGGTTTTGGAGCATGTTGTTTTCTGTAAAAATAGACCAACTTTAGATAATTTTTCTATTATCTCCTCCGCATCTAATAATTTTGATTTGGAATTGAAGGAAAGCTTGTTAATCCGTAGGGATAAGCCAATTCTTAATAGAAATATTGCATCAATGCCATTATTTCTATTTTCAGATAATTGACTTGCCCCTACGGAATATTTGATCGTACGATGATATATCGTACGATATTTTGTATATAGTGTTGAATTTGTCAATTGTAAATAGCTATACTTGAAAATGGCCGTCGTACGGCCGAAACGTCGGTAAAGAGTTGTGTTCGTTTTTAGTTCCAAAAGTCTGAACATACACACCAATTCAATCAAGTTATGCACAATTCTTCCTTTTCCAAGGAGATAATTGACACAAAATTGAACCAACAAACAGACAGAGAGAGTAGGACAGGACTTCTGTAAAGGGTACAAGGGTTTCGATTTATATTCCTGAACCAAGGTACCCAAAATTTCTAGCTGAGTCACCGCAAAAGAGGCCTGCGAAGTCTTCAGCAGGAACTAGGCATTTCTTTCATCCATAACTTTTCAGCTGTCTTACTCTGTACAGTCTTGTGTGACTGGGGTAAGAAGTGGAGTCGTCACTCTCCAAAGATAGGACCTGGTACAGTCAACCCCCCCTTGCTGACGTAATTTTTATTTTGTTTTTCGCATTTAATTTGACTGGGGTAATAAATAAGTCGTCACTCTTCAAAGAGAAGACTACAAAAAAAATTATAAAAAAATAAAATAAATAAAAATAAGAATCGTCAACCCCCCTTGCTGACATAAACTGGTGACTGAAATTTACCTAAGCTCTTCAAAGAAAAGATTGGACACCATTTAGCAAGTTTTGTTTGCAAGGGACCACTGCTCTGTCGTTGCAATGAAACCAATTACCATGCACTTGGTTATAAGCAACAGTAGTGTAATGGCCATTGTTCAAACGAGTGGTTAATTACAGCCCTGAAGTTGTAGTGCTTGCGACAAGAGACTTCACAAGTCTAAAGTGATAGGTATAGAAACAGGACTTCTGTAAAGGGTACAAGGGTTTCGACTCATATTCCTGAACCAAGGTACCCAAAATGTCTAGCTGAGTCACCTCAAAAGAGGTGGGGCTGCAAAAAACAATTATTTGAACCTGTAACGCTGTTTGAGATAGGGAGTGGCACAATAGGCGTACTTTCCTCCCTGTTAGTTGATAAGAAGCATGCATTACATGACGTCGTAGTGGTTATAATGTTGGTGATGATATTACTTGCGATAACTGAAGGTCCTGTTAATTCACTCAAGACATGAAGCACGTCCTGCTGGGTATTATTTGTCAAATGGGGTCTTCCTAATGCTGGCCATCTCAAGCTGCAAGGCTCTTAAGAAGGCGGAAGGGTCAACAGCTGTGGAAGACTGGGACAGCATGGACATACTGAGCATACCAGACTTCAATAGAGGAGAAACAAGAGAAGATTCCGAAGAGAATAGGAGTAACTACATCGCAATGCAGATAAAACTAGTCTTTTAAGACGGAAAGTTTAATTAAAAAAAGGAGGTTTCTCTCCAAAGAATAAGAAGCTGCGGGAGAACTTCTGCATTCTCCCCTTTACAGGGATAATCGGAAAGTTAATGGATTTTGACTGTACTGAAACAAACACCTATGAATGTGGAAACACGAGTATTGGTGAAATTCACTCATGCTTGGGATCTGGTGCGGGCCCTTGAGTAAGCATCCCCTGCCTCCTGCAAGACACCAGCCACATTCATTGACACCGTCCGCCAAAACCAATAACTTTTGTTAAACTTTGGAAAAAGAAAAGTCGACAGCTGCAAATCGTATCGTTGTTGCTTTTACCTACTGACACAGAGCCCAGGGCTAAGAGAGGTAGACTTGGAACCCAGCCCTTAGAGAGGTTGTGACAAAGAATAAAAAGCAGCAAACCTGGAAACAGAAAAGCTTTCTGACCTTAGACATGATGTAACCAAAATGATGGGATTGCAGTTAATGCTTGCAGGATGGAATTGGCGTAACAGGTGTTTCCTTTATTTATTAATCCTGTGTGAATTACTTTGCTGTGGGTAGGTGGGTCCGGGCCTGCTTTAACAGGTATATTGGGCTTGGTGACTGTTGATTGTTTGGTCGTTGGCATTAGAGGAGTGGGTATGGAAAAGTTGGTTGAAATAGGGATGTGGCTGTGTTCATTCCATACCTTTGTATTTCTAGCGACTCAAATACAGAAAGAAGCTTTCATGCACATGTCACCAAGTTGACGAGCAGCTTGTACATTAAAATAGAATTTGTTTCTTATTAATTTTTGGTCTGTAGTTTCACCTTCGTGTTGTCTATTTCTAAGTTAAGTTTGAAGTTTAAAAAGTAATGAGATGTTAACATTGTGTATTTCTCGCCATAGTGAACAAACTAAAAATGTCTTGTGTTAAAAAAAAATGGCGGAGCGAAAACAAAAAAATAAAGTTACGGTCCAGCATGCCACAGAAAATCTGTTTTGTGTCAGAAAGGTTTTGTTAAAAGGAAAAAGTTGTTGCAGTTGTTCCCTTGGTATCGCAAAGCAATGGTTTATCAACACGCCACCAGGCCAATCAGAGCAGCTCCAGACTATCGCAAAGAAAGCCCTGGGCGACCACGCAAAGTCAACAAGCTTGCAGAAAGACGCATATTGCAATCCTTTGCAAAACTTCGAGAATCAGACGTTTCATTCACAACTCCCCGTGTACGACTGGAGAGTGACACAGAGAAAATATATTCAGTGCGGACAGTGCAGAGAGTCCTTTACAAAGCTAGGTACGCATACTTGCAAGCCCATAAGAAAGGGCTTTTTACCGCCAAAGATCTAAAGGAGAGAATGAATTTTTGCAAGAAGGCAAAGAGTCGTAACTTGGGAACTTATTTTTGGACACAAGGTATCGTCATGTACTTAGATGGAAAAGGATTCCAATACAAAACGAACCTGATGGTCGCAAAGAAAGGGGGAAGGCCTTAGCCTCCACTGCACTGCCAAGGGGTCAAAAGAAGGCTTAGTTAATGCAAACTTTATGGTGGCAATTTCTTACAATCACGGAGTTGTGTTGAAGAGATTGGGGAAGGGGGAAGTGACAAACTCCAATTTTATATGAATTTCTGATTTGTCTCATAATTTATGTCCACGATTGTAGATAAACAAATATTTTGTCTTCCTTGTTTTACAAAGGGTTAGATGTTATTAAATTTGTTAATTATATTAACTATAAGAAAATAATTTACAAAGAGGTGGCCAGCCCCTGCAATGAACGCAACCTGTTAGGTCTTTGGAAATAAGCTAGAGGTTGTACTCCTCTAGAGAAAATGCCTCTAAAGCACAATTCTCCCTTTTTTCAAGGTATTAATCAAAAAAATAAAAAGGACACAACACATTTGAAAAGATGAACAGAACTTTAACCAAGGCAGGTAGGTTTCGACGCATATTTCTGAACCTAAGTACTTTGGATGTCTAGCTGGGTCACCTCGAAGATGTCCGCAGATGGTCATCAGCAGAAACTAGACATCCCTATCTCCCTAAAGTAAACTTTGACCACTTTCTGTTTATCTGTGCTTTTCTTTGTTTTTAACTCAAGTAATAAGTGGAGTCGATAATCTCCAAAGACAAGATCATGTGTGATGAAACCGTCCTGCTAATATAAAAAAGGTTTACAATACAGCAAGCTGCACTGAAGTATCTTGTCTACAGGGACGGTGGTTGTCAAAACTGTGGTTAGGCTCCCAGAAGAAGGTGCCGAATACACTTTCTTGCTTCTTACAAGCATGTGACTGTCCAACTTGGACCTAAAACTATTCTTTAAGAAAATCGTAAAGAGAAAAAACAATCCTTCTATCACAAACAATAGGACACAAGACAGAGCTAACAACATAAACGGACTGGTTACAGATCAAACACAAATAGAAAAATGTATATGTCAAAAATATATTAGTATACAAAAGAATTATTAAGACCCTCCTGTGCGCCAGAACTTGTGACTCTGGCTGTAGCTTTCCACATGTGTTACAGGGCCCCAACACTCAGCCTTACACAGGAGGTTGTTACAAGAGCACCAGCCTGTCGATATTTTCACTAAGGACAGCAGGGTTGTCAAGCCTGAAGACCAAGTTAGTAAACTTGGGCACCTTACTGAACTGGGGTAAAAAGTGGGGTCGTTACACCCAAAGACAAGCTAAAAGTAAACCCCCTAGCTAAGCTTCTTATAAGTTACCAGAGAAGAGGGAGCTGAACTCTTTACCCTCTGGGTATAAACGGTAAACTGGCTTGTATGAACCAGCTGAGGTAATACAAAACCGCTCGGATTTACATTTTCCTCCCCCATATTTTTTGTGGTGTAATAAGTGGAGTCGTCACTCTCCAAAACAGAATATTATTTCTTGAGAACATTTCTTATTACAGCGTATTGAGAAGAAAATAATTTACAAAGAGGTGACTAGCCCCCGCAATGAAAAACTCAACCTGTTGCATGTAAGAATATTGGGATAATCTTCATATTTAAGCATAGATGAAGGAAACGCCTTTTAAAGAGATGGAGGGTGTGGTAATCCATCAACTTGCCTAATGGTACATAGTCATCACTTACAAACGAGACTTAAAAGATTCCAAGCTCTTTTGGTCAACCTTTTTAAATAGAAAGACATTTAGGGTCAAGAAGATCCTTGCCTGCCTTGTATGGGTTGCTTCTAAACGCAGTCTGTATCTTTTCGTTGACGTTTTCTTCCTGTTTTCTCTGCTCGACGCATTAAAGTAATTTTGTCTTTTAACTCAAGTAGAAGTTTTTGTAATTCTTTTCGCTGACTGGAGTGGACAGATAATTCAACCTGCATAGTCACAGAATTTTTCTCTTTGATAGGTTAATTGAGCAAATGGTTCCTCGATTTTTCCTGAGAGATTTTTGCCACATTTACTGCTAAGATGACCAAAAACAAGCGCTCCTTCATTGTTAAGAGATTCCTCGAGAAGCTGAACTTTTTCTGACAAAAAGAGTAGGAGTAACTACATCGGAAGACAGATATAACTAGCCTTTTAAGACAGAGATGTTAATAAAAAAAGGTTTCTCTCCAAAGAACAAGAAGCCACTGGAGAACTTCTGTATTCTCCCCTTTACAGGGATGATAAAAAAGCTAATAGATTTCGGCTCTACTGAAACAAACACCTATGAATGTGGAAACTTAAGGATTGGTGAAATTCACTCATGCTTGGGATCTGGTGCGGGCCCTAGAGTAAGCATCCCCTGCCTCCTGCAAGACACCAGCCACACTCATTGACACCATCCGCAAAAACCACTAACTTTTGTTAAACATTGGAAAAAGAAGAGTAGAATTAAACAGAACGCTAAAAATCAAATATGGTTGATGGATGAATGCGCGACAAAAAGTATATTGCACTAGTTGGAACTTGTTTTGATAGTAGTAGCTCATTTAAAACTAAAAATTTGGATCGTTGGGGCGTAATAGGTTGATACTTTGGATCGTTGTGGCTTGTTGGATTTATATTATTGGTGGTTTAGGATCGTTGGTGCTGAAGGCAAATTTGACCGTATTCGCTTTCGGGTGAAAATTCTGCGGCAGTCATTTGCAAAGGCGATCGATTACGCATATACATAAAATCGTGTAGCAAAACTATATACTTAAAGGAGCAAAAAGTTGTAACCACGAGTTTGTTGTGCAGCTGAGAACAAGGACTGACTAACTAGCTTTACAATCAAAAATTTGTAGGGAGTCTTATTCTGGCAACTCTTGATTGGGTAGGCATGTCGTTTAGGCCTTCTAAATCACGCAGCATTGTTATTGATAATGGAAAAGTTGTCCGAAGTTCACCGTTTACAGTTGGCAGCGAAAAAATTCCATCTATTCATTCTAATCCAATTAGGTTTTTAGGCAGAACAATAAACTCATCCTTGTCTGATTCTGCTGCAATACAAGAATTTCTAAATGATGCCGAAGACAAACCTATAGCTATAGACAGGTCCTTTCATAAAGGGGTCCATAATGTTTGGTTTCTACACCATCTGTTAATTCCCAGAATCCGCTGGCCATTATTAATTTATGAAGTTTCGCTATTTACTATCACAAACCTAGAGCAAAGATTTTCTGTTTTCATTAGGAAATGGTTAAAACTACATTCAATTTCAAACATTTCCTTAAATTCCTCGACATCGCCTTGTCCTCTTCCCCTAAAAAGTCTAGCATCTGTTCTCAAATCTGTCCAAATCAGTGGACATCTGTTACTAAGAGATCTGTCAACCCTTGTGTGTCTAAGTGCGTGCCAGATTTAAAGGCTGGAAATTGAAAAGTTAAAGAGGCAGTTTTTTGGGCGGATAGTCAGCTCAATTTCAAAAAGATTTTAGGTTGTTATGAGACTGGGCGAGCTGGCTTAGGGCTCTTAAACCACAAAAATATACAACCAAAAAAGCTTGTTTCCAATGTCATTGAAGAAAATGAAGACGATATTTTTACCATGCCAGAGCTGTAAAGTTGCATTTGGAAGGCAATTGGACAAAATGGTGCTCTTATGTGAAAAATGATTTATCTTGGGGAACAATTCTTTCACTGCCACAATGTCTAACTTCCTTTTGTATAGGTGCAACCTACGACACCCTTCCATCTCCAACCAATCTTGTGAGATGGGGAATTGAGAAAGACAAAAGTTGCATTCTGTGCAAGAAACCATCCTCAAATGTCTCTCACATATTGGGTGCCTGTAGGACCTCCCGCAGGGTAAATAAACATACCGTCATGACTCTGTTTTAATAGTTTTGGTTAAGGCATTAAAAGAGTTTTTGGTATCATATGAACCTCTTAAGTTTCCAAGTGCAACAAAATTAATTTCATTCCGAACAGTCAATCACCATCTAAGAAGAGGCATACAAAGTGTCTAGGCCTTCTTCACCTTGCTTCCGATTGGAAAATACTGTCAGATTTAGATTCCGTTTTAGTTGTTCCACCATACATTGCAATAACACAACTAAGCCCAGACCTGTTATTAATATCAAGTTCTTCCGAAACTGTAATTATGTTAGAACTGACTTGTCCATGCCAAGAGAACACGGAATATTGGCACAAACGAAAGCTTAACAAATATTCTTCACTTTGTTATGCTATGAAAAACAATAGATAGAAGGTGCATTTCTTTACCATTGAGGTGGGTGCAAGGGGTTTCTGTTCAGAATACGTAAGGACCTGTTTTCGTCGCCTTGGCTTCCCTAACAAACCTTTACGTTTCCTATTAAAATCTCTAACTTTTACCTCCATGAGTGCTTCTTTTTACATCTGGATGTCTCAAAATTCTACCACTTGGGTTGAGCCTGAAAAGGCCCCAATTATTCTTGAAGTTTCTTCTGTTACAAATATGGAATGTAAGAAGTCAAAACCCCCTTCGAAATCTTCCGCAAATCACATAAAATCTTGTAAAATCAAAAAACCCGAAAAACTTGCTACAAGGTCTTCCAAAACAACAGTTGCATTGCCGTTTAACCCTGATTTTAGGAATAGCGGTCTAACAAACTTGGGAAACACATGTTATGCAAACTCCATCTTACAATGTTTTTATAACCTCCCAAAAGTTAAAGAAGCCATTTTTGTCAGCAAAACAACCTCAAAGTTAGGCAAGTTTTTTAACGTATATACTTGAAACTGCACGTTACAGGCAAGTTTTTAAAACGTACTGGAAATTGTACTATTACAATAAGTTTTTAACGTAATGGAAACTGTACGTTACAGGTAAGTTTTTAAAACGCATATAATTAATACCGTAGCTAGCTAGCTAGCTACGTCACAAAAGTTTTAAGTCTTTTTGAAGTCGATGTAGCTATCTATTGGAATTGTGTTTGGAAGTTTTATTTGTAAAATTGGAAATTGTCCAGCTAGCTAGAGTATACAGCATATATATCTTTCTTAAAAACACAATGAAGTTAAACACAACTAAAATGCTCAGTAGTAAAACACAAAATTCTTTCAAAACAAATTTTGAGAGCAGCAACACTTCTCAAAAATTTTACACGAACTGCCTTGAAACATGTGAAGCTGCGTAACATTTGTACGCATTGTATAAGGAAGATGTAAAAGGTAGCGCAGACAACCTTTAAAACGGATAAGCAGGCTAGTGTATTAGACTGGGAAAGTAATGTCGACGACTAAAAAAACCGGAAAACAACCATTCTAATACTCAGCGGACTAAAGTCCCGGCTGACTAACTAAAAAACATCCGAAAAAAAAGGTTACATCGCACAAATTAAGGTTGTAAATATATTTTTTAGCACTGAGATCTCTCTTAGAGTTTATTGTGGAACCTCAACGTTGCATCTGTCCTAACTGAAGGGTTATTATGGACTGTAACCCAATCCTAAGATTTTTTTTGATTTGAGAGAAAAAAACGTAATAAAGGCACGCGAAACGCTGATAGAGCCAGGTTGTCTGTATTTAGTTTGCTCTAGTTTCTTGACCAATTCTTATATTTTAGCAGTTTTAAGCTACAATATTTTCCACCATTTCTTTTAAAAGAAAGTGTACTTCTCTTAAGAAAGACACTTGATTATGCCATGCTTAGAAAAAAGAAATAAGCCATATACTTATAAAATGTATGTATCACTTGTTTAAAACGTTTTATCATGTGAAATGGTTATATCTCAAAACAAGTGTCGCCAGTCTCTTGTTTTCCAGACTTCTTATCCCTTCCTGTTACCATCGACCCTGAGATAAGAAGCTGTAAGCACTTTAAAATCAGAGAGCTTATAAACCACTAGTTCTCTTAATAATGGGCACCACACATCCATTGTTCGACTCCAATATTGTTAGTTGAAGATTATGCTTCACCGTCAGCATATGGATATCCATCAATGACCGTAACAGTTTGACTCTCATCTTCCGTGACCTCAAGCGTCCCCAAGAGACAGTATGCATATTTCTCAACTTCATGATATGATATCTGTATGTTGGGTGCCTTGTATAACCGAAGAGCGTTGGCAATTTTGATAATAAGCCTACCAAGTTATATGCACTGAGAAACAAAGCTTTCCAGTGAAAAATTACGACGCCTGATTCTTAGTGTAACATACCTAACACTAATGACAACCTATTCATCACACGTTACCTCAGGCGGAACTTGTGAAGTACGTGTTTTATGCATATATACCCAGTATTCCAATTCCTGTCGTTCCTTTGCTTCTTCAAATTCTTTTTCTGCTCTCGCTCTCTCTTTGGAATCGTGGCATTTCAGGGCAATTATTTACATACATATAGAAAATTTCTTATGTACTTTACGTCAGTTTTTGTAGCTTACAGTACAGTCTGAATGCAATTTCTACTTTTTTCTAATTTTTTTAAAAAAAATAATTGACTAATTAATACACAATGACGCCACGTGATCGATTGTTTTGCGTGATGTTAGGGAACTAACCACCGAAGTTGAGTTGAAAAAAAGTATTTTAATATAAAGTTATTTTGACGAATTTAAAAAGTAGTGCGCAGCGGTGTCAAGTTATTCTTGTCTGTTAAAACCTCAATGTTTTTGTATTCATTTATTCTAAAGGGACCGATGTTTGCTTCCAAATGTTATCTGTGACAATCCAATAATGCTTTCTCATTTGATTTAGATGATATAGAGTAATCATTTTAATTTAATTTAACGCTGGCTACATGGTTACAAATCAAGTTAAATTTACTTTTTCTTTCCACCAGAGATTTTTTCTATCCTTATAGTCATACCACAATTCTATACCCGATAGTATGTCTTTGGACGGCGAAGAGACACAAAAAAAGGCAAACTTCTGACGTTAACTTTATTCATCACACAGTTCGGAAACGCAGAATCATTGACATATTTGCAAATAGATTCCGTCTTGGTTGCGTCAACTCTAAATTAAAGAGATATAACATATTTCAAAGAAACAAATGCAACGATTTGGTTTGGAATCCATGATATGCCCAGGTGGTTGTTTAGAAGGTTTAACCTCTACCACTTAAAATATGACTCATTAGACTAGTCAAATCACTACAGCTTGCTGTTTTGTTATCTCATAATTGTATTGTGCTCCCAATGTTCTCCTGCTATGGTTAATGGTTTATTTATTTGTAAAATTTATTTATTTGTAAATGCAAATCCTTTAGAGAGCATCTACATTTTAATACCGTTTGTCATTAAACAAGTATTATCATTACGGTTAACTGTTTTGTCACCTCATCATCAATCATCATCAATTTCTGGTTTCAAATGATAGCTTTTTTAGTTGATATGTATAGTTATATTAACCATTGTTTTCTCACTTGTCTATTGAGAGAACAATTTTATGGTCTATTATCTACTGCACTTGCAATTTAATTTCTAACTACGCTGATCTTTTGAGAGAGAGTCTCTTTATTTTAGCGACCAGTATTCTATTTGGTATTAGCTGTTTGTTGCTCAAATAATTTTCGGTATTTTTCAATGGAGAAAACAACTACAAAAGAATTTATATTTGCCGAGAAAAAAAACCTTAATTATAAAAATTACGATAGATCAAGATCCGATGAAGATAAGATCAAGGAATTGTAAGGCATACCCAGTCAGATCAAGGCAGACATTTTTTCATTGAGCTAATTCATGTTTATTTACATAGTTCAACTGACAGTCAAAACAGCTTCGGCTCTTTTAGAATTATCTCTTGGCTGAACATCAAAGAATTGAGTCCTACTAGTCTACCTTAAAGCATGATCGCATTGGTTGATGGAAGTGTTTTTTTAGAGATATGACCGACCTAAATGTTTCCACAAGTTCGGATCCTGTGTTAGTCGATTGCATACGTTTTTGCTTCATGCTGTTTATCCACAAGGAGTTACAGACTGTTCGGAATGAGTGGAATTCACACATTATTTATAAGAGTAGGAATTCTGGCCCTTGTTGAAGACCGGATGCAATGTATTACTTGCCACATTTGCATCATTCCAATGATTGCCTAATAAACGTAGATGCTGAAGAAATTAAACAATTTTATCTTTGCTTTACCTACAAGACAGTTAAGATGTTTCCCCGAGTTTAAGGAGTTCGCACAAACTTTGATGCAACAACATGAGTGGGACTTTCCTAATGTTTTTTCAGATGCGTTACATCTGTACATGTAATCAAAGATCAAACAGTATTCATGAAGATATACTGTTTAAACTTTTTTTTTCAATTCAAATTTAGTTCATATTGTTCATACATTCATTCATATTGAAGTATGAAAACACCCCTTCATAATTTTCGGGTATTTTTCAATCTTTTAAGATATCCATACAATTGATAAAGAAAAACTCATTAAAAATAAATTGACACAAAGTTTTTTATTGCACCTAAGAACTCTCAAAAATTGTATAAAAAAGTGTTAACAAAACAGAATACTGGAAGTAAGCGAAAGGAGTAAATGAAACTCTCTTTGTCAGTTCAAACAAAACTAAAAAGGATCCAAAGTCAGTTTGAATGATGCCCATCTCCCATTCAGATGACTGCAACATTTTGCTGAATTCTTCACGGAGTTCGCAGTAATAATTATAAGTTGATGAAAGTTCTAAGCTCGGTGTGCATGTGTGGGCTACTGGTCTAGAAATAAAATTTGATTCCAGTCTCGTGAAAATTATTTCTACTGTATTAACAACCATGTTTTCTGATCCTGTTATGAACTTCATGAATATTTTCAACATAATGGTTTCAAACCTCTCACGCTTTAAATAATCAGTGCCATTGTAGAAAATATATTAGTTGTTATTTTATTTTTGACAACATTTAAACTCTTTAAGTTCCTTCGCCATCAAATTAGTTTTCCTTTGTTATATTGAACAAGAACTTATTTTTTCAATTTTTTTATATTTTCTCTCCAATCCACTATACTAATAATTCGGCGAAAAAAATTAGAAAAAAGTGAAATTTTCGCTTACAATAATGGTTTAGGTTAGTAATAATACTGTAGCGTAAGATAAAAAATGTATGTTTTACCAATCATTCATAGCAACAATACTAGTTCTCTATAACAAGAGGGCAGGAAGTTTTTGTAATTGAGAGAAAATGCTAGTATACAATAAATGTAAAAAACATTGAATTAAAAATATTTCTAAAAAAACCTGCAAAAAAGTAAATGTTAGTTTATGTTCACTCTTTGTTTCGTTTAATAATAGGATGTACTTTTGGTCTGATTGACGAAATACTTCTCCGCTCTAATATAGAATATTTTTTTTCTTGCCGACAACCAGCACTCATGAAACAGTCTTGTTCGTAATTTGTGATGCAAAAAGTGTTTGCATTCATTTCTTCAGTGCTCTATGCAATTATTCTCTTCATCTCATCCAAAATAAAATACATTAAATAAATTATGCAATGCGTATGTAATACACCTTATGGAAACATACTTACCTTCATTGGCGTTAATGGTAATTTTTTTCTTTTGAAGTCATTCAACATATGCGCTGATATATGTCATCAACAACTAAGAATAGTTGATAGAGAATAGTTTTTCAGGTACCCAACTTTTCGAATTTAATTTGAAATTTTACTATTGGTTTTAGAGGAACACATTGGTAAATAAATATAAATTCATTGCATCTGTGGCCTTTTAGTAGGTGAAAGTGACGACCCATATGCTTTTTATCTTATTGGAATAGGTTGAGGTAGCGGTGAAAAAGATTATCTAAAGCTACTATTTGCCTTTTCGACGTTGTCTGGATGTGTTATTACTGAAGAAGTGTTTGTTGTTAAGGCTAAAAGCAAGTAAGCTATATTATTGTGCACGTTATATATTTTAAACTCATGGAAGCACATTCTTAAGAGGAGCCAAAGCTCTAGACTTTAAATAAAGACTTAACTAGTCGAGTTAATCATTGTTCTTGCACTTTGTAATTTACTTTCTCTTTTTTATGCAAGCAATAAATCTGATAAAAGTAATTTAAGAAAGCATTTAAACTACGGCGAGTCAAACTTCTTCTTTTTTCCTCAACCATCCCCTGACTATCCTTAATGACGGCAAGTTGCTTGTCGGTGTTAAATAGTGCGCAAAATAATATTGCATTGAATTTGTTTAGCTCGATTGTTGATTCCTTTTGTCGATACCATGTTTTATGCACGTCCACTGAGTGGTCTGAATAATCGCTAACCCAGTTACTTTTCCCATATTATCCCTTGTTTTGAATAAAATGCGGATCACTTCTTTATTTTTCGAACGAATACCCCAAGCAAGGAACCGTCAAACTCGCAATAAGAAGCTTGGAACACATACTGCGTCGTTACCTTTACGTCCAGATCTTTAATGGCGTTTATTATAGTTACTTTTCTGCAGGATCAATCTTCTCAGACGTCTTAATTTAATGGGTATTTCTTTATTACTGTACCACCGCCATTATCAAACAGTGCGTAGCCATACAGCAGCACACCCTCGTTGTCTTTACGGATGCTAAAGACTTTATCTTTCATCATGCATGATAAAAGCTGTGCCTTTAAATCTTTAAATTCGCTGTCTTTTGGTAAACTTTCATGCAAAAGCATTTTGCTAGCCTTTACGTCGGAGCTATTGGTCTTTAAAGATGTTTTTAGCCTAATAGATCCCCAAGTATCTGTGAAGCGTTTTCTTATCATGAACTCCAAAACAATGCAAGGGGGTGTAGTTAGCAACAGAGACATTGGTTTACTTTTTTTTTACAATGCTAATGCACTCTGTGTTTTCTCTCGCATGGCTTATGGTCGCCTCAAAATCCTCTTTTCTTCGTAGTTTAAAAGGTTTTGGCATTCGATAAACCAATTGTTTACACACAAAAACAGCAGTGCATCTTTCTTCCATCTTTATGCTGTTCGTAGGTGAAATTACCAGCTAAAACATAATGTTTTTATTCCTTCAACCGATTACTTTTACCCTATAAAAAAATATAATACTGTTAATTTCAAAAACATTTTGACTATTAAATACATTGTCATGTGCAAATTACTGCTTCTCAATATTTAGACATTCAGGTTTGATAATTTGATAATGAACACAATCCTAAATTTCATTTTTTACAAATCCTTTTTTTACCATATGCAATGTCGCCAGCTCTTTTGTTACTAACTGTTATTTTCTAAATCACATTTAATGCCCACTATGAAGTAGACACCAGACCTTTTTAGGCTTGATATTTCCTCAAATCAATGGTGTTGATAGTAACAGTGGACAGGTTAATTCGATAGCAGTCTTCCTTGAATTGTTGTCGTAATGTCTGTCTTCTGTTTTCATGTTGTCAGTTTTTGTGTAACGAGTGTTAGTTGTACGTTTTGTATCTTAAAAAAGATGTCCCACAAATCTGTTATCTAAACCGAGGTATGAAAAAGAGGATTGTATCATGATTATGTAGTAATCCAATGTGGTTATTGTATGTAACACAATTCTTAATTCTTAACGTTTTGTTTCTTTTGTGTTTGTGCATCACAGCATCAGTCAGTTTTTGAACTAGCCAATCTGCGTCACATGAATTATATGGGTCATTATTTGGATCTTTGGCAGAAACTATTCGCCTTTCTAATCACCTTTATGTTGGATGCGTTTGATTTAACAGGGCGTTTAAAATGTTGATAATCATCATCACTTTCATCGGTAGTTTCTGCTGATAGTTCTTCGTGATCTCTTTCAATACTGCCATCAGTTTCAGTTACAGCTGCTTTAAGTAATTTTTTGTAGATGACATCTTTAACTTTATGGTTCTGTCTTAGATGGTTTTCTGTTCTTCAAAAAACCTGGCGGGGAAAAAAAGAACAGTGATCACGATGAAAAAAATGTATCATGAGATAACAAAGACACGACAGTACACGATCTCGGGGTTCTGCAATGCATTTTGAATAACAAAAAAAGTCATATTTGAGGTTCTTAGCAGTATCAACACTTGCCTGTCATATACCCTACGAAATATATTAGTACATATTAATACCTTCTTCTCCCGGCTCACTTGTTCTTCGTCTCCCTTTAATTCTTTTCCACAATATTTTCATATTTCTTTAAAAATATGTACACATTTGATAAATTAATGTCCTAAGCTCAAAGAGGTGGATTTAGAAAGCTTTAAAAAATAAGTAAAGACATCGTTTCTATATTCACAGCAGCGTCATCCTAAACAGAGGCCAGTCGCGCCGTAAGAATGTACTATTATGGTAGAAGTGTCCATCTCCCAAATTCTACTGCATTGGTAGTATTTGATTGGCCTATTTCTACCTATATAGTAGAAGCCGCAAAACTACTTAGTTAGTAGTTATTACTTCGAATCCCTGGACCAAGCCGTTCGAAGTTGTTTCATACTTTGCAGGGAACTTGTGTATGTATACCTGTTCTGAACAATGAAATTGACAACATTTAGAGCCTAGAGAAAATGTTTTGGGCAACAGCACTATTCGCTAATACTTCAACCGAACCTCCAAGCCCCCCCCCCCCCCCCTTGCTCGGTCTGCGCTGTGATACCTGCAGCGGAGGAAAAGACGTTCCCGGATCGAATGATAGCACGGTATACTGTTGATGGAGATAAAGCAAAATCACTGCCAGTGATTTGTTCGGTGATGATTTGGTCGAGAGAGACTGCTTTAATTTTTCTAATAAGAATTTGATACTAGTTTTTTAATTTTAGGGGAACGGTCAATTAGGAAACTTCACAATCAGATGCGAAGGAAAGAGAAGTCATTCCCAGTAAACAAGCCCGGCCATACTGTACAAGCTGTCTCGGTAGTCCACGGGCCTGAATATGTATTACATTTTGTTGCGAAAGAGTAGTTTTTTTTAAAAGAAATTGTTTTTATCGTTAGTATATTACTATTCTATCAAAGGATCACATCAAAAGGTATCGGATTTATTTCTCAATCCCGAAGTTGCATACACACTACATTCACGATATATTCCCGATATAATATGGGATATTACTAGAATCGTGTATTTGATTATACGATAGGCAATAATCTCATCAACACATTTTTATTACATGATAGGTGCATTTTTCTGATTATCACATACGATGAATTTGATCACCCTGTCCCTTTTTTCCCTTTTATAAACTTTTTTTGAGAATCGGATTTCGATTGGATTCGCCGGCCTCGAAGTAAAACTTGCTGATGTCATCGGGATTTCCCGTATCCCAGTTTACAGCGACCATCGTGTAATTTTCGTTTCCCTGATTTAATACGATGGTCCTCGAACAAAGCTTGGATATAAAAGGTTATCAAAATACTTAAAAAGTTCTTGTTTAGTCTGATTAGCTAAGGGGAGCCATATGTCTTCGACCTTCCATCAAAAGTCGTTGTGATGCGGTCCGAGCGATGAGAAAAGATTCCCATGAGTAGGCTATAGTAAATCCAGGCTAGACTGACAGTCAAGCTGTCTGTTAAGCCTGTCTAGCCTAACTAGCTGACTAATAGTAGCTTCCTATCAGCTCGGCCATGTCTTCTTCTCGATGGTGGTTGATGAAAGAAAGAGAACACTGACTTTCCATGATCCTTTTTGTTTGGCTTTTACTCCTACTTCTTCCTCTCTGATGCTGATGGTACAGTTCCTCGCTCTTGCTCGCTCAGTTCACCATGTCTCTTTTGTGTTGAAAATAGTGATGTGGGCAGGGAATTGTTTTGTGTTATGGTTGAACCACCAGTTTGACCTTCCACGCCAACATTTCTTTTTGCGTTTTATAGTATAAATTGACTAGATTTCTTGCACATGGTGGCTGAGGAAACCTCTCTACAAGTGGGCCAAATGGGTTTTTTTCTTAGTTCTATTCAATCGAAAAATTTTGAAATTTCACCAAAAAACCCCTAATAGTCTGCTACTAGACTAATTGCTCTATTTAAAGCAGTTAGCAGCAGGCTAGCTAATCCCTGGCTAGTCCCTAGCTACTTGAAGGTGTAGGTAGTGCTCTCTTTACTGTACATTGAATTTTTTAGTGAAATATGATTAGTGCTGAAGATCAAAACAACAGCAATAACAATAATAACGATAATAATAACAAAAAAAAATTTGGTCAGAAGGGTTTTGTGGCAGTAAAAGTAAGTGAATATATATTCTAAATTGATTTATTCGTTAAAACATTTGAGTTGAATACTACTCATTGTTTCAATGTAGTACATGGATATGTATAATATTGATTTGGGCATAATTTGATAAAAAAGATAATAACAAGTTTCATTATGATATCGTACTTTTAGAAATGTAGTGAATGTGGCGAAGCAATAGCGGCAGCCTTGAGACAGTGCCCTTTCTGTAAAAGGGATTGCATCAAAAGGAGAAAGGTTGCAAGCAACGAAACTTGCAACCTTACAAGAAGTAAGAGGAAGATCGAAGATATTGTAAGTTGTTTATTCCTGGATAATCATTATTATTCTATCTGCCGTGATATAAATTGGAATTTAATCATATTTTCAGAGCAATAATATAAAGGATGTCCTCGGTTACGATGTTGCAGTTGTGTATGTGCGAAAAACACCATTTAATCGCACATACATTGATATCAAGGCAACAAACGGTCGCATGACCGATTTCCTATTTAATGATGGTGTGTTTACCAGACAAGGGCAAGCATTGTCAAAGTTTTTTGAAAGTCTCCACAAAGGTATTGCATTTTTCTATGTTCGTTTACACTGGATAATTTGAAAAAGCAGCATGCAAAATGCTATCATTCAATTTTTCAAACCATGCTATATACAGTTTTAAAAGTGGAAGGGTCGACAGTCATATTTCACACAGATAGCTTTTATTACTATTATTATAGTTGTTATTATTATTATTATTGTTATTATTATTTTCTTCAAGAGTTTTTCCAACTAAAATTGCTTTTAGAATTTACATTTATACGGATAGTTTACGACAAATGTCTTCTTCCTTAAGACGGATGTCTTCTAGTGTTTCTCATTGTTTTACATAGTACAAAGCACTGTTTTTCTTGTTTTTTCTCTTCTGCATATTTTCTCTCTCGTCATTATTATTATTATTATTTTTTTATTATTTTCCATTATTAATATGTAGATCAAAAGAACAGTACCTCAGCAAGCAACAGGCATCCTCAAAAAAACAACAACATTCAAAATGAAGGTTAATTTTTATATATTTATAGCTACACACAGACTTCCTAAGTATTGCAAAGAGAATTGCACCAAGAGGGATTTGCACCAAATCAAATCTGAATTTTTTTTTAATTTATTTTTAGAGTGTGAAAGTGAGCAATGTGATGGAGAGGAACATGGGGAGGATGTACAGCAGATTGAAGGTCTGTGGTTTCAATAAGATGACGTGATTTTTTTTTTTAGTCAAAATAGTTTCCTCAAATAATTATTTTTACTGAAGAAAGTTCAGTCCTACTTCAAATTTCAAATTGTCTCTTTGTCATTTTTAAGGGCTCGAAGAAGAGGTGTGTGATCAAAATACAGGTATAGAATAATATTTGTCCGATCCGTATCTTTGCGAATAAGTGATCAGTTTCATGTGATGTTTTCATGTTATGTCATAGTTAACTGCCAAAAAAAAGAAAGTTTTTATGTTGTAAATAACGACACTATATAATATTTTTGATATTTATATATATTGAGATGTCCTCAACTTTTAGATGTATATTTTAAACAGAAAACAGTGATGTAAAACTTTTTTATCTTGTTTATATCTAATATTAACAAAATGACCGGATAGATGGAGTGATGAAAGATATGTTCAGAAACTACCTTCCTTCCGTTGAGAATCTGATATAATTAAAATCAAGACTTAACAGTGTCTATACAACGTGCTTCCCCCCTTTACTGAAGTTTTTTTCTCCATATGCCAAACCATTACTGATAAGGGAAAGTAATTTCGAATGTCATGGCAAATGAACTCTTGATGATGTAGATACGCTTTCTTTTGCATGCGGTTTCGTGTTCGGTTTTTGAATTATGAAGTAAAAAAAATGAGTATGCGGGTATAGCGTGATATTGAGTACAAATATTGATAAATTGTACAAATAATGACTAAAAGAGCTAAAGTTCGAAACGTCAGAACGAGAAAAATTTAGTTATTACGAGTGTCATTTGTCAGTTATAACAACGAACATAACCATGTGATTACTGTTTAATCACGAGCTTTGTTCTCCCAATCCCAGGTTGAAATCCTCATGTGTACAAGCTGAATATGTATTAGACTTGAATGGCGTTCTCGTTTGCGTAAACTTGTCAACATTGTCTTTTGATTAAATGAACGCGATCTAAGAATCATTTGAGTTAAGTCCTAAAATCGATAGATCGTAGTATATTCTCCTTTGTTCGCGAAATTAGATCTACCGAGGTCAATTCGTTATTAAGTGGCCTGTCGTTGATTGCATATGCAGCAAGTTGTAGGGAGCTAATGTGTGAAAATCAGTGTGTTATTCCCTCTCGCTTTCTCCATATTACATTGAACAATCAAATTGGTTTAGTTTCAGTTTGTTCGAGCGAACATGTTGTTGTAGTTTGCTCTGGTTATCTACCAATATATAAGTGTTGATATTGGCAATTTGTGTTTCGTCCATTTACTGAATAATGAGATCATCAGTTGATTTCTACCGTCATTGTGTGAAAATCAGTGTGTTATTCCCTCTCGCTTTCCCCATCGTACATTAAACAATCAAATTGGTTTAGTTTCAGTTTGTTCCAGCGAACATGTTGTTGTAGTTTGCTCTGGTTATCTACCAATATATAAGTGTTGATATTGGCAATTTGTGTTTCGTTCTTTTAAAAAACTAACTGAATAATGAGATCATCAGTTGATTTCTACCGTCATTGGAGTTTTCGTGATAGTGGGCCATACCTTGGTTTAGGTATTCTCATCAGTTAGTAAAAACAATTTTCTTTTTTCAACTTACCGTTCTTATTGTCGTGCAACTGAAACAAATTCAAAGTATCGTTTTGATTCATGATGCGTATGTATATCTTGTGTATGTATATCTTGCGTTTTTGGACCTAAGTTGAACGAATTGAAGGGTTCGCAATAAGTCACATACATGCGTAGACAAGTTCTTTCCATGGAACGAATTTGTTTCTAAAATTATTTTTCGGACCTAACTTGAACGAATTGAAGGGTTCGCAATAAGTCACATACGTGCGTAGACAAGTTCTTTCGATGGAACGAATTTGTTTCTAAAATTATTTTTCGGACCTAACTTGTACGAATTGAAGGGTTCACAATAAGTCACATATGCGTAGACAAGTTCTTTCGATGGAACGAATTTGTTTCTAAAATTATTTTTCTGACCTAACTTGAACGAATTGAAGGGTTCGCAATAAGTCACATACGTGCGTAGACAAGTTCTTTCGATGGAACGAATTTTTTTCTAAAATTAGTTTTCGGACCTAAGTTGTACGAATTGAAGGGTTCACAATAAGTCACATACATGCGTAGAAAAGTTCTTTCGATGGAACGAATTTGTTTCTAAAATTATTTTTCGGACCTAACTTGAACGAATTGAAGGGTTCACAATAAGTCACATACGTGCGTAGACAAGTTCTTTCGATGGAACGAATTTGTTTCTAAAATTAGTTTTCGGAACTAAGTTGAACGAATTAAAGGGTTCACAATAAGTCACATCCATACGTAGACATTTTCGATGGAACGAATTTGTTTCTAAAATTAGTTTTCGGACCTAACTTGAAGGTTTTTATGTTCGGCCCTGTGAGAGAAGATTATCGTATGAAAAAAATATAACTTATAGGCGGTAGTCAAGTAATGAAAACATTGTATGTTCATCAAATTATATACAGTTACATACAGTACAAATTATATGCGGAAAATTTCGCTGAACAACCTGTTGTATATTCATGGCCGAGGGATAAGTATGAGATGAATTCATAATGATCAGGTCAGGTTAGCAAGTTACAATCGAAATTATATATTTATACTTGTTCTAGCGCTGTAAAAAAGTGTTTGTCAGAGTCTGTATTAATGTCTTCATCAGTGTTATCGTCTTCGTCACTATCACGATCTTCATCTGAAAGTTCATCGTCGTCGTCTTCGCTTTCCCCGTTCTCCATGTCATCGTCTAACTCTAAGAGCGATTCGCCATTCACAGTCGAAAATAGTTTCTTGGCCTCGTGAAGTTGGTGTTCAAACATTGCTATTGATCGACTGAGTAATGCCCCCATTCCGCATCTGTGGCGTTTTTCCTAAAATCATAGCAAATAAATCTCAATCTTGAGTTTCAATGTATTATTAAGTCTCGAAGGTATTCAAATACGCACACTGATCCCGTCGAAATCAGATTGATCATCTTCGATATCCGCCAGCTCCACTGAAAATTGAGAATTAAAAATATGTATAGAATCTGCATGATCAGAAGTGGTCAAAATGTTCGTTTCAAAAGCGTAAAGCAATGATCATTCTCCTTCATTTTGCATAAAACTCAATAAGGGTGTGATTTACTGGAATAAAACGCAACCAGAAGAATATTGTAATGTAACGACAAACCTATAATCCCCAACTTGTTCTTGGAACAATTCCTCAATACAGTATAATAGTCTATATAGTTTTTCATTTCACGTAATAATAACCCTTTTTCTTCGACACAGCGTTGCCATTCGTGGAACTCGTCGAGTATTGTCTTTTTCTCCCAAATGGTGCCTATAC
The DNA here is from genome assembly GCF_029227915.1 of Hydractinia symbiolongicarpus. NCBI lineage: Eukaryota > Metazoa > Cnidaria > Hydrozoa > Anthoathecata > Hydractiniidae > Hydractinia > Hydractinia symbiolongicarpus. Next base: position 1,607,983 of record NC_079884.1, on the reverse strand, counting down.
ACAGTTGTAAACGGTTAATAAAACGATCTTTGTTCACTCTATTTATGTTACCCATGCGTGGCCACCAGATAAAGCGCCACATTACTGAAACTTTATAATATATCTATATATAATCTGGCATGGGCCCATACATGGGTAACATAAGAAAATGTTACAAGGAAGAAAGAGCCTGCATTTTGAACATACCACCAAAACGTAATGAAGCATTATTCAGATCTATTTCTTCCTCATTCACCAATTTTGCAAGTGCATTATATTCTTTGCATTCGTCAGTAACTTTTTTACAAATTTTATCAATTGTTCTTCTCATGCGGATCCTCTGTTTACTCGTATCTGCACAAAAAAAATTAAAGGAATAAACGAACACTGATACCAGCGACACCAGTTTTGCATACATTCTGAATATTACAAGAACAACCTTCAGAAAGGTGCGATATAATAATGTAATAATAACTGATAAAGAGTAAAAAAAACATGTTAACTTGCTCATTGAAAGTCTTTTTATTTTTGCTTGAAACTGATGGTTTATAATTTTTTCTTTAATAGCATCCATAATTTTTTTTAAGACAGCATTTTGTATATCTTCACAATCAGGATCAAATGATGGTTCCACTTTTCTAATTTTTGTTACAATAATACCCAACTTTGTCCAAATCACAGATTGCGTGTTACCACATTTCAGTACATAGTGAACTAGGATGCTGTGAACACTAGACTCAACATCAGCATCAAGTTGTTTTAAACGAAGAGAATATAGTGCTGAAGTTTCCTTTGGAGACAGAACATCATTTCTTTCTTCAGCAACTATATAAAAAATATCATGGAGTGATGTATAAATACCTTTTGTTGAACAAAATACAAATAGAAAAAGCTTTTTGTCTATAACATCGTACCTGTGAAAAAATTTACCACCTCCGATGTTAAACTTGTCATGGTAGAAATAGATGTAAGAATGCCAGCACTTTTACAACTATTTTCCCACACAGCTTTGGAGTTCTCAATGTTCAGAGCATTCTAAAAGAAAGAAAAAATTGAAGGCAACCTAACACTTTTGAATATTAAAACCTGTTAAAAAAATAACTACAATATCATAATTAGACCTTGTTATCCAGGTTTTCTTATTTACCTTTTTATACCGTTTAATAAGAGATTTAGCTAAGCCATCAACCTTTCTTTTGTTCCAATCAATTGTAAACTCAGTTATCACATCTTCTCTATCTACACAAGAAGTTGGTTTTACCAAAAGGTTTATTCTTCTAATAAACAATAATAATTAGAAGGATTGGAATACATAGAAATCACAATTAGAAATTACTTTGGGGAAGCATGTACTTTGTTGTATTTCCAATACGCGACTGTTCAGCTTCTTCACCCGATGATTTAGCTGACCCTTCTTGCCATCTTCCACTCCATTGAACCTATAGATCGATCATTTCAAATACATATCACTATATTACAAAGTTTTGCCTGAATATAAATTGATATTATGATTTTGCTAGCAAGCATTACAATTATAAAAAGATGGCAAAAATGAGTTCACCTGACATGACATCTGATGTAATTTCCCCATGCATTACAGACAATGCGGGTTTCATTTGATCAGCAGCGAAAGGATCATGTGATTTGAGCCATGGCCAATACTTACCAACAACATCATACCAAAAGAATTCCACATTCTGGGATAACATGAAAATTGTCTGTAAGTAATGTGCATAGCCAAAGATTTCACCACGGAACATATTTACTCCTTTTAGGGCAATGCCATGTCGACATACACAATATTCCAATCCAGTTTCATCTAAGGCAGCCTTTCTTCGTGATATGTCCTGAGCTGCTTTAAGTATACTAGAACCGCATGCAACTTTGTGCAACTTCTTGAATAATATAAACAGAAATAAAAAAAATTAAAAAAAATGAGTATGGAGACAGAAAAGGAATACTGTACTGGCAAGTCTTCACTCACAGTGACACAAGAAAGTATGAGAACACACTAAAACCTACCTTCGATGTTTGTTTTGAATAATCTAGACTTTGTAAATGTTCACCAACTTTTTCATTTGATGATATAAATAAATCTTTGTAATATGAATCACCAGATCTCCTAAAGTACAAAAGGTAAATACCAAAAAAATATCTAAGTTTTTGAATAAGTTTTTGAAAAAAATAATTATTTAAGGAAACAACTGATAAACATTAATTTTTTGGAAAATAGAGAATTCTGTAAAGGTACAGTTTTCTTGTTAAAGAAATCTTTGGAAAGAGAAATTTCAAGCATTTTACACTATATATATCAATTTTCATTGCAAAATGTGTGTAATCAGGCTGCAGTGATAATCATTATAGCAGCTTACTGAAATGCACCCTGTCTTTCTTCATTGTTATTATTCACCGACAGATTTAGAAATATTTCTCAAAATAAAACTTTTTTGCCTTTCTTCTTTTTCAGAAAATGTACTGTTATCCAATAGGGTCCTGAATAATGATATATGATCTGCAAACTTACTTTCCTGACGTTTTATAACGGTACAACTTATTATTACCATCAACATGACAAGAGTGTTGATGCTGATCACAAGCAGGACATGAAAATATTGGTACAGTCGTCAGTTTGTCAAGTTCGTGTTGCCCATATTTCCATTCTCTGAAAGTTCTGGTGAATAATGTGCAACTGATCACATCCGTCTAAATTTTTACACAATAATAATGCAATACATCTACTATCGTAGGTAGGATTGTGAGAAGATTTGTATCATTGAAATAATACAGAATTCACTTGAATATGCTATATCCCTTTTTCAGAAGCAATTCTATAATTATTGATACTGAAGGTAATAAAAACAAAATCCCAGACCAACCCCCAATAAAAGCTTTTATGGATGATATGTTCTTAATGTCCACGTTAATTCCAAGTACTCAAAATTTATTAAACAGGTGTACAACAGCTCTTGATTGGGTAGGCATGTCGTTTAGGCCTTCTAAATCACGCAGCATTGTTATTGATAAGGGAAAAGTCGTCCAAAGTTCACCGTTTACAGTTGGCAGCGAAAAAATTCCATCCATTCATTCTAATCCAATTATGTTTTTAGGCAGAACAATAAACTCCTTCTTGTCTGATTCTGCTGCAATACAAGAATTTCTAAATGATGCCGAGGACAAACTTATGGCTATAGACAGGTCATTTCATAAAGGGGTCCATAAGGTTTGGTTCTTACACCATCTGTTAATTCCCAGAATCCGCTGGCCATTATTAATTTATGAAATTTCTCTATCTACTATCACAAAACTAGAGCAAAGATTTTCTGTTTTCATTAAGGCTCGAATACGCGGAACAATTTTACAGATCAATTTTCGAAAAATATTATTTCTCGGAATATTGTTGAAAAAAATACACACAAAAATTTTAGGTCAATAATTACTCAATTCTTAAATTGATTTAATATTTTTGTATACATACACGAGACAATATAAAGAACAATCTGAATTTAATTTACCACAACATCAAGCATGAACGACAACGAAGAAGAAACAATTTTGTGCTCCTTGATCTTTTCAAGCAGTGTCATTCTTTCACATGGCAGAAAAGTTAGAAAAAAAAAACTGTATGGGTGAAAAATTGGCTCCATCACAGAAATGAAAGAGGAGCTTATAATACAATTCTGAACGAATTAAAATTAACGGATTTTGAGAGCTACCGAAGCTATTTAAGAATGAACACGGATACTTTTCAGGTAAGTTTGATTACTTCATTTTGCATATCAAGGATATATCACTCCACTGTGACAGCATTAAATCATTCATCATATTAGAAACTCATCGACATCGTTGGACCCAAGATTCAAAAACAACGAACAATGATGCGAGATCCAATTTCACCTGAAGAGAAGTTAGCTGTCACTTTGCGATTCCTTGCAACTGGTGAAAGTTACGAAAGTTTGATGTATCAATTTCGAATTCATAAAACAACTATCTCTCAGTTCATACCAACTGTTTGCCAAGAAATTTATTTGTCTTTCAAGGATCAATACTTACATCTGCCTAACACCAAAGAGGAATGGATGGCGCAAGAGGAAAAGATTCGAACGCGTTGGCAATTTCCAAATTGCATTGGTGCTGCTGATGGGAAACACATATCTATTCTACATCCTAAGGATTCTGGGTCAGAATTCTATAATTATAAAGGATTCTTTTCAATTGTACTTCTCGCTATAGTCGATCATGATTATAAGTTTTGCTTCGTGGATGTTGGCTGCGAGGGAAGAATAAGCGACGGCGGTGTTTATAGAAACAGCTATTTTTACAAAGCTTTAGAAAATGGTGACTTAAATCTTCCCGATTGTAAGCCCCTGCCACAGTCTCCTGATCCAAACTGGGCTCATGATCAGAACAACGAGTCTATTCCTTACGTCTTTGTTGGAGATGATGCGTTTCCATTAACCAACAACTGTATGAAACCTTTCGCACAAAGGAAACTTACACCGAGAAATAGAATATTCAATTACCGTTTGTCACGATTTCGCCGCATTAGTGAAAACGCGTTTGGAATATGGGTGAACCGTTTCAGAGTATTCTCCACCAAGCTCATGCTAAGTCCTGATAAAGCAACTATCATTTCGCTTGCCTCACTCGTTTTGCACAATATGTTACGAGATTTGTCGAAAGAGAGTTATACACCTCAAGGGTTCATCGATTTTGAATGCGAAAACGGAGAAGTTGAACTTGGGCGCTGGAGAGAAGGAAGCTACACCGAATCCATTATTCAGAAATTGCCAGTGAACAGAAGTAATAGAGCGACCAACTCAGCTGAGTATATCAGAGAAGTGTTCGCAAACCACTTTTATGGACCAGGACAAATACCATGGCAATGGAATCAGCTATAAACTATTGCTGGTTATTTTTTTTACCTTTGTACTAGAAAAAGAAACACGTATACAAAAATATTTTATTGGAATAATCCATTGTTATAACTGCTGTAACTGTTGTTCATAAACACAGGTGATCCGAGAGGTGAAGAAGAAACAGAGCTGCTTGACGAGGAAGAGTGACCTCGTTTATACTTCAGTGACGTTGCGGAACGTTGCATGTTCAATTTAAGCATGTCTTTTTCTTTGCCATTCGGAATACTTGTTAATATTTTGCACAGCAATTCACAAAAAACTTCATCTTCCGTTTTTTCTTTCCTTTCAGCTCCTCCGTTTGACCTTTTCTCATTTAACTTTTCCAAAGCTGCAGCCGCAGAATGCATAACTTTTTGCGCTGTCTCCATGCTCGAATCGCGAATCTTCTTTGCGCTTTTTGCTGAGGGTGGATTCAAGACCTCGTACGTTGAATTTTCATCGGCATTGCTAAAAGTTTTTCTTGGAGTAAACGAATCATTTAAAAAGTGCAAAACTTGAAAGAACTTCCAATTACTCTCGTAAACATCATCAGCTCCAGCGCCACTGGCCTTTGAAGATTCGACAGATCTTTTTTGACCACCATAGTATGTCTTTAGATTCGTGAGTTTATCTGCAATATCTTTCACTGAAGCAAAAATACCTTGGTCTGCTAATTCTTTCTGAATTTTTTCAAGAGATTTTTGTCGTGTATCACGATTAAAATATTGGCTGTTTCTTGTGTTGTAGAGATTATCGTGATTCGACCAAGTTTCAATAAGAACAAAGATTTCGTCATCATCCCAATCTCTTTTTTCGGATGACTTTTTTGAAGGTCTGCCACGTTTTTTTGCAACCACAGCTGTTTCAGGTTGTGCAATCTCCTCAGCTGGTTCACTCCGTTTTTGCGTGTCCTGCGAATTGTCATTGTCAGGAATTGAGGATCTAAACAAAGTTCCAAAAAGCTTTTTGTATATTGAAACCCTCTCAGGAGACACAGCATTGTGGTAGTAACAACCTCCCAGTGAACGAAGAATTCAAGTTTCGAATAGGAATCGCGACAACGTCATTTCGCGACGTTGCACGTTAGGTGGAAGAGAGCAACGTGTAATCACGAAGAAAGTAGAGACAAAAAATAGAAATACAAAGTACCTTAATTCAGTTTGCCTTGCGGCTTAATACGATCTAAACGTACTTGGTAAAACAAAATTATCTGACATGTTTAGTCGCGTTTCTCTTCATTTACTCTCTTTACGTGCATAAAAACATTTGAAATGAATGAAATACCGAGCGTGAGTTTCGAAAAAAAAGTGAGCAGCTGGCGGTTTCCTTTGAAATAATATTGTTCCGATGAAAAATTGATCTAATAAAATCAAACCGGTTTGATTTTATTAGGTCAATTTTTGAGTGTTTTTACGTCATTATGGCATTATCGTTCTGTTATTTTTCTACGATATATACGCAACAATATTAGATCACTTTTAGTTCAATATTTTATTTTGAAAATTGATCTGCAAAATTGTTCCGTGTATTCGAGCCTTTAGGAAATGGTTAAAACTACATCATTCAATTTCCAACATTTCCTTATATTCCTCGACATCGCCTTGTCCTCTTCCCCTGAAAAGTCTTGCATGTGTTCTCAAATCTGCCAAAATCAGTGGACATCTGTTACTAAGAGATTCTGTCGACCCTTGTGTGTCTAAGATTTGAAAGCTGGAAATTGGAAAGTTAGTGAGGCAGTTCTTTCGGCGGATAGTCAGCTAAATTTCAAAAGGATTTTAGGTTTGCATCAGACTGGGCGAGCTGGCTTAGGGCTCTTAGACCACAAGAATATACCACCAAAAGGCACTTATGCTTACCGAAAGCTTGTTTCCAATATCATTGAAGAAAATGAAGACGATATTTACCATGCCAGAGCTGTACAGTTGCATTTGCAAGACAATTGGACGAAATGGTGCTCTTATGTGAAAAATGGTTTATCTTGGAGAACAATTCTTTCACTGCCACAATGTCTAACTTCCTTTTGTATAGGGGCAACCTACGACACCCTTCGCTCTCCAACCAATCTTGTGAGTTGGGGAATTGAGAAAGACAAAAGTTGCATTCTGTGCAAGAAACCATCCTCAAATGTCTCTCACATATTGGGTGCCTGTAGGACCTCCCTTACGCAGGGTAGATACACTTACCGTCATTGCTCTGTTTTAATAGTTTTGGTTAACGCATTAAAAGAGTTTTTGGTATCATATGAACCTCTTAAGGTTTCCAAGTGCAACAAAATTAATTTCATTCCGGACGGTCAATCAACATCTAAGAAGACAAACAAAGTGTCCAGGCCTTCTTCACCTTGCTGCCGATTGGAAAATACTGTCAGATTTAGATTCCGTTTTAGTTGTTCCACCATACATTGCAATAACACAACTACGCCCAGACGTGTTAATATCCAGTTCTTCCAAAACTGTAATTATGTTAGAATTGACTTGTCCATGTGAAGAGAACACGGAATATTGGCACAAACAAAAGCTTAGCAAATATTCTTCACTTTGTTATGCTATGAAAAACAATGGATGGATCGTGCATTTCTTTGCCATTGAGGTGGGTGCAAGGGGTTTCTGTTCAGAATCAGTAAGGACCTGTTTTCGTCGCCTTGGTTTCCCTAACAAGCTTTTACGTTCCCTATTAAAATCCGTAACTTTTACCTCCATGAGTGCTTCTTTTTACATCTGGATGTCTCGAAATTCTACCACTTGGGTTGAGCCTGAAAAGGCCCCAATCATTCCTGAAGTTTCTTCTGTTACAAATATGGAATGTAAGAAATCAAAAACCCCTGAGAAATCTTCCGCAAATCACACAAAATCTTGTAAAATCAAAAAACCCGAAAAACTTGCTACAAGGTCGTCCAAAACAACAGTCGCATTGCTATCCAACCCTGATTTTAGGAATAGCGGTCTAAAAAACTTGGGAAACACATGTTATGCAAACTCCATCTTACAATGTTTTTATAACCTTCCAAAAGTTAAAGTAGCCATTTCTGTCAGCAAAACAACCTCAAATTTAGGCGAACCATCGTAAGTGTTCTTCAAAGTTTGGCTGTTTTATAGAAGTCCAGTTGATCCCTCCCATTTTTTGCGTGCTATGAAACATCATATCTCAGCTGCGAAGGGAAGTGCATTTAATATCTTTGCTCAGCACGACGTCCCCGAGGTTCTTGAATATCTCCTACCTGGTCTGTCATTAGACTTTCCATTTCTTGGAAGTCTTTTTAGTATTGGCATCAAGATATCAACCACTTGCAATTCATTCATATTACCAGCTCCTCAGAAGTTATAGCACCATGCATCCAACTTTCTCTGCACCTTACGTTACAATCTTCCTTAGATAATTTCTTTGAAAGCGAGGAGTTGTCAGACATCAATGCCTACTTCTGCCATGTTTGCAAAGCTCATCAAACTGCTCTAGTTGAAAAAGAGGTAGTGTCGTGCGGTTCCCATCTTATTTTACAGCTAGAACGTTTTGCCAGTGCCAACGGCCTTGTGTCAAAAATTGCCTCTCGTATTACTGCTTACCCTGGTACCCTTTCCATACCTTTAACCGTAGATGGAGAAGTGAAATTTCGTAAAAATTTTCAATTAAGGGCTATTATCAACCATTGCTGAAACTTAAATGATGGTCACTACACAACCATAGCCTTCGACCAAATGGTACACAGGTGGATACATCGCAACGATAGAGCAGTAATTTTCTGTGATGACCGCCTTATTAACAGTGACGAGTCATATGTTTTCTTTTTAGAAGAGCTGAGATAAGAATATTTTAACCGGATTGAGTCAGCAAGGGGGCTTGACTACACTCAGTGTTGTCTTTGGAGAGTGACGACTCCACTTATTACCCCAGTCAAAAATAAAACAAAATCAAATAAAAATTAAGTTAGCAAGGGGGGGGGGTTGATCATACTAGGTCTTGTCTTTGGAGAGTGACGACTCCACTTATTACCCCAGTAAAAAAAAAAAATAAGTAAAATAAAAAAATATTAGCAGGGGGGTTTGATCACACATGATCTTGTCTTTGGAGAGTAACGACTCCACTTATTACCTGAGTTAAAAACAAAGAATATCACAGTAGAACAGAAAGTGGTCAAAGTTAATTTTAGGAAGATAGGGATGTCTAGTTTCTGCTGATGACCGTCCGCGGACCTCTTCGAGGTGACCCAGCTAGACATCCAGGGTACTTAGGTTCAGAAATATGGGTCGAAACCTACCTGCCCTTGGTTAAAGTTCTGTTCATCTTTTCAAATGTGTTGCGTCCTTTTTATTTTTTTTTTATATATTTTTTTTAATTTCTTGTAAAAAGGGAGAATTGTGCTTTTAGAGGCATATTCTCTAGAGGAGTACAACCTCTAGCTTGTTTCCAAAGACCTAACAGGTTGAGTTCATCATTGCGGTGGCTTGCCACCTCTTTGTAAATTATTTTCTTCCATATCTATGATACATTAAGTGCAAAAATAATATCATTTAACTCATTATTTTTATTTTGATAAATATACAAGAAATTTTACTACGGTTCTTCATGATCCGTTTCGTTATCAACACATTGTACTGGATATGGCATGCGTGGTTGCAACTACAAAATTTACTACATGGCAACAATCGTCTTCTACATAAACAGGCGCCTTTTTACGTGGTTCTTCTGATTTACATCCACAAGCTACTAATTTCAGAACATCAACAGGAGTAACGCCACAGCCAACTGCTAATTTTATACCCAGCCAAACTGAAATAAAAGTACACATGTGATAAAAGATATCTTTTAATTTGAGGCCACGAAAATTATCTATCACTGTTTAGAAATTTGATCTATCAAATTATGTAAAATTTGACTTACCTTACATGGATCAATATGAGGTGCGTCTGTGTTTAATGCATTTTTCCACAGCGCAAATTGATAATGAGATCGAAGGATGTGAAGTTTAAATGCCTCTGAGGTTGGTGGTAAACTGCACAATTTTGTTGATGTTAGTTTCCCGCTGCTCTTTTTAAGCCATTGTCGCAATCCACAAATGAATAATTTATAAAAATAGATATAAACTTAACTTGATAAAAATAATAATAAAATTTGTGTTTAACCTTATTTGAATCAACTTGAATTACCTGTATTATTAAATACAGGTAATTTAAGTTGAATTGGTCTATTTTGTAACATTAATTTATAGAATTTTTTAATGTTTTAAATTTCATTATTTTACCTTTTATCTGTCATGGAATCGCTCTATTGACCATAACATTACCCTATAAATTCAGATGCTTCATTGATTATGTCTTCAACAGGTGCCTCTAAATCTCCTAGCATTATCAATGCTTTGGTTTTGTAATATTGTAAAGTAGTCTTTTCCCTATTCCAAACATACGGCTTGTGCTATCGCATCCTGTTATGGCATGCACTGCTGGAAGCACTGAAATTACACCTGACCATTTAATTATAGTCTGCTTAACTGGGAACCTTTGTGAATTTAATTTATGCTGAATGTAATGGTGCAAAGACAAGAAGTCTGCGACCACGCGTACGGAAAAAGAAGCAATTTTAGAACGTACAGTGACAAAAAATGTGTTTAATTATATGTTCTTTATGGAAAGTCAACATTTCACGATAATAACACCATCAAATACGTCTTTCATCAAGCATTTAGAAGCAAAAATAAAAGAAAAAGTATAAAAGTATTAATAAATTAGAAGGTTTATTCCAAGACTACTCATCAAGTGAGTTTTTTCCTTTACAGTAACCTTAATCCCCGACATACTGCTTTAGCATGAGAAGAACAATAAATTTTAAAGGGGAAGTAAGCTCTATTTTTTTTATTTAAAGAAACAGTAGCCGCATCAAAAAAACTTGAAATACCTATTTCTTTTCATATAAAAGTTTCACTAACTTAGTAAACAGTTGTGTTTACTACGCCTGATCGCTTCGTTATTCTGTCCCCTTTGCGATTTTAAAAGGATTGGGTCGAGTTAAAATTATGACGTTTTTTAGTTCAGAAAGTGTAGTGTGCTAGCGGTGGTAGTAGTATTAGTTGTTAATTTTTTTAAACATTCGCGTTTAACTATTTGAAAACATGCGAAATTGCGCCGCCATCAACTGCACTAACAAAACTGGTAATAATAAATCAAAAGAAAATGTTAACGATGTTGTAATGTCTAGTTCCTGCTGAAGACTGTTCGCAGACCTCTTTTGAGGTGACTCAACTAGACATTTTGGGTACCTAGGTTCAGGAATATGAGTCGAAACTCTTGTACCCTTTACAGAAGTCCTGTCCTACTCTCTCTCTGTGTTTGTTTGTTCAATTTTGTGCCAATTATCTCCTTGGAAAAAAGAAGAATTGTGTTCTTTATATGAGCATATTCTTAAGAGGAGCAAAACCTCTAGAATTTAAATTTTAGGACTTAACTGGTCGAGTTTATCATCTAGACGAGGCCCTGTGTTGGTGCTTACAATACAACAGACTTTCGAATAAGAAAGAAAAAAATGCATTATAGTTTCTTGTCCGGTGACGAAGAAAACACTGTTCCAGACATTTTGGCTATAAAGCCATTTAGTTTTGAGCCTGGAATGTCGTAAAAGAAGGCAATTGAATTGGAAACAATAATTGGTGTAAATGAAGTAGTCACTGTAGACCGATGTCTTTATTCTCTGAAAGTTTGTGCTGCAAAGATAATAATGAAATCTCTGACGACTACTTCAAAAGTACAAATAATTTCGCCACATAAAAAATATTTCATATTTATAATCATGACTGAAGTGATATCCATTTTATATCTTTAACATCCTTCTGTCTTCAATTAATTGAAATTGTTAACTTAAAATAAAAAGTCTGATAAAAAACAAACATCTTGCTCTCCATCCGAAATATTTTATGCAACTGCATCTTTGAAATTCAATGAAGAAGGCCCGGAAAGCAACAATGACGAAGGGATTAAAAGAAATAGAATACCGAAGATGCGTTCTAATAAAGAAATACAATAGTTAGATGTGCTCTGAATGAGTGTACGTGAACAGGCGGTATATTTTAAATTTCCTATTTTAGGAAAAACATGTGTTACAGATTTGATGAGTACATAATCGATTAGAAAAAGATGTTCAGAAAGACATACCATCGTGTGCTTTATGGGCAATCCGGAATAAATACTCTGAAGTCGATAGATATTTCCGAATTGTTGTCATTACCCCCCGTCAGTCAGGGCATGCATGCATTTAATTGTTGTGAGGTGCTTAATTATTGAACTTAGTAAGTTTGAAAAAAAATGAATCAACGAGACGAAGTTATTAGGAAATCATTAATGTTAAAAGAAAGAATTATCATTGTGTAAAATACAATTTTTGTTGGCTTGGTATGTAATTGTTGGTTACGAACGCAAAGTTTATACCGAGCTTGTATCTTTTTATTTTGATAAACAAATACGAAAGAAGCATGTGTTTGGTTGATACATATTTTGAAAAAAGAAGAATGAAAATTACAAAGGGCTCGCACAACGTTCTATAAAACGTGATATTCAAATTAGAACCCAATCTTTTTTATTTTTACGGATTTTTTTACGGAGATATGAACAGGGAATATAGGTATTTAGAAATAAATTCTTGTGTTTATGTGTTATTTTTCTGATTTGTAAGCTCAAATACAAATACGTAGTCGAAAAAAGAAATTTCACATTTTTGAGGTTACTTCCCCTTTAAGTTGCGTGTTACAATTGTTACTGATAGGAATTCGTTGTGAGTAATGTATTTATATATATATATAGTTACTGTCTTCTTTAAATTAGTAAGCACTGTTTAAAAATAGTCGTTTTCCATTTATGTCGAAAATGCTTACCTTAAATATCAAGCGACGCTTAGATCTTAAACCTCCCTATTTGCCCGAAAAGTCAAATGATGAAAATAAAATGCTTAGGTATTTTTAGTCTGAATTCAATAGAAGATTTACCACACGTTGATGTTTAGCGTACATAATATTTGAATAACACCTAGTGTACAGAATGTGGCAAATTTTGCAATAGCAATTCATTTGTAGCTATATTTTGTAATGACTTACCTTCTCTGTGTGAATTTCACTTACCCCGTAATTATGATTGCCAAACTTATTTATCATTGCCTTTTTAAAAGGAAGTTTGCATCCTTCCTAAAAAAAAGAAATAAAATACGCGTTTTCGCTTTCATATGAAATACGACTTTAAAAATCACGGGGCCAAATATTATGGATATTTTCAGCCGCGAAACTTGATTGCAAAACATTGAGAGGTATCAAAAAGGTAAATTAATATTTTGGCAGCGGTCTAGTCTAGCGGTCTAGAAAGCTATAAAACACATTTGTCAGCCTCTATACACTCCTATTCTCTCCCCTTACAAATCACAATTACACGAAATTTCACTAGCAATACCTTTCCAACAAATTTTTTCTGTCTTATCATTGTAGTTATACCGCAATTCTATACCTGAGTCCAGATCTGCAGCGGCAAATAGGCAGAGATATGAAGTTTCGGTATTTCCAACGACATTTTTCATGTGGAAATTGCCATGAACTGAGTCGTTAACTTATTTTGCTTACGACTTCTCATGCGTAGCATTAATGCTATAAAGAAAAGTAAGCAATAAGTATCAACTTAAAAAAAACTGGGTGCTGGATTTCTTTAGCTCTTTTATATCATTATGCTCCTAACCTTTCACAACACTGCTAAACTAACTATCAACTAAGAATAAATTTTCTGCAAAGACTTTGAACTTTTCTGCCATCACTTTGCTCAAATAAGTACAAATAGCAAACATGTTTTCGTCTTTGTTTACTTTCTAGGCTTTTTGCCTCTTCTGATTTTATCAGTTCGCCATTATATGTTAAAAGATATTGACCTTTCTGAAACGATTTTATTGTAAATATGCCATGTCCTGCGAAATAAGGGACACAATATATTCGTGCGCAGTTTAAATTGTTCCTCACAAATTTCGCCTAAACATTACCTTTTTTTTCTTGTCTTTCCCAAACTTTAAACAATTTTTGGCGATCTATTTGATCCTGAAGACGCCTTCTTTTGATTGCCATTTTTGTAGCAAAACTAAGCCAGATGCCTCGCCCATTGTTCTATTCGTTGAAAAGTTTAATTTTGCACTACCTGCTTATTAATCTACTCCGATTCTATGGTCTTCTCCTTATACATCTACGTGAGTCCGAAACTAGAATAAATCACGTAAACTAAATGTTTAAACATACACTTTCTAAGAATAGCTTGATTCACCTTGCTGCAACTTATTTAGTCCTTTTTCGGCAATTCTCCAACTTTGATAGGGACCACTATTTCCCAAAGAAAGAGAAGCAGCTCAGAAAGTCTTTTTAAAGAAGTGTTTTTCCTAAATTTTTGCATTAGAAAAATTGCTCTATAAAGTGAAATATCGTGCTCCCTTTCGTCGAACTTCATGATTTTTTTAAACTGCAACTCTCAAATTACATTATTAGGAACAGATGCAACGATTTCAGAGCTTTTATCTGCGAAAAAAATGACTGTATCGTCAGCATACATTTGAGTTCCGCACTGTCGAAGAGATTCATGTAGGTGATTTACTAGCAAGATGCATAGAAAAAGTCTCAATATGGAACCTTTTTGAACTCCGTAAGTGATATGTGGAGACCCATTAAATGTCATCAGTACATCTGTGTTATCATTAGACGGAAGTGCAGTCTCACTCAAACTCCCAACATGATTGTGTCACTCGCCGATGGGACCTTAATTGCGGAACATAAGTCTTGAGGTTCGTTTTTGCTCTATCGAATAAGTATAAAAACTATTAGAGTAGTGGTATTTCACTGTCGCTTGTGCTGCCACATACAAATTACACCCCTATGTCTTTTCACGGAGTCAGACTAGATTAAAGTTATTATGTTTTACATTATCATATACATTTATTTTCAACCCGTTATTATAAAATAAAACAGTATCATCCGTTTATTCAGCTTACAATACAACCGTGTGTAGAAAACACCAAAGGTGTAAGAGAACCATGTTCGACCTGCAACACCCTTTCTTGTATGACCTTTTTCTTTTTTTGCTCATTCCTTTCATGGCAACGTTTGATTTCTGTGTTCCTGTTCTGGAGCATCAGCAAAATGATGTTGAGATAAAGTTGCATCTTCCGGAATGTTTCGTTGTTGATTTGTTACCTATTGTGTTTGTGCAATGTTTTGTGCCAATGCTTTGCAATACTTCAGGTGCTGTACCAAACCTCTATACGTTTTGAACTTTCGGTGACATTTCATTTACCATTACGTAACCTTTGTTTACTCCGCGTAAACAGATTTATTTACCATTACATAACCTTTGTTTACTTACATATGTTTATTCGCGCGAACCTTCGCCAATTGATTAATTAATTTTCAATGCTTTTCTCTACATCAGTGCTCTTATGAGCATCTGCATCAAACAAGCAATCAAGTTTTCTTGGACATCTTAATCTGATTTTGCAAAATTGATACGATGATTCAGGGGGAGTCCAAATTTGAAATAGGGTTTCTTTGATAGGGGAAGGTGGCGAACTTGTTTCTTCATCTGTGTCATGTTCTCATCTATTTTTTTTTTTCAGCCATTTTTTTCAGCCATTCTCAGCCTAATTGTCTTTAAGTTATAAGTATATTTCGCATAGGAAAACAGGGGATTTTAACATCAGTCAGGGAAAATAAAATGAACACTCTTTCTGCAAAATCTATTTGTTTATATGTTATGTTATATGTTAGTGAGATTTGTTGGTGTCCACAACAACAGGTCATTTAAAAGCTATCTAGCTCTGCTTGGCTAAGAAAGCTCAGTGATATATTTATCAAAATCTTTGAGCTTGTTTAGTACTGCTAATAAATTTACATTATATGTGGTAAAAATCCTTTCTACCTATGGTTTAAAATTAAATGCTTCTAATCATTGACATTTGTTTACATTTATTTTTCAGGTCTTCGCTTAAATATTTGTTTCACGACGATTTTCTTTCGTGTTATTTCTCCGATCAACTGCAAAAGTCGTGTTAACGACTCTAAACTATGCTAACACGTGCAGTTAATTATAACAAAATATTAAGTTTTGCAAACCTTGATTGGTCGAAATAACAATCGAAACATTTTCTTTGATCACATTTTCTTGGATCAGAGGAAACAATCCAGCTTCGGGAACTTTAAATTTTCATGAATGCACCTGCTTCCAGAACTTAAAATTTTCATGAACTGCTTTAGGGACGCGCCTACTGCAATAGCTTGAATAGCCGTTGTGTCTCTTTCTCTTTTTATAATATCTCTATGGTGTGTTAGAATGCTTGTCAGTATAGATTTCAATTGCCTCCTAAGTTTTATCACAAGTTCTTAATGATTTGAAATGAGTGTAAAGATGATTTCGCCTTACCTCGTACGTTTTATCCGCTCGCCTATTCACTTTTTCATTTGAGTCAGATTTTGCATCAAGAACTACATCATCTCTCATAGGCTGTATGTGTCTTCGTTGAGTTTTTCTTTTCTAACATCAAGAGTGGTACAGCGATTTTAGAGGCGCAACAACCTTTTTCACATTCTTTCATCTTCCTTGTAATAAATGAATTAGCATAAAATGTATTTCAAAGAGAACACATGACCAGCTCCTGTATTCCTCTGCTTTATGTTTTCTTTGTAAATACTGTTTTTAAAGGCACGGAAACACTCCACTCTTTCTCTTCTTCGTATTTCAGGGGCATTTTTGACAACGTCATCGTTTTTTTAAAAACTTAGTAATATTCATTGTCAAACGACTAAACATTTTGCCACAAATAAAACATTGTCTGTCAAGTTGTCCAGTTGCTTTCTAAAGATAAACAAGACGTATGATATACGCAAACAACCTCGCGAATAAAGTTTACAAAAAGCTGTCTATCAAATTGGGATTTTTGTTACGAAGTTAGACACGACATATTTTACTATTCAGATACGCAATAATATTTGTTACACACTTATTTTTCAAAATTGATTTGTGAGACCTTCCTGAACGGAAAATTCCTCGAACTTTTAATTTTCGATGGGTCCGTCTTGGGTGAACCGACTGACAGGAAGAAGAAAGACCACAAACCCCAAAATTTGCGAAATTCATTAATTCAGTTAATTCTGCCTACATTCACTTTTAAAAAGTTTGGTGGAAACACCTTTAAACAAGTGTTTTGAACACTTGTCTTATCTTTTTAAAAAAGAAAAAAGAAAAAAAAAGTAAAAATAGTTACCAAGATGAGATTCGAACACACGACGACTCCCGTGTCGGTGCTCAGAGAGGCAAAAATTTCCATTCTTGTAGGACACATTTGCGTTTTAATACAAGCTCACGAGCTTGTAATAAATGAAGTCAAGTACAACAAATCTTCCTGGCACTAAACACATTGTTTTCTGTGAAATTATAAAAGCCTAATATGGGAGGTTCAAAATAAAATGGGATTTGACATTTTAGTAAAATAAGGGGGGGGGTCATTATGAAATTCGATGGGGTGGGGGGAGAAAAAATGCAATATGACTTTTATGTGCACATATTTGAAATTTTAATGCAGTTGCAATCAGGCAGAAATTAGAGAAATTTCAAAGAAGACAATAAAAAAGCTAATATAGCGTATCAGAAAAGTCAAAAAGTATGCAAAAAAGACAAAAGTATTCAGTATGCAAAAACATTTGAACAGAAAAATACAGCTATTATTATACAGAAGTCGTAGCAAAATCAACGATTTCGACCGTTCTTTAGATTAAATTTAAAAATATCGCATTTAGTATTCCTATTTCCCTAGCACAACTTTTTTATTGCGCGCAGACAGATTATTTGTTTCATTATTTTATTTATTTTGTGCTAGTCGAGATTTAAATATACTAGCCGGGGTAAGCGATACAAGTAAAAGTGTTACCCAGCATACGAAAGCCTGTGGAGCAATTAATAAGAACCGTAAACTGTGCCAATCATTCAGGTGGAGCACTTTAGTACAGGTATGCAGAATGTCGTATTTGTTGTGTAGCGCACAGAGCATTATGGTATTTCAGGTATAATATATTTTTTCAAAAAAAACTTTCTTGCACAATTAACTTAGTCTGCAACGCGTTGTTACCCCGGCATCGCAAAAAAAACCTGACCAGACTTTGTTATTGTTTAGAAAATGATCACAGTGAAAGTTCAAAAATGAATGTTACTCCGTGCAGTTAAACAATGTCGCACATTCATGTAGGAACAATACCCTTTTATAGAAAAGCTTTATCGCAGCTTCGGTTAAGCAGAAACACAGGAAACAGCCTGTTGTTTACACTGGACTGAGTGCTTAGTACAGGTAAACCGTGTTGCACATGCATTTATTACCCTTTTAGCACAGTTTATTCATGGTGATTAAGTTTCCATGACAGTAATAAGATGGTAGTTACCTAACTATATTAGCATCATACTGTTCAGAAGGGGTGTATTAAATAAGGTTCCAGTTTGCTGGGAACACATGTCGATGGTTTGGTCAGCACTTAAGTTAAAGATGCCTGCTTTTCTAAGTCGGATCTAGCTACCATCTGGCTAGATATAGCAAGTGCTTACCCTTCAATTCCTCGTCGACTTTTTTTTCGACTTTTTTGCCCTTAAGCGCTATGGTGTTCCTCCACATTGGATTTCTTTTATTAGAAATTATTACATTGGCATCTACAGCAAATCATTCTCTCCGCTTGCACCAAGTAATTGGCATAAACATTCGGGGGAAATTTTGGGGGCTGTACACTATCAATTATCCTTTTACTTGCAGGCATCAATATTATTCTTGAGTATAAATTACTGGCGTCCGCTCTTAAGTTTATCACATCAAGCAAAGTGTCACTCTCCTTGATTAGAGCCTTTATGGACGATATCAACCTGATGTCTTCATCAGGGTCTGGTACCAAAACGCTTTTGTCCAGGTGTACTGCAGCACTAAAATGGGCTGGCATGGATTTTCGTGCCAACAAATCACGCACCATCGTGATCATAAAAGGTAAGTCACTTAATCCAACTCCTTTTGCTGTCCAAAAGCCTGCTGACCCCACAGACTTCTCTTCCTACATTCCTTCTATCCATTCCATGTCTGTGCGATTTCTAGGCCGTATTATGGATGGTTATCTCCGATAGGAAGGCTATTGACGAACTTAATAAGAAGTTGTCTGCAGGGGTCTCTATTATTGAAAAGTCGTTTTATAAAGGCCCTAAAAAGCTGTGGATTTTACAACATCTATTAACCCAGCGCATTCAGTGGCCACTGCTGTTATACGGAAGTTGCAATGTCTTGTGTCAGCACCCTCGAACGGAAGGTGTCAGTATTTATAAGGAAATGGCTCAATCTTTACCATTATACCACTGATTTATGTCTTTATGATTCCAGCTCACCTCTGCTCTCTACCGATAAAAAGCCTAACTTTCATACTCAAGTCCGCTAAGATCAGTGGACACTTGCTGCTAAGGGATTCTAAAGATCTATTGGTTTGGGCAGCTGTACCAACATTAAAGGTTGGTAGATGGAGCGTGTCCAATTCAGTCAGAATTTCTGAAACAGACTTAAAGATTAAAGAAATTATGGGTTCACCCCATTTCGGTAAGAACGGTTTAGGTCTCTGTCCTAAACCTAAGGAAACTTCTCTTAGACAGTCTCATTCTTACAGGAAATTAGTATCAGTGACTGTAAAAGAAATTGATGGTGAAAAGGATGTGAGCGGAGCTTCGCAACTACAGGTGCAAGTAAGTTGGACCTTCCTTCTCCGAGCAATTTAAGGCGTTGCCGTATATGTACCGAATCCTTCTGTTTTTTGTGTGGAAAACAAGCCTGCACTACAGCTCACATTTTAGGGGCCTGCAAAACATCTTGAACACAGGGTAGATTTACGTTTCGTCACGACTCTGTCTTGCGCGAACTTTCACAGTTGATCACCACGTTTTCCAAATCTATTTCATCTCCTCTAAAGCACCTAAATAATATAGAATTTGTTAAAGCAGGTAGTCACCCATATAGCAAAAAATCAAAATCGGTAGGCCTTTCACATCTTGCCACTGACTGGTTATTTCTTTCAGACTTAATAGTAAACTTATTTTTTCTGGTTATATTGCTATAACATCGCTTAGACCAGAGCTTGTCCTGTATTCCAACAACAGCAAACGTGTTATTTTAATTGAACTTACTTGCCCTTGTGAGGAAAACATGGAAACCTGGCACTCCAAAAAGCTATCTAAATACATCCCTTTCATAAATATCATCGAACATAATGGATGGCAAGTAAATCTGTTCGCGATCGAAGTGGGTGCACGTGGATATTGCTCTCGGTCAGTTGCAATTTGTTTAAAAAGATTGGGTTTCCCAAACAAAGAAGCTTTCCAAGCCGTCCGGAAATTAGGCGACGTTTGTATGGTCCTTCTGCATTTGGCTAGCCGGGGACTCAATTACGTGGAACCAAGGCGGCTGCAATGTTGCGTCAGGCTCAACATCTGTGCCTACCCCTCTATTGCCAAAGGTTACAAGCCCGCAGCAACAACAACAGCACCAACAAGAAAGGCCAACTGTGGATAAAAGTCACTTGCACCTGGACCCAGAACCGCCTACCAACAGCACTCCAGCAAAACCAACTCATACTGGTCTGATTAATAAAGGGAATACATGCTATGCTAATTCTATCCTGCAAGCATTATCTGTAACTCCTGCACTTTGGAAGTGCATCAAAGTCCTCTTTTGTTTCCCCCTGGCTAAGTCCGTCTTGCTAATTATGTCTCTGTTGTCTAAATCCACCTCAGTTGTAGACCCTTCCGCCTTTCTCCGAGCGTTCAACGTAAGATGTCCAATGCTAGGAACAACCCATTCAATATTAACACACAGCAGGATATTGAAGAAGAACTGCTTTGTTCATCACTAACATACTGCCAAGCAGTGAGCGGTATTCGATCCGCGGTCCCCAGAACTGGGAGCCGCAGACGAACCCACTACACTACGTGCGGCAATATGTTAGTGATGAACTCAGATAGTTTATCCGGATGGTGTGTATACATATAGGTGAATATTTATCATAGCACATCCGTATTTCATTCTCAACAGAGAATGCTTCACCCCGATCAGACCTCTGATCATGACGGGTGAGTATAATGCGTGTAAGTCATATTGAAGAAGAACTACTTTGTTCATCACTAACATACTGCCAAGCAGTGAGCGGGATTCGATCCGCGGTCCCCAAAACTGGGAGCCGCAGACGAACCCCAGTTCTGTGGGAAGGCTAAGTCATTTAGTCTACAGGGTTAATAATCCTGCTATACCTGATGTTAGGAATAAGCTATAATATGAGGGGTTTTCGTTTCTATATTTCTTGTTTTCGTGACTTTACATCCACGTAGATTATTCCACTGTCTTCCGGCTGGGTCCTGACCTACGCCTGGTCCGAAGGAAATGGCTGGTCCGAAGCGACAACTGCACGTTTAAGGCTGAGTGTTAGGATCCCGTAACACATGTGGAAAGCTACTGCCAGGTTCACAAGTCCTGGCGCTCGGGTGGTTGTCTGCTCATATTTATAGTTTTATATTTATTTATTTTTATAGTAAATTCTTTGTTGTATTGTTGTCGTCATGTCTGTCTTCTGTTTTCATGTTGTCAGTTTTTGTGTACCGACCGTTAGTTGTACGTATTGTAATGTGTAGAGAGGATTGTTTGGTTCAATTACCTTGAATCTACAGATTATCCTTGCAAAAAGGGAGATCTTGCACTGCGTTTTGATCTTTAGAGGGTGTAACCTCTACAATTTGAACTTCAAAGGTCGTTAGACCAGTTTCATTATCACAGCTTGCTGTCTTGTTATCTCATAATCAATTATTGAATAAGAAATTTGTTGTAGCTAGCCTAAAACTGCATTTGGCTACTTTCACTTTTTAGCCAGAGGTAGGTCAAGAGCTAACTAGATAACTAATAGCCACAACCCCAATATAAGAATAAAAACTTTAAAAGAATGAGAATAAATACAGCTAGGTATAGCTAGCCAGCTAGCTTTAGCAGAATGCAGCCTCGTAATCTGCGTTTCTAGCTAAAATCTAAAAATTGGTTTCTTTGAGATTTATAGGTACATGTTTTATTTACCCCAGCTGATTTATGTTGGTCAGTGCACCGTGAAACCGGAGTTTGCTCACTCCTCTCTTTGTATAGAGACACTGTAAGAATCACAGCAAGGGGGCTTGATATCATATCTTGTCTTTGGGCTTAACGATCCCACTTATTACCCCAGTCCAGTAGGGAGGCAGAGTTTGCTCACTTTGCTTTTAGGATTGACAGTCCTGCTGCCCTTAGTCATTTTAGAAGAAGCTTTGCAAGGGGGTTAGATTTTCTTATCTAGTCTTCGTGGTGTTACGCCCACGCATATTACCCCAGTTATGACAGGCTGGTACTGTCATTAGGCAGGTCCACAGCAACAATTATCTGTGTAAGGCTGAGTGTTGGAGCTCCATAACACATGTGGAAAGCTACAGCCAGGGTCACAAGTCCTGGCGCGCAGATAGTTGTTTGCTTCTTAAACACATTCTCTAAAGAATAATTTTAAATTTATCCGTTTAAGGATATTCACGTTATGATAAGTTTTATTTATCTCATTTGTACCTATTCAATTCATTTTGAATTGCTTTAATATTTATTGTTTAGTGTTGTGTTCTGTCGCTGTTGTATTTTTCTGCCTTTTACGGTCAATGTTTTTAGGAAATCCTTGCAAAAAGGGGGATTTTGCTTTTTTGAAAAATCTCTAGAGGGTTGCAACCTCTAACTATAGTAGAACCAGCTGTCAGTAGACAAGAAATATCATTACAGCTAGCTGTTTTGTCACCTCATCATCAATCTAGAGAACGTAATAATATATTTATCATTTTCCTATAGAGTCATGTGATGAGCAGCTATAATGAGAAATGTAAAAGGGGTGAAACGTTAAGGTATAGCTAAGTGCTTTAAAGAAAATGGGAAAAGTGTGTAAAACCAATCCGTCTTCTTGGTCTCGTGCCTGCGTATGTATATTCTGGTGATCTCGTGGACGCCCCAGCCTAATACGCTGGGTTGCGTAAATACGTGAAACGAATAAGGTTTCTGATTGGTTAATAAAATTAAAGTCCGGCCCAAAAGGGTTGACAGGTTTATAACTCTGGATTAATAATAGTCCGGATTAATGGTCGGGGTGGCTAGGTCAAAAGATGCATAAAAAGGTTGCTTGGACGATGAAAATGTTCAGGCGTGGTTAGTGGGAAGGAGCGACGCGCAGCTACGCTACCATTTTACGCGATTGACAGACAGACGTATACGGGTATTATAATACAGACTAGCCGGGAAACCCGGCGTCGAAACGCCGGGTTAAGCGATCAGGAAGTATGTAGAATAAAAAAAACTTACCTTACATAAAACAGGCCTTTAATGTCTCAGGTAGTAACTCATTTTTGATGTTATCTACAAAAAAAAAGGAACAGATCAACACTTATGCAAATACAAAATTGATAGGTTCAGGCTTGCTGGTCCCCCGAACATTTATGATGTTCGTATTAGCTGCTTCCCACAGGGGTATCAGTTTAGCCAAAAGGTTATCCAAAGAATAAAGTATTGGATAATCTTTAACCTCATTGTAGCCAGCTTTGAACCAAAATATTAAGAATTTAACATTACAACTGTACAATTTTAGAGAGAACGGTAATCATGAAGCAATTTAATGGTTAAATGAAGCTATGTGCAAACATATACAAAGGTACTCATGTAAAGGGGGCAAAATGAAGAATACAATGGCTGGCTAATAGTAAATAAATAAAAAACTCTCTATATTATGAAAAAAGCGAACTAAAATAACTATAACCGTACTATAACTGTACTATAATAACAACTTAACGGTATAAAAAAAAAAATACGCTAATAGGCAGCAAACAGAGTTTCTTAATTTTTGACAAAAGTTTTTTTAAGTATCAATTTTTAAATAAATTATAAATATTAAAAATATCGATACTAACTATGCATCAGGACTATATACAAACACTATTACTTTATCTGCAAAATATTGATGATAGTGGCATATTAATGACTAAAACTAAATACTGAGAAAATTGACTTTAATGCGAAACTAAGAAAAAGCAGGCAAAACTGGGAAAATTATGGAACTATAAATGGAACTATAAAATAATCAAAGACAATTAAAATTGAAACGCGAGTAATATCGACCACTGACACACAGGGGAGTGAAATATTTGAAAATCAATTAAAGGATTTAAAGTATATATCAAAGTGGGTACCGATTAACGGTATTCCACCTTGATGGAACACACCCCCTGTTGTATCAGGATCGATTTCGCCCCTTCTTCGTGAGTAGGTTGCCCAGGCCGCTCCCGCCAGCGGAAGCCCTCGCGGTCCCTGCCCCCGAGGCGACGCCACACAAGGTATGACGCCCTTGACCTGGGCCCTGGGTTTCTTCTACGATACCGTAGGTATGCTTTGTAAGAAAGATCCTAAAATACGGAAAAGAATATACTATATAAAACTCAACATAAATATAAAAATATAAGACTCAATTTTTTCAATGCAACAATGTGATGAGAATAGGTTCTTGTAAAACTGCTCTTTCCCAGGGTAGATATACCTTTAGACACGATTCTGTACTTACCCATTTGGTAGAAACTTTGAAAAAGTTCATTTTTGAGCTTCCTTCTGAACCTCCTAAAAATTGTCAAAAAATAACCTTTCTGAGAGCCGGGTCAAAGGCACATACAAAATCTAAAGTGTCAGGTATACTGCACCTTACCAAAGATTGGAAGATTGTTGCTGACACACACTCGAACTATGTGTTTCCTAGCCATATTGCCATTTCTGAGCTTAAACCGGACCTTGTGTTATATTCAAATGACCTTAAGCGCGTTATTATTGTAGAACTCACTTGCCCATGTGAGGAAAACATGAATGCTTGGCACTCCACAAAAGTTGCCAAATGTTCCTGTTTAATGAATGTGATTATGGTTAATGGCTGGCAAGTTGATTTCTTCGCAGTGGAAGTAGGAGCAAGAGGATATTGTGCAAGAACCACCACTGCCTGTTTAAAAAGAATGGGTTTCACCAACAAACTTGCTTATTCCACTGCAAATGATCTCGGTAAAATCAGTATGAGGTCTTCTTTTTGTATTTGGCTGGCACGTGAATCCAATGTTTGGTCAACTGACTCCTTAATGCAATTACCCAAATCCAAGCAGGCTTTGCCCATTGTGGAGACCAAGGGTGTTTCATCTCGCCGAAAGGGGCCATCTAAAAAGGTTAGCCAAAATAAAAATGACACTCAACCAATTAGTGTCTATAAAAACATCGGTTTTTTAAACAAAGGCAACACTTGTTACGCCAACGCCATTTTGCAAGTATTAAGTACCATTCCAACACTCTGGTGCCAGAGTGGGTCAGAATCGTTTCATTTATCACCTATTGCGAGGTCTATTTCGCTTAACATGGCGAAGCTGAAGCAATCATTGTCACCTGTTGACCCTTCGAATTTTCTCTGGGCCCTTGCACGTCAAATGCACTCTGATGGGAAACTGGACTTCCAATTTAATACTCAGCAAGATGTAGCAGAGATTTTGTTTGTGGTTTTGGACGCCCTTAAGGGATTTTCCCCGATTGCTGCAGATAAAATCTCAACTGAAATCTCAATGTCCGTAAGCTGTAACACCTGCCTGTGCACCTCGGTAAATGTCGAAATGCAGGACATTTTAACACTGCCAATGACATCTAAAATCCAATCTTGTGTCAGCAAATTTTTAGAACCGGAAATTCTAACTGATGGAAACAAGTGGTTTTGTCCGCAATGCTTTGCACATAGAGAGAGTACTAGAGAAACGCAAATCAGCAGGAGTAGTGAAATCTTATTCCTGCATCTTAAAAGGTTTTTAAAACATGGTGAACATCTGGTAAAAGACAACAGAGTTGTTGAATGTGTTTCTTTACGTGACTCTCTCCTGCAACTACCTCTCGTCAGTGATACGGACACAATGTTTAATCAGAACTACTCATTGTTAGCAACAATTAATCACTCCGGTACATTAACCGCAGGTCATTATTGGACTTATGTTAAGGATCCTGCCACAAATTCTTGGTACCACTGCAATGATAGAGCGGTTTGCAAATGCTCTCCACCTATTCTCAACAACAATTCATGTTATATTCTTTGTTACGTTCGCTGTTGATCCGCTTTTTCTTTCTTTCTTATACATTTATCATTACGTTTATAAAACCTGTACTTCCAGGGTCATGGGGGAGGAAAATGTAAATCCGAGCGGTTTTATATTACCCCAGCTAGTTCATTCGAACCAGTTTGCCGTCAATACCCAGAGGGTAAAGAGTTCAGCTCACTCTTCTCTGGTAACTTAAAAGAAGCTTAGCAAGGAGGTTTGCTTTCAGCTTGTCTTTGGGTGTAACGACCCCACTTTTTACCCCAGTTCAGTAAGGTGCCCAAGTTTACTAACTTGGTCTTCAGGCTTGACAACCCTGCTGTCCTTAGTCAAAATATGTACAGGCTGGTCCTGTCATGACAACCTCCTGTGTAAGGCTGAGTGTTGGGGCCCTGTAACACATGTGGAAAGCTACAGCCAGAGTCACAAGTTCTGGCGCACAGGAGGGTTTTATATAATTCTTTTTTTATATTATATATTTTTGACATATACATTTTTTCCATTTGTGTTTGTTCTGTAACCACAGTCCGTTTATGTTGTTAGATCTGTCTTGTGTCGTATTGTTTGTGATTGAAGGATTGTTTTTTCTCTTTAAGATTTTCTCAGTGAATAGTTATAGGTCCAAGTTGGACAGTACTCATGCTTGTAATAAGCAAGAAAGTGTATTCAGCACCTTCTTCTGGGAGCCTAATCCCAATTTTATTTACATCCACCGTCCCTGTAGACAAGATACTTCAGTGCAGCTTGCTGTATTGTAAACCTTTTTCATCAAGAGAATTAGAACTTATAGACGATGGTAATAAAAGTGGACCTTACATTACTAAGGTTTTCTTGACTTGATGCAGCTGTTGTTGTCGTTGTTGCTGTTGTTGTTGTTGTTGCAAATGTTGCTGTTGTAACTGCTGTTGCTAGTGATTCTGTTACTGATGTTGTACTTGCTGTTGTTGTTGTTGTTGATTCGCCTGCAGACGATACTCCTGCTGAAGCAGCAGTGTTTTCACTTAAAAACTTTTCAAATCGTGACATTTTTAGTTTGCCTAAAAATAAATTACTATTTAAATAAAGTTGCATAAATATAAAGAAGATGTAATATGCACAACTGAATGTACATGTACAGTTACATAAATATTGATTGCCTTAAGTAAAGGGAGACAATATACAAAAAAAATACCCATAAAGGGGGATTTTCACGAAGCGAATTGAACGACGAATTGTATCTGAGCATGCGCAGTTTTGATTTTGCATCGAAATATTCGCTTCGCTGAAAAGTAGAAACAGTTCCTACTTTTTCGCGGCTAAAGGTTTCGCTGCTAGTTTTTGACCAATCAGAACGCGGTTAACTAATGTAAACAATGAATTTGGCCCCTAATTTATTTTGTTGTGAAAATTAAAAAGCGAATTCGCCATTCAATTCGCTTCGTGAAAATCCCCCTTAAGGCAACCCTGGCTTTCAGTTTGCGAACTTTAACTGGACTTTAAAAAAGTGAATTTAGTAGAATAAAGTTCTTTAAGTTAGAAAGGGCTACAAAGTTTTAATTTTATTCACCCTTAAATTAAATTATGTTTATATAATTGTGAGCTCGAAAAATTTGTTTATTTATAAATCCAGCTAAAATTGACGTAACGGGGTGCACCTCGAGAAGGTAAGCCATTGGATTTCGCACCCCACCTATGAGAGAAGAAAAACATACATTTGCACAATAAAATATGACGCAAACTCTCACAGGCAGTGGACAACAATATTTTACAGTGTAGGAGATAGAGGTTCTTTTAAAAGGATATACAATTTAGTTTAGCAACACCGTGTGCGACAACTGTGTGCCACAAAGATCAAGTAGACGCGGCACTTGTTCAGGCGTAAACACACACTTTAATCATTGAAGTTGAGAAACTATCTCCGATTAAAGCTAGAGACAGAACATGCTAACACTGTCAACACACCTATTAAGGCATGAGAACACCTGAAACCCATCATATAATGGTCACGTAGGCAATACACAACTTTGATAAGCACCAAATCAAAATTGTAAGTTGCTTATTAAAATTATGTGATTGCAGGGTTAATGTTACAGGCAACATAACACTAACCAATACTTGAAATCTTAGTGTTGCATAAAAGCGAAACATGAAAAATTATAATACTTGTGGAAAAACAATATTTTTTGTAAAACACCTATCTCCTACATAACCTTGCTTAAAAGTATTAACAACCTGTACTTTAACTGCTTGAAATGACCGAGCACGTGAAAATGCAACATAAAGTTGGCCATGACTAAAGCAAGGTCTACGTAAAAATATACCAACTTTCTCAAAAGTTTGGCCTTGACTTTTATTTATAGTCAATGCGTAAGACAATCTTAAAGGAAACTGGGTGCGTTTAATTTGAAAGGGTAGATTTGTATCATTTGGACAGAGGGACACTCTCGGAATTAACACACGATCACCTCTACGAATACCGGTAAGAATTTCACAATCGATAACATTTGCACGCAGATTACGAACCATTAACCTTGTACCATTACAAAGACCGTCTTTAAGGGACATATTTCTCAACAACATTACAACAGATCCAACTTTGACATTTAATTGGTGTGGTGGCATACCACTTGGAGTTAAGGAATTAATAAACTCCATGGGATATAAATCAATTTCTTCTTGATCATCCGAAACAACAGAGTCGATACTGTAATATGTACGGGTATCACCAGGAATTTGATTCAAAATTTGTTCATTTATTTCCAACGCTTCTTCGTTTGTTGGGGTTAAGATGACACAACGTGAAAATTCCACATCATCTAATTCACTAAAGATAGAAGTAACGATATTTTCATTAGGTTGCAGAACACATTCATGGGGAATTTCAATACAACCTTGATTTGGATCATCTGGTTTTTGTGGCACCCGACCACTACCAAGGTTTAAAAGAAATTCAGCAAAGACTTGCTCTCCTTCTCCAGCTCTCCTGTTCGTGTGGAGGTGGAAAATTCGAGTCAAGTGCCAGAGTTCTGAGCTTTTCAAACAAACTTCTACAATTTGTGCAGGTCCGGCTCTTCTGACAACAGGGAGTACTTGACGGAAATCTCCTCCCAGAAGAATAACTTTACCTGCAAAGGGAATTTCACTATTACATATATCCCTAAACATTCTGTCAATAGCTTCCAAAGCATATTTAGGTATCATGCTGGCTTCATCAAATATAATGATGACCTGTCTTCTTAAAAATGCTGCATGATCACTATTGGGTTTGATATTACATGTACAGCCGTCTAAAACAGCGACTGGTAACTTGAAAAGAGAGTGGACAGTCTTACCATTCTGCAATAATGTGGCAGCAATACCTGTCCTGGCACAAGTAGCAACACACAGATTTCTCGCAATAACTTCCTTAATAATATAATTATATGTAAAAGTTTTACCTGTGCCACCTGGCCCATCTAGGAAGAAAATATTGGCAACATTAATGTTACTATTGGTGACGGCATTTATAATAGAATCAGCTACATGAACCTGCTCAGCATTTAACAAAGGCCTGATATTTACAGCCTCCTGCCTCATTTCTTCAGCATTTGGCAAATCATCAAGCAAAGCTTCCTGTAAAGCAGGAAGACCAAAATCAGTAAGACGCTTACCAAATTGCTGAATAACCCCTTTAATTTTACCTAGCACCATTTGTTCTGCCTGTACTTCAGGGTGGTGACGTAAGTAATCCTCCATCATAGCAGCACGAAAGGTTTCCCACAATTCATGTGGGTTATTCGGTTCACCGTGAATCAATATAAAAGAAAACGCTTTTCTCATTTCAGATGGAGAAGCATATTCCACTAACTCGTTCATGGTGCGAATCCAAAGATTATCATCAGCTAACAATCCTCGTGCTAAGCATGCATCCCTAAAAGAAGCATAAATATTTTCTTCGAAATGTCTTAAGTCGTCAAAAGACGTAGCACCAGGGACATGCAATAGAAGGACGCGCAAAAAATACCTTTCACCTTCGCGGATACTGGCATTATACATTCTACTTACTATCTTTTCAGCACCGCGTTGCCTAACTACCCACCGTTTTTGTTGTTGTGTATTCCGAAAAACAAAGTGGTAAGGTATTTCAGTGTAAAAAAGTCGTTGCGCATGCTGGTCCTGCTGATTTAATTGAAACCAGGCTGTTAACATCGTCTTAGAATTTTCAGCCCTGTCAGCAGCAACAGCCTCGTTGCCTTCCCTAAAAAACACTTGTTGGTGATTTGGAAGGTGAACAGGAAGTCTTATGATGGAATGACTCTGAGTATGCATAGGAAATTCACAGAGACACCAAGTTGCTTCAGGTGCAGACACATATCTGGCATCTAAGAATGTTGTTACTTCATCATGATCGATCCGCTCATTGATTTCTATGTGTGCAGTATCATAACCTTTGTAAATATATTTATACAAATACTTAACACTTTTAATTGACACACACGCTTCCAAGTTTATATGTGCCATATATTTTTTACATAGGAAAGGGTTATAAGGCACAACCCACCTATTATCAACATCTAAGTTTCGAATTCTTACCGTTCTTCCATTATCAGGGCGATGGTACATGGGATAACCATCAACATTTATAACAGTTCCGTCATTAAACTGCTTAGGAAAATGCTTAGTACACTCACCCTCTTTCATGCACGGAGATGTATTATTAAGGTGGCCACATGGCCCATGGATCATACATGACTTTATTATATCATGCAATTCAGCATCTTGGTTTTGATCCGGAATCTGTGCACAAATTAATGAGTCAATATCATCAGCATTTCGTAATTTAAACTCATTGTGTAGATGTAAAAGCATATGAACATGCGGTAAACCTCTTTTCTGAAATTCAATAACATCTACATGTGCACACAGAACACCCAATACACCGTCTTTTAAATCTTTTTTCAAAGCTAGTAATTTTAATTTAAAAACCCTTGCAACCAAATCCGGTCTATCAGAAGCAGATTGACCAGGTAACAAATTAGTAACAATTTCTGGCCATTTTGGATTGCAAGTAAAAGTCAAGAACAAATCTGGCTTACCCTTCTTTGAAACCAATGCCATTGCATCAAGGTACAACTGATGCATGTTACGGGGTGAGCCAGAAAAGGTGGAAGGCAAGACAACAACATTACCTGCTTGTGAGTTACGTTGATCTGCAGCATTTTGGAGGTAATCCAGAAGTCCTTGGTAGGACTCTGCTCGAAGCTGGTTTTGATTTCGGCGAATAAATGCAAGCCGTTGGCCTTCAACTTTAACATATGCATCTACTAAAAATTGCTGAAACAATTTGCCTGCTAGATGAAGGGCAGAAAATTCTCGCCTAATAGCAATGCGGTAAATATAATATTCCAACTGGGTTAGCCTATTTCTAACTCCAGTTGCATGCTCCCTGACATGGGCCATATTTGGGTCCCAACCCGGCTCACCACGTGGAAATAAAATGGGATACATCATAGGATCAATATTTCATGATATATGAGGGATTTGCCGCAAAGGTTGATTACGTGGATAAACAACAATATCTCTTGCAGCAGGAGGTGCTCCATCATTATCAACAAAGATGGCAGCAACTTCCTGATGCAAGGGTGCATTATACCTTCTGCGATCATTACCCTCGCGCATTACCATACTTACAACAGAAGGCTGTCTGTTTTCCGCAGCTGCTCTGGCTGTTTCTTCACGTTCCACTTCAGCCATATTTCTATAAGCTGCAGCATATGGAGAATCCCTGTTAAAAACATCTTGAATTATCTGCATTGTTTCGCGATTACAATGAGCATGTGTTGGATTCTCAATACGCATGTTTAAGGCAGCTGCAGCTTCTACAATATACAATTGGCTAAAATTAGGTACTTCATTCTGAGCAGGTAATAAAGCACCATACCTGTGAAATAATTGACCACATATTCTAAAACAGGGGGGTCCACGACCTGGTGGTGGTCGAATGTTTGCTGACAAAGAAGCAAAACTAAATGCATTATTGTATACTCTGATATACTTACGAAACTGTTTAGCTTGGGCAGAGTCGTTGCTTAACAATTCACGTATTTCAGCAGGAAATTGTAATATAGCAGGCAGGGCCACTTTGCCATTGTGACAACACTTAAAATGATTTTCATTATTAAATTTAATAGCTCGACAATGCTCACACACAATAGTAAACTCACCTGCAGAATGTGTAGGAGGCAAAACATTGTTAATTCTAGCTAAATTTAAGAAACGTTGAACCCTAGCTCGATGACGCAATAATTCTGCCCTACGTCTTACTGCTGCTTGCTGGGGTAATTCATTTTCTCTATTCGCACGATGACGTTGTGCATCTACCTGTTGGCGAGCATTTGCGTCTTCTACGTTTTCAGCTGCTCGTCTTGCGTTTTGGCGTAGAGCATCTGCTGCTCTACGCTGTTGGGCCTGTTCTAAAGTTTCATTGGCTCTCTGTTCCCTGTGACGTTGAGCATCAACTCTTCGCCGCGCAGCAACAACATCCAAATCATTATGTAAGCGGGGAATTGCATAATTATGATCACCATTCACAACAGCGTTTTCATGGGGAACATTATTTGCATAGTTATGTTCCAATAAAATATCTTGATTTTCTGGAGGAACATTCATGTTAACCCTGGCCAACTTAAAACGAAATTAAAAATTGACAGCAAAGAAATTGTCCCCCTAGCTAGCTAGGTAGCTATAGTTTATGTAACAAAAATGCAAAGAAACAAATAAATAAAGAAAAAGTATATCCTAAGAATGCAAAACGTTTTTCCAGAAGTATAAAAAACTTGCCTCCTAGCTAGCTAAAAATGCAAAGAAACAAAGAAAGGACTGAAAAGAATATTCTAAGAATACAAAAAGTCTTCTTCAGAAGTATAAAAAAGCAAGAAACGATGCAAATTATAGTAAAGAAACTTTCCTTGACACCTTGCTCAGTCTTCTTGCTAATCTTCAGTCCGTTCATTTCTGTCCGCTGGAGCGCGAGATGTTTGCAACGCTGGAAACGGACAGCAACCCGGGGCAAAGTTTATAGGAACAATAGAGTCTGTGTAATAAGGCTCGTTGATTGGTTGGTCGTGGAAACTGTGAAACACGCCAAGAGCGGGAAAATAAAATAAAATCTTCCCCACAGTGCGGAAGCAGTGCGTATCTTCTTCTTTCGTGCGTAATTTACAAAATTTCGTGTTTCCGTTACGGGACGCATCTTTCGCGGACAGACAGACATAATACGGCTATTATTAAAGAGATAGTAATTTTTTTATAGAAAAAAACATTGATGTCTTATTAAAACAGCCTCCAGAAATTTAAAATTATGTGATAAATGAGTCTTATATATTTAAGCAAAAAGTGATGTTCAGTCTGCCATTCTTTCCCAAGACCTATTGTGCATGTGATTTGATTTTTGCGAAGCAATTGAGCTTTGCGAGCGAAGCGAAATTGTGGAGCACGTTTGCTACACGCGAGGTATACCAAGAGAATTATTGAGATTCTCAAAATTTCGATAGAAAAAAAATCATATAAAATCAGCGTAAAGAAATAGGACTGATATTTTTGCACATAAAGCTAGGGTATTTTTTTTTCTAATAAAACAAATAAGTTTGGACCGAGGGGTTAAAGTATAAGTTTAGTAAAAAATGCAATAAGTACGGCTCGTACCCCCCCACCCCCGGATTTTGACCCCCCCCCCCCCCCCCGTCTTTTGGTCCGGATTATACGTCCGCCGAACTTGAACACACAAAGAGGAATATGCCGTGAACAAGAAACGGTAGTCGGCATTTTAGACACGTATATTTTACAGACCTAAAATATGCCTTATTTCTTTGTATTATAGCTAATTATGGTATAAATAATTAATTAATTACTTTGCAATTTTGCTTCTAATACTATTATAGTTGTATTTTAATGAAACATAATAGTATTAAAACGGTTTTCTTCTTTCGAAAAAATTTATTGCTAGTCCTGTTTCTAATCGACTTTACTTGTGTATTTTAAGCTTTTTTGTTGCTGTGCTTTTTCTGGAGATTTGAGTTGGATTGGAAAGCTCCTGTGTAAGCTACCCTTTTCTAAAGAAATATTGAAGTAATTTGTACAATTATAACGCGCCGAGCTGTGTTTTATTTTATTGTTTCTAAGAAGATGTAAGAATACAATATTATCAATTTTAATTGGTTTTATCCAAATCAAGGTAAGGCTTAATCACACGAAAGGTAGCTAGAGCTCAGTTTTGTATAAAAGAATTGAAAGTAATTTGTAGAATACATATGGAGAAGCTGTATTACTACCTAACTGATAGCCAGATATAGGAAAACCTGTAGCTAGGGCGCAGACAAAACAAATAGCTCTGGGCGCTAGAGTGAGCTGACCAACCGTTTTTTATCATTTTTTATTTATTATATAAGTAACCTGTTTCAGTAATTAAAAAAATATCCACTTTTGCTATCAAACCAACAGCAATGTAATTGTCAATAGGAATTAGTTTTCCGTACACCCTCCCTGAGAACAAGGTTTAAAACGACATTAAAACATTAAAACTGTCATTAAACAGAACTTCAAGGATGCCCAAGCCGCACCACGTCCTCTAAACGGCGTGGGCATCTTCGAAACTGCTTGTAATTTTAGAACAAGGGTGCTGATAAGCTGCATACGCCATATAACGTGCAGGCGTTTTTGGGCAAGTTGAGCGTTTTGCAAAAAAATTGAAGTATTCACTTGAAAAAACCTGCATAGACCATAAAGTAAACTATGTGGTAGTAAAGTTCTTAAAAGAACTGTTTTTGATGGTTTTTGATAAAATTTACTTGATAAATAACTTTTAATTTTTATTAACTTCTTTCTCTTAAAGCATCTTTTTCCAACTATCGTCCACAAGGTATGTTACAAGGAATTGAATTTTGAAAATGCTCCAGGCAAGTTCGGGAAAGTGCGGGCGGTTCTGGAAGACAATCACTAATTTAATTGAAAAAGTTGCCCGAACTCGCCCTTATATATGTGGCTGTTTGCAGCTTATTGACACCCTCTTATTTTAGAATATTCTCAGGAATAATAGACCAAGAGAAATTACATCACAGTTTTTTGTCCACCGCCCACGTGTGTTTGAGAACAACCCACATAACAAAGTTCATTATTTTTTAAATTATTTGTGTAAAAATTACTATTTCATTTACGATAAACCATTTGTCAGTCATTTTATTCGCCCAACAAAGAATCCTATCCAAGGTGCTTTTCTATTAGTGCTGAATTTAATAATTGACATGGTTCAGCATAGTTTTTAAAAGGGTCTGATTGCAAAATATGATTGCCAAAGTTCAGCACTTATAATATTTGTGTATTTGTGTACTCAGCTTCTAAAACACACACAAGAGACATTTTAATTTCCTCTGGGTGATTACATTAATGTTGGTTGAAAAAAAACCGAATGATGAGAAGCATATGTTTTTAAATGGGTCTAGGACAATAAACTTATTTAATTTCCCTTGGCCTTGCATCAATCAAATTCTGAAAAAATAAACACTTCTAAAATTATTTTGTCAGATTTGGAAACTGTTGGTATGGTTGGAACTTTGCGTATAAAATTAGTAAAGTTGCCAAATTGTTTAGTTTTTTTCTTTTATACTTTTCCGAATTAGCCTTAATTATTTATAAGATGAAAAACAGTGCTTTCAATTCCATTGACTTGGCCATCCCTTAAAGGCACTGGAAGCTTCACTATATGAAAATGTTTTCTTTTTCTTTTAGATTGTGTACAATGGGAGTGAGTGATGTAATCTTCTAATGCGTGTGGTGAAAAGAAGGCGAATCCGTTATTGTTTTTCTGCCCAAATTTGAAGCTATTTAATAAATCTTGATAAAGTTAAAAAACTGTTTTGATTTGTTTGTTTTTGTTTTAATTGTTTCTCGTGAGTTTTCGAAATTCGTTCCAGCAGATTCTGTGGCTTCTACTGCCGGTATTTTTACGTGAAAAAAAATACTGTTTTGTTGTGAGGTCATTTACGAAATCGTTAACGTTAGGACCAACTTCTGCGGGTAGTACAACTCGATGTATCACATATCTTTCGGAATACTGCTAAAAGTGTAATTTTGTATTGCGCTCTTTACTTTTACCATTCTGTGGGAAAAGAAAAGGCGGTACAAAATTTTAACACGCGTTATTCGTTTTTGTTAGTTTCGCGTAATCTAATTTTCTCGCACATTTTAAAAAGAATATCCCACGCACATCAAATACTCGCGCAGTCTATTCGCAAAAAAACTGTTTTTGAGCAACGAATTGTTCCGCAGAGCGTTCATTTTCCTATCTCGTCCCCAGGGTTCTTCTATATGATATTCAATTTTGATGTATTTCGGAAGATGTTAGCGCCAATTAAACAAGAAGCGCTAGGGACAAAGTATTGGATAGTTTAATTTTGCTTGCAACTTGCGAAATGCTTCGCAACCTTTTTTTTAATTTCTAGTATTATTTAAGCTAATCCTACAAGCTTTAAGAATAAACTAAAGCAAGCCACAATGACCATTAAAGATATGTATAAAAATAAAAAATTGAAATCTTTGTGATATTGAGCAATGATATCTAGACTACATAATTAATTTAAAAATGAAAGTATATTTTGCCTAGCGACAAAAATAGGGCGATTTTAGGAGCCAGGTTTTCTACAACAACTAGTAAATTTGAAAAATCAGTATTATTACCGGTATACTTTCCAATCGCTTCTTTTAAAGCCTGCAAGTTGTGCTTACTGTACATGTTCAGTGAGTTTGGGCCAACTCTCTCAATAAGTCCTATCACTTTTTCGAATTTCAACCAGTGCGTCCTTCTTGTTTTTTTTCCTTTAAAATATGATAACCTATTACCAATATTCCACTATCCCCGAACAGCATTCCTAATTGAATCTTCGCGTGATTTAGGATTTCTATTTAAAACGCTCTGATGTAACTTGCGACAGTAATCTTCTGATTGGATTCTTTACAAAACAAGCTTTGATTTTTTGCTATTGATCGTGTTTGCATAAAGATCTTGCAATCTGAACACATGATCAGTCCTTTTTCCGACCATTTCCTTTTCTTTTATATACATTTGATGACAACACACAGCAGTTATGTTTCTGATGTCAACCTCCACCTCCTGACTACTTTTGGAACAAAATCTCTAAACGCTTTTAATGTAGCTTGTTGTGGTCTTCAGGTTATCCTGCGATACCACTATAACTCAAAATACAGTAGACTCCTGGTTATCGGAACCTGCACTTATTTGAAATTTTTGGTTATTCGATGAGATCTGATTTCTTCCTGAACTTTTTACCAGAATTCAACGTAAATTTCCCTCAGTTATTCAAACTTTATTTATTCGAAATTGCAATTATTGGAATTGTTTTCCACCCCCTCGACCCAATAATTACAGGTTATTCGAAATAAAAAGGCCAAAAATAAGGTTTTTTAACTTTAAAAAAGATTTTAAAGATGAATTTTTTTCCTTTTCATAAAAATAAAACAATGTACAAAACAACTTTTTCAACAGTTCAATAGTTTTTTTTGAAACGGTTGATTATGTTTTAGGACAAAAGAATGACAAAGGTGTATCTTTGTTGCCTCCAAAACATGATCGCGGATGTGAGTAGTTGACTTGGTGATCATGTTTGTTTGTTAGTTCATATTTTTATATACGTAAATTTATTCTTTTTACTCTCAACTGTTAGTTTTTCTTGTACAGGAGAGAACCTCCGTGTTGAGTAAAATACCCTGTGTAAATATGTTTTTAAAAGTAAAAATAATAATACCTCCAAATTTTCGTCTTTTTAGGAATATCGCAGCTCTTTACAGGCTTTAATATCCCTCTTTGCCACCAAAATTAGCTGTGGCAAATAATTTAGAACAAACTGATTCATTATTCAGTTAGAAATGTTTGGTGGTAAATCATTGATATAGCGCGCCAGTCTGGACAAAAGTGTATGTAATAATACGCTAAGTGTGTCTGTCTGTTTATCTGTGACAGCCAAAGTGGATGTGTTTATTTTCCTTCGATGTAACCGAAAAATCTATATAATAAAACGCTAAGTGTGTCCGTCTGTCTGTGACAGGCAAAGTTGATATCGTCATTTTCCTTTGATGTTGCCGAAATTTTCTTTGAAGTCGCCGAAAAAATTATGTACATTTTGCTAGCGGGTTTACTTTGTTTACATCACGTGATGAAAACGAGTCAATTTGATTTGCTGAAATAAATTAACGGCTAACTTTTGAAAAATGATGTACTCTCCACCAAAAAAAACCACAAAAGAACAATCTTGAAAAAAGTAAAATAAGTGGTTCAAAAAAGCATATTTAAAATAAAAAAAGTCCAAGTGAAGAAGTAGAAAAGTGAAGTTGGAAGTGAAAGTGGAGCTACGTGGAGGTAGAAGTAAAGTAAATTTAGAACTAGAAAATAAAGGCCACCAAAAAAAGCACACAAGAACGATCCCTTTACCTTGAAAAAAGGGAAAAGAGTGGTTTAAAAAAGCATAGCTATGTATTTAAAAAGAAAAGAAAGCAAATGAAGAAGTAAAAAAGGGAAGTGAGAAGTGGAGCTAGATGTAAAGTAAAGTTAGAAGTAGAAAACAAAGGCTAGAGTTTAAAGTGGATTTGAAATCACAAATAGTAAGAACTTTGATATTTTTAGACGTTTGGTTTTTATGTCAGTGGATCAAGCAGACTCGCATTTCCAAGGAAAAGCCACATTTTTTAAATTTTACCGCGTATGTAGCCATATTTCTTTACATTTTGTTGCATAATTCATGTGCCCTGCCGCATAACTAATGTATTGTCCTGAAATTCAAAATGCTACATAAAGCTGTTGGTTGATTAAAAAACGGAAAACTTTGATTTGTTGAACTGTAATGTTACTAACTGCTACTTTAGCTTCTCTTTATATGTGGTTTACTAAGCATAAATAGCTAGCTTTAGTTTTAGCTAAGTGTTCCCAGTTTAAGTATATTTACCTGGGTGTCTCAGCTACTGTTAGCTAGCTAATGTTAGCATCCAAGTCCAGCTCCCCATTCCATATGACTAGCTCTAACCTATGACTTCTGTTGTGATTCCTCTTTTTTAATTATCTATAGCTAGCTTAGTTTCCAAACTTTTCTTCTTTTATGAGCACGAATTATGATGGTAATAAGCTAGCTAGCTACCTGCAAAATCTTGAACTTGAACCTTTGCAGGATGATAAGTGGAATAGTTTTTTTCAGAATTTAAAGCGTAGTTATATATTTTTTATTTTTTTTGTTTCTGACATCAAGTTAAACTTTTGTCAGCCTAA
Organism: Hydractinia symbiolongicarpus; assembly: GCF_029227915.1. Taxonomy (NCBI): domain Eukaryota; kingdom Metazoa; phylum Cnidaria; class Hydrozoa; order Anthoathecata; family Hydractiniidae; genus Hydractinia; species Hydractinia symbiolongicarpus. The sequence goes on along the minus strand of NC_079884.1, from coordinate 1,568,633 downwards.
AAAATTTCAATTAAGGGCTATTATCAACCATTGCGGCAACTTAAATAATGGTCACTACACAACCATAGCCTTCGACCAAATGGCACACAGGTGGATACATTGCAACGATAGAGCAGTAATTTTCTGTGATGACCGCCTTCTTAACAGTCCCGAGTCATATGTTTTCTTTTTAGAAGAGCTGAGATAAGAATATTTTAACTGGAATGAGTCAGCAAGGGGGCTTGACTACACTCAGTCCTGTCTTTGGAGAGTGACGACTCCACTTATTACCCCAGTCAACCAGTATAGAAAGTGTTGCGGAGAGGTTGCCAAGGCAAAGGCATTAAGGAAAGGGCACGGCAATATATTTAGCGTTGCACGGCAAAGGCAGGCAAGGAAACAGGAAGAGGAATCAGCAAGGCAGGGGTAGGCAAGACAGGGGTAGGCAAGGCATGGGAGGCAAAAGCAAAGGGCATAGCAGTCAGGCACCAGAAAAGGCATAGGAAAGGAAGGGATTTATTAAGAACGGCAAGGAAAGGGAGCGACAAAGGCAGGCAAGAAAACAGGAAGATGAATCAGCAAGGCAGGGGTAGGCAAGGCATGGGAGGCACAGACAAGGGCATAGTAAGCAGGCAACAGAAAAGACATAGAAAGGGTAGGCAATGGCAAAGGAACGGCAAGGCAGGGCCAGGCATTTAAATATACATTCCTTCCCCTTCTACAACTCGAAGATTACGTATATTTAATTAAGGTATTATAAGGTCAATATACAGAATTTTATCAATATAATACAACGGGGTTGTTGTAGGTGCAAGATAATGTTTTTCATGCCCTGTCCAGGATTCGAACCTGGATCTCTCGTTTACGAGTGTCATAGCCATTAGACTAACAAGGCGTAATAATTATGTAATTTTGTTAATTAAATATACTTAAATATTTACACTTGTGTCTAATAAAGTAAGTAATATTGATCATTATCCATCAGTTTTTGACCTTTCATATTAAAGGATTGTGTGTTTCAGGCTTAATCCCGAAGTTTGAGGTGAAACTAAGTAAGTTTATTGAAAAAATTTTCCAGCATGCAAAGGAACGAATATTATCAGAACAAACTACCACTTTATTCTTTATTATTCCATGAAATTAACGAGTCAAGAAATTAACGCAAATTACATTTAATTAACGCGAATTTGAGAATATGCTACATCACACGGAGCGAAAATTACGGTAACAGGCTATTTTATTTATTGTAAAAAAAGTCAGCAATTTACAGTATTTTAATCAACGAGTCATGAAATTAAAAGTCTTTAAATTAACACGAATTTTGAAAAACCGGTTTACACGCTTTTTTTATAAGAATATTGTTTTTTCGTTTCAGCCTCAGTATCCTTAGCTTTTTGACAAATCTCAGCCTCAAATATTCTTAAAAATATTCTTCACCAGAAAGTATGTATTACCCTTAATATGCTTAAAGATGGTTAAAAAAATGGTGGAAAGTCATTAAACAAAGTGAAAACGACAGGTGATCCGACAAGAAAATAAACATACAGTATAAGAAATAAACCTCTAATCAAAATTTGCGCATCACACAAATTTTCATATCTAAAACAAGAGGTTGAGCCTGGGTATATTCTAAGGATATTTCTAATTTTAACCCATTTCTCAGCCTCGATATTCTTATAATTATATTCTTATAAAAAAGCGTGTAAAATCATAACTGGGTAATTTCATGGAATAAGGTAATTACGCACATTATATGCAGAATCTTGGAACAAAAACGCAAGACACAAATAATATGACAAAACGCAAATTGTTTTATAATAGCTTAATAAAGAATTTTATAACCTAAAGTTATGCTTGCAAGACACAAATAATATGACAAAACGCAAATTGTTTTATAATAGGTTAATAAAGAATTTTATAACCTAAAGTTATGCTTGCAAGACACAAATAATATGACAAAACGCAAATTGTTTTATAATAGCTTAATAAAGAATTTTATAACCTAAAATTATGCTTGCTGACTGTCTATATAACTATATATGTCTATATAACTATATACTACGTCAAAATATTAAAAGCGCATACTGTTGTGGAAAGAAAATTTTGAAAAGAAGAAAAGTCTGCGGATGGGTTGAGAGGAATGAATTAAGAACAGCAAGTTTTTGCATTTTTTTTTTTTACCACCTATATCCTCCTCCTCTTCCTCTTCCACCGTTCTTCCTCTTCAACTTCGCCCGCTCCCGCATATCATCCTCCTGTGTAAAGGTGCGTGAGCCACAAGACGCCTTCCAGGATTTGTAATTTTGGGAGCTTATAAAAGCTCCCAAAGTCTTATTTTGGGAACAAAAGTCCCGGAAGGCGTCCCACGACAAATCCAATTTCTCTGCTGATAACTCCTAAAAAATAAGACAATTGTGGAAATGCCACATTCTAAACTTCTAATCGTTCACTAAGTTACTGTTACTGTTTTATCACATTCTACACTTCAAAGCAATTATTTCTAGTGCATAACTTACTTTAACTTTCTCCTCTAAAGCCTCAATTTTCCCCTCCAGGGTATCAATTCTCTGCTTTAACTCCTACATAAAGATATCTCTCAAATTAATTGAATACTTTCATATGCTAATTCTTGTATGCTAATCCAACTAAGTATTATATTATCTTATTTGGCTGCTAAAAGTAGTAGAGGTAGCCTTTATCTCATTCGTATAATGAGATGACAATGAGTTCATATACATAATACAATCTATGGCAGTCAGGATACCAAGCCAATAACAACAGCTAGTCTATGTAAGACCGCCTTTATGTGGCAAAACTTTAGCAATTATTTTAAAGATATAATACAGAAACATGAACACCATCCTCAGTATTAAATTTTAATAAAAAAAAGCCTTACATGAATGCAACATTTTGCATTAAAGAAATGCAATTTTAGTATTGAAAAGGTAAAAACCGAACTATGAAAATACTTACATTTACCAGCTCACTTTCCATTTTTAAATATTTCACTAAATAGAAATTTAGAACTAATATTAGACGATTAGGTAATACAACACCTATTAATGGGAGTTAAAAGCACCGAAATAAAAAAGAATGTTTGCAAACATTTCATGCAAAGAGAGTTTTATTGCCCTGGCTGTTGGTTGAAGAGCGTGTAGACACAACATGTAGACAAAAACAACACGATCTATTAAATTTTAAAATCCTAAATTAAAAATTTCATCAGGCCTATCAATAAGAAAATAACACCAGAGCAACAAATCGCTCCCCCAAGGTTACAATAATTTAAACTGGGCAAGCAATCTAAATAAGTAGAATAAGTTTAAAAAAAGTCCTTTTTATCTATTTAATTTCATCTTTCTTTATATATTTTAGTTCTTTTTTACTGTAAACAATAAGAAAGAGAACATTGATTTCCATGTGAGATGAATTGATATTGCTCAGGCAGAAAAACTTTTTTCGGAATTGGGAGAGCAATTAATGGGTCACCTAGTTTCTCATTTCTTAGAATTGAGCGAGGCTTCGCGTTAGCAAGTGCGATCACTCTCCCTTTATTGATAGGCCTTAGAGTTAAGTTAGCGTTTGCGTGAGCAAGAGCAATTGCTCGCCCCTTATTGATAGGCCTGAAAAGTCTACAAGCTCTTCTTGACAACCTGCACCACGAGAAGGTAGACAATGGGACTAAGCAGGTCATACCTAAAATAAAGGGCAGATTTATGTTGCAATTAACATTTTAAGTAAAAAAGAGTTACCCCATTTTGGTGATGTACACCCCATTTTGGTGATGTACTGGTTCTTCATGTTGCACAACCTACAGTAACTGAGGTATGATGGCTGGTAGGGTGATTGGGCTGTGATGATTGGTAGGGTACGGATGAGACCAAAATCCCAGTTGCTTATAAAAAGAAATTGCGCAATCAACTCAATGCTGTAATGCACCTTTATTTAGGTTGCATGAGCACCTTGTTCAGGCTGCAATTGCCTTACAACGCCATTAATAATCAGCACAAGGCTGTAATGTTAATGCACCTTCTTTAGGTTGCAATTGGCTTACAATACCACTAATAATCAGCACAAAGCTGTAATGTTAATGCACCTCGTTTAGGTTGCAATTGGCCTACATCGCCATGAATAATCAGCATAAAGCTGTAATATTAATGTACCTTGTTTAAGTAATTGTGATATAATGGGTACAGACAATATGTTGAATCTGGTAAGTAGAAAGGGTATGGTAATTGTGGTACAATGATCGGTATGGTAAAACGATATGTTGATCGGGATAAGTCGAAACGGTATGGTAATTGTGGTATAATGGGTACAGGCGATATGTTGAATCTGGTAAATCGAAAGGGTATGATAATTGTGTTATGATGATCGGTAAGGTACAGACGATACGTTGATTGCGATAACTGAAAACGGTATGGTAATTGTGGTATGATGGGTACTGACGATTTATGTTGAATCCTTTAGGTCGAAATGGTAATTGTGGTATGATGATCGGCAGGGTAAGGCAATATGTTGATTGCAAAAAGTCGAAATGGTATGGTAATTGTGTTATGATGACCGGTAAGGTAAAGACGAGATGTTGATTGCGATAAGTCAAAACAGCATGGTAATCGTTGTATGACGGGGACGGTACAGACAATATGTTGATTGCGATAAGGCCGTACGGTATGGTAAGGTTTTGAATTTAAACCTTTATGTTAATACACATTCTTTTTATAAGCAACTGAACTGAATTTAAAAAAAAATTAAGCAACTTTGGTTTTGTACAAATAAAAGCATAAGCAAAAATTATTATTTTTTGAGAAAATAGAAAAAAGACACACTTTTTGAACAAAAGAAGAAAAGAAAACTAAAAAACTTCTCAGTTTTTTTTCAAGAATTTTTTTTTTTAACAACAATATGACTTTTCGTTTCCCCCGTTTAGATATATATTACAAAAATTAGTTAAATCAAATTAAACAACCATTAAGAACCTTCAGACCTGGGTATTGAGTAAAAAAAACTTAAGATCTGACTACAATCCTAAGTTGCTTATAAAAAAAATTGTGCAATCAGCTCAATGCTGTAATGCACACCTTGTTTAGGTTGCATGTGCACCTTGTTCAGGTTGCAATTGGCTTACAACGCCATTAATAATCAGCACAAAGCTGTAATGTTAATGCGCCTAGTTTAGGTTGCAATTGGCTTACAACGCCATTAATAATCAGCACAAAGCTGTTATGTTAATGCACCTCGTTTAGGTTGCAATTGGCTTACAACGCCATTAATAATCAGCACAGAGCTGCAATGTTAATGCACCTTGTTCAGGTTGCAATTGGCTTACAACGCCATTAATAATCAGCACAAAGCTGTAATGTAAATGCACCTTGTTCAGGTTGCAATTGGCTTACAACGCCATTAATAATCAGCACAAAGCTGTAATGTAAATGCACCTTGTTCAGGTTGCATTCGGTCATGCGGCATGGTAATTGTGGTATGATAATCGGTAGGGTACAGACGATATGTTGATTGCGATAAGTCAAAATTGTACGGTAATTGTGGTATGACGATCGATGTGATACAGATAAAATAGATATGCAACTGGATAATAAATGCATCGGTGGTTAATGTAACGATCACAGACGTTTGTTAGGCTGTGTTATGACCCTCCACCTCCACATCCAGCAACGCCATTAATAATAAGCATAAAGCTGTAATGTTCACCTTGTTCAGGTTGCAATTGGCCTAAACGCCATTAATAATCAGCACAAAGGTGTAATGTTAATGCAACTTGCTCAGGTTAAATTCAGTCATGCGGTATGGTAATTGTGGTATGATCGGTAGGGTACAGACGATATGTTGATTGCAATAAGTCAAAACGGTATGGTATATTGTGGTATGATGATCGATGTGATACGGATGAAATAGACATGCAACTGGATATCAAATGTATCCATGGTTAATGTAACAATCACAGACCTTTGTTAGGCTGTGTTATGACCCTCCACCCCCACCTCCAGCAACGCCATTAATAACCAGCATGAAGCTGTAATGTTCACCTTGTTAAGGTTGCAATTGGCCTAAAGGCCATTAATAATCAGCACACTGCTGTAATGTTAATGCACCTTGTTCAGGCTTCATTCTGTCATGTGCTTCCTCCTTCGCAACTCCTTGTTGGTTGTGATAAGTCGAAATGGTATGGTAATTGTGGTATGATGATCGGTAGGGTGGAGACGATATGTTGATTGCGACAAGTCGAAACGGTATGATAATTGTGGTATGTTCGGTAGGGTACAGAGGATATGTTGATTGCTATAAGTCAAAATGGTACTGTAATTGGGGAATGATGATCGATGGGGGTAAGGATAAAATTAATATGGGACTGGATTTCAAGTGTAGATATGGTTATTGTAACAGGTCAAGATTGTGATTGTCTCCAAAATAGATGAATTTAGGTAGTAAATAAAATTAGGAGTGAGATGTGCATATTATACATGTGCAATTTAGAGATGGTGATGGACAAACTGCATCTTCAATACCATCATCACAAAACTCGTCAAGTTCTTTCAACAAGTTAATATACTTTTCCATACTGATATTGAATTTTTTGACGGTTTCATTCGATAATGCCTTCAGGCGTTTCTCTTCCTCTTGTCTGGCTTTCATACGGGGATGTGTATTAATGTACAAGAGTCGTTCTTGAGTATTTGGTTCGACAAGTGCCCAATTTCTTTCTTTTTCGCATCTGGAGAATGCAGTGTAAGCTGTACCAAGGTTATTTTTTTCCATCTGAATTGATTGTTGTAACTTGATACGCATGTGGGTGGCAGTTTTACCATCTCCAATCGACATACCCTGACTTTTGGCAATTGTTATCGCATATCCTGGCATCAATGGCAGGCCATTTCTGCTACAACAATTAGACTCACATCGTCCTTCAATAGCAGTAATTGGTATCCATGTTGGATGTTCTGGAATCCATAGTGGGCCTTTATAATTTGGGAAATTGACAACAGCTATTGGAAATTCAGGCGGTGACGTATTTGGTGAATAAAGGATTGCAATTACTTTTCCCATGGCACCATTATTAAGACCGAGGCCTGTAAGACCTTTTTGGTTTTTGGTGAGTATTACAGTTGCACCAACTGCCATTAAAGATCTCAGAGGTATTTGACCCATTTGCTTATCAGTCAAAGAGTGATGTTTACCACGGCCTCTTGATGGAATAACAGCAACTGGTACACCAAGGCTGGCTAATTTATTGTGGTTTTCTTCATTAACTTCATTCCATGTTTCCATTAATGTCAGGACGCGACCATGAAGAAAGTTACATTTTTCAGTATGGGGCAAAGCATTTTCGTAACGACTATTTATATCCTGCCAATCTTGTTGAGTGATCGATCCATTACGTATTCTAAGAAGTCGTTGTAAAAGATCCAACTGATCTGGGCCTTGGCGCATGGTCTCTGTAAGAACGATAACATGTTGAAACGAGCGATAGATTGCATAACCAGCAAAGTTGATTGTGAAATCATCGTGTTTTGGTGGCTGATGTAGATCGAAAGCACGAATTGGTCCAAGTTGATCAAGGTCCCCAAAGAAATTGACAGTTGGTACACCTCCATAATAATTGTCAAAGTCTCCTGTTGCCTCACATAATCTTTGGCTGCACCAGGCCACAAGAAGCTTTGACTGCATGCTACGTTCATCAATATTAGGTTGAAATAATTTCAGTTCATTGTTTTCATGCATGCCTGTATATTTTCTGAGCTTTCTTAGAGATACATCACCCAACGGATAGTCAGAAAGCTGGACAGAATTTAAATTCTTATCTTTTTTCAGTTTGTGTGGTGGTGGAGTCATTGAATGTATAGTCCGACCATTAGGTATGAGGACTGATGCTGCACCAGTTGGGCCAAGTTCATAACAGCAGAATTTCGCTTAAAAATACGGCGAACAATTCTAGTGAGTGCGGTAATGATGAATGTTTTCCCAACACCAGCTGTTCCTTGTATTAATAAACGTAATGGCTGGGTACCTGTTGGCAAAGTTCCTTTTGCTACTTGTAATAAATGCTGAAGATTTATACCAATGACTGTTCTTTGTAATTCATTAGCATTTAAGATGTTTATTTAGGGTAAGGTACAATCTTCAGCATGCTGCAATTCATTTCTTTCAGCTTCTTCAGATATAGATTGTAACCATGTGTCAGCATTAATTGGCCATTGACTACCAAAACTTCGAATTGCATAATTATTCCAATCAAACATAGGCCCCCCATTGGGAAGAACCTGTTGTACATTTGGCTCATTCATATCAGCAACATGGTGCTTAGCAATATCTCTCATCATTGCTCTACCTATGTTAATTTCTGCAATGGCAGAATTTTGGGAACATTGGGAACTTGCATCTGTGGATTGTGATGATTGATCTAAAGACTGAGTATCGGTTTGAATATTGATTACACTAGTGTGACTTCGTGTTCTCTTGCTCTTTTTATCGAAAGAATGTTTAGCCTCTTTCAATGAATCAATTATTATTGATGGATATTCTTCAGTTTGAACAAGGGAAGCCAAAGCTGCAGCAAATGACTCATGTTGTCCTTTCAATTCTTCAGTATTATGCCACGTTCCCACAGAAAATATAATGAGCATAGCTTTTGCATAGTCCTCAGTAACAGGCCAAACATGTTTTGTTGATATTCCAGTAAAAACTGGGATGTGATCTACTTTGCAGGTACAATTACATTTCTTGCTCCAGTTCCATAATGATATTTCTGGCTTTGTTTCTCTACGCTTATCGCTCAAGTATTTATCCAATGTGCTACTCTTTGTAACGGTTCCATCTTCACCAGACGTATCCAAGGCTCGGAAGCCACTGATACCAATGTATCGAAACTTCCTGGTAGATCTAGTCAAACGGCCACCACTATTAATGAAATCTGCCGCAGCACCTGGTACGTCTACTAGACCAGCAATTTTTTGAAGCAGTCGTTGAGCCAAATTTTTAACAGTGCTTCCGTCAGCAGTGTTTTCAATGAGATGCCGATAAACATGTACCAAATCTTCGGTTGAAGCAGCCCCTTTGCAAGCATAACTGGCAATGTATTTTTGTAGAGCGAGAAGGTCCTGATCGATAATGGGTTGACTATCACAATTTGCTAGCCAACTAAGTAGGCGTGTTTTTACATGCATCATCAAGCGAGGATGATCGCGTGGTCCCTCATATCTAGGATGTTCCCCTTCTGTTATGGCAGCATTAAAAGGATGAATCACTTTACCACTTGTTTTTTTGGTTTGTGGATCAAGATCGCCAAAATGAAAGCGACAGTACTTTTTTGGAGCGGTATCCTTTTCCTTATTATTCTTACGACGATAACGCAAACAACTGGAATTACAATTATGGAGACCTATTCTATTAACAAGATAAGTATGTTGCTCTCCAATACCACCTTCATGGTTAGCGACATCTGCAAGTTCTTGCGCCAATGGGTTATGGTCTGGAGGAGCTTGAGTCCCTTCCGGTCTTGCCCATTGATCTTTGTTAGGAACCCAATCTCTAATTCCAGAAGTATTTATAATTTCATTTCCACCGGCAGGATGCAGTGAAGTGAACATGGGTGAAAAAATCACCGTCTTCGTTTGTTGTTTGCAACCAACTTTGAAGTTCCTGCGGTGCAGTTTTGGATGCTTGTGAGTCTACAACGTTATCAAAGAACCCATCCATGATAGTTTTTACTTTTTGGGCATGTTTAGATGACGATATTATCGCATGTCCATGTATCTCACCTCGACTTTTAGCAAATTCATATCGCACCTAATAGTCATCATATTGAAATACTTCCTTGCTGACTGTGGCAAAGTAATTTATAGTCCTTGCATCAAAATACTGCGTGACGATATGAAGATTTTGTAAATCATTTCCCGTTTGAATTTATTGTCGCTCTCCATTTGCTGCCGTACAGCATCTTCGTTTAAATTGTTTATTAGCGCATGATACTGGATAAGTAGTTTATGCAATGGTTTCCAATGAAATTCTCCACAACTGTTGGTATCAAAATATGCTGGTAAATCGCCAAATTCATTTCGTCTAAAAAACAACATGGCATCCAATTTTTTTTTTGGTCTCTCCAGTACGGATCGGTATTTACCAGGTTTTTTCCAATACTAATAATTTTTCGTGGAACTGAATCATCATCATTTTGTAAATTATCTCTCAGTTTAGCGATTGTGAGGTGAGCATCATTTAATTGTTGCGAAACCAAAAAGCTACCCTGCTGCAATGCTTGCATTCGCAAACGCATGTTCAATAAGAAAAATTTTAAGTACGGATGACGTGCTACACGATTATCAGAACAATAATATATATGTTCGATGTATTCTTCAAAGTTAATTTTATTCAACCTTGGAACAGTTAAGTCACAATTTCCATTAATAAAAACAGTTGGGTATGCCATAGTAAAAAAAACAGGAGTTTTTAATTCCCGAATAGGCTGTTCTTTTGTATATTCCAAATTTGCATTTGCTACATTGCCATGTTGAAGAGCTTGATTAACAGCATCTTCGGAACCCAAGAGTTTTTCAAGTAGTGTTCGTAACTCTTTGTCAGCATCTTTAGGTTCAACAGGGCACACTAAACCAGAACGGGTTATACTCTCATCATCTTCAGGTAGGTTTTGTTGAAATTGATTTTCAGCAGGACCCTTATCTCCTTCAGGTATGATATTTGGTAATTCCACGTTCAGAACGTTCAGAACGTATCTCTGGTAAATTTTGAATGCGGTCATATTTTATTGAGACATCCTTATAGTATTCATTTGGCAGGAACTGGAAGTAGCGTCCTTTTAGAGGTTTGTCAATGTGATCAGAGCCATTGAGCCATTATATTGATGTTTATTTTTAGTGTCTTGACATTCAACACCCCCTTCTGGGTATCCAAAACACAGCCCTCGTAATGCATTTTCAACTTTAACCCTTTGCACGGTATACTGTTGAACCGAATTTTGACTTCCCTTCTTTCTAATAACCACTATTCCAACATCCGATGGTAACGATGGCAATTCTTTAGCAATTTGCATTCTTTGAGGGAAACTGATACAATGTCCTTTTGATGCAAGCATGCCATATCTTAGGAGGTGTATATTCATGATAACAGTGATACGACGAATCAACGCTACTTCCAGTATGGTCAAATTTTGGAGATATGGCGGCACTTGTAAAAAATGCATATCATTATGGCGGATGTTATCGTGTAGTGGGCCCAAATCGTCATCATCGGCTGAGAGTATACCTTAAATTTTGCAGGTGTCTTGACACTCTTTTTGAAACGACTAAGACTCTCCCTATGACACCTGTCACACCTTCCATCGCTGAAAATTTTCCAAGGCTTAACGGTAATTGGTTTTGTTTTATTTGCTGCAGTAGGAGTGATAGGAAGGGTAGCATGAAATACTGGTCGGGTTTCACAACAAGTTTTACAGGTTGCCAAGCTATGTAACTTTTCACCTTTCTCAAACTGTTCTACAGCAGCCACAACATCAGGATTTTGATGAATGGTGGAAGTTGCATTTCTGTAAATATCACCTTGGTCACTGGTTTGGTCGTTTGTGACAATTGTTGGCTCCGACTCTGTAGTTGGTACTGACTGTGTGGTTGGTAAATTTTTTTGTATTTGCTGCGTGATTGGTAAATTTGTTGATAAAATATTTTCCTGATTGTGTGTAGTAACTGGCAGTGTACCTGGCAACGACAGATTTGTACATTTAGAGGTAGATAGTTTTTTCAAAGCAGATTTTTTCTGCTCACCTGCAGCTGATTTGGAAAGTGCCTTTTTGCATCTATAATTTATTCGCAGGTGTCTTTTTTTTGGTTCGATACTTGTTTCATTAACTTTAGGTTTTTCATATTCAATATTCAACTGAAGACACTTTTGCTGCAAAGCAGGTTCTTTTTTTGATAATATATCTTTTTTGATTCCTTTTGGTATTTTAGCAGCAGACACATAAGATGTCATTAGTTTTTCTACTAGAAGATCTTGCTTTTCCTTCAAAGTAGTAGCCTCCTTTTCAACAGGTTTTTGTTTGGTTATATTTTTAAGTTGGACTGAAGTTATTGATGGCAAACAAGGAATCTTTTTGGGTGGACTGAGTGGTGTGGATGATGTAACAGAAGGAATGCTCACATTGTCATCAAAGATCAGCGATTGGTAGTGATTTTGATTAACCCTGCCAAGCAAAATAAAAGCACCTGAAGTTGTACCATCTGTCAATAGATGTGCCACTTGTTGTTCACCAGCAATATCATGTGTTTCGTCATGTGTAGGACTAATAAGGGTATATGGGTGCATGGAAGTGCTGGTATCGGATGTTATTAAAATGCTGACACCCAGCATTATTGCAGCAGCCCGTATGAAAATCTCTACAACATCAACAGTAGGTCTTGACTGAGTTTGTAAGTCACATTCCCACTCTTCAGGGCTTATGGATAAAAAGTCTCTGTTATTTTGAAAAATTTCTAAATTACTATTTTCACGAACAAATTGAACTACAGCTGCTCGTAGTTGGAGGTGATTCTGGAAACGTAGTCTAGGGGGCACAATTTGTCTTATCTCAGGGCGATCATTTGCTGTGCTACTGCTCCCATAAAAGCAGTTGCCATCCCCTATCGTCACTTCTCGATACGTTATATTTGACAAACCAATACTTCTAGCATAAGCGACTATTTGATTGGCAGAGTTTGATTTGTTTAGAAGATGGGTGGCAAAGGATTCCTGTAGTGCTACTTGGAAGTCGATACCATTATTATTATTAAAGGGGCCAGGATTGCTTTCAATATCGCCAGATAACATTAACAGTAATTTCAAAGATGCAAGACTGATATTACAGCTTAGACAACACATGAAAATTACTGAAATAAAAAGTTTTAAAAAATGGAAGTTGTTGTTATTATCTATCTGATCAAAAAATATTCCAGAATTGCTGTGAAAATTTACTGTTTCATTCCTAATATTATTGGATTGACTGGCAGCTACATTATAAAACGACCAAATAGTAGCACGATATGCCTGGACCGATATCATGATGAATTTGGTCTTCAAAGTCAACCTGCGATTGCTTCAGTGCTACGAAGCAGAAAGTAAATACAGGACACAGCAGGGGACTAAAAATCAGATAAATAGTAAAGTAAATCTACTTAAGATAGCACTTAAATCAGATATAACGGTAGGTAAATCTACTAAAAGATGTACCTAGCTGTAGTTTGTTTGCTAGTAAAAAGACACAGATAAAATTATTAAATAATACTTATCCAATAATCCAAAAGGTATCAATAAAGTTTGAGCAAACAAACGCAACACGCTCCAGTAAATTTCCAGAGGGTTTGAGAATAAGTAGCGCCAAAAAGTATATTTCGACGGCGTAAACCACGTGATCCATATTGTCCAATCACAGTTAAAATTTTTCGTTTTTTAAAAAAGTTCAAGTGATCTATTTTGTCCAATCAAAGCAAAAAATGTTTGTTTTTGAAAAACTTAGTTCCCAGCGCTTTTTGTATTAGCAAATGCACTGTTTATTCCGACGCAATATTTCACGTGCCAATGACATTACGTATTGTTTATAATCTAATGAATCAAAAACTACTAAAATGTAAATAAACAGTATCCCGCGTCTGTTTTCTTACCATTAGGTTAAAGAAGTGTCGGTATGATATTTATTTATTTTAAAGGAATATTTTTTACAGGATAGCCATTCAAAAGCTTGTATATTATATACCAAGTTTTTTCCATGGGTCCTGTTAGATTTCTAAGACAGAGAAAAAACAGAGAAAAACACAATGAACTAAGAAATATAAAAGGAATACAGATATAGTTGATAGTTTTGTTCTCAACTTTTTTCAACTGGCTCTAATTTTGTTATTATTAAGCCAGAGGTCGACTTGCGAAGGTTCTAACTCGACCTTGGAGACAAGGGTATCCAAGTTTTTATGGGGTGAAATAATTATTGTATTATCTGCATATAGGTGGTGGTGGTTTGATTCGATGACAGATTTTAAGTCATCAATATACAAAAGAAAAAGCAGGTGCCCAACACAGATCCCTGCGGCAAAGGTAAAAAGTCAGGGTAAAAATCAGAATATATATATATACATCATAGTATACGGAATATAATATCCTTAATATTGCAATATATAGCTATATGTGCAACATAATTAATGTTTTTCCTAGCCCTGTCCAGGATTCGAACTTGGATCTCTCATTTATAAGAGTGTCATAGCCATTAGACCAACAGGGCATGGATGCATATATACTTTTATAGTTGCACATTATAGCCACACATGTACAGAAAGTCTGATATATAAGAACATCAAAATTTAGTTTTCTTTATACAAGTGTCTCAGAACTGCAATATTAACCACAACAGCAAAAAACAAATCAAAATATAAAAATATATAACCAAAATGAGTCAAAACTTTGTACTCTCTGCACACCATATGTTACTTATGTTAACTTTTGAAGTTGTAGCTTCACGCCTGTCGTGGACGACCGACGTCAGTCACTTCTTCTACTTCATCTCTAGAGAGAGGAGGATGAGGGTTAGATCGAACTACAGTGACTATACTGTTTTCTGAGACTTTATATATGGAGAATTTTTACTCACAAATTTTTATATGTCATGGGACTTCTTTATTAGCAAAAACACAGTCTATTCTGGACACAATATTCTATATGGGTCAGTGACACATTTTATTTAGAACAAAACAAATCAGAAGATGCTACAAAACGTTACGAATTTTACGAATTGGATGGCAAATTTACAGGCGAAATGTATCTGAGCATGCACATTTTTATTTGTGTTATTTTGCTTCGAAAGGTTCTTTTTTCATGTAAATATACATCCTAACAAAGTTTTATCCTAACATAGAAAAAATAACAAAAGAAGTCTTAATTCAAAAAAAAAGATGTATATATATATTCAATAAAATGCATAACTATAAATTCAAATAAAAGCTCAATGTTGTTCAATGTTTATATATATTTGAAGATTTTCTATGTTTCTATGTTAATTTTTCTGTTATTATATAGATGTTTGAAGATTTTCAGGACATGTTAATGATTGCACAAGAACCACTCCTTAGAAATTAAAAAAAATTGTTACTAGAAAATATGGATGTTGGTGTTAATCCTGATATATATATATAGAAATAATTTCAGTTTCTATAACATGACTCGCACTAGTGTATAAAATTAATTTGAAGACACATGATCCTGTTTCTGTATTAGCGAAAGAGTAGTCTGTTTGGAACGCCAAATAGTCTATGGGTCTACATTTTGTTTAGAATCCGACGACTACAAATTTACATGTTAAACAAAAATTGCATCCAGCACGGTGATGCCCCAGCGGTAGCTAAATATTTACTCCTCTGGGTGTTTGGTGATGCCTCTTAATTTCTAGCTAGCTCCACAATCATATGACTCTCCTCCCCCTGCCCTCTCCCCAACACTTCTCTGTCATCCAATCTTGAAAAAATTTACCTTTGGTGTCGGTAACATGTGACCATGTCAATGTCTATATAAACATTGACAGGAAGTATTATATGTGGAAAAATTAGCGATGTTCTTTTGTTGATTTTGCTAAGTTTTTTTAGCCATTCTTTATATACATTTAAAAAATTTGTCAAGAGCCAACACATTTTGTGGAGCTGGATAAAACTACAAAGTAGTTATGTGATGGACATCACTCACTGTGTGCAGTAGCAGCTAGCTAGCTCAAAAATCCGTCCTAAAGTCTTAGGACGGATTTTTGAGAATTCTCTTATGATGCTATCTTCTAATCATCTAGCATAAGAGAAAACTTAATAGGCATTTTTATGCTAGTTAAATTGGTAGTTTTATGCTAGCTTAGCTGCTACTGTTGTGCTAGATAGCTTTAGGTGTATGTAAGGGGTTTTCACAACCTTTAAAAAACAGTGATCATAACCTCCACTTCTTTCTTAAAAAATCTCATCATTTCGCTTCTAGCTGGCTGACTACGTTTAGCACCATCTTTAAAACACAACAAAAACTCCATCGCCGTGCTAAAAACACGTTGTCTCGCTCAATCAGATATTTACGAAAATTTACCAACAAATGACCAGATAAAATTACTGGGCAACACTGATAAAATGGCAGAATTTTTTATAAATTTGATGTATAGGGACGAAATCGTAGAGAAATCCTATATACTCTCCACCGTGCTTACTTTTCACTTATATTTGGCTTATTTAATGAGGAAATGGGCTTCGCTACGCTCCGTGCGCTAGCGCGCACTCCGCTACTCTCCGCAAAAATAAAAGAAAATAAAATAAAAATTAAGTTAGCAAGGGGGTTTGATCATACTAGGTCTTGTCTTTGGAGAGTGACGACTCCACTTATTACCCCAGTTAAAAAAAAAAAAAAAAAAAAAATTAAAATAAAAATTAGCAGGGGGGTTTGATCACACATGATCTTGTCTTTGGAGAGTAACGACTCCACTTATTACCTGAGTTAAAAACAAAGAATAGCACAGTTGAACAGAAAGTGGTCAAAGTTAATTTTAGGAAGATAGGAATGTCTAGTTTCTGCTGATGACCGTCCGCGGACCTCTTCGAGGTGACCCAGCTAGACATCCAGGGTACTTAGGTTCAGAAATATGGATCGAAACCATCCTGCCCTTGGTTAAAATTCTGTTCATCTTTTCAAATGTGTTGTGTACTTTTTATTTTTTTATTTTTTTTTTTATATTTTTTTTAATTCCTTGTAAAAAGGGAGAATTGTGCTTTTGGAGGCATATTCTCTAGAGGAGTACAACCTCTAGCTTGTTTCCAAAGACTAACAGGTTGAGTTTATCATTGCGGTGGCTTGCCACCTCTTTGTAAATTATTTTCTTCTATAATGCCAGTTTTTACAGGAAGTTGTAGACATTATTGGCAATTTACGTGTGTTTGTGACTTTATTTTAATTTATGAGAGGGTGGTATGGTTGTTGTGTTTTTGTTTATGTTGCAAAAAAGACCACATGCAATATATATATGTGCTGAAAGAACAAATTCACGTTTTGTTGAGAACTTCAAAATTGTAGTAATAACTGTGTTTGTTTACACTGAAAAAATTACAATTGTTCTGACTAAAACTTTTTTGTTTTTTATATTGTATGATGAAATGCCTGATTTTTCTTTAATTTGATGTGTTTCATAACCTTTATGTGGAAGATTTATGGGCAATGGCAATATAGGACATGCTAAATAAACTGATTTTAGTTGATTTGGATATGCTCTTCAAAAACCAATCTGTTTTCCTTTTTGTGTTAACTTGTGTAAGGACGGACCGTATATATTCCAAAAATAATATCTTTGTTTTCATTCAAAATTTACTCCTTATTCTTTTTTGACATTTACGTTTAAAATGGTTGGTAAAGGTCACTACAGATCATCATACTAAAAAAAATTTGTGTTCTTAACCGGTTATATAATCTTTACATTTTGTGTATATTTTTGGGGAACAGGATAGTGTGTAACCGAATAAATGATTTTCCAGATATAAATTTGATGTTTTTGACACTTGATTAAAATATTAAAGGATTTCAACGTAATCAAACGTAATCACTTTATAAGATGTAAATATTTGCGATGTGTCATTTCTGACTTTATTATTTTTGTTGGTGTTGTACGTGATTCTATACATTATTTTGATCAGCGTTTCAAGTTCTACACAGTGGAAGCAGCGTGAAAACAAATTTCAGGAAAAAAATATTGTGTATTGACAGGTCCTGGCAGACGTCATCAAAATACAAGTGACGATTTTCTTTTCCAATGTACTCCTGCCTAATTGGATTTTGCAGTGCAAATTTCTGAAGAAATATTTTATTTGTACTTTAGAGGACTTTACTGACGTCAGCAAAATTTTAAAACACTTATATATATATATATATATATATATATATATATATATATATATATATATATATATATATATATATATATATATATATATATATATATATATATATATATATATATATATATATATCGCAACTATCAGTGTTTCAATCTGCATGCATTACAGGCAACAGATAAACTACATTCCGCAAATTTTATTTGTATGCACTGCTGACGTTAGCAAAATCTACAAAACAACGTAATCTTCAGCCTGAGTGGATTCTTCCAGGGGCCTTATCGACTAGTCTATATAAAAATACGCCAGTTCCGTGTGTCTGTCTGTAACTTTTGCAAAGTGGATTATTATATTTACTACTTCCTTTGATAAAGTCTATAAAACATCACCTATAAATTTGTTCTGTAAAGTACAAAACCTTGATGTTAACATAATTTTGACGTCAAAGGAAAGTATATTAAATTAATGAAGCAATTACAGTGCACTTAAAACTTTGAACACAAATTACTTGGAAACGAGGTGGTGACGTCAATGATTTTTCACCGCGTTGATAACTAGAGACGACCTGGGATCAATTTGGGTAATTTCCTCAAACCTGGAGCCCCGAATCCTTTTCGGAATAGATGGGTTGATGACCTCATCAAAACACCTTCAAACCCTAATATCTCCGCAACCGTTTATCAAAAGTACATGATTCCATACATTTTCTTGATAAGCATTTCAAGATCTGTACAATGAAGGCAAAAGGTATACAAATTTCTAAAAATAATTTTAAGGTTTTGACGTATCTTTGCTAACGCCGGCAAAGTTTTTAAACCCTTATACCTCAATAACCGCTCATCAAATCAGCAGTTTCATGCTCTACACAATATAGGCAACGTGAAAACAAGGTTCTAATTTTTTTTTATGGATGGGTTGCTGACGTCTCAAAATTCAGGACACTTCTTTTTCATTTTTATTTTGCCTGGGTGGAATTTTCCACGGGCTTTATCGACTAGTTAATTATAATCGATAACGGATTAGATATGAGATCACAAGTTTAATAGGAAAATTGTTCGATCCAGTGCAGATAAATATTTCCACCACTTAGGAAGAGATTGGAGAACAAAAAAAATAAAAAAGAATTTCTATCTTTTAAAAAGTCACTAAAATTTCTTTTTAAGGAGCTTTTTGGCAACTTTTTAATCAGTTCTGGAGTCACATTGGTGAAATGCAAGTTTATCAAGGAGGCAATATCTTTTGAATCAGTGAATTTTGTTTCCTGTTTTTATTTAAAAAATCATTGATGCTCTTCTAAAACTTTTTAATATTGTGTTTATTGGTGTGAAAATAATTTAATAATGATGGAATATCCTATTTTTAATACTATGGTTTGTTTCATTCCTTAAATATTTATATTGAGCAAATGTCTGCATGTCACAAGTTCGCATATTGAGACTGAGACTTAGTCATCGGTTTTAATTGAGCATGTTTGTTTAGAATATCTGACAAGATTTCATGGAAAGCATTGTATAGTAGGTTTACATCACTCACTGAATTTAAATTATGCTTATCATTTATATATAGCAGGTCGTTCCGAAAACCCTTGAGTAAGTCCCTATCTTCTTGTTGTTCCCAACTTAACTTGTATTGATATTTTTGATAATTATAATGTTTGGAAGGTTATCTGTCACATGGGAATTTTCATCTGAAACATCATTATAATCAATCAATGTGTGCTTACAACTTTTGGCAAGCCTCTCGTGGGTTATACTATGTGCGGAAGTAGAAAGTTCCTTAGCATTATTTCTAAAAATGTATTTGTCTCGGTACAAAAGTTATTGAAAAATATAATAAATAGTAGTGGGCCCAAAATTGACCCTTGTGGTACACCACTATTGACTGTATGTTTATCAGACAAATAACTTAGTATTGAACTTTCTAAAATCTACCAAAAATATAATAATGTAAACTCTTTTCAACTCCGTTACCTAAATAGTAATTATCTAGTAATGAAAAAAAATGAAGTACAAAATATTTATCATCACCTGCAAGTTTATATTAAAGATTCCTTTACTTTGATTCTAGTAAAGTAGAAATTCTTACCAAAGAAGAAAATTTCTCTTTCTTTTTAAATTCTTCTACAAACTCCTCCAATTCTTCGACTGTTTTAAGTTGCACAACTCTAAAGTTCTCCACATATATTTTTGAGCACATTAAGATGAATGATAATAAATAAGTCATTATCAATATCTTCTAATCTTCTAATATATCTTCATATCAAAAGTTATTTTGTTACCATTATCACGCTTAGATGGTGAAGATAACTTTCTTTCACTCCAGCAACGATCACATTTGACACTTCAGAAGTTTTAAGTTGCACAACTCTAAAGTCTACTTCAGAGGTCGCCTTTGGTGGTGTTTGCAAGCGATCACAAATTTGTGCGAGCAAGTTGAGAACTTGTTTTTAAACCCTGAAAGTTTTATTTTAAATGTGACTACATGGGAAATTCTTAAGATAACTAAAATTAATGATAGCGTGAATTAATTATCTAACTTTAACAAAAGTATTAAGCAAATCTAAGTAAAAAATTACTTATTACCCTGTTCCATGGGAACATTTTCCTGTTAAGTGTTCTGCCCCGTCTCTTTTATTTTGGTTGTAGGAGTTTCATCATCTAAGCGATGTTCATCATCGAAATCGTCGTCTTGACTACTACAAGTTCTCCGTAATTTTGTAAATTTAGTATAAATATCGTCCTCGTCATCCTGCCTTTGATTTATAGTTTAAAAGTTGCGGAAATAGTACCTGTAGGTAAATAAGTGTATGTGTTTTTAACTTTCAGCAACACGCTCATTCCAACCCAGTGCAACCCAATTTCTATTTAGCCTAAATTGTGACGAAAAAAGAAATGATACTCTAACTTGCCCCTCCAACCTATGATAGAAGTCACACGTGACCCGCACGCCCCCTCGTTCCCACAAAAAGATAAAACGACAGAACAATTAGACCAGTTCCATCATCACAGCTTGCTGTCTTGTTATCTCAAAATCACCCTTGTATTCGCATAGACGGCTCCAGTGCCAAGCGGTGTCCTTCAAACTTTAGTCCGTATTTCTATAACTTTCCCCTTTTAACGCAACTTTTAAACTATAAATATTGACTACTACAAGTTCTCCGTAATTTTGTAAATTTAATAGAAATATTGTCGTCGTCATCCTGCCTTTGATTTAAGCCAGCCCTGCTATTTTTGCCACTTTGTGTTTCGTTGCGCATTCTTACTGCGTTAACAGAAAATCGTGACGTACTCGGTAATTTAATAGTTATTATAAATCCAGATAATGACAAACTGACAATGACATAAAAAATAGTGTAGGAAACTTACTTTCCCTGAATTCTACTGCTTGCGTATGGAACGTAGTGCCTCTGAATCGTGGAGAAAGAGGAAGATTTTTTCTTTACGTACTCACTACAAACATCCTCTTCATCTGAAAGCAAAAATCATTTTTTAAAAATAAAAGCAAAATAAGTACATTTATATAAACAGTGAATAATGGAAAATATGAAAAAAAGATTAAACTAGGGCAGCGTTAACACTGGTCTGACTGCTGTGTGCATAATTTTTTTGTGTATGTAGATGATTAATTATAGATCGGCTAAGTAAATGTTGACAGCTATATAGCATTAACTTGAACCAGAACGCAAAATAAAATAGGTGGAGATGGGGATCTTCCTCAACCTGGAGCGGCTCTTCATGTCTTTTTATAACGGAAAGGCGAGGATTAAAAAGAGAAAAGGTCCTGGGAACGCGGTTAGGTGTTCACCGTCCCCCCTGACATTTTTCTTAATAACTCTTTAATGCTATTTTGCATAGCTACAATACTTACTGAGTTTCAATATTTATCTATTAGGCACCTGCCACGTTTATTTTGTGGTGGAATGTTATTATGCGTATGCACAAAGTAAAAGTTTTCATTGTTAGATTTTAAAATGGCGCGTGCGCGCACATTTTTCATGTTTATATTTTTTCGCTGGCTTGATCGACCCTTTAAAACATTACATCATTATTAATTAAATCCGCTGACCTATCGGTCTGGCAGCCCTATCCCTTACCAAGGCAAGTGCAGCCATAGATTTTATTCAAGTCCACGCGACAGAACATTATGAAGCTGGAGGCGAGGAACACATTTTTTTCTTCAAATTTACTGGTGTAGAGAAAATGTGGAATAAGAGGTGTAAAAAAATTAATTAGATGCTAACTCAGGTTTTGTTATCATCTTTAAGCATGTACCTTTGCATTAATATCAAGCACAAAGCCCTAACAGTTTTTTAAAAGAGTTATGACAACAGGCAGATGCATGCTAGCTGTGGCTATTTTTTAACTGAAAAAATCGGAGAAGAACATGGTGGAAGTCAAAGGTATGTAAAATAAGAAAATTTATGCAAATGATACCAATAAATAATCCTATTTGTATTGTTATTCTAGTTTCTTTAGTTTTTTTGCTTCTGGCTTCATCTCTATACACTTTGGATGCACACGAATGTAGTGCTCCTTGAGAATGCTGTGAACTCAAACAACTGAAGATGGCATTCTGCAGAAAGTCGCTTTTAATGAATTAATTTTTGCATGAATACCATCGCCTTTTTGCTCGCCATACACCCCAAGACCTGTTTTTCATCTTTTAAGTAATGGAAGAACATGATCCTCCATTAAATGGAGTTTTAGGGTGATGCTTTCTTTTGGCCACGTATTTCTAAAGTATGCCATTAAGTCAATGATACTTCGGTCTGAAATGATAATATCCAATGAGTATAGCTAGCTTTAAACTTTTATTCTATATTTATTGCAATCTTAAAACTTATCCTATAGCTAGCTCCACTGCCTAAATTACCTTAACAGTGATACACAGTATTTTACATTATTTCTGAGGGTACGTTGTGATGCAATCCTACTGGCTTTGTATGCTTTTGGTGTTGATGTAATGTAAATTGGCTATAAATGTAAAAATGTAATGCTGGAATAAATATTCATTGGTAAATATTCATTTTTAAAAACAATCTCTGAAAAATTAAGGTACAAGTTTAATGTTTTATGATTTTACATTGTAATTTAGAACTATTTACCCGAGGAACACCAGATTTGAATTCTGCAATTTTCGAGCTGCTACTGGCTAATTTCTTCATAATAATATGCAGAGTCGCTGGCAGTTGGTGTTTTTTGATAGCAATGACTTTTATGTTCTTGTCTGCTTTTTTATCATGCACGTTAAATGTAGAACCACATGAATTTTTGCAGGCAATCACAATACACTTAAGCATGTCAGCTACATTTACGGAGTTTTCAATCTTTTAAATATTGGTGCCGCATGCTGGACACATAGTGCTAGTCAATAGTTTTTCTTCAATCTTGGGCAGGATGCAGTTCATGCAAAATGAATGCTAGCATTCTTGAATGTATACAGGTAGTTTTTGTATGTTATTACAAATATTACATATGCAGAATTTTACATGAGGATTTATTTCATTATCCAAATTTTCTGCGTTGTGTTTATTGTGTGAAAAAGTGTCAATGTCATTGTCTTGAATATTTTCCAAAATATATCGTATCCATTTGGCGTTTTCTAATTTTGTTTTACCACCTGGATTGGTTTTTGCCACGTTTCATTGGATCACATGTAACACACTTTTAGGAAGTATGTGGAATCTATTCTGCCACTTTAAAGTCTGCTGAGAGTGTTGATTTTCTAGTTTTAACATTTCTCTTTTTTGAAGAGCAGTTCAGGCACATTTTGGTAGAATGTGGTGGAATGTACACAGGTTTCGTCATTTACTGGATCTATATAGAAGGCAATCTTAATCCTTTCACTCAATTTCCGTACGTCAGTTTTGTCTTTCCTAATTGTTTGGCACAAATACGACAAAACTTAGTTAAGTTGTTTGTGTGCGTCTGGTCAGCCATCTTGAATATCGTGTCGCTAACCCTCCTCTTCAATTTCGCTTATATTCTTTGAAAAAAAATGTTATGCTCCTGATTCCTTTTGATTTGCTCAGAAAATAGATCGTTGAAAAGTCAAGTTTTAATACGAAAAAAAATTTTTGTGCTGTTTCGAGGTCTCAAAGTTGGTGTCTCTTGGACTCGTTTTGAATTTCTGAGCGTCCGAAAGCGTACTTTTTTTATTTTCTGAGCCCCAGGTCAAACTTGCGTCATTTAAAACAATCCAGGGTTAGCTAAATGCTATATATTTACTGTAATACAGTAATTCGTAAGGTTTGTGTAGCCACGCAGGTGCTCGGTTGGAAGGCGGAAATGAGGAATCTCGGAATTTAATATTTGCGCATGCGCATAAAAACATTTTATGCTTTCAGCGGAATGAAATTGACGTATCTGATCTATGTAAAAATTGGAAAAATATGTTGCACAATTTTTTATAGCTATCTGAAACTTTAACCAGAATTCAAAAATTCAATAGAACTGAGGTAAATAAATTTTAAGCAGATAGTAGCATTTTTAACATTCTTTAAGCTTTTGGTGACGTCACAGAAAATAATTATTGCTGATATTTTGTTCCTTTTGTGATATTTTTTGATTCTTTTTATCAATTTTGCAGGTTTTGTATCATAAAATTTTTCAGGTCTATTCTATCTTTTTCTTTTTTTTTAACTGTGTGTAAATCTGTATATTTTTTTATTCCATAAACATATACTGATGCTTAAAGTTCTTTATTTCAACTATTTTTAGTATTTCAAAAATGAAAGACTTATTAATCCTCTAAATAATTTGTTCAATATAAGTTGAAATTTAAATCAAAGTTTATAATACTGTTATGATCCTAACAAGCTCTCTGGACGCTTATTGAATTTTTGGATTTTTTGCATGAGCGCTTAATCGAGGGGCACCTAAAAAATGCTGGGCGCTTATAAATTTTTCCTATTTTTTTACAAATTAAAGACAACGACAATTTTTAAGTTTGAACAAATCTGAAAAAAAGTGGTAACAAAATGAAGTGTAGTATTTTCAGTGTTTTCTAATGTTTATAAAACATCGATATGATCTTAGTTTTGTACAAAAAAGTATAATTTTCAAATAAGCGGTCAGTTTCTCAAGGTAGTTTCCGATTAAGCGCCCTCATTTATCAGGTGGGCGCTTATTCAAGGGGGCGCTTAATAAGTGCTGGGCGGTTATTGAACTTTAAAAAAATTACCTGGGCGCATATTACAGGGTGCGCTAAAAAAATGCTGGGCGCTTAATCGGATCATTACGGTAAATACAAATTCCATAAAATCACAACTGATTAATTATTATTCATATTTCACTTAATTATATATTGCACAACAAACACGTTGAGGATAAACCATACAGACTGCGAGTGCTTAACAATAGAAATTCTTAACAAACATACTAAAAATATACTAATTACCACCAAGTATAGATTACCAGCCACTAATTTTGACAATTTTAAAAATCATCTCAAATCACACATATATCAAAAATAATTTGTTTAAAAAAACATATTTACATGGCAGGTGACTTTAACCAAAACCTATTTGATTATTTATTAAACAATAAAGTTAAATGGTTCGCTAACACGCTTCTACCAACAACCACCTAACTCCTACCATAATTAAACCAACCAGAATTACTACAACTTCTGCAACGGTAATTGACCACATAATGACTAACAATATATATGCAATTATGTAAGAAAAACTTCTATCAAAATACAACTAGCTAATGGACATACAAAGTAGACCTGAAATGTGATGGAAGAAATCATTGGCAATTGTAAAATAAGACAAACTGAATTACCAAAGAAACTAATATTAGATAAAAGTATTTGGTACAACAAAAATGCTATTGCGTGCTCGCTAAACGATTTCTTCGTAAATGTTGGTACAAATCTAGCGAAACAAATTCCAAAAAGTAACAGTATAGCTCTGTTATGAAGGCATCTGACTTGACTCATTAGGAACTTCGAACTGCATTTAGGAGTTTGCAAAGTAATAAAAGTGCAGGAATAGATGAAATTGGAGTGAATGTACTTCAAAATGTGTGTAATATTATTGAAGACGTTCTTCTGCATATTTCACCCGAATGACTTAGGATTGGTATTTGTCCTGATGAGTTAAAAGTTGCACGTGTTACACCTATTTTTCAGGCAGGTGATGAGTCTGATGCTACTAACTACAGACCTTTCTGTGTCCTACCATGTTTTCCGAAGAGTATAGAGCGTATAATGTATAATAGACTTTTTGAATACTTAATAACTTATTTGGTAGAAACATTGTGCAATTTTTGTCAACATAGTATGCAAGACAACAATGTAATATGTTTATTTTAGCAATATATTTCGAAGTATTACTTCATCATCAGACTATAAGTAAAAGTATATAAACAGTTAAACTGCTAAATAAAAAGGTATTCACATCACATATCAACATCTACCTACATACACTAAAGACAAGTTAAAAGGTATTAAATGATTAAAACT
Source organism: Hydractinia symbiolongicarpus (assembly GCF_029227915.1). Classification (NCBI taxonomy): domain Eukaryota; kingdom Metazoa; phylum Cnidaria; class Hydrozoa; order Anthoathecata; family Hydractiniidae; genus Hydractinia; species Hydractinia symbiolongicarpus. The sequence continues at coordinate 1,542,297 of NC_079884.1, read as the reverse complement.
CCCATGAGGGATAAGTCATAATTAAACTTTTATTACTAATTTGCGGCTCTTAAACTCGTCCTTTGTGTTTATTTTAGGCTTTATTTCCCGAATGAAAAGTGTCTCCAGTGTCATTAAATGACATTCCGACTTAATCGATTTTGCCATTATTTCTGCATGATTGATTGATAGCTCCACATTACATGTCTTGAAATGACGTCCCACGGCAGTATATTTATGCTCTTTCATACGGGTTAGAAGATGTCGGGTAGTCTGCCCCACATAACACGATAGACATCGTGAACACGTTACTTTGTACACTAAACCGCTTTGCATAGGCTTCGCCACAGGTGCTTTCAATGATGGTAGAACTGATTCTATTTTCTTAACTTTCTTCTACTGTAGGTGGTTTCGGTCGGTATATCTTTTCCAGGGTCTTCTTGATAATTTCTTTGTAAAACGATGGAGGGTACTGGTTATTCTCAAGGAGAGATTTTGCGTTCAAGAGACTTTGATGAAAATTCTCCCAGGTACTACATGCGTAATGAATCCTATACACCAGACCGGTTACTACGGAACGTTTATAATTTATGGGAGCTAGCGAATGGAAGTTCATTGTCAATCCTGTGTCACTAGCTTTCTTATACCACGTTGATGTTAAATTCTCGCCTCTGTGTATGATTCGCATGTCCAGAAATGGAATACTGCCTTTTTGTTCTCTTTCCACGGTAAACTTGAGATTGAGATGGAAGTTGTTTATTTACATAAGTTTTGTCATTAATTTGTTCTCTATTGATATCTCTCAGGATATCATCCATGTACCGGGAGTATAGCTTTGCGTCGTTTTTTATACGTGTGTCAAACTTGCTAAGCCAGCCATTAGCTATATTTGGAGCTGGCGGACTTCCCATCGCTAATCCGTCCTTTTGTCTGTAGTAACCATCATGTGTTAGGAGCAACATATCACGACTGCACATGTTTGCTAGTTGAAAAAACGTTTCCTTTGATTCCTTTGAACTACTGCGCTGACATGTTGTTTTCAGATAGGTACGAAAAGTCACCGGTATAATTTGTCTAGTGTTATATAGAAAACATATTGGTTTTATTTTTTCTTGCTCGAATGGAATTAACAACAAAACGTGTTGACGAAAAGAATAATGAATTTCGCTGTTTTTCTTATTCGGTATCTATAGTGGATTTTTCCATGGACTAAATACTAGTATATAGTCCCGTGGAAAAATCCACTGAGGCAGGATAAAAATGAAAAAGAAGCATTATTTGAATTTTAATGACGTCAGCAACCCATCCACAAAAAAAAACAATTCAGAAGATTGTTTTTACGTTGGCTCTATTGTGTATAGTTTAAAGCGCTGATCAAGAAAATGTATGTAATCACGTGCTTTTGATGAATGGTTGATGAGATATAAGGGTTTAAAAAATTTGTTGACGTCAGCAAAGTCCCTTATAAAAGTACAAAAAATTTTTCTTTCAAAGTTTGTATACCCTTATAGATCTTGAAACGCTGATCAAAAAACGTATAGGATCATGTACTTTTGATAAACGGTTACGGAAATATTGTGGTTTAAAGGTTTCTGATGACGTTTATGACGTCATCAAAAACCTTTGCATTCCGAAACCCGTGCATTCCGAAACGGATTTGGGGACCCAAGTTTAGAAAACTTACCCAAATTGGTTCCAGGTGGTCCCTGGTTACCCGCGCGGTGAAAAAACATTGACGTCACTACCTCGTTTCCAAGTTATTTGGCCTCAAAGTTTTAAGTGCACTGTAACAGCTTCGTTAATTAAATATAGTATACTAGCCGGGAAACCCGGCGTCGAATCGCCGGGATGAGCCACAAGTAACTGTTGTTGAACGCGCTAAGGAGCGCTTAAAAAGAACTGAAAACTGTGCGACACAGTCAGGTGGAGCGCTTTAGTACAGGTATGCAGTATGTCGTATATCAAGTGAAGCGCACACACCATTATAGTGTAATGGTGTGTGTTATAGTGTAACATATTAACAACTGTAACATATTTTCAAAAAATAACTTTCCCGCAACAAAGGCTGAAATAAAAACACAGTTTAAAACCGTTGTGACTCCATCATAGCAAAAACAATTGGTCAATATTTTTTTTATTTTGCGGAATAAGTTTGTGTAAAAGTTAAAAAATTAATTGTGACACGGGACTGAGCGCTTAGTACAGTTAAACGGTGTTACACAGGTGTATAGGGATAATACCCTTTTGAAAAAAACTTGAAAGAAACAGTCCTTCGCTTCTTGCACAGGGCTAAGCAGTTAGTCCAGGTAAACATTGTTGCACATTCGTACAGGCTTGATTCCCAAGAAAGTTTAAAAATTAATTGTCACCGCATAGGCGTAACAGCCTTTTCCAAAAAACAGGCTATTGTTAACACTGACCGAACCGCTTAGTACAGACTTGAACAGTACCCTTCTCAAAAAAAACTTTATCAACTTCAGGTAAAATGACAACACAGGAAACAGCCTGTCGTTTCCCCTCCAGCTAAAGCAATTGCTCAGCTATTTTATTTGCAAAAAAAGTTTTAAGGAAAATAATTAAAGATGTAGCTACCTAGCTAAACTGCATTTGGCATAAGATTTATTGCTGAGAATATTGCCATATTGATAGCCAAACTGAATTTTTATACTCTCACTTTTTAGGTAAATATATGAGCTAGCTAAGTGGCTACATCCTTGACATAAAAATAAATGTTGGGTTGGAGAAAAACCTCCTATACCAAACAGAATTAGTAAAAAGTAAGGCTATTAGCTAATAGAATATTCGTTCCTAGCCAAAAATCCTAAAACTGGTGCGTTTAAGATCTGTACGTAGCTAATAAACGTGACAATATACTTATCTTAACACTTTAGAACATACAAGAAACCAATGGTACGAAAATAAAAAGCCTATAAAAGACAAAAAGGTGAAACAGATTTACAAACAGCACTGACCAGCATTACTTTAAAAACTGAAATAGCCATCATGTTTCGGTCCTCATGTTTCTTCGTTTGCCCAGGCCGCGAAAGTCTTGGATTGGTTTTTCAAAGAAAATCAAGCGTTTTGATTAGTGCATTATGTGCGAGCGGTCAAAACAAAGTCAATAAAACTATCAGTAAAATGTCCCATTTGTTTTCTGTAGCTCCTGAGCGAGAACGGCGATTGAGGTCACGGGTGTAATTATTATTAAAAATGGCGTATTAAAATAATGCATTCATTTTAATCACTTAATTTAGGTTTATCAATTAAATTAATTAAATTATGTAAGGAAATAAATTAATTTCTGTAATTTATTTTGATAAATCATAAGATTTCCAATAAAACAACCCCCTGGTTTCTAAAAATTCGCGGAAAGATCAAAGGAATATCGGTAACCCTTTTGAACACGCAAAATACGGCTAATATTATAGAGATTGACGTAAAAGTAGTGTTATTGACGTCACGCCGTAACGTCAGAAAATTTAACATACTAGACATGCATTTTTCGGCAACATCAAAGGAAAATAAGCACTTCCACTTTGCCTGTCACAGAGACACGGAACTGGCGTATTATTATATAAGATACTAGTCGATAAGGCCCGTGGAAAAATCCACTTAGGCAAAAGGCCAATGAAAAAATAGGTTGCTTTAAATGTTTTGCTGCCGCCAGCAGTGCATATACAAAAAAAAATGTTCTTAAAATTTTACACCAAATATCAAATGTCAAATCGCATTAAATCCTCCACACAAATCTTACACAAAATAAAAAAAACAGCCTGCAAGGTGTAAAATCTAGTTGATAAAAAGTTACAACAACGAAACTCACAACATCGACACTCACAACACCAATACTCACAAAACCGATAGTAAGAACACCGACAATCACAACACGGATAATAACAATGTCAGAAATAACGCGTTTGAAATATGTGCATCTTATAAGTGATTATGTTGAAAACCCTCAGTATATTAAAATGTCAAAAAAGTTGGCCTGCAAGAGTTACACTTTTTAAATATTGTCTTTCCCTTATAAGCTTATACAAAAATATAAAAAAGGCATAGTTTGGAAAATATCAAATTTAAATCTACAAAAATCTGTCATTTCAGTTGCATACCATCCTCTCCCACAAAAAATTTACACAAAATGTAAAAATGAAAGACAAAATTTTTTCTTTTTTAGTATGATGATCCGTACTGCCCTTTACCAACAATTTTGAACCTAAATGTCAAAAAATCAATAAGCAAAGAATAAACTTGAATAAAAAAAGCTCATTATTTTGGAAACATTGTATACAGTTCGTAAACAAAAGTTTATACAATATGTAAAACAGATTGGTTTTTGAGAAACACTTCTAAATCAACAAAAATAATTTCATTCAGCATATCGTATATTGCCAATACCCATTAATCTTCCACAAAAAGGTTATAAAACACATCAAAATTTAGAAAAATCAGTCATTTCAGTGTATACAGACCTCGCCCGTTAGATTACAAAATATAAAAAACAAAAACAGTTTCAGTCAGAACATTAAGTATTTTTAATCATCAGCAAACATTTATATATCCCTACAAAATTTTGTAAAAATCTCAAGAAAAACAAAACCGTGAAACCTGGAATTTTCTTCCACCAAATATGACATCGCATACAGTTAGTTCTCCCCAACAATAGTTTATATTACGTATTATAAAGACATCAGCTTATACAACAGCTTACAGTGAAGTCCGATTCTACAAAAATTTGTTCTTTCAGTATATATTGCATGTGGTTTATTTCCACAAAAATTTACACAAAATTTTAAAGAACAGCATTTTGCAACACAAACAATGTAAACTGACTTAATCATACCATCCTCTCATAATTTTTTTTAACCCAAAGTCATAAACCAACGTAAATTTCCAATCGAATGTAAAAAAAAACCTGTAAAAAAACCTGGCATATTACATGTAGGCTGACAAAAGTTTAACGGGATGTCAGAAACAAAACAATTTATAAAATAACTTATAACAATGAGTCACACCATCCTAAAAGTTCAAGAAAGATTTTGTAGCTGACTTGTTACATCATAATTCGTGTTCAAAAAAGAAGAGATAGGTTAGAGCTAGCTAAGAAGCTTAGGACGGGAGCCTTAAAGCTAACATTAGCTATCGGATAACAGTAGCTAAGACACCCAGTTAAATACACTTAAACTGGGGAGACTTAACCGGGTCTATAGCTAGCTATTCATGCTTAGTAAAAGACATTATAAAGAGAAACAATAGTAAAGTAAAAAAACAAAGTTTTCTGTTTGTCCAGCAAATTAGTTTGTTAGCCAGCTAACAGCTTTATCTAGCATTTTGAAATTTAGTACAAATACATTAGTTACGCACCAGGGGCCATTAATTATGCAAAGAATTGTAAACAAATATGGCTAGTTTTTTATTTTTAAAAAAACGCGGTAAAAACTTTAAGAATTTGGAGCTTTAATGGATTTTTTTTGAGAATGCGATTCTGCTTGACAATTTTAAGTGTACTACATAAAAAAGTAACACGCAGCTTCAGCGACATAAAAACGGAACGTCTAAATATACCAAAGTTCTTACTTTTTCTGAATTCCCATCCACTTGAAACTCTAGCATGCATTTTCTACTTCTAACTTTACCTAGCTCCACTCTTCACTTCCGAAGTAACTTCTTGTGGCTTTCAACTTTATTTTTCTACTTCTACTTCTTTACTTAGAGTTTTCTTTTTCTGAATCACTCTTTGCACTTTTTTTAAGACGAAGGGAACTTCTTTTGTGTTTTTTTGGTGTCGAGGGACACCATTTTTGGAAAGTTAGCCGTTAAATTTTTTTCAGCAAATCAAATTGAGTCGTTTTCATCACGTGACGTAAACAAAGTAAACCCGCTAACAAAATAGACATATTTTTTTCGGTAACATCAAAGATTTTTACGGCGACATCAAAGCAAAACAAGCATATTATTACTATTATTTTTTTTTTTTACCCAGGATAGCCTCTTCAGTTCCTATTGGTACTGCTATCAACGAGGGTCCTGCGAAGGGGGTCCTAGCACATTTAAGGCTCCCATTTGAGCTACGAAAGTCGTGCAAGCACAGCAATCGCTCAACTAGACAACCGCCTAAGATATCAATCCTATTCTCATGCTGAGCGCTAAGCAGAAAGGATAGATTCACACTTTTATAGTCTCTGGCATGACTCGGCCGGGGTTTGAACCCAAGACCTCCCGCACTGAAAGCGAACACTCTACCACAAGGCTATCAACTTTGCCTGTCCCAGAGACACGGAACTGGCGTATTATTATATAGAAAAACAAACATGATCAACAAATGATCTACTCACATCCGTGATCATCATGTTTTGGAGGCAACAAAGATATACCGTCGTCATTCTTTAATCCTAAAAACATAATCAATCGTTTCAAAAAAGGTTGCTTTGTACATAGTTTTATTTTTATGCTTTTAATTTCGAATAACCTGGGTGGAAAACAATTCCAATAATTTACATTGAATTCTGTTAATAAGTTTAGGAAGAAATAAGAACTCATCGAATAACCGAAAATTCTCATCGAATAACCGAAAATAAGTGCAGGTTCCGATAACCAGGAGTCTACTGTATTTAGAGTTATAGTGGTATCTCAGGATAACCTGAAGACCACAACAAGCTACATTAAAGACGTTTAAAGATTTTGTTCAAAAAGTAGTCTGGAGGTGGAGGTTCACATTACAACTATCAAGCATTATCTACAAGGGTTGAAAACATAATATGGTGAAATTGTGGACCCCAAAAGTATAAAAAGGTGGAAAACATTGGTCACCAGAAACATAACTGCTGTGTGTTGTCATCAAATGTATATAAAAGAAAAGGAAATGGTCGGAAAAAGGACTGATCATGTGTTCAGATTGCAAGATCTTTATGCAAAAAACGATCAATAGCAAAATATCAAAGCTTGTTTTGTAAAGAATCCAATCAGAAGATTACTGTCGCAAGTTACAAGAACCAACGCAAGTTACATCAGAGCGTTTTAAATAGAAATCCTAAATAACGCGAAGATTCAATTAGGAATGCTGTTCGGGGATAGTGGAATATTGGTAATAGGTTACCATATTTTAAAGGAAAAAAAACAAGAAGGACACACTGGTTGAAATTCGAAAAAGTGATAGGACTTATTGAGAAAGTTGGCCCAAACTCCCTGAACATGTACAGAAAGCACAACTTGCAGGCTTTAAAAGAAGCGATTAGAAAGTATACCGGTAATAATACTAATTTTTCAAATTTACTAGTTGTTGTAGAAAAACTGGCTCCTAAAATCGCCCCATTTTTGTCGCTAGGCAAAATATACTTGCATTTTTAAATTAATTATGTAGTCTAGATATCATTGCTCAATATCACAAAGATTTCAATTTTTTATTTTTATAACTAGTCGATAAGGCCCGTGGAAGAATCCACTTAGGCAAAAGACCTATGAAAAATAGGTTGCTTTAGATGTTTTTCTGACGTCAGCAGTGCATATAAAAATAAATGTTCTTAAAATCATACACAAAATGTCAAATATCAAATCGCATGAAATCCTCAAATCTTACGCAAAATAAAAAAGAACAGCTTGCAAGGGGTAAAATCTAGTTGATAAAAAGTTACAACAACGACACTGACAACATCGACACTCACAACATCAAACTCACAAAACCGACAATAAGAACACCGACAGTTACTACAATGACAGTCACAACACCAACAGCCACAACACGAATAATAACAATGTATAGAATCATGTACAACACCAACAATAATAATAAAGTCAGAAATAACACATCTCAAATTTTACTTCGTTGAAAACCTGATAATTCAATCAGAAGTGTCAAAGAACATCAAATTTATATCTGGAAAATCATTTCTTTGATTACATACTATTCTGTTCCCAAAAAATATACACAAATTGTTAAAATAAACAGGTAAGAATACAAAATTTTTTTCCTTAGTATGATGATCTGTAGTGTACCTGTACCAACCATTTTAAACGTAAATGTCAAAAATGAATAAGGAGTAAATTGGAACATTCTAGCGATTATTTATGTCAACATTGTTGACATTGACATCTATACTATTATCACGGCGTCTATATAATGGATATCCGTTGACTCAGCCACCGTAGATGTTAAAAAACTATTTGGAAAACCTTTCGTGCAAATACCATCTTCCATACATCTGCAGTTAGGATTCAGATGTCCACGTGGCCCATGGATCATACACGATCGTACAATTTCAACCAGCTCAGGTTGTTCCTGTTGATTAGGAATTACTGCTAAAATAACACTGTCTGTGTGTCATCTGCATCCTTAAGTTTGTCATTGAGATCTAAATGAATTAACAAATGACAATAGGGCAAACCCCTCTTTTAAAATTCTATAACATACACATGTGCTATAGTCTTACGTAGAACTCACATTTCAGCAACATCTGTGCTATGTTAAAATTTGCACGATAGAGCTGTAGTCTGTTGAAATTTGCACGATAGAGTGGTGCTATGTTGAATTTTACACGATAGAGTGGTGATATGTTGAAATTTGCACAACAGGTTTTATATTGGATTTCTGCGACGTTAAAGAGTTTGTGTTGTAAATAATTTAAAGAAGGAAATTTTGTGAAACAGAATTTCTATTAAGCAGAATGCACATATTAACTTGGAGGCTTGCATGTCTGTTGAATTGGTTAAATACCTCTATAAATATATTTATAAAGATCATGATTGTACCAACATTGAGATCAACCAACATATTGATCATGATGAGGTGCAGACATTTTTGGATGCTCGGTACGTCAGTGCACCAGAAGCAATATGGCGTCATTTTGAATTTAACATGCACCAACAATCTCATGTTGTCCATAGATTGCCAGTGCACTTGCCAAATATCCATATTGTTTATTTTTACCAAGAACAGGCTGAAGATGCTCCGGACAGAGCTGGAGATCAGGTCACAAAATTAACAGCTTGGCTTATGTTAAATGCAGAGCATCATGATGCTCGCCAATATATGTATCTAGATATTTCTCTTCACTTTGTTTTCAATAAAAAAGTTTGGAAACCAAGACAACGAAGTCATGGTAAAATTATGTCTAGAATATATAGTGTACGTCCTCGCGCAGGTAAGCTTTTTTATTTACGTATGTTGCTATTGCATACACCAGGTGCAACTTCTTTTGAACACTTGCGAACTGTCAATGGCAATGTTGCTGAAACATTTCGTGGCGCCTGTTTATTGTGTGGACTCCTACAAGAAAATACCGAATGGAAAAATACTTTGCAAGAAGCTGTCAACTTTCAGATGCCTCGACAATTGCGGTAATACTTACTCACTGTGATTTTCTCCTCACATTTTAAATTGGTTATTAAGATGCATGGGGACATGAATTTTTAAATTAATTCAATGTCTTTATCATGAGTTTTTACTGAATGTACTAACAGTTTTGTCCAAGGTTACAAGTTGAATAATTCTTGCATTGCAAATTTAGAATCGTCATCTGTTTTTCCTGTACCTTAGAATTCCATCATTAATTGCCTGAATTATAGTGAATTTTTTTCTCCTGCTAAGATGAGTATAAAAAATTATGTTCAAATAATTAATTACTGCCTTTATAATATTTATTTATCTGTTAATACTTAATTTGCAGTTGTTTACAGGGAGAAATGTAAATGTGCAGTAATTAGTCAGACAGAGATATAATTCAAATTGCCTTAAAATGCAAATCACGAACTGAAAGCCAAGGCACATTCTTTGTGTTTTTAAAAACTGATTTCCAAATTTACGTTTGGGATCATTCTAAACTAGGGTCAAAGTCAAAATAAACATTATCCGTATATTGTCTTTTTATTTACTTTAGTATTTAGTGTTTGCTCAGATTTTCTAATTTCGTCATTTTTTTTACCTTTTTATTAAAGTTTTGTTCTCTTCAATTTTATTTCATTAAGATTAATACAATTGTTGCACAGTCATTCTAAAAGTGACTTAAATCTGGCTTTTTGAAAAAAATATAATATATGCTTCTTAATTTGCTGAACATTTTCTAGTAATTTTATTTTCAAACAAATTATTTTTCAGCCACAATTTTTGGTTCTTACATAAAATATATAACTTTTGCGAGAATGCTTCAAAATTTCCAAAATAATAAGACCCTCAGTACTTGAAACTTGCAAAAGCTTATAATCATAAAGTTGTTAGAATATGGTTAAATCTCAGCATTTTTGAATACAAGTTTTTTCACTGCGTCTTATTCCACGAAAATAGGATAGCCTATCGTTGAACGTCAGAAGGCAACACCATGACTTGCTGTCTTGATAAATTTTTTGTTTTTGTTTTTTTAGCAGGCAAAATAAAGCAATTCAATTGGCTAATAATTCTTTTTAAAAGATCTGATTGCTTAAAAAACCATTTTCCTGCCGAAAAAAATGTAAACAAAGTTTAACACTAAACACTAAAAGTTAGCTATCTAAAGAATGGTGAAATACTAACAGCAATTGTTGTTAAAAGAGAGAGCCGAATTATGTTTTTGGTAGATATAGATATATATAGATATATATTTATATCTATATAAATATATATCTATATCTACCATATATATATATATCTACCATATATATATATATATATATATATATATATATATATATATATATATATATATATATATATATATATATATATATATATATATATATATATATATATATATATATATATATATATATATATATATATATATATATATATATATATATATATATATATATATATATATATATATATATATATATATATATATATATATATATATATATATATATATATATATATATATATATATATATATATATATATATATATATATATATATATATATATATATATATATATATATATATATATATATATATATATATATATATAGCTAGCCCTCAATATCTGCTTTAAATTCAGTCACGACGTAATTAAAGGGAGCATATTTCAATCGTTCATCTCTCTCGCCGCCACTTTACATTTCAAGTGTGTATTTATATGTCAAGATTTTTATTGTTATTGTTTATGCATTGATAATATAAACTGTTACTTTTTGTTCTTCGATTACTGAAATATATATATTTTGTGTAAAGTTTCTTCCTTGATTTTAAGTAAAGGTTCCCTATATATATAAAAAAGTCTGTAGCATAATCTGTCTTGATCCATATGGGTTTGTGTTTAGAAACACTGCGTTATACTGATAATAGATGTCGCTGTGCCCTTGTTTAATCTTGAAAAATTTGGAATTCTCTTAGAATATAGCTACTCAAGACACCACCTACCAACTATCTCAAATTTGAATTTGAGGTCTATACTCTTAAAAATAATATTTTTACCTATACAGCCATTAATTGCTAGTGGAAATTTACTGTTCTGATAACCCACATGCTTGTCATGACCATCCATTGAAAAAACCCAATTACAATAGGAACGAAAATTTTCGGGCTGAAAACTTTCGGATTTTATTTTGTCCAAAAATTTTTCCGTCCGAAATTTGTGTCTGCCGAAAGTTTTGCCAGAAAATTTTGTTTTTTCTAAATTTTTTTAAAGGACCAGTGTATAAAAAATTATATAAAAGGGAAATCAGAAAATCAATGAAAACTGTAGTTTTTTAACTTATTATTTTCGTTATTTTTCCAATTGGCTGAGGCTCTATCTGTAAAGTTGGATCCTGAAGATCCTTTTTTAGATCTTGTTTAACCATAAATGCTTCTAGCCTTCTTTTTGTGTCATTCCCTGTATCATTACGTTTGAAATTTCGGTAAAATTCGTTTAAAAAAGTTACCCAAACATTTTTTGACTTTATAAATCTTGTCAGAAAATTTTTCCGCGGATACATTTTTCGCCGAAAATTTAAGTTCTTAATGTAGGTCCTCTTGACATAAAGTTTGATTTTTTTCTTTTCTTTTCTACTTCAGGCCTCGTCGTACATTAGGTCATAAACTCTATCACGGGGTACTTTAATGCCATGTTTTTGTCTTAATTTTAGATACACAATTTCAATTTTCCATAAGCCAAAACATCACATTTTATCTATGGCATTCCTAAGTCACATAAATATAATTATCTTAAGATAACAAGTGCCATCTTAAGATAACTGTAATAATGTGACTTTGAAATTCCATATTCATCATTCCCACGGAAAAAATATTGTATTGTTTTTAATAAAAACAATACAATATTTGTTGTTTTAAGCAATTACCTTTAGATTTAAAAAAATATCTTTAATTCACTTTGATTTGAAGAAGCAAAGTTGATTTCATTTCGTTTCATTTCATTTGTTCTTAAACAAAGTTGATTTTATTTCATTTGATCTCAATTGATTTAATTTAATATTGCTTTGAATTGATTTATTTTTTTTAATTTTAGATTCTTTTTTTTGCATGGCAGTTCTTGGCCACCATAAACATACGAACTAAAAATATATTTTTTTAAATCGAATATCGTGTCAAACATTACAGGTAGCTAGCTACAGCATGAAATTCTTTAAGAGATTTTTTGCGTTTTATTTACATTTCTTACATCTATTACTATTATATTTAAACTTTAAACAAGGTTGCTATGGTAGCGGGCAATATCGTGGAATATTGCCCGCTATGACGTAAGTTCTAACCAATCACATTGCTCGATTTTTTTGAAAATATCAATGCCGCCCTTTTACCCGGGTAATAATACTGAATATTGTCTAATAAATTACTAATACGACTTAAGGCAATTATTAAACGATTTACGATAATGTAATTTGGAGCACTTTGATAAATTAGAGGAGGTTGGATAAAAAAGTCTTTGCATGTCATAATAAGGACAGACTTTGTGAAAGGAATTCGAGTTAAGATCTAACACATTCAAGATCAGATTTGAAGAAATATGCTCTGTCCAACTCATGCTAGTACGGACGTCATAAAGCCAAGAATAATTATTTTGATGGGTTAGGAAATAATGATGATAACAATTGGAATTTGAAATAATACGTACAATATTTTTTACTTATCATAATGTTGTATGTCGCAGTACTGTACTAAAATTTTGAGAAAATTGAAAAAAAAATTGTTAGTTTTCTATGGTGGTTCAACAACTTCTTTTTTTAGGTCGAAGTGCAAGTCTCATGGCTTGCTTTACGTGGAGCGCTTTGTTAAGTGGCTTATTTCATTTTAGTTGAAATAATTCAACTTCAACTAGTCTGTTAATAAAAAAAAATTTGCGCTTTGACGAGCCATTGCTTACATCAGCAAAATTTTTAAACCCTTATATCTTATAAACAGTTCATTAAAAGCACATGGTCAAATACATTTTCTTGATCAGCAGTTTAAAATCCACACATTGAAAGTCATTTGTAAATAAATTTCGAAAATAACTTTTTGTATGTGCAACCGTAACGTCAGTAAAACACCTTAAACAATAAATTTTTCTGCCTGAGTGATTTATTCCACGGGCCTTATCGACTAGTTAGGGAATAAATAAAACCTACCTAACAACGCGTAGATCATAGTTACGCATTGCATCAGAGAGGTACTTTTGAAGTCGTTTATTTATTGATTAATTTATTTTGACATATCTTCGGTCTAAAAAAAGTTTTTTTAAGAAAATGATATACATAATTGTATTGTTTACGCCCATGTAAATATTTAAAGTAATCAACTGTAACCTTTTTCTTTTTAAATTCATTCTGAAATGTGACTCTTTCTGTACACCTGACGAAGAAATCATTGAAACGTTGTAATAAATACATGTGTTTTTTGACTTCATATATGTATATACACACAACCTTAAGAAGATTATGCAAGAAAAAAAGACTGATACAGTTAAACCAGAAAAAACAGATTTTTTCCCCAGACGCTAAATTACAAATGTTACAATCTAGTTTTCAATTTTCTACTAAAACAAATTTCGTATGTCGGTTTAACATTGTTAATATTTTTTGATCAACAACTCGACTTATTAGGTTGATGTATGTGTGAAGACAGGCTCGGTTTCACTAAACAACAAATACTCCCGGATTAACTCCTGAGCTTGATCCACATCATTAGATTGCAGGCGAATTGGCTCATTTGAAACATCATCATCTGTGTCTTCTTCTGCAGAATGTTCTTCATTGAAAACATCTGATACGATTTCCAATCAACATTTTCTCAGCAAATTCCATAGCTTTAGTTTTAAGAACTAGTTCGGAAACAGCTACATCTTTGCTCAAAACAATCAGGCGCCATTTTAAAAAAGCTAGATCTAAGTTTGCGACAGAACCCCTCCTTAATCGCTGGCGTTTTCAGTATTTTTTTTTTATTTACGGCTTCAAAAATTTTATCCTTGTATTTTGACCAACTATATAGGTATACCGTACTCTGAAGTAACTTGCGTACTTATCTTTGATGGACTTTGTATTTAACTTAGCAATCGTTTCATACCACGCCACCGGTCTACTGAGTTGATGTTTTTAGCTTTTTCTAAGCACACTATTGAATAAATTGGTTCAATATGAAATTTTTGGGGAATGATATCAAAGAGTGAAATTAGCCTATAAATACTTGTGGCTTTGACTGACATTGTTTTTACGTTAAAGGGTTACAAATCTATAAAAGTGTTTGGAAATCAGTGCTTTAAGAAAAACGTGAAAAAAATTGAACCTAACATCTCTTTGGACAAATATGCTGTCGCTGTTAAAAAGGATGGGAAAGTGATTGGCTATTGGCCGTTAAGAAAAAACGGAAAGTTTGCTAAAACGATTTTTCGTCATCCCTATTACTGCAAAAGCAGTAAATCTTGCAGATAGCGCAGGCATGCAAGTGCCTTGCATTATCCAATTGTTAGGACAAAAGTGTGTGGTCGACATTTTGGAAAACAAAACTTATCATTTAAAAGAGAACTGTAACTTGTAAACGTGCAATAATGTATTTATTTTCTAACTTTTTCTCCACTTCATCAGCCATCCAGGTGACGTAAAATTTGTAAGATCAAAATGTTCAACAAATTGCCATTAATAGGAACATTTGGGCTCCTTTGCAAAGAGAGCCATTTAAGAACAAGTTTTTTGAAATTTCTGGCTACATTACATACCAATATTCATTTTTCGAACATTTATTTTCTGCTTAGACACTAAAAAGTTCAAGTTATCCAAAGAAGTTAACTCAAGGGGGACCAAAAATGGTTCGAGAAAAAGAATGTTCCATGTATCCGGGGTTCGAGTTAACGAGTAGTTTTTATAAGGGAGTATTAAGAAGTGTCCAAGGGACCGTAGAAAATAGTTCGAGCTAATAAAAGTGCTTTTATTAAGCTATTTCTGTAACTCCGGTGAAATCAAATTAATGAAAGTCTTCTAACGAAGTGCGCATTCAATATTTCGAGAAATGTCGGAGAAAAGTTGAGAGGTAACAAATCCACAATAACAATTTATTTCCCATCCAGTACGTAATACTAAGCTACAGATACAGATATTTTTAAAAATGCGTTCATTTTTGACCTTTCAGTGATCCAGGAGCAGTGATTAAGCGATTTATTGGAGTTATCCTCTTCGGTGTCCAGCAAGGCAGTACCATTTACCGAAACATTTATGTGTCTTGCAGCATGTATGAATCTTTTTTCGCAATTTTTTGACAGCGCCTTTGATAACCTTGCCATGCTTTTTAATAAATTTCCCTACTTTCTTCGCAGCTTTTCTTAACCATCGTCGGCGTCGGCGGGACGATCGTCGTCGACGTCGGCGTCCCCACCCAGGGTCTTTCATTTCTTTATCTTCAGACAACATGTCAAAATCATCCTCGTCTTCATCGTGGGTTAATAACTCAGCTAGCTCATCTATGAAAAAGGTTTTTTGCATAAGAGTGCAGCAGCAGCAAAGAAATTATCAGAAGTGGAAACGTTATGTTATCGGGGCTTGAGATTTCTTTTTTAATCTTCGCAACTTTTATAACTTAGGTCTGAGAGTAAAAAGAGTTAAAACATTGAATTCTAACCTTTACTCATTTCATTAAATATTCTTTTTTCGTCTTCCGTCAATTCTGCTTGGAATCGATCGTCTTGGAGTGCATTGGATACCGATTCTGGATCCGAAAAGTCGATATTAAAGTCATCTTCTTCTTCTTGTTCATATGCACCTAAAGAATTGTTTTCATCTGCTTATTAAAGAGTCAAAAAATAAAAAAAATTATATTTTTGATTTTCGTTCCATAGGAACTTACTTGTGGACATTTTAAACTATAAATCAACTTACTGCACAAAACCAAACAAGTTACAAGCAAAACAACCAACTTCATATTGAAGACAACCTTTTTTCGCTGTTTCTTTATTGCTGTCTATCTTCTTGTTGTTGCCTCTCTATCTTCTGCAGAAAAGTCGGCCCTTTTAT
Organism: Hydractinia symbiolongicarpus; assembly: GCF_029227915.1. Taxonomy (NCBI): domain Eukaryota; kingdom Metazoa; phylum Cnidaria; class Hydrozoa; order Anthoathecata; family Hydractiniidae; genus Hydractinia; species Hydractinia symbiolongicarpus. Next base: position 1,525,933 of record NC_079884.1, on the reverse strand, counting down.
AGGGAAAATTTTATTTCATTCTATTGTTAGATGATTACTATTGATTAAAACATTGCGAAATAGATGACAGCGCAGGAAGTACACAGCCATTTGCTTTTCCAAACTGCTCGCTACACTCCTTTTTTAGAGGAAACGAGTAATACCACAGAAAATATTGAATCCTAAGTTTTCTATATTATTCAACTCTTAGAAGTACATATTTTTTATCTTCCATAAAGATATGGAATTTTCTTTTAGCACAAGAGGCTATTATTGTAGAAAAAAGCAACAGGGAAGTGAGTATCAAAGGAGGAGAACAAGATTTTTAATTGTTTTAAATGGCTTGTGTAACCATGTGCGGTTTATAGAAGGACGTGTATATAGGATTTTACAATCTTTGGATTTGCCCGGACTCTTACTTCCTTTAACTTCCGTTTAAGATCACTTATTGGTATAATTTAGGTGTAATGTGTAATACCACCTCAGCAACATGAAGGATCATCATAAAAAAAATCATGCAAATAAAAATTCCAATATTTCTAGAAGTTCAACAGTTCTTAGTAAATATCTCTACCACCACATCTTACCAGAAACGCCATCTGATATCAATATCGATTTCGTTTGGCGTGCTTCACAAGTCAAAATGTGTACGCTTAATATCAATCCAAATTTCGAAAGGGAAGAAGGGAGGGAGGGAGTGAGGGGAGGGAGGGAGGAGATTGAAACTATAAGAAATATATCACACAATTTTGTATTAAAACAATATGGTTTATATCGGATAGTTGCTGATAGATAGATAGATAGATAGATACGCTTGCGAGTTGGAAAGAAAGTTTGGATGAAAGAAATTAATGTCCGATAGCTTTCTTGATCACAATTAACTTCCGGTATTAAAACATGATTCGCTTGGTAACGTAAAAAAATAGTTTTTTTTTGATGTAGTACCACATATCATCCAATAACAATATCGTAAGTACTTTCCTATTATCTTTTAATATATCCGGAGAGTCGAACTGTGGCTACCCGTTTTATTCAAAATACCCTATTTTTTTGTGAAGCCGTATTTGGTGAAATGCGAAATGAAATTTAATTGTTATCAGATATACAAGAACTCATATGGAGTCGACGGCTATATAGAGTCGTGAGTTCAATCCCCGATCAAGTCATGCTATGTGAAAGTAAATCGTTCAGCTCTGCTTAGCGTTCAGCATAAATAATAGGACTGCCTTCTTTTGCTGTTGCCTAGCTGTGGAGTTACTGTGCTTGTATGGCATGCTTAGTTTGAATAAAAGCATCCTCTTCTCGGGACGCTTATGTATAGCACTACCAATAAGAAATGAGGAGGCTATTCTGAGTAAGTAATTGTACTATAGAAACGATTAACTTTTGCAAAAGCAAGTCTGTAGGGAAATATCACAAAGTGCAGAAATTGCGTGATGTAGAGGGTCAAAAGAACAACAACAACAACGTTGTAAGCTATCTAGCTAAAATGTTGAAGTAATCACATAGACAGTTGGATGCAACGACATTTTCAGTAGTTAGCTGAGTGTTTCTATTGTTAAATGTAATAAAGTAGCTACATCCCTGACTGCATATCGCAAACCCGGGTGAAGGTCAAAAGTTTATTGACATATGCAAAGGGAAATATTCTGCGCGAAACAGTTTAGTAAACATGTGATACTTTTACAGTTCGTTCAAGTTTACTTAAAATTAATTTTGAAACTTTTAACTTTTGATAGAAAATATATTCTGCAAAATAAAAATTCTGGGTGACTTCTTTAGTTAGACAGGGCAATAATAGGCTGAAGCCTGTGTTTTTAAATGCAACTATGGGTCAAAATCAAAATAAAACTTCTACAGTAGACAAAAAAGGCAGTTTTTAGTAATATTGAAATCAAGTTAAAAGCTTTTAGGGTCAGCATTGGGATGGGGGATGGGGGGATCTAGATGCGTTTTTAGTGCAGTACGTTAATTATATTTTTTTAGTTTTTAGGTGCAATTAAAATACCTATTTTTGATGGAAGAATTTGACAATTTCATGTGATTGCTTATCTAACACCTCATAAAAATTCTTACGCTCAACAATTGTGATTCAATTTTGGTTAATGCCTAAAAAATAATGCATACTCATGCCTTATGTAGAAGAAAAATTCTTTGAAAAAGCGTATTAAACTTGATTGGTATAATTTGGTCATTGTAATGTGTCTTGGAAGACTTTAATCAGTGCATTGATGTTTATTTAAATTACCCATCATAGAATGAATGTCGCAATATTTCTATCATATGTTTAACGAGACAATGTTTTAAACTTCCCCATCATTTCTTAGTAACAATACACATCATTTTTCTTCTTTTGTAGTCGCATTTATTGTGCACGCTTGAGATTTCAGCAAATTTTTTTGATTGTAGTTCACAGTTGTAAACAAATTTGACACATCTGTTGTTTTTGTTATTTCTCAGAATATTCAATTTGCAGTTCTGCTACGAAAAAGGGGTTGCCTTACCTATCGTATTAAGACCACTAGCTCCTTCCTGCTGAATTGAAATAACAAGGCTTCCTTAATTATTACGGCGATTCATACTGGTTTCCTTTATTACCTTAAACTGGGAATAAACGAATGTAGGCGCAAATTGATCCAACATACTATCTAAAATAAAACGTCTAAAAATGACATGAGTATTATTACAAGAATAATAAAAACTTTAAATATCAAAAGAAGTCTAAGGTGTGCAACGACCGTTTCAGTGGAAAGCTAAATCTACGAAAACTATATACTTGCTTTGTCCATGTCAAAAAAGTACACACATACCAAAATCAGCTATTTGCCCAGCCGACACAAGACTTCCATAAGACGTTTAAATGAAGTCTATTTTACGTTTTTGAAAGACACGTTGCTGTTAGCCGTCTTTCAAACTTTTTTTAGACGTCTAGTCATATCGCGTTTAGTTACGACGTCTTAAAGACGTCGTTTCTTGGCCTTATAAAAGACGGAATTTAAAAGGTATTTAAAAAGACGTTTAATAGACGTCTAAAAGAGGTATAGCACAAGATGTCTTTTAGATCAATTTTGAACGAGAAATTTTTGTTCGATGTGCTGTGCTTAAAAATTGGACGGGGGTGTAACCAGAGATATCGGCTTTTTTTCGATTTTGAAATAACATAAAACAAAAATCACTGCACTGAATATAAACCTTATATTCTTTAGTTTATATTTATTAACTTTATTAACTTTATTTTTTGATCCCCTAACCCTATTCGGTCCGGGGTTTTTCGAACATACTATGACTGGGGGGGGGGGCGGATTCCGCCCCCCCTCAATAACTTTTCATAGGGTTGTTCAAATTGGATCAAACTTGGCACACTTATATTACGTCATAAAATAAACAAAATGGCGCCAATAAACTTTTGCTTGCGTCAGCACATTTTCTGTGACGTCATCAAAAGCTTGAAAATTGTTAAAAATGCCACTATCTGCTTGAAATATAATTACTTTTGTTCTAGAGCGAATTTTTACATTCTGTTTAAAGTTTCTGAAAGCTAAATAAAAGTTATTTAACATATCTTCCGGTTTTTACATAAATCGGATAAAAAATTGCCAAAAATTGCCCGAAAATCCGTTTTTTTTCCGATTTTTGGGGAAAATCCGACAAAATCGGAAAATCGGATTAGTCACGTCTTCAAATTATTCCAAATGATTCTTCTTGATGAAACAAAGTTGTGTTGCAGGTTTCAAGTTCTAAGGATAATCCTAACAGGAGTTATTATATTTTCCCCCTTATAAGGATTTCATAGAGATTTTTAGGGGTAGTTTCGAGTAATGGCCAATATCAAAGCCTCTGAAAGGTATGGGACCTAAAAAATAAGCAAGCAGGTGTCTAATAGATAAATGTTGAAACTCAGTAAGTATCATAGCCATATAACAAATCAATCAGGAGTTATTAAAAAAAAACCGTCAGGGGGGGGGGCGGAATCCGCCCCCCCCCCCCCCCCCCCCCGGACCGAATAGGGCTAATACACATTTTCAATGTTTTTGTGATGCAAGCGACAACAACGACTTTAAAGGAATCCACTGTACATTTTCGGTAGGTTTGTATACAATTTTTATCGTGATATTTTTGGAGATTTTAAATAAATCCCTTTAGATTCGGACAGTTATATTTGTCGTTTAGTCTATTGCATCATGTAACCCGCTTAAAGTTTTACGCAAAATGTAAAAAATTACCAGTTAGGGACATAGAAAAGATATACAAAAACTTTAATAATCTCTGTATATTGCATGCTGCCCTCTACCGCAATATTATAATCCGATATATTAAAGAAAACGGCTTCTCCCAAACCCAAACCCAAAGTCAACAAAAATCAATGATTTTATCTCTCAAACTAAAATGTTGCATAGAATAACAAAAAAAAATAAATATGGAGAAATCACTGATTTCGGTTACATCTCAATCAAAAGGTTTTTTTGAAATATGGCATATTGTCCTCCCTTACATGATAATAAATAAAGAACGGGCACAAAAAATAGAATGTTGAAACTCGATTTTCAGATATCCGATTTTTCTATTTGTTACCGCTAAAATAGATCGTTGTTAGTTGGTAAATTTCACAGTGGTGGCTGGTGCATCTACATCATCATCAAATTTTAACAGCTTTGACACTTCTCACAACGATACGTTGCAGCGAACATTCATGCTGCCGATGTATGAATTCCTGCACAACTATTTTTTGCATCATTCGACATTATGTGAGTTTGAGAACTCACCGGTACATACAGTTACAGTTGAATGTTAAACATTGTCAACATTTAGCACAGCAGTTGACAAAAGTGTCCAAACAAGTGGGCCTTGGGATGACTCCACACTCATCCTTGCTCTTTAGCTGGCACGGACGAACTTTCATCGAATGTATTTGAAATATTTTTGTTTTGACGCTTAAAACTTTTCAGAATTTTTTAATGCAAAATATGGATATAAAATTTTTATACAATTTTCCCAACCAAATATAACGCTAATATTAAACCGTTTCAAACGATAAAATGGTAACGCAATTTTAACGTTGAAATAACGTTATTAACTTTGCGCTCAGTCCTAAATTGTCATTCAACGCAAACGTTACTAAAACGTTTATATTAACCCTATACTAACTGTTTATGAGGGCAATACCGGAGAATATTGATGTCAAAGTATTGCCTGAACTTGTGAGGGCAATACGTGACAGAGGTCAATATTTGAAGGTATTGCCCGAAATAAACAGTTATTATATGAATTATTATCAGGGTACTGCATTCTACGACAAAAAATATAATATTATAACCAGGACGTAGAAACCATGTCTTTATAGAAACTATTCCATATGGAACGTACATTCGAACTAAAAATATGTCTTTTTAAAATCGAATATCGTGTAAACATCATTGTTTTAATTGTAGCTATAACAAAGAATTCTTTAAAACATAAAAGTACGTTTTACTTATTTTTCGCGTTTTGTTTACTTTTCTCCCGTGTTTATTTACATTCAATGCTACCATATTTAAACTTTAAACACGGTTGCTATGTTAGCGGGCAATACCGTGGAATAATGCCCGCTATGACGTAAGTTCTAACCAATCACATTGCACGATTTTCAGACCTATTGATGCCGCCCTGTTGCCCGGGTAATAAAACGCTATATGTAAACTCTTTAGAAACGATGTAGTAACGTTTTTTTAACGTTATGGCAACGTTTTTTTTTTCTTTCTTTTTTTAAACAATTGAGGCTTAAGACATGAAAATATAGGGAATATTGAAACTCACTCAGTTAAGTTAAATTAAAGATTATTATAAAACATCCTGCTATTTTTGCCCAAAAGTTAGAATAATAATGTTGAAACGAAAAAAAAAACACAATTATTACAAAAAAAACCGTATACCTTCAAGCAGGTTTTTAATGTTTTTTCTTTCTTTGTGTGAATTAACCAGAGTGAAAATTTCGGGCATATATTTCATTTAAACAGTTTGGAACAACACATAATGAAGCACAGTGACACGAATACAGAAAAAATATATTATTTCCAATGAAATAAACTAAGTAAAACATTTTATTTAGAAAAAAAAAGATGAAATAGAACAGTTATACCTCTTATTTGTGCGTTAAGCATCCAAGATAATATTTTTAAATTTATTTCAAGCTAATGCTGGATTTTAGGTTAAATCCTATGTTGAAAAATAGATTGCAAGAGAAAATCCAATCTAAGAAAAGAACTCTCAAGACTGTAATTTTGTCCATTTGTGCTTACGACATCAGTTATTATTTTTTTTTGCAGATTGAAGTAAAAATCTAAAAGTGTGCAAAAATATCATGTATATTATTTTTGCTTCCTGTTTTTTTCAGATAATTTGCAGAAGAAACTGGACAGACACTGAAGTAAGTGCGGAGGCAGGAAAGACTAAACGCAACGCCGCGAATTTTTAAACCACCTCGCACTAATTGCTCCGATGTGCCCGAAACTCACACCACGAATATGGAATGTGTATCCTTTAGTCCACCAGTAGAGGAATTTCCAATCCCAGCCTTCAACGTACAACAAGTGATAACAAATGTGCAAAAATTTCCCTGTGTTGAAGAGCATTTCTGAGGCTACTGTAGTGGTTGTGGCTTTCGAGGATAAGATTTATGTTAGGTTTATATATAATCCTACCATATCTTTGACAGTCACTACAGCATAAGCAGATGTGTATTCAAGTCGAAGAAGAAAGATATAAGTCCTTGGCCAAGGCATTTCATCTTCACCTCAAGATTTGGAGTAACAGATGACGAGCGACTCTGATATGTGGACTCGTTGGATTTTATAAAGCCATATCTCCGAGCCCAAAATGTATGACAACAACAGGCGTTGGCAAAAACTAACTCTTGTCAAAAACAATTTGTTTTTGTCGTTTTGTCTCTATTTTTTTATAAATTTGTAAACAGATTGTTTCAGAAGTTTAGCTAGCTTCAAAAAAATTGATGATGGACCGTATTGGTACAATAAAAATTTTAAAAAAATCTGTTATTTCAATTTTTATGTGTATGGACGGGTTATTGCTTAGGTTATCAAAATTTATTTGGCCGTTGCTTCCAATGTGTGCAGCTTAAAACGTATTTTGGTAAAGGCTAACATATATATATAGGTTAATGGCACAATGCGGGTGGCTATCTGAAAACAACCTTGCCATTTTGTATGTAGTTAATGTACTCGTATGAAAGATTTGCGGCGTGGAAATGCAATTTATATCTAAAATTTGGTGAAGTCAAAATGGATCATTGATACTAATCTTTTAACTAAAAATTTTAAATAGAAACAAAAGAATCTTTTAATTAGTGAAACAAAACGAAACAACTGAATCTTTATCAATTGTTTTTCGAAATTAACGGAACCAAATCAAAATGAAAAAGTTGGTTTCGTTTTTTTTTTTGTTTTTTTTTCTGACGGGAACATTGACGTCGTTTCGAAAACATTGAACAAACTAATAATGTTTTCGATTTTCAAATTAAAATCGTACATTATTAACGATTTTGAAGGACGTAGTATGGCGCCAGAAGCAAATAACGAAAGGAACGTTGACAGCATGTGATTATAATTTCAATCAATTTATGCAAAACAACCTCTTTCAAAAAACTTTTATTTCAACGTTTAAGTAGAAACAGCCGGTTGTTAACACCAGGGTGAGCGCTTAGTGAAAGTAAACCATTTTGCACATGTGTATTGGCGTAATACATTGTTTTAAAAAGCTTTATCACAACCTCGGTATAAATAAGAACACTGGAAACGGCTCAGCTATTTTAATTTGTGGAAAACGTTGCCGTGAAGGTTCAAAAAAAATAGAAAATTGTGCAAACCATGTCGCACATTGTTCCATCGGACGACAACAGAAAGCGAGTATTCGGAATATTTACAGAGGAGGACTGGTAGTTGTCATATACTATAGCCTTTCTATACATTATCTTTATTTTGCTTTGATGTTACTACCTTATCGAACAAAACTTAGTCGGACAAAAGTGACTAAATTTTTTGGAAGTGACTAAAATTATGTCTGACTAATATTTTTGTCCAACTAAAATTTTGTCCGACTAATTATTATGTCCGACTAAATATTTTGTCCAAATCAAGTTTTTTTAAATTATTCCTCAGTACGGAATTTTACATGTTAATGATTTTGTAAAAGTGTTTTTCTTCTTTCTCACCAACGAATACAAATATTTTTGGATAAACAAACGACTTTTTTAAAAAAGTGGCTAAAGTAAGTCTTAATAAAAAAATATAAACTGATAAACTGATAAACTGATGTCAAACTGTGTGGGCTGTTGTAAGTTGCACAGAGTTGTCTTGCATAGCTTAAAATGAGCATAATATACAGTACTGGAATCAGGATACCTACCTCATTCTATAAACTTTATTGGTATTGACAACATACGACAAGATCATCTCGCACATCACATCTTGCTATTTTATATCATCTAGCAATTTTCTGACTTCCGATGAGGACGGACGTGCTCTGAAGAAATAGCATAGAAACGCGCCGAGACAAATAACATGACTGAGAGACTGACTATAGCTCGACTTGAAAAACAATTAAAAGAAGGTTTTGATCATATTGAATCACGAATTGATAACCTAACTTTAAAAAGTGATAAAATTGATTGTGATTTGAACGAAATGAAAAATAAAATTATAAGCAATTTGATCGAACAAAACAAGAAAATGCAAAAAAAAATCGAAGCTTTAGAAAATACTGTGTATGAACAAAACAAAGAGTTAAGAGATCTCCAACTGACTACAGAGGCAACAAACCAATACGGCAGACGTAGCAATATTGAGATTTCAGGTGTAACAAATGATATAGATGATGATCAACTGGAAGATAAAATGATAGAGATTTTTAACAAAATGGAGGTCAACGTTACGAAATCCGATATCGAGTCTTGTCATAGGCTTCCTGCGAAGAAAAATCAAACAAAAAAAACCATTGTACGCTTCGTCAATCGCAAAAATTGTCAAAAACTCTTAGAAAACAAAAAAAAAACTGAAAATATAAATTTCGAGGAAATTAAGCTGCCACCAAACAGCAAAATCTACATTTCCGAAAATTTAAATCGATTTTATCAAAGACTGGGATTTGAATGCAGACAACTGAAAAGAAACAAACTCATCTACAGTTACAAATATCAAAATGAAGCTTTTTTTATAAAATTTGATAAAACCGATGAAAAACACAAAAAAATTACACATGTGGATCAAATAGTTGAATGGTTTCCTGGGTTCTACCAAAATGAATTGCTCAACTACGGAAACACAGAGAGTTAGATTGTTGTCTTTATCTCACTTTTCTCTTCTTTCTGCTACACACGATTTTCCCGCCTAAAGTTCTTTGTTTGTTTAATCTTATCGGTGATATACGCTCAGGTAATTTTAACTCCAATATGGCGCAAGCTTGCTGTGCAGTCAGTATATAGCGTTTGTTTTATTTGTGAAATCGTTTGAAGCCCAAAACCTGTTCTAACTGGTAAGTTTTCACTTTCTCTTTCTTTTTTGTACTTTTAGACCCTGTTTTCCCTTTAAAGCTGCCAGTTTTGTTTCCCCCCTATATATAATTTTTATGCTTAGTTGTAATGTCTGCAAAAAGCTAGTTGATGAATCATGTAAAAAATCAATTTTTTGTGATATCTGTAATTCCTGGATACATTTTCAAAACTGCTCTAGACTTTCAGTATCAGAATTTGATGCCTTATCTCACAATTCTAGTAACTGGGCTTGTCCAAAATGTTTGGACAGGACATTACCATTTTTTGATTCAGAACATCTGTCAAATTGTAAACCAAAACCAACCCCAAATTCTACATCCCGTATTAATGAAAATATGAGATCCCTTCTTTCTGATCTTAATAGTATTGTTCATAGCATGGGCAACGATGCTGACAGTATCAATTTTCATACAACTAGTTGTAAATACTATGAATGTGAGGACTTTAACAATCTTAATCTAAATCCAAGGTCGCTCTCAGCTTTTCATCTTAACATTGCCTCAATGGCTAAACACTTTGATGAATTTAACACCCTTTTGGCCCTTTTGAGACATGAGTTCTCTTTTATTGGTATTACTGAAACCCGCTTTATCAAAGGCTCACCACCAACTTTCAATTACCATATAGAAGGTTACCAGTGCTTATCCACCCCCACTGAATCCTCAGCAGGAGGGAGCTTGTTGTATATTTCTGACCAGTATAATTTCATTCCTCGTACAGACTTGGATGACATTATGTACCAATCTAAATACTTGGAATCAAGTTTTGCAGAGATGATCTTGCCTAACACAACCAACTTAATTGTCGGTAGCATTTATCGACATCCTTGTATGTCAACAAATTCCTTTAATCGTGATTTCTTAAAACCCTTGCTCAATAAAGTCAGCATTGAAAAGAAACAAATCCTTCTACTGGGGGATTTCAATAAAAATTTGTTAAAACTCAATGAAGATGCAGAACTCTCTGCCTTCATTGATATACTCGGATCCCACCTTATACTTCCCCAGATCTTATTACCAACAAGAATAGCAGCGACTTCCAAGACATTAATTGATAATATTTTTTTCTCTGTCACTGGTCATCCATCAATCTCTGGTAACCTTATTCACATGATCTCTGATCACCTGCCTCAATTCTTTATATTACCTGACCAATTGACTAACAACTCAGAAAAAAATATTCAATACCAAAACTGGTCCAAATTTGAGGAACATAATTTCATTTTAGATTACCTGGATATTGACTGGGGTGTTGAGTTTAATAGTCCTGGACCAATTGACCCAAACAGCTGTTTTGACATTTTTAATTCTAAAATTCAAAAGCTTGTTGACAGACACGTTCCCACAGGCAGGCTCACCAAAAGGCAAATCAAAACCCAACAAAAACCATGGATTACTTCTGCCATCATAAAATCCATGTCTAAACGTGATTTTTATTTTCGGAAATTCACTAAAGCCAAAGATCCAGATTCTAAATCAGAGTTCCGACAACTTTTCAAACGCTACCGAAACATGATTGTCAGCTTATGCAGACAAAGTAAAACAAACCATTATACCAATTACTTTAACCTTTTTTCAAATAACATGCACAAAATTTGGGAGGGTGTTCGTAGCATTATTTCTACGAAACCGTCGAAATCTAATATTCCTACCTCCATTCAGGTTGACGGTAAACTTGAGACTAACCAGATTGATATTGCCAATAGTTTTAATGACTTTTTTACATCCATAGCAAATTCTATTAGGAACAAAATTCCACCTACATCCAAGAAGTACTCTGACTACCTCAAAAACCCGAACCCAGACTCAATTTTCTTATCACCTGTTACCCAAGAAGAAATCATCGGGATTATTGGCAACATCTCTCCAGGAAAATCTTCTGGACCAAACAGTATTCCAATCAAAATTCTAAGATTGTTGGAAAATGATATTTCCAAACCTATATCAATTTTGATCAATCTTTCGTTTGAATCTGGTATCTTTCCTAGATCTTTAAAAACAACCAGAGTGGTGCCTGTTTACAAAAACAAAGGTTCTTCTATAGATGTGTCAAATTACAGACCAATCTCATTATTGTCAAACATTGAGAAAATCTATGAAAAGGTTATGTACAACAGAATCATAGGCTTTCTCAACAACCATGATATCCTATATCCCAAACAGTTTGGATTGAGAAAACAGCATTCAACATCACAGGCTGTGCTTACTATAGTTGAACGCATTAGACATTGCCTTGACAAAGGTGAGCTTGCCTGTGGAGTGTTTGTCGACTTACAAAAAGCTTTTGATACTGTTGACCACAAAATCCTTCTATCCAAGCTAAATCACTATGGTATTCGGGGAAAAGCAAATGATTGGTTCAGGTCTTATTTAACTGGTCGTCTTCAGTATGTCTCAATCGGTGAATTCAAATCTCAACTTAAAGCCATTCTACATGGTGTGCCTCAAGGCTCTGTTCTTTGTCCGCTGCTGTTCTTGTTGTATATTAATGACCTATCATTTTGCTGACGACACTCATCTGCTGAAATTCTCAAAATCACTAGAATCCCTTTGTAGAGGGATAAATGCTGATCTTAAACGCCTTGTGTGTTGGCTTAACGCCAACAAAATATCACTGAACTCCAGCAAAACAGAGTTTCTTGTATTTAGATCCCAATCTCGTAGGCTTGAATTTTTGCCTTTTTTGATTCTATGCGGTAAGCGCATTTATCCTAGCAAAAGTGTGAAATACCTGGGTGTTCATGTTGATGAACATCTTTCCTGGAAGTATCATGTCTCATCTGTGGCTACTAAACTTCAAAGAGCCAATGGGATGTTATCTAAAATTCGTCACTATGTTCCCCTAAAATCCCTGCTAAACATTTACCATGCTATCTTTAGTTCTCACTTAAGCTATGCTTGCCAAGTATGGGGCACTCGAGACACCACAGTAGCCCACAGAATACTTACCCTCCAAAAGGCTGCCCTTAGGCTGATCACCTTCAGTGAACCAAGATCCCCATCTTTGCCTATATTTGCAGAACTTGGAATTCTTAAATTCTTCGACCTAGTTAAAGTCCTTAACATTCAATTTATCCACAAATTCCTAAACTCTAACCTCCCATCTGACACACTTACCTCACTCAAATTTGATCGAATCTCACACTCTCATGAAACTAGATGTAACACAATTGGTTTGCTTATTGAACCAACAGTTAACACATCGACGTTTGGATTTTTTTCATTCTCTAGAATCTCCACATTACAGTGGAACAATCTGCAAAGAAATTATCCTGATACTAACCTCACACACTGTAAATTAAGCACAATCAAATCCCTAGCCACAAGTTTCTACATGAGTCAATACATCAACTAGCTTTCCTCTTCATTATTTTGTCTCATTACTTTTTTCTATTTGACTATATGGTACTGAATTTTCATTTATACTAATTATAATCAAAAATGCTTTTTCATTTTAATCTTTGTAAACTTACAGTATTTACTGACATATGAAAATATTTCACATTTTTCTTGGTGGCTTTCTCCTTTGTTTAGCCTTGGCTATCGGGAAAGTCTCCTTCCTAATTGCTAATTTATTCTTTTAGTAATGTAAATTGTCATTTCTTAGGTAAATAAATGTTTACTTACTTACTTACTTTACTTACTTAAACGGTCTTGTTCATGATGGTATTTCCTCACTGAAGGGATTCTCGAGGCTTTCGTAAACAGATTGCGCGTTATTGATAGCCTCACTTATTCCTGCTTCACTAAATCCTTTTTCGATGAGTTCGGCTTCTTGCTGCATGTGGTTAACAGATTTACATTCCAGGCGGCATGAAGTGGCTTCAGGTTGGACAATTTGGACGATATTTTTATGTCTGCTGGAGCAATCCCATTTTTGAGCAGACGCGCGACATGATCCGAGAACCAATCATTATATTGATTTTAGATAAAAGCTTTTGCTGCTTTGTTAACACTTAAATCCAATGATTGTAACTTATTCGTTAATTTATAAGGCACTATCACAAGTTCATACCTACTTGTAGAACAGAATTCTTTGAGTTTGTCAACTTACCTTTTAATTGTGTCCATAATGACAAGTGAATGCTGCTCATTAGGCAATCCATTTTCCTCTTTCTTCTTCTCCGAGTAAGGAAAAATAATTTTTGTCAAAAAATCCAGGGATTAGTCAGCGTTTGACCACTGGTTTGCAGTAAATCCGACAGAAAATGATACTGGAAATTCATATCTGGGTAAAAAGCGTTTAGTTTTACCACCGTAGATCAACTGTATCAGTACAAATTCGCCTGTTGAGCTTACAGTGATTGTTGCAGTTATTTGATGTTTGTCGTCAATACCTTTTGTGGGGACATGCTTTGAACCTTTGAAGCTATAACTGTATTTCCCAGGAGAAACGTATGTGAGCGGCGTTTGATCGATGTTCAGCACAAGATAACTTGGGATTGCATGCATTGAAATCTTAGACGATATCGTCCCCTTAACTTTGACTTTTAAAAGTCCTCGCTACGTTACGCATCTAAAAGTGAAAAAATTTGTATCAAAGCTATATTCTTTCTAATATGATGTGAAAAATGGCAGCAATGAGTCAGAATCGGATGAGGATGAAGGTGTTGATGAGGAAATCAAAATATGCATTCCGGAGTCTGTAAATCTTCAGAAGCTAGTGAAGTCTTAAGGGATCTGCGTGACAAGAGAAAAGCGCCGGTAATTACAGAAACTTCCGATGAAAGTGACAGTGAAATTATTTAAAAGAAAAAGAAGAAGACAGCAGTAATAGAAGAAACACGCGAAAGTAAAGCGGGAAGCAACATAGATCAGGAATATGACGCTGAAAATGAAAAATAGAATTATGCCATCCAAGTAAATAAAGTATTGTATTGTTTTTTTGTCTCCCAAACCAAAATTAAGCAAATTACTGAAATTTAAAAAAAGGACCAAAATATTAGTCGGACAAAATAATTAGTCGGACAAAAGTTAAAAAAAGTAAAATTATTTCTGACTAGTATTTTCGTCAGACTAAAATTTTGTCCGACTAAGTTTTGTCCGATAAGGCTTGCTTAGCGTGTGGCCTTGTGGTCATGGAGTTCGCTTCGTAATCACAAAGTCCGTGGTTCTGTCCACAACGCGGGCATGTTTAGCAAGTTTCTTTACTACAGCTACGGGTCAACCCATGCCATGTGAGGGAAATTGGGTAGGTAATGCCGCTGTATACTTAATGTATGCATCCCGAACACAGGACCCACATTGATAACAGTGTTTCAAACACTGAAGTGGCTATATCCTGTATAAATATTCGGAATTATAATAATAATAAAACAAAATTTGAAAATATATCTCATGAAAACACGGCGTTTCTATATTTCTATATATAATTTTCTGCATTTTGTGAAGGCTTTCAGCACAATATTTCGAAATTTGAAGTATGTTTTAGCCAATCTAGAGGGCCGAAATTTAAAAAATTTTATGTTCGGGCCTCCTTCGACATACACTGAATAATTTAGCCCCTCCACTTTCAAAATTGCTCCACCGGGCCTGTTATTTATATTTAAAATAAATATTTTTATGTACAATGTTAGAAGAGAAAAAGGTTAAAAGATCTACAGACCTGACAGCATCACTTCTGAAAATTCAAAAACCCTGTTATCTTTTTTCAACAATTACAAGACTGACACCAAAATATATACAGAAAGATCACATGTAAAAACCGGTTCACACTCACTAGCATAACCGTGTTCAAACTCACTAACATAACACTAAATATTTCACAACATTCAAACCAAAATGGGTTATCCGTAAAAATGGAAATATTGCAGCCTATTGGATGCAAAACTTTCCTCGGGCAAATCCTTTTATTACCTCGAGATATGGCCAAAAAATTGCCATTTTCGAATAGTTAGGCATCTTCGACTTTCGTGTCGAAGTATGTATGAATCCTAAACAAACCAGGTTCAAGATTTTTGACGGGAGGGACCATTCTAAAGTCCGCTAGTATGTCATTGTTGAGAGTGGACTTAGGACTAATATTTCTTGATTAAAACAAAAATTTCTTTTTGTTGAAAAAGTTAAATTTGGAAATTACAATTGGAACATTTAAAAGGATTACGGCAAAACAAAACAAGATTTTTATGAATTTATCGTGTTCGGAAAAATGATATGAATCTATCGTTTTTAGATATATGCGAATTTTTAATATTTCTTGTGACTACAATTGAGATATCAGAGCGAATATTGTTTATTTGGTCAAGTGTGGCTGTATATTTTCATAACAATCATTCAAGACTTAATTCTTGAAATTTTAAAAATATACCCGTTATTCTCTTTCCTTCTATCTCTTGTACCCTTCGGGTGCAAGAGATAGAAGGTATAGAGCAGGTTAACAGTGAGCTAACAATCAGCTAAAGTGAGCTGATAAACTTTCACACTACGAGCTCGGGAGATAGCTCATCGTTATCTTACAGTGAGAGCCAGACTTACTAAAACACCAAAATTAAACCTCCAGTATTGGTTTCTTTACATGAAAAGAAGAAAATTTTTCTATAAAAAATAAAACAACTTATTATTAACCAGCTTTTTCATTTTTCCAACTAATAAATATCACCATCAAACGTGTGTCATTTTTTAATTACAATGTCAATGCAGGGGCGGATCCAAACCCCGTCAATTGGGTCAAAGGACGGGGTTTAAAAATAACAAGTATAGTTTATCTAATTTTCAAATATTTAGTACTAACCAGTAATATTTGGGGCGTGTAATAATGTATTCATTTGAGCGCTCATCAATATAAAAATTAATAATATTGCCGCCGCTGTTGCTGCCGTGATGGCGGATAGAAAAATATGGACCCCGCCCTGCAGGTTTTTGCCGGAGCAATGAGGTTATTCTTAACTCTTATTGGTCTAGAGTGCCGGGTTTGCAGGAGAAGAACACCGGCAGGATTTGATTGGTCATTACAGAAGTTTTCTTAAGTTGTGATTGGCTAAAAATCAATACCCTGCAAAAGCAAAAATGCTCACGCTAGTCTTCATCTTCATATCTTCCTCAACATCATTGCTCAACATGGCGTTTAGTTCAGTGAGAGAAGATGTTTTGAAATTATTTCAAGACGAAGATTTGCAGAAATTGATTGAAATATTTAGTATTTATTCTAAGAAATGGATAAATTCAAATAAAAATGTGTTTTTAAACACAGAACAGCTTTATGCTGTACTTTCTTGTGGAGAAATTGGTGTGAATGAAGATGCTTTGAATTATCTTCCTGCATCAGTTTCTTCCAAGAATTGTGTTGCATTGAGGTAAGATTTTATTTTCTGTAATTTCCATTTCTGTTTTTGCTGACCATTTGTTACCATAGTAATTAAGTGTACATCACTATGTCATCACCATGAACTACTTATGGCTAGCTAGCTAGCTACATGTATTCGTGGTTTTTGTTTTGATTATTACTCTTGGAGAGCTAGCAACCGTATCTACGGCAGATAGATAGATAGATAGATGTGCATATTTTACATGGCTAGCCTCACAAATATCGAGGGATATACCCTGTCTATTATTTCCAGGAGGGGCCATGGCGTAGATGGAGAGTCGAGTATTTAATGCTCATTTTGAGCTACGCAGACCCAATTAGAGCCCGCGCTCTACTAGACAACTCCCGGCAACATCCAACGGCCCACACAGTGTGCCATCTTCCCAATTTTCTTCACATGGCTTGGGTTAACCCGGGGCTATGGTAACATTCACTCGCCCATGTTGAATCGCCGTCAAGAGGAATCGAACCCCAGTCTCCCGCACAGAGTACGAGAGCTATAACCACCAATCTACGGCGCCACATAACCACTAATCTACGGCGCCACATAACCACTAATCTACGGCGCGCCACAAGCTAGCTGGCATGTGTGTGTGTGGAATTAATAATGGTTTTGATTCTTCTCAAAATGTTAAAACTTAGTGTCTTTGCTCTGAGGAGTGAATTCTCTTTAATTTCTCTAAGAAATATTTATTTATTTTTCACTGTTTAGGTCCGAATCATCTGGAAATTGCTTGTTTAGCTCCATATCCTTATGTCTGGTAGGTGATAATAGTTTGACGCAACAGTTAAGGCTACTTGCTTGCATTGAACTTTTTGTCAATTCTGAGTATTATAGTTCTCACCCCAATTTATTTGTTGACAAATATCCATCTTTAAGTCCATCAAATATTTTAGCAATGTCAGTATCTCATGCTGCTGTTGATACTAATTTTAAGGCTGCTGAACTTGTCAAAGCTGAGGCTACTTTTTGTTTGAAAAACATGAATTAGTGGTCTGGTTTTTTCTTTGTTTTGTCATTGTCTTCTATAATTCGCAGAAATATTATGTGTTATTATCCTGATTGTGGTCCTCTCAAATACAAAGAAATATTCAATAAAAAGGTTTTTCCACGTGTGCCAAAGGTTGATGAAACTTGCTTCCATATTTTGTTTTGTTATGAAGGTCATCTCATTTCAGATCTTACTTTTAAACATAATCACTATGTGCCACTTTTATTTACTTCTAAGGAATTAATTTATAAGCCTCTATTTAAGAAGAAATGTATGTCTACCAATGTTTCTGGATTCTTTCAAAAGAAAATTGATTTTAAACCTGTCACCAAGAATAAGCTTATTTTACCAAAGGTATCTCTTCCTCAGCAATTGCCTACATCAAGTCAGGATCCCCAAGCAATAATAAAAGTTACTAATTATACACCTTCAAGCAACATTTCAAATCCTTCTACTTCTTCTGTATCTAATGTTTTTAGTAATCTTTTACAAAATAGTACTAGCCATGAACCTAATTTTTTTCCAAACAATAATAAATCAGTCATAACATCAAAAATAGTTGATTCCCTTCCACAACATTTTGATGTAACTGATGTTGCATATTACAGACTTCGTGTTAAAGAAGGGATGACAGACAAACAAATTTTCGATCTAATAAATCAGACTTTTTCCCCTTCTGCAGATTATACCTACCCTAAAACTTTAAAACGTCAGTTCCGTTCAAAGTGGTTGAAAGATTACCCTTGGCTTCGCTACTCACCAGCTTATGATGGGGCTTTTTGTTTACCCTGTGTTCTTTTTGGATCAAAGTTCCCTGACAAATGTGGTAAAATTCAAAACCTTTTTTTACAACCTTTTACAAAATGGAATGATGCAACTAGATCTTTTAATCAACATCAATCCACAAACAATGGTTTACATGAATTTACTTCCACTGTTTTTAATAATTTCATTAGTCAGATGTTATCTAAATCCCAGCCCATCAATGTTTTAGTCAATGATCAGCTATTTTTTTAGTCCATAGTTCATTTTCATTTAATTGACAACTGTCAAGAAATAGTAGAACATAGTTGCAGGGACTATGGGGTTACTCAATTGTCATTTTATCCTGCATTCATTTTAATTTATATAAAACCATTTCATTCCAATATTCATTATCATTTAATTGAAAACTGTCAAGAAATAGTAGAACATAGTTGCAGTTGTCAAGTTATCCTGTATTTTTTAAATATAAATATGCCAATGACAGCTAAATTTTTCTCTATTTTTTCCTCATCATTGTATCTTGTTATCTTAATTCTTTACTTCTTTTTTATTTGGCTGTCCATGTCTGGATGACATTTTTTGTTATCCTAGGCATGCTGATGAGCTCTGATATTGAGCGAAACGGCCTATTAACATCTATAAATTATATGAGATAATCTTGTTTCTTTAGTTCATAGGCTTCATATATAACAATAGAAACTCAGCAAGAAAGAGAAGCAACCAAACAACATTGTTGAAAAGATGACACGGTAACGATTTTCGTTTTATGCTGTATGAATGACAAATAGCCTTTTTATTTTCAAAATAATTTACAATTTAGATGCGGGAATGTTGTTTTCAGACAATCTAGGATCCTCCAATGTTTAAAAATTTTCTGGGCCCTCAGGCCCAACGGGTGGGCCTTCGCGTGTCACTAATATAAGTACATTTTATGACGGGGTACATCAGAAATCCTAGATCCGCCCCTGTTACCCGTTGCAAATACTAAGCAAAGCCTTAGTCAAAAAGATGCCTTAAGCGTACAAGGTGGGTGACAATGCGATATGACAAATTTTTGTCCAATATCTATAATGCCGATTACATTGAATATTTTTAAAAGAGCTAAACTTACCAACTTCCTTGACGTTAACAAAATTATGTCTGAGGAACAAATTTGGTATAGAAAGAAACTCTGTACAAAATTAGCAACGTTATTACTATCAAATGGGATTGCAAACGAAATCAACAAAGGAGATATGATGAGGGCATTTTTTGATGATCTATCTGAAGCCTTCACAAGCTATGAAGGGATCTGTTTTACAATTGTTTACAGATTGCCTTTTTAACATAGTGAAATTGGGCGATATTGACGGTCAGAAGTCGTCCCCAAACTCCATTAATTGTAGGGTAGCCCAGGGGTTGATCCTTTAGCCTATACGATTTCTTATTTACTTCAATGACTTTGAAAATTGTCTACGACATTCTAAGGTTGTAAATTTTTCTGATGATGCACTCGTTTATTTACCACAAAAAAAACCTGTGTCAAAATCGAGCATGTCTTGAACTGCGAACTGAAAAACATTTCAAATCTGAGTCACAACGGACTCCTTATTCTTAAATCTAGCAAAACAGAATCCATGATATTTAGCATGAAGAAGAAACCAAACCATTAGTCTCATTTTCTTAGTATTTACATGTATTATGTAATTCCCACGCAGTAGATGGCGAAAAAAAGCCTACGACAGAAATTTTATCCTTACTTGTATAAAAATACAAGAAAAGATTACAAGGTTGCTAAGAAGTTTTTTTTAGTAAAATTATCTCAGGATTTAAAGAACTTTCACTAGTTGAGCATTTGGTTGATTTTTTATGTGTTCAAAATGTGTGCTCAGCTGGTTGGAATAGTAAAGTACGCAATCAGTGATGTTATGGATTTGTGTCAAAAAGGCAGATTTTTGGTTTCAAGTTAGCAATCTTATGCAGAATATCAAAAAGTACTAGACTCTTCTTTGCTTGATGAAAAAAAAGTAATGAAATTTTCTTTTTAAATGTTTAATTTTCAATCAATTAGTCTACCTAAATTAGTAATGGTACGAATGTGTGACACAATCTTTGAAAGGTAAACGGAGTGGTACAGTCAGAAAGTGATTGCCATGAAGTTTTTTGTCTTTACTTTCTCAGCATGTGTCAAATCGACTCCTAATATATCTTAATTTTGAAATAAAACGCTAGCACACCCTGTTCGTTCGCCCTGGAGATTAAGCAATTATCCCAAGTTTGAAGGAACAATTCATACAATAAAGTGTATAACTATTACACTCACCATCCTCCATTAACTGTATCACTAAGAACTGCGGAGGAACCCAGTATTATCAAATTATTGGTACATCCAAAAAATGATTAGTTTGTCCTAATTTTCTATTAAAACGATGCATAGTGAGCACGCTTGCCGCGGATATTAAGCAATACGAAGTTTCCAAGTTCGAAACCATTTTACTCCGCTCCCTCCGTCAATCCTTCACAGAGGAAAGCATCAAAACCCCATATTAATGAGAGATTATCGCTAAATTAATATTGGTACAAATGTGTGACGCAACTGTTGAGACACGGACAAGCTGGTACCGTAGAAAGTGAATGAAATCAAGTTTTCGAAACCAGCTCTCGCTACCACAGCGCACACGTTTGCGGCGAAGTTTGAGCAATCGCCAAAAGTCTGGAAAAAGGTTATTTCTCCCAATCTAGGGTGCTTATTTGTCACAATTTTTGCGCCAAAATTTAAAATCATTGCAGTAAACTTTTTCCGTTTATTCTTTCGCCAGGGAACATTGAATGTATGCTTCCATATCATCTAACAAGTTTCCAAACATTTTATATAATGTACAATACACATGTATAAGAATAAGAATGTATAAGAATGCTTTTTAATTGACATTTTTTGGCCGTGTATGAATAATCCGTTATCTCGTGTTTAGTAATTTTACCTTTCTTAATTCATCGTTAAAGCTTGAAGATATTTTCCACTTGGTTCCGCCGCATTCCCTGGCGAAAGAATAAACGGAAAAAGTTTACTGCAATGATTTTAAATTTTGGCGCAAAAATTGTGACAAATAAGCACCCTAGATTGGGAGAAATAACCTTTTTCCAGACTTTTGGCGATTGCTCAAACTTCGCCGCAAACGTGTGCGCTGTGGTAGCGAGAGCTGGTTTCGAAAACTTGATTTCATTCACTTTCTACGGTACCAGCTTGTCCGTGTCTCAACAGTTGCGTCACACATTTGTACCAATATTAATTTAGCGATAATCTCTCATTAATATGGGGTTTTGATGCTTTCCTCTGTGAAGGATTGACGGAGGGAGCGGAGTAAAATGGTTTCGAACTTGGAAACTTCGTATTGCTTAATATCCGCGGCAAGCGTGCTCACTATGCATCGTTTTAATAGAAAATTAGGACAAACTAATCATTTTTTGGATGTACCAATAATTTGATAATACTGGGTTCCTCCGCAGTTCTTAGTGATACAGTTAATGGAGGATGGTGAGTGTAATAGTTATACACTTTATTGTATGAATTGTTCCTTCAAACTTGGGATAATTGCTTAATCTCCAGGGCGAACGAACAGGGTGTGCTAGCGTTTTATTTCAAAATTAAGATATATTAGGAGTCGATTTGACACATGCTGAGAAAGTAAAGACAAAAAACTTCATGGCAATCACTTTCTGACTGTACCACTCCGTTTACCTTTCAAAGATTGTGTCACACATTCGTACCATTACTAATTTAGGTAGACTAATTGATTGAAAATTAAACATTTAAAAAGAAAATTTCATTACTTTTTTTTCATCAAGCAAAGAAGAGTCTAGTACTTTTTGATATTCTGCATAAGATTGCTAACTTGAAACCTAAAATCTGCCTTTTTGACACAAATCCATAACATCACTGATTGCGTACTTTACTATTCCAACCAGCTGCGCACACATTTTGTACACATAAAAAACCAACCAAATGCTCAACTAGTGAAAGTTTCTTAAATCCTGAGATAATTTTACTAAAAAAAATTTCTTAGCAAGTTTCGTAATCTTTTCTTGTATTTTTATACAAGTAAGGATAAAATTTCTGTCGTAGGCTTTTTTTCGCCATCTACTGCGTGGGAATTACATAATACATGTGAATACTAAGAAAATGAGACTACTGGTGTGGTTTCTTCTTCATGCTAAATATCATGGATTCTGTTTTGCTAGATTTAAGAATAAGGAGTCCGTTGTGACTCAGATTTGAAATGTTTTTCAGTTCGCAGTTCAAGACATGCTCGATTTTGACACAGGTTTATTTTATGGTAAACAAACGTATCATCAGAAGAATTTAAAACCTTAGGTCACAGACAATCTTCAAAGTCATTGAAGGAAATAAGAAATCGTATGGGCTAAAGGATCAACCCCTGGGCTACCCTACAATTAATGGAGTTTGGGGACGACTTCTGACCGTCAATATCGCCCAATTTCACTATGTTAAAAAGGCAATCTGTAAACAATTGTAAAACAGATCCCTTCATAGCTTGTGAAGGCTTCAGATAGATCGGCAAAAAATGCCCTCATTATATTTCCTTTGTTGATTCCGTTTCCAATCCCGTTTGATAGTAATAACGTTGCTAATTTTGTACAGAGTTTCTTTCTATACCAAATTTGTTCCTCAGACATAATTTTGTTATCGTCAAGGAAGTTGGTAAGTTTAGCTCTTTTAAAAATATTCAATGTAATCGGCATTATAGATATTGGACAAAAATTTGTCATATTGCATTGTCACCCACCTTGTACGCGTAAGGCATCTTTTTGACTAAGGTTTTGCTTACATGCATGAAACTAAAGACGGACTTTTTTTCTCTAGTGTATTGTGATGGATTGCTCCATACAAAGTTCTTTAGAGGCAATGTTGCTTTTTTCAAAGAATATACAGCTAGTGTAGAGGGTCCTTCCATACACACTTTTTCAATCACGGTCAAACTCTTATGAAAATGATCATACACAATTTTACTTGTCACGCCTCATTACACAAAAATACGTTGATCATCAGCAAAAATCCACCGATCATCAACGCATGCGCTCGCAAGTCGGTGCTTAGTCATGCATATCAAGGTAAAGTCCCTATCATACAAAAAAATGAGTCAAAGGGGGAATTCATCAACAATCAACGCATGCGTAGTAACATCTCGACAGAATGAAATCCTCGGACGTTGTTGAAATGTGTATATAAGAAAGGAGATGAGTTGGTTCAGGAATGCAATTAGCAAACTATATAGCACTGTGTCTGCACCAGTGGCATCAACTCGCGACGCCCTTGCTGACCGACTACAGAGTGTGTGGGACACCTTTCTAATACAGCAAGGCAAAGGAACAAATTTCAGGAGGGGCAACGCTTCACGACGACCCAGGACAAACTCTGAGAAAGCACCACGGCGTCTCGTCTATGGTCAAAAACAGTACAAAAAAAGTTAGACACTATCGATCTAGGTATGCTGGACGGGCACTGTTTCTACATCAAGGATTTAGATGTGCTGGCTCAACAGAAATGGGAATGTGAGGTGTGCAAGCAACTGTTCACCAAAAGCAACCACCCCACACGGCAAAAAATGAACGAATGCGAGGGTGTCAAGACGACGATTATCATCAAAGGGGGGAAGATCAAACGTATGCCGAGCAGGGCTGAAAAGGTCTTTTACGATGAGGGGTATAGCTATGATGCATCAAAATAGATAGAACACATGTCGAGGCAAACCGGAAGACATATCCATCATGCACTTTGTGGACATGGTGGTGAGCGTGTTATGCGTGATGACAATAAGGAGTGGAAAGTGGATGGCTATGAGCCTGTCACAAAGACCGCTTACGAGTACAACGTTGTAAGTGGTACGGATATCGCTGTCTGTCCGGGAGAACCGAGGCGGACAAGGCTCATTACGCTGCAACCTTGTCCAAGGAAAGGATGATACGGGGAAAGAGCTATAGCCTCGTCAGGGCTTGGGAATGTGAAAAACCTCCCACAATCAAGAGGTACTTTCAGAAGGAGTTCAGGATATATCCTCACTACCTGGTATTTGATTTCGAAGCTCTCCTATCACCTTTAAATTACCAGCAAACCTCAGATCTAACATATCTTTTGAGACATGTTCCGGTAAGTGTTGGTATTGCCGATAGTTTGAATAGTCGCCCGACGTTCATTGAGCCCAAAAATCCCAAAATTCTGGTCAAGTTGTTTGTGGAGGACCTGGAAAAGAAACATGCCCTCATTGTGAAAGAGGTCGAGAGAATGTACCTAAAACCCGACGACTTTGACATGCTCTCCAAAAAGAACCAGGAGTTGTGGGATGAGTGGGTAAATCAAGTAGCTGTAATAGGGTTTAATTCCGGCAAGTACAACATCAACCTGATCAAGCGGTATTTTGTTGAAGAGATCGCGCAAGGTGATAAGATCAAAGTGGCGAAAAAAGATAAGGACTACATGTTCCTCACTACTTCGAGATTTAAATTTCTAGATATTAAAAATTTCCTTGCCCCCGGTCTAAGCTATGACGGCTGGTGCAAGTCGTTGGAATATAAGCCCAAAAAGCTCATGTTTCCATATGAATGGTTGACGAACCAGGAGAAGCTGAAACATGTTGGGGCTGTGGCTCATGAGAACTTTTATAGCCGGCTAAGTGGGAAACACACTATCTTGCGAAGAGTACGAGACATTCTGCGCCGAGTTTTACAGGCGAGGATGTGTCACCATGATGGACTGGTTGCGTGAGTACAACTTAGCCGACGTGGAACCGCTCATTGAAGCCGTGAACAAGACGAGGTTGCAGTATTACGACGATGAAATCAATATTTTGAAGGACGCGGTCAGTATTCCGGGCGTGTCAATGCGCTACGTATTGAACATGTCTCTACGGCTGAACCCGAAGCTAGAACTATACGCTCCAGGAGACCCCTGCAGGCATAGGTGTAAAGATTCTTGCTATAGCAAGACTTGTAAGGCCTGCAAGGAGGTACGGAAAACATGTGAAAAATGTACGAGGAATGAGGCCTACGACCTTTTGCGGACGGGGATGGTGGGTGGTCCCGCGATCGTATTCTGTAGATATCACAAACGAGACGTGACGGGTATTAGATCTCACGTGTACGGCGAACCTCACAAGTGCAAGACCATTCTAGGGTATGATGCAAACATGCTGTACCCGAGTACTCTTATGCAGGACTTTCCTTGTGGGAAGGAACAGTTGATCAAGGTGGCCGCACCGACATCGGCACATAACTTAACATAGCTATTAACGCGAGTTGTGCTAGATAGATCGCTCGTTGGCTTTGCCCAAGTTGATATCGAGGTACCCAACTATCTGCGTGACAAACTCACCGAAATGGCTCTCCTGTTTATCGTCAAGGAGAAACCTGATGATCAAATCCCCGAGCACATGCACGAATACTTAAAAACTACGGTCCGCAAGCGTTTTCCGGGTACACGTACTGTATACCCCTGTGCTAAAATGGTACCTTAACCATGGGCTAAAGGTTACTGCCTTTCACCAGTTCCTCAAGTACGCCCGAGGTAGGCCCTTTGCCTGGTTCCCGGAGGAGATTGCCGATGCACGACGACAGGATGATAAAGACTCCGGCAAAGTTGAAAGGCAACTCGTTCTACGGCAAGATGATTGAAGATTTGGCAAGGCATGCAAATACTACATTCAAAAGGGATGAAAAGGAGGTTGATGCAGCCCTGCGGAGCCCGTACCTGGAGGACCTTGAAGAGATTGGGGATGCTTATGAGGTAAGAAGGGACAAGCGCAAATGTGCTATCGATAGAGCCTACTAGTACGGTATCGCGGTATATTAACTCGCAAAGTTGCGCATGCTCGAATTTTACTACAATTTTCTGGACAAGTACGTGGATTGTCGGGACTATGAGTACATTTACATGGACACCGACAGTGCGTATTTTGCCATCTCCAGAGAAGAGTTACGAGATGTCGTTCGTCCCAAACTGCTTGACGAGTACGATAAAAACGTAAAAAACTGGCTCGTCACCGATAAGTGCTCGAGTCGAACGGGAGGGTTATTTAAAGCGGAATTTATTGGGTTTTGGATGATTGTCCTGACAGCCAAGTGCTACTTTGTTGAGGGTAAGGAGGGTACTAAATTCTCGTGTAAGGGCATGTCAAAGAGACAGAATGCTGTGACCTGGGGTAGATACCTGAGTGCGCTGAAGGGTGGCCTGGACATGGCCAAAAACGTGGATTGTCGGGTACACAACCAGGGCATGATCACGTATGAACAGAGTAAACTCGGGCTCTCAGGATTTTTTGACAAAAGAGTCGTGCACGATGACGGGGTACATACGGCGCCTTTTTATTTCTAGCGGGTTTGACCAATGTTGCTATTAATCATCAAGGTTGATAAAATAAAAGAAGAATACCTTGGGAAAATGATTGCGAGCGATTCTTTTGCGTTGGCGACTGTGGTCACAGGGGGAATTGGATTGAACCAATGGAGGTGAAAAATGTCCCATATCGGTGGACTCCCGGACCGATAGAATCCAAGCTTCCAAGGATCCCCAAACTATGAGCCTCTAAGTTTCAAACAACAACAATAAGAAAAACCGGAGGGTTCTTCAAAATAACTAAATGGAAGCATGTCTGTATATAATTATACTCCTGCCCTATGCCCTGATCGCATTTTGCTTCCTCAGATATTGACGTATAATAAAAGGAATGTCCGATCTTGCACAAGTATTCGACACGGCTATTTCTGCAGAATATGAACATGTGGAACCCACAAATATGCCCTACGTAAGGGCAAGGGACACCTTCTGCCCAAAAAATGCGCAGAGGACTTTGTTGACAAGGCCCCTGACGAGGCTATCGACAAGGTACATACCGAGTATGTGCAACGGGAACTTCAGGAGAAGGATGAGAAGACTGCAAAAGCCCTATCCACACATGTTATCAACCTGTATAGGGAATTTTGTGGATATAGACAGTGTCAAGGAGCTAAGGAGAGACATCGACATTTAAAATTAGGGGCAATACTTTAACTAAAAGTTGCATGACCTGCCTAGCTAATGCCAAGGAGAGGCGGGCTGTAGCAAATAGAGATGAAGACGTTGAACACGAGTTGGATTCCCCTGTTATCGATCGGGAAATTCGAGGCGTTCAACAGAATGAGAATTACCTCATCCTATACGACCTCCTGACAATCTGTTCGGGCTGTGCCGGGGTATACCCGAAAATTCACGACAGGAAGTGGAGCACTTGAAATAAAATGTTGGATGTTGTAAGAGAATCCAACACAGCAATCTTTACAAGTCTGACGTCTTGCGGAAAAACACAACGTGTTTTGGACCTGCTTTAGCATGAGTATAGGGAACATATAACAATATAGTGATACTTTGCCCTACCCTACGGTGTAACAGTACCTATTTAGAGAGGGCATCGCTATGGCGTGACGACTACGTGTTCCTTATAGATTCCAAGGACTAACTTTTTGAATGGATAGCAAAATTATCCTCATTACTGGTGGGTGGGGAAAGTCTCTTCATAGTCGATGACATTATTTCCAACGGGGGTGTAGATAAGCGTCGACAATCACTGCTTGAATTGGCTATTTTAAGTAGGCATCGCAATCACAGTCTTTGGCTCTTAACGCAGTCATATACGGCATTACCAAAAAATTTGAGGAGGCAAAAGGAGCAGTTGTTTGCCTGGTACCCTCATGAGCGATCAGATATGAAAATGATAGACGAGGAAACGAATCTCATCCACGACTGGGACGAGGTTAAAGTTGAGCTGAAAACATCTAAGCATGGATGTCTATATGTAAGGCTTGAACACCACAGGGCTTGGAAGATTCTCGAATGAGCATACAAACGATCTACCTTTTGAGATGACAAAAAAGATGTCATCTCAAAAGCTTGTTACGATGCTTGCCCCACATGTAGAAATCATATACGATAGATTAAAAGGGCAGATCTTGCTAGATTTTTGGGTATTCCATATCTTAGGCAGTACGGTCTTAATTACGATATTACAATATCAAGGGCGGAAATAGAGGGCAAGCTGGGGATCATCGGAGACCGCACATGCCGGGATATGCTAGGAGGAGGGAGAAATGGGCATTATATTTTTATTTCCGCCGACGCCGTCACGGAAATCGTGGTTCGATGTAAAAGCTTAGATGCCATTAAAATTGCAGGGCGTTTTGGTATGGAAATCAAAAGCATAAAACTTTTATCTAAAGAGAAGGCTACTATTTACAACATCCGCACCGCTTTTGACGGCGAAGATATGGTGAAGCAGCATCGTATTGATGAATATAGGATCGAACTGTACTTCCCAAGGTACAGATTGGCTATCGAATGTGATGAATTTGGACATGCCAATAGCGATATAGGCTACAAGGTAAAGAGACAAAAACATATTGAGCAGGCCTTGGGATGCACCTTTATACGATATAACCCCGATGCCCCCATCTTCTCCATTTTTCACGTCATTAACAAGATTTATCGCCATGTGCTTGCCGAAATTAGCCTAGGGGACTAGGTCTTAAACAAGCACTCATTTTATAACTCCGCGTGGGTTATAAAATGAGCATGTTGAAAACCCCCGGCCAAGCATTGGTATATAGAAAATGTCTTTACAATTCACCTCATTCAATGCAATACCTGCAGGAGCTATTGAGACCTTATTTGATAAACAGGGGCAACCCCTCTTCAAACGTGCCAATCTAGAGAGGTTTTTAAATATTCCAAATGCCAGGAAATACGGCCTTGATCGTCATATGACAATATCAAAGGGAGAAGTAGAGGGTATAACTGGATGGATGATATTGAACGTGTGGGGCTCTATATTCTCTCAGTTAAGGAGAATAAGTATGGGGCACTCTGTTCTGAGGCTATCAAGGATAGAGACTTGAAGCTATCGGATTTGGCTGATATAGCAACAGTAAGCAAAACACTCAACTTTCCAATACCAGATAGACGTCTAGTCTATATTGATTTGGAGAATGAGCCTAATGTCATTAAGGGCATCGTCTATAGGTACCCGTTCTACACCCAACATCCCTTGGATTATGTAAGTGATCCGAATGAAGATGATGCCTTGGATGACAAAATAGATTTGGGTGAAGATGATGACGAAATAGATTTGAATGAACTAGAGGAACTCGTGAAAACATATTACCATTCTTTGATAACCTCTGGCGGTACCTGAACATCCTCTGATACCTTCTTCTGACACGAAGCTGCGATCAGGACCATCCCTCAAATAATATAAAATACGACTACCTGTTACTATACGATCCATTCTATAGGTTTTCCTGCTCCAAAAAGCATCGGTGGCGTCTTTAAGAGTCGCCAT
This sequence comes from Hydractinia symbiolongicarpus, assembly GCF_029227915.1. Lineage (NCBI taxonomy): Eukaryota > Metazoa > Cnidaria > Hydrozoa > Anthoathecata > Hydractiniidae > Hydractinia > Hydractinia symbiolongicarpus. The sequence continues at coordinate 1,495,994 of NC_079884.1, read as the reverse complement.
GCTTTTCCCCGGGTTGTAGCATATACAAGTACAATCCATCCTCAGGTAAAAGCTTCTCTTCGGGATATTCCTCACTTTTTGCGAGCGATACCTCATCCAGATTGATGGCTTTGTTAGGTTTCATGTCGATCATGGCAGTCTTGGTATTGTTAAGACTTTTGACGATTGTATACAGATATTTAACCCAGGTGGTACTAGGCTCGTTAGAAGTCAATTCCTGGGCATCCTGGGGTTTAAAGAGTCTCTCTGCAAGTACCTTGTTGTACTATTCCACAAAGGCCGTGAATGTATGGTGGTATTTCGTGGTAGCTCGCCTAATTTCAACATTCTTGTTCTCCAGGAGTTTCGTTACTGCTGACTCGAATTCGGAACCATTATCGCTTTGAAAGGTTTTAGGGTATTGTAAAGGTCCTGCCTTGTATATGTCCTTCACCATCTCGGCGACCTCACTAGCTTTTTTGGTTCTTAGGGGTCTTGCTACCTTATACCTTGAAGCTACATCAATCCCCGTCAGGATATATTTATAGGTGTTTCCATATACCCTGTTGTGAGGCATGCACAGTAGATCAAATTGATGCATCTCATTTGGTGTTGTAATAGTGACTCGGCTTCCCCGTGTCCCGAGAGCTTTGAAAACAAGAAGTTAGTCCCACTAAACGCCAATGCGTTTATGGTCGCACCTGCTACCAGTACAGCTATTGTCGCCATTTATTGTTTACCCTTCTTACAGTCTTTGCATCGATACTTCTTCCTTTGATGCGGACGTATATGACTTCCGCCACACTCTTTACACCTGGATCTCTCCCTTTGATGGGGACAAATTTGCCTTCTCCCACACTCCTTACTTTGTCCCCTCTGCCTTTGATGGGGACAAATTTGACTACTGCCACAGTCTTTACAAAAGGCCCTCTGCCTTTGATGCGTACATATTTTACTACCACCACACTCCTTACATTGAGATCTCTGCCTTTGATGGGGACAAATTTGACTTCCACCACAATCTTTACAATAGGACCTATCCCTTTGATAGGGGCAAATTTGGCTTCCCCGACATTCCTTACAGTGGGATCTCTGTCTTTGATGGGGGCATATTTGACTTCTCCCACTTTCTTTACACTTGGATCTTAGCCTTTGTTGGGGGCAAATGCTTCCACCCCCACACTCCTTGCAGTGGCATCTTATCCTATCATGAGGGCACTTGTTTTTTGTAAGCTGCCGTTTGGCTTTATGAAGGCAGCATATGCACTGTTTTGTTCGTTGACCATTTTTCAACACCTTAAATGCATCCAGGGCCCACACGTGCTTGTATTTTGAGCAACTTTTGCTTTCTTCCATATTGTTTGTTGTGTTTGCCTCTGGGGCAAACACAAATTGTGGTCATTTAATACTCCACGGAGTGGAACTTACCCTCCAAGATATTAAGCTGGGCGTCTTGAAGCAAATACACGTAAGCCATGAAATTTCCGTCTGCTTTTTTAGTGATATGTAGGGTAATCCCATCACTTAGACGTTGTAGAGGTCTTCCACTACCATGTAGGATATGATCGGGAGACGCCCGAAATTCGATGAAGAGGGCATACCTTCCATTGAAAAAAAAATCTGTCGTATAAACCCGCTGCATAAAAGGGTAAATCCCTCGTCAACTAAAACATCCTGCCTAGTGGTATGCAAAAAGTGTTGCCATAGGCCGCCACGATGGCCTTTTCTTCATCCGTTCCTACATGACCAGTTGCCTTGACTTGCAGGGCCCTGATGGCCCCGTCGTTAGGATTGATGCCCTCTAAAACAAAGGTTGTTGTCCCTATCAAATTTTGGCAGTCACAAGTCCCTATATACGGCTATAATATTGTAGTCCGATTTGTTTTGTACCTCGTTACCGTTCAAGGTGAGACGTAGATTCTTTACCAGGCTTTTACCAATGTTACTAACAATGGTACGTGTCGTGTTGGTCCACGTCAGCTTCAGATCAAATAGAAGCTTGAGATTACCCGGAAAGATGATATCGTTGCCCGACATATTTGGCTTATCCACACAGAGATCCTCGTTCTGGTTGATGGTTGAAGGTATATGACTTATCTGAACCCTTTTTTTTCGGCCCTTAATACCAAAGAGTTGCATATAGGGAAAATCTTTTAAATAAAAATACTAACCAATCCAGTTTTTGTACCTGATACAGATATTGATAATGATGAGGAGGATGGAGGCCATCCAGATAAGCCTGATGATACCACGTCAAAACTCTCCGGAACGTCAAAACTCCCTGGAACGTCGGGGCCTTCAACAGAACGACAGCATGGGAATTTTTCAGGGCAGAGGCAAAAGTTATTAAAATCAAAGATCGATGGCCTTTACGATCGTCTTATAGAAAAATTGGGGTTACAGCCTAATGCGAAATATTATGATATGTTCAGAGAAGATAAGGGGATCAACTTATTGTAAAGGAGATAGTGAAGGGTAAAAAAACCTTCAAGGAAATAGTGCTTACGAATCAAGATGGTAGCCTAAAAACTGTGTATCAGATACAAACGCTCCTGAGTAGTAATCGCCTGCAAGCCCTGGGGTTTGTCGACTATGTTATACCCAACACAGGCGGTAAATTTAGGGCCCAGAACTTCCTGAAAAGATATAATAAAATAGAGGAGGAGGCCGAACATATTGGGATAGAATCGTTGGAGGAAATGGATGAATTTGTAGATGCTACGGAGAGCCTTATACAAAACACTTCGTTTGTCGGGCCTGATGAAGGTGGCATCACCCCACGTGAAAGAAGGGGACTTGACCTCGAGTTTCAGACGCTAAGGGGCAATTTGAAAAGCCTGAAAAACAAGATGATCCTATACGACAGCGAGATTAACAAGGACGAAGGTAGGGTGAAAGAATTTGAGAAGCAGAAGGTTGGGCCAAACGAAGGACAGAAGGCTAACCTTGAGAAGGAGATAGAAAAGGCGGAGAAAGAGATTAAGGATCTCAACGATAAAAAGAAGGCCATAGGGGAAGCACACGGTATATTATCCACCGACATATACCCCAGCTGAGGCATATCAAAGACACGCTATTAAAAATCGCTGGAGATAACACAACCCTGCTTGAGAAGCTTCGTTCAGGGAGCAGGGGATAACCATAGCTAGTATAGTCTCTGCTATTGGGCTGTTGATAAGCACTATTGTACTCTCTGTTACAGGAGGGGAAGGTTCAGCAGCAGGTGCTGCAGGTGCAGCAGCGGGTGGTGAAAAGGTTTTGTGGAGAAGCAGCTGGAAAGGCTTGGAAACTTTCTTAAATACCTAGCAGGTAAGGCAGGTGCTGCCTTACCCGGGATTATCGGTACAGTAGTGCTGCCTTACCCGGGATCATCGGTACAGTCTCCTTCTTTCTGAGGGTAGCGTCAACCATCGTTACATACGCGACAAAGCATCTGTACATGGCCATTGCAGGAGCTGCCGGGCTTGTCGTACTATATGTGAAATAGGCCTATTTCAGCCATATAAAGGCCAGGATGAGGCCAACCACTATGGTGATTATTGAGGCCCTGGTATCCTCATTTTGATTTTGTGGGAGTTGTTCGGGTATATGGGACAATGTTGCCGTAGGTCCGGGAGGTGGTATGGTCTGTATAGGAGATGTAATAGGTGTTATATGCTTGGGTGGCATGGTATGCTTTGGAGGTACAGTATGCATGGGTGGTGTTTTGACAGCCTGGCATGCCACATAAGAGGCTTGTTATTCAGGTCAAGCCGTATACCGATCATTGCATTTGCTGGTGCGATCAAAATATTGTTGATGTACCCCACTATTTTGCCTATACGAAGATTCATATCGGATAGCAACATGTACACGTGATGCATTACAGTGAAGTTCACTGGAGTTCTCGCATATTACAGTACCTTCTGGAACTTCGTAATATCCCGACTTACGTTCTCCTGACGTTCTACGATAGCCTCAAATTTATGTACTAGAATCTGCCTTGCTGTATTTTTATCGGCACCGGTCCCTAGAAGGGATGCCTTGGCCCCTGCCTGTGATTCCAGTAACAAGACCACGTAAACCCTGATACTCTCACTTAGCTTGGTAAGACCTTCCAATGTTAGGCCTTCGCTTGTCAATATAATAAACTTTGCCCAATCACCATTAACCTGAGGCCACCATCTACCATCTGTAAACAACGACATGACAGCTTTAAACTTGTGCAAGGTATTGGGATCTGCACCGTACTGGTGGCATACCTGTGCATATCCAGAGCTTGAGTATGGGTTTTTATACCGTGAGAAGCCATCATCATACGACATGGGGACCTTCATTCTTGCCAGAATACGAAGCATGTGATAATAGACATGGAATTTAAAAATGCTGTTGATGAGGGGTACGGAACCCGTCATGTGCTTGGCACATATGCCCAGGGCTGTGGTTGTGCAATGGGTAGCGAAATTGACTTGAATATTCCAATAGTCCAACGCCTGCCCTTTTTAATTCACATTAACAGGGTCATCAAGGTATGTTGTTGGAACCTTGATGGCGTACTTCGTGAGGTCGGGGAATACCACAGAAATATGGGAGTCTGTAGACACGTACAGGTCTTGGTGTCCAAGTTTATAACACCAAGTGGTCATCCCCCCTGTTACTTTTATACTTTGCCGAGTGATTGTATTTATAGATGTTCATTTTGTTTTAAAACAAGAGGAGATAAAACAACTGTACATCACCGATATAGAAAAACCTACCATATTGGAAGACTACCTTGGACAGGACACCCGCATTGCTGTGTAATCAACGGATATATCGGATTCCATGCCCGCCAATGGAGGTAAGGACAAACGATATGGTAGGGCACCATACACAGGATCTTGTGGTAGCCCTTAGGGTAAAGACATCGAAAATCTGTTTCGCGCATGGGGTGACATGGCACAACAAAAATGTGTCACCAGCAATGAGCCTTGATTTCGTATCGAGTATTATCGTAGTATCGACAAAGTATCCGATAGCAGCAAATGAGTAGAATAATTTAGGTTTGACAAGCTCATTTTTTGAATCGTAGCATCTTCTTTATTTATTTTAAACAATCTCAGAGAATTACATGTCATCGTACATGCACAGCCGCCCCCGTTATATGTAATATGTTCATGATAGCAGTATCAGCATAACATTTTACCACTTATCACGAACCGATGTCCACAGGTACATTTGTCATATGGATCGGGTACCCTTTGACAGTCGTCACACTGTTCACTCATTTATTAGAATATCAGGACGAGCCTCCAGATCCTTAATCCTCCGTTCATTGGACCCCCTCCTTCTTCTCTTGTACGTACATGCTAGGGTTATAAGTGGCAAGGATAGACGGATGGCAGTAAAGAAGGTCATGAAAATCATACTTTTCAAGCTATATTGACAGTTGACGCACATTTATTAGTAGTATCTTACAACATGGTTGTGGGATAACGTTTCAAACATATTCGAGTAGATGGGGATCCTTTTCAACAGCCTTATTGCACATGTCCTGCGTCTTGAACCTATCCGATATATATTTGAGCATGCATGGACTTTTTTCAACGGCCTCGTTACACATTTCCTGCGTTTTGATATGATCCAGCACATCCAAAAGCATCCAGTGATCTTTTTCAACAACTTTATTACACGTCTTGAACCGATCCGGTACATATCTGATCAGCCATGACTCCTTTTCAACAGCCTTGTTGAACATGTCTTGTGTCTTGAAACTCATCTTTATTAGTAGTATTTAACTTGCAAGCTGAGATGTTACTGCGCATGCGTTGATTGTTGATGAATTCCCCCTTTGACTCATTTTTTGTATGATAGGGACTTCACCTTGATATGCATGACTAAGCACCGACTTGCGAGCGCATGCGTTGATGATCAGTGGATTTTTGCTGATGATCAACGTATTATTGTGTAATGAGGTGTGACAAGTAAAATTGTGTATGATCATTTTTATAAGAGTTTGACCGTGATTGAAAAAGTGTGTATGGAAGGACCCTCTACACTAGCTTATGCAACGAATAAAAAGTGACTGCAAAAAGAATTTGCTTTTGAGCTTTTTTCAGAGACGGTTAATGCTGTAGAACTAATTAATTTTACTTTGGTAGGAAAGATATCTTTAAGCAAGAGGCGAACAAAAAACTATATTGCGGCAGCCAGAAAATGAATTATAATTATAGATTTCTAAAATCTAAGGTGACTACTATATTAACAAGGACACCCAAGCGTCGCCGCTGTCACTTCTTGTGGGCCCAGTTAAATAACAAAGGCAAATGGTCTGGGATAAATCTATTGGACAATATTAGCACGTGACGAAGAGATCCAGGATTAGTCCTGTACACGACTAGGAAAAACTTATCTTGCACCTAGAGCTATATAGTCGGGAAAAATTGCATACAACTCTGTCTTCATAGCACATAATCATTAATTTCATTAACAGAAATGCCATTCCAAACAAAAGCGTGTTAGTTCATCACAACGAAACGTATCCATATGTATGTAACCATAATCTGCAATACTTCGGTTAGAAAGGGTTTTCGCTTAGGAACCTAGGGGACCCTGCCCCACGCTCCGCAACCCTTTACATATTGATTTCATTGATTTTTTAACTTAGTTTTCAATTAACTCTGAAGTTGGATACTACCTTATCGGGGAAAAAAAGTCAGGGAAAAGTGACTATATTTTAGCAAGTGATTTAATTTTTCCCCGACCAAAATTTGCCCTGATTATTTTTTCTCCCAACTGGTACTTTTACCTGATTTTTTATACCCCGGTAAGAATTTACCCCGATATTTTTCATTTATCCTAAACCTTTTTTCATGAACAGCCTTTACGATTGGAACTACACTGGATTAGTTGAAGAAAATCAGGAAGAGGATGACAGTGACACAGATGCTGACTTTACAATTAGTGCAAAAAACGACATAATTGTTTTGCACTAGATATTTGTACTTATTCTTGTAGTTGTTTTTGCATGAAAAACATACATAGATAAATAAAAAAAATTATTTTAAATTCCCTTGTGAGGTTATCTACAGGAATATCAAAAATTAGTCGGGAAAAAGTGACTTATTTGAAAAAGTGACTTAATTTTTTCCCGACGAAATGTTAACTCGACGAAATTTTCCCCCGAAATTTTTCTCCGATAAGGTATATCTTTTAAAGTACGTGCTATTGTTGCTTTTTTCGGTCTATCCTGAATTGAAAACAATGGAGATGCTACAAAATAGATTTTGTAGCAAATAGGGTGTTTTCAATAATCCCGACTTATTCTATTTTGTTGAAGATGAATACCTCCCTCTTAACAATTTTCGTGCATTCCTACCAAAAGTGAATGAAATTTAGCACAGAAGAAGCGTGGAAAGGTTGTTTACTATTTAACAGGAACTAAGAACACATCTTAACCATGTTATGCAGTAAAGTTGCAGCTCAACTAATCTCAGAAAATGAGAAAGTTTGTGCCACTAGATCCTTTCTGGAGGAGAAGTTACTGGGAATGCATGTATATAATGCTAAATTTATAGTTTATATGTTTAGCTATATATATCATGTTTTTTTTCTGTTTTTCAAGGATTTTGCGTGGTTTATTTTGTTCTGCATAAATTTTGTTTACGGTGAGTTATGCGTGTTGTTAATAACTTGGAAGGAACACTATAATTAGACAAATAAAAGGGAATGGTTAGCGTAGTTCTTCGGATATTCTTACGTTTCAGGGCTTTTTAAGCCCAGCTATTCTCATAACGAGCATAACAAAACGGTGTGAAGCTGAAATTTATGTATTGCTATTATTATGCAATCCGAACCTTATACCTACGGATACTTGTTACTTTCTTAGTTGGAAGCAAATGTAATATGTTTTTCTTCGGAGATAAAAACATGTATCAAGTAAAAAAAACACAATCAAAACATCTCGTTTTTAACAACGGAAATCAAATGTTGTTTTCTTTCTATGTTTTCCTCTTTAACATTTCACTTTTTTTCTTTGGTATTGATTAAAATATGTAAGGATTAATTTTGTCAACTTGATAAGCAATCTGTTTAATCACGCAACATTTTAATTCCAAAAAAATGTATTTCAACTTGCTGTTCCTATAGAAACACGCACGTGACATCAACAATTACTCTTTAACGTCGCCGTCTACACATGAAGAACACAGTGTTTTCGAAATTCTATCCTTTAGAAGAACTTATTTAAGAAATCCGACTTTGATTCCAAAAAAAAATTCCTTCTATTTAAAGATGTATAAAAACATAATTCATAAAAACTGACGTTTCAAGTCAGTTTGACCAGGGTTTGACAGAGTCCTCCTAGATTGGACACAAATATTTCTTACAGGCGACTGTTTTAAAGAAAAGTATTCAAAACCAAAGGTTTAAGCCGAAAGGACATCTAACGAAGATAGTAAAAAAACTCAAAAAATAATTTATTTATATGTTACAGAGGATAAAACGTTACTTGTTAGAATTTTCTTAAAAGTTGATAAAAACCTCTTTTCGTTTATTCAGCATAAATTTATTTTTCGAATATCTTGCAAAGTTATACAAAATTTACAGTATGGAGTGATGCTGATGAAATGTTGACATCAACAAAATTTGGAAGTTTAATAAATTAATGATTTTCGTTATTCGTAGTTTGAAACTCGGAACTACTTATGGTTAGTCTATGAAATTTGACATACTTGTAGGATGTCTTAAAACATAGTTGGATGAGGTTATAAGTATCAAATATGTAGTCACATCTGCCTAATATGGGATATTTTCTCAATTTTGCAATGTATTTGTTTTTGAATTTCTCTCACTTTGATACTCGATGGGCTTGTTAACTAAATAGTAAAAAATTGATTTTATATAAATAAAGTTAAATGACATTAAAAGTTAGAAACTGACACAAAGTTTAAGCACATAATTACGTGCCGAACAAAATTTATGACCAGTCAAAGAGTCCGAGGACACCTTTTTACTCTAACAAAATTGGTATTCGTGAGAGTAAGGGAAAAATGTCGAATTTGCGAATTTTTGGTATCTTATCTCAGATGCTGAATAGTCAGGGAGAAAGATTAAAGAAATCATTATTCTGATTTCTTCCCGATAAAAAAACAAAACAGAAACAAAATTAACTGATGACCAAAGTGAACAAAAAACTGGTCCAAATTTTTCTGCCTGAACTGAATAGGAAATAAAGGAAGTGAATACTATTTTTATTATCTTTTTTTTATCCCTTGCCAAGAATCTATTTACATTTAACATAACTTATTCCATAATCTCCGCTATGGATTCTGGTATTAAAGATGCCATTACGCATGCGCAAACAAACAAGGTTTCGCCCTCATAAGTTGCTGTTGCATACAAATCTTCGGAGGGTTCATAAGAACATTGAGTAGCAAACCCAATCCCACAATCCTTTGTTTCTCCGATGTAAACAAGTGCAATAATTTTGTATTCATGTGTCGAAGCAAGCAATCTTTCTTTGATTGCAATTTCGATATTTTTACTTAGCAAGCGACACCTGTCGTTTGAACTTTTGTGATCGTAAGTTAAATTTCTCATCTTAGCCTCTAAAATATCTGACACCAACTTTTCCAGTCGTTTATTGTCAAATTTTTGCGAATTATTAGAGTCCGACGAGATCTTTTGCATGCGATTAACAAACGGGATTTTTCTCTTCTTTTTTGGAGAGTCTCTAACAAAGTTCATGTCGTATTTTTTGTCATAAGTAGAAATTAACTGTTCGTGACTCGCCCTTAGTATAAGGGGGCTTGGAGCAACTGTACTGAGGTATTTTGATCTTTCTTCTCTTAAGCTGTACTGTCTGTGAATATTCCCTTTTAAAGGACTTTGCTTATCGTTTATTTTCGCACCAGCAAGAACGTCACCGACAGACATACTTCTGTTGACAATAGGAACACTCATTTTCCTGATGGTTTCATTTTGTTTATTTTTACCTTGCAAGATGGTATCCTTATTACGCAAGTATCCATTTTTATATTGCAGCGAAGGACTGTTGGTAGAACTTAAATTCGCATCATTCGTTTCATTGTTAACAGAGTTTGTCGGCGATGGACGTGGCGATCCTAAGACATCAGGTTCGGATGACGTTTCGTCATCGTCAACATCAATCGAGTTGTCCTTATTTTGCACCTTCTGTCTAGACAAGCGTCGTACGATACCAGGCATTCGTTTTCTCGTGTTTGATTCGTTTGTCGATGATGAACGTGCAACAGAATTGCGACAAAAATTGACTGTTGCGTTTTCAGGAAGCAAATCTTTCAATTCGTTTTCGCTTTTTCTTCGTTGTCTTCTCGAATTAGTTACATAACCTTCTAAACCCAAACTATCATCAGTATCTCCCTCAGATAATTTTTCTTTCGAGTTTTTAAACGAAGAAGATCTGCTTCTTCTATTCACTGTTCGCTCTTTCTTCGTTTTTCCCACTTCATTTTCACTTCCCGATCTTTTACGAGAATCATCCTCTGGGCCATTTTTTCCTTTTGATTCCTTGAACGATGACGATCGACCTATGACATTCTTTATACGCTCTTTAAGCGACTTATCGATTTTCGCAGGATCATCTTTATTTGTTTGTTTTTTATCGTGATTCTCGTCTCCAGTCTCCTTATCTTTAAAAGAAGACGATCGAGATAACGCATTTAAGATTCGACCTTTTATAGAACGATCGACTTTTATCGGTTCGCTTTCGCTTTCTGAGTGATTCTTAGGTTCCGTATCTTGTAACGACTTCTCAAGAAGCGAGCTTGTTCGTGTCGATGTACAACGGACATAACTCGTAACAAGGGCCTCATTCTCACTTTTCGTCCTTTTGTGTTTCGATTTCTTTCGTAGTTTCTCGACGGTTTTGTCGGCAATCACGTTCTTTTTCGATTCGTTTTCAAACGATAGCGATCGTGTCAATGACGGAGAATTCAACGGTGAATGTCGCAAAATCGAGAGTATTTCATTTTCGCTTTTTCTGCGACGATGTCCCGATTTTCTCTCGTTTTTCTTTGCTTCTTTAGGTGAGCTTATTTCAGCATTTCCGATATTTTCTTTTAATATTTTTAAAACATCACTTTTGCTTTTTCTCCCAGTGGAGTTACGGATCAAGTATTTCTCAATTTTTAATTTTTCGTCAATGTCGAATATTTCATCCTTTAACGTCGATGTATGTGACATCATCAAGCGAAGTCGTTCTTGTACTGACGGATCTTGAAGTTGTCGCTTTAAGTCGTGGTCACTACTTTGACGTTGCCGTCTAATTGCACTAAAATATCCGTCTAATTTTATATTATCGCCGTCATCTTGTATGGTCCGTCGTCCACGAGCAGCACCGATGATGGACTTTAACGGGTTTATCAAAGCTTCGTCCAGACTTTTTCTGCGCTTTTGATTTTTAGCAAAATCCATTCTCCGTTGACAAGGACTTTTTTCTATAAACAAACAGGCTCGTTTTAATCCTCTAAATGTTTTTTCAGTGTGTGTTCAACTACGAATGATGATGAAGGCTCGGATGTGTACAGTAAATAAGCTTTATTTACACTAAGAAGAAGTTTGTTTACGTTTTCGAAGTTCTTTTGAATCATTTCCTTACAATGTATGGACGAAGAGAGCGAGACAGAAATAAAGTAACAAAAATAAACCCCGTCGAAAGAATATTTTGGCAAAGTAAATAAAAAAAGAAGAGAAAATGACATCTGTCTTGTTTGAAACATGATTTGGTCACAGAAGATCAAGAATTGAGTCGTCTTTTTAAATGTATCGTGGTAAGGACCGGAAAGACAGAACAATATTTGCCAATAAAAATACAGACACATAAGTAAGTTATTGTTCTAAAGATGGAGGAACGGTAGTCAATGTGGTTAAAAACTTAATTGGAGGAAATTTTTATTCTTTCGCAGCTTGAACAACGGAAACACATTTCTAACGTGACATTGGTTAAGAGATTCACTAACTGTTTCTTGGTTACGTTAGTTTTGAAATTCTAAAAGAATAAAAACATTTACTAAGGGTTTTTGAAGTGGCTTATTTCGTAAAGTGTCCAGTTATCGAAGAGAAATGATGTCTAGAAATAAATCAACCTTATGTCTAATTTTCAAACTTTCGCGGGAAGAAAATTTCGCAATCCAAAAATACCGCGAACTAAACATTCACAGTTCATGAAACTAATTCGCGAGAATTAATTTTCGCGTTGACGAAAAAAGCAAATAAAGATTCCAAATTCAAAATGTAATAGTTCTTACTTGATCATATTTTTTATGCTAAAGTCTCGTTTCCATTTGACTGTATTTTCCGTAGTAGCGCAAATAGCTCACGAGTTTTTATCTTAGCGCATACGCACTTTGACAAAACGATATTTTGCGCATGCGCTAACAAAAAACATCGTGAGACAAATGAGAACTAAATTTAACTGTTTTTTTTTTATTTTAAAAAAATGGGTAGGTACATTTTAACCACAGTTTACATGAATTGTAATATATCCACGTGACATGTCTCACCCCAGTCCTTATAGTTTAAATCTAATTAGTATTAACGGAAATTGGCTGTTACCGGTAATTTGCGTTATAAACAGTTTTATGAAGAAATATTGCAAAAGTATGAGCACTTCTTTTTTATCTTAAAAATTTACCCAGGGTATATACACATATTGTCACCATCTTGTCACAAAATAAGTTCAGTGAAGTAAGAATTGATGACTGAGAAAATAGAGTTTTTTTCAGTTTAAGAGGCGGAATGAAGGTTTTCCCTCTGTTGACCACACTACCTCGAACAACAAAAATCAGGCGAAATAAGCAAAAATCTTTAATTCCGTTATGGAAGTTTACACACTTTGTTTTGTTGACATACAAAGAAGAGTTACATGTCTGCCACTTCTACAGATAAACATACAAAGAAGCCTCGAAGTTCTTTATATAACCATATTCCATCAACTTGGTCAGCAGTCTGCTTTAAACAATAAAGTTATGAAAAAAAATTAAAAGTGTAGTTTCTCTCTAGTTTGATGCGATTTTGTAGTTTTGCACTTAGAAAACTCAGTAAAGTCGTTTTAATGAAAAAGGGGGTATGGTTCTAATGGAACAGGAGTATGGTTCTATTAAAAGAGGGGTGGTGAAGAAGTGTGTATGTTATCTTACCTCGCTTTTTCTCAACATTCTCACTTTTTATAAAGAGAGTTGCCATTTGATTCATTCTCTTCTGATTACCAAAATACGCAAGTTCTCTACGGTAGGACCTATGAGCGAATACAAAGCGTTTCTAATTGAAAATGGTGGCAAGCATAGAGCAAGCAGTTTTCATACCGAGATGATCGAAGCATGTAACTACATCCTGCGCCTGTGTATAATTACATTCCTACAGTCATTAGTGATAAAAAAATTGCAGCAAAAAGTTATTAGGTAAAACACGCACGATCTTTAGCTGGTGATTAAAAAAGTCGTAACAATGTTAATTGCTGATTCAAAGTATTTTCATTTGTATGACGTCATCATTATGTAAATGTAGATCGAGTATCGATCTTTTTATTTCGCAGTTTTATTCTGTTAGTATTTCTAAGCTTTTAAGAGACCCTCGTAGAAATAAACAGAGATATGACGATTAAAGTATTTCTGTAGTTAACTAATGCCATGATTCGTAACTGCGATCGTTTTTACCAAGTTTGAAAGTTTTCTCTTCTGGAAGTAATTTTGAAATCAAGAAATTTTATTCCAGGGATAAAAATCTTTGTTAATTTTCGCATTCAAATTTTTAATTTTTTTTGTTTGACAGATTACGAAATTATGTATTTATAACCATGCGTAACTTTTTTCAGTTGCGTGTTTTGATATTTTTTGAAAATATTGACTCTACATACAAATGATTCCGGTTGCTAAAATCTAGTTCCCTTCGAAAATTTTGGTAAGACACATCTTTGTGTTACATTTTTATCTCAGTATTTTTTGTGCCAACAAACAAACAAGCAAACAAACTCACTGCACTGTCCTTGTGGTATCGTCACTCTTTAACGACAACAAAATGCATCACATTGATGCATGGATCTTAGTTTAATACACTGATAAAAAGTAATGGAAACGGAAAAAAAATAATTGTTTTTGCAAAAAAGTCCGGTCTGTGCTTTTATACATCAACCACAGCGATGCTATAAAAATTATTCGTAATGACTGCATATCCGAAAAAAATGGATAACAAAAGCATCTTACTTAGCAGGAGAATAGTCTGGTCACGAAATTGCACTGCGTCACTACACCATTTTGGTAAAAAAAACCCGCACTTTTACTGAAATTTTTACCGTTCTAAATTATTCCCTCCTCAATTTCCGCTCTTCTCTTACTAATATTCGAATATTTTAAAAACTTGATAAGCAGCCTAGGTATAAGGTATATATATATATTGATTATAAAGAATTGATCGTATAATTAAGAGCGTTATATTCAGTGGACGTTTTAAAGCACGCGGAAAAGGTGCGCAATTTGAGATGGATAATGTTTAACATGCGTTTGTGAAAGAAGGCGTGGGAAAAATGTGAGTGCATTTATTGTGTTGTAACGTGTAACAAAAGATCGTGAGAACAGAGAATAAGAACGATTTTTATACATACGTCACTTTCAAAATATTTGCATCGTCATAGGAAATATATATCAAGTACTATGTTCACAAAATATCAATGGAACAAATGGCGGATGTCATCATTCCATGTGACAGGGATGGACACACTGAACAATTAAACTTAATTAGCTATTCGTGATAAATAAAGAACGATACATTAATGAAAATTCATATCCGCACATCAACATCAACCTCATTTTCATTCATATTTTACTGTCACATAAGATATGCTTGTTAAAAAATATAACTATAATATAAAACATAACAAACAAAGAAAATGTAACAAAAATAATTACAACTGTGCTTCTTCAACTTTTCTTTATCGAAATTAAATTTTCCACATTTTTAAATCGTCTATTTGTTGAAATCAATTCACAAGCTGATAAAAAACATAAATTGGCTTCTTGATTTGATTTACTACTTCAAGTTCGACCTGTTTACAATTTTAAGATGAATAAACCGTTACGTAACACGTGTATTAAAATAAAGATTTTAATAGTCCAGCCTGCAACAGACAGTTTATTGATAACGACAATATTTATTTCACATTACTTATGGCTCCTTCGTATTCCAACAGCCATTTCTTGACATTGTTCCGACATCCTTTGGCGTAATTACCCAAACTACCGTCACTTTTAATGACACGATGACAAGGGACGATAATTGAGATCGGATTATTTGACATCGCACTGCCGACAGCTCTTGACGCCCCTGAGATATGCAAATAATTATAAGATGGCAGTGAGAAAAGGTGATGAAACCGACACACACGAAAATTGGGCGGGAAGGTTTGGAGGATAGAGCCGTAGTTTTTTCTAATATACCATTTATAAGGATATTTTTTATAAAAAGCTTATTCTGAGTGTCTAAAGAGATCAAAAAAACCCTTTGTTTTGACCCAAAAATAATTAACTTTTCGAAAAATTGAGTTGAAATTGGTGGTGGGATAGATCAATCCATCGATCCATTTTTATGACGACCTACTCCCCAAGAGTCAGCGATACAACAGTGGGACTGTTTTTGTCCAACTTGTTATCGTAGATCTACATGGTTCGGCGCATAAGGGCAAAGGGAAACAAAATAAGATTTTGAAAGTAATTAAAAAAAAGCCAGTTGGATCTAATCTCGAGTAATACTTTTAATATTTAAGATTGGCTATTAATGTTGTTCCAAATTTAATGAAATTACCATAACTGACAATTAACTGACTGAAATAAAATATTATTTCCCTTTTTATGTAAATTTCTTATGACAAAATTATTAATTTTTCTTTATTTTAAAGTTACCAAATTTTTGGCTACACTACAGTAACAGTGATTTTACACTAATTACACGAAACACCTAATACCCACGTTTAGAATATTGGCTATATTTTCTAAACTGTGAAATTAACATATATAAAGGTATATATTTTCTGAAAGCCAAATAAATTTCCTATCGAATAGCGTAAATTTTGTCCAAAAAAATAAATTGGGAAGGCCTAAAAAAAGGCACAGGCATGTAAAGCCTATCGCTTAAAAATCGCACCATTTAAATCTACTTTACTTGAGTACTAAAACAGTTACTTCAAATTTAAAGCAAAAAGGTTTTTCGTGCTTGTCTGCTGTACTTTTTTACCTGATATATCGTTTTTGAGATGAGATATAGGGCTTTATCCTTTGTAAATAAATTTAATTTTCTTGAAAAGAACGGAGAAAATAATGTTTTTTATTTTATATTTTCCATGTAGCTATTTACAAAAATAACGAATCAGGTGTTTCGCGCATCCTTCAACTCCAAATGTGATTCGAAACTACTTTACCTGGTTTCATAACTAGTTTAGCCAACTCTCCGTAAGATATAGTTTCACCTGCTTTGACACTTTCAGCCAACGCTAACCAAACAATCTCTCGAAATGAACCTAAAAGATATCAAATGTGAAAATGATCTTATATAATTTTATAAAAGGAAAAGTAATAAAAAAAACGAATGCACGTCTAACGTAACACGAAAGAAATTTGATCAGAAGTTTCAACGAAGGACATTAATACATACTGCGTTTACGGTTGAAGTTTTATGGGATTTCTGTTCATGTAAAATATGAGGATTTCAGCTACTTATTTCCCAACATTACAGACCTCACAAACAAAAGTGTCAGAATTTTTAAAACAACACCTATCACAACAACTAAAAACAACAGAAATTATCGGTGATCACTGTAGACTGCAAAATTACATGCCGCAAAAGTAAAACTGAAAAAATAAAACATATTGTTGTAGCACACCTTGGTTTGAAGCGACACATATGTTTGGTAGTGATAAACGAGATGCTTCTAGTGGGTCTGTAAAATATACTCGAAACCATTTTATCGTGCTTAAAATGATTTCGTTAAGTTTGTCTGATTCTTCTTCCACTAAATCTACGTGTATTCTTCAACGTTAAACAAAAAAATATATAGAAGATGTATTTTACTGCTGCTCACACTACACGGTACTATATTAGAAAATTGAAAACAGATGCCCAGAGGAATTGACACTGTCAAAGAAATGATGGTTTTCAACTTGAACATACTTATATATACCTCAATAATAGTAATGTTCGCGGTTAGTAATTTTCGCAGTTTTTTTGGCCAATTTCGTAAAGTTAAATAATCGTGAAATATTCCTCAAGAAATTATTCAGGAAAATTCATACAATTTTTACGTCAATCGTTAAAATTAATACCTGCAAAATATAATTTTCTCTAATACGCAAAATTAAATGCCCGCGAAAATTACTGCTATTTAAGTGAATCACCTTTTGTCTGGTTTAAAAAGTTCATCTGTTGTGTATTCATTCTGCTTCACAAAATGAAGACCTTTAACACAAGATTCGATCAAAATTTTGCCAATAGGTGACGTAATGATGTATTTTTGCACAACACAACTCATGTTAATAATTATTTAGAAACAATAAGCTAAAATAATTAAAACATCCTATAAATATGGTATGTCAAAAATAACAACAGAAAATACGATGTCTTTAATCCAACTGATACCATTAATCTTATTCTTCACTGCATATTTGGAGATGTTTTTCTTTATTCCAAGTTGTATAGAACACTGAAAACTACATATTACTTTTTTGAGATTGTGTAAATTCTAGCTGAGAAAGTTCTTAGTTGTGTTCTTCTAGGAAAATATAAAATACTTTGGCGAGAAATATTTGATTGTGAAAAATCATGCATATTAAAGATAAGGTAAAAAAACTGTGGAATTATTTTTGTCGTAGTAACTATACACTATTGTTTTGTTCTTAATTTGTGAAGGAATTCAGGCTAAGTATTATGTTCTTAATGAAGTTGTTGCTTATATAAACGTAAACACAGAACGGAATTAAAAAAAACCCGGATGAATTTCTTGTATATATTTGTCAACAAAACAACATTGGACGAAACAAAATTTAATTTAGGGAAAGAATAAAGTGCTACGAATCATCATCCGTGTCTTCCTCTCCTCCTAATAACGACTCATAATCTGGAACGGCAATGAATCTATGATTTACATGGCCTAGACATATCATTTCAGCAGGGTCCTTTTCAGAGTGAATAGAAACTAAGTCTTGTAAAAAACCGCATGGAGTTCCTAGAGAGACATTTAATGCAACATTTCCAAGTTGCATTGTTGCTTTTCCTGATTCATAAATCCGTAGTTTACCTATATAACCCTCGGAGACATTTTGAAATGTAAATCTCTTTAAATGTTCTTCAATGTCATCATGACTGGTTTCAGTTTTTGTACTGGATTCTATTTTTATATCGTCATCCTCGTGTGACAATGGTTTGATTGGTAACGTATCTGGAAGTTGCAAGAAAAATAATTTTCCTTCAGGTGCCCCAGGCTTAAACAAGTCAGTCATTTCTACAATAGGTAATGTCTCTTGTGTTTTTGCAACAGGTTTTTTGAATTCCTTTTTAACAGGTTTCTTCTCATCTTCGTCTTGACTTAATTCACTTTCAGTTTTTACATCATCTTGTTTAATTTTATGAACTAACTTGGATGCAAGTGGTAAAGTTATTGGCATTAGTCCACCATTGTTTTCGTTGATTTCAATTTTTCCTTCTTCTTCAAGCATTTCAAATACTTTATTTGAATCAACGTCATCTTCTTGTGTCCCTTTAATATTATGAATGGTGGCTTTTGAGCTGGTTGGTCCATCATCTCTATTTTGACCACCTCCTCCAAAAAAACTACTGCCACCCGTAAGGGCTCGTGCTAAAGTTTGTTGAGCTGCAGGTCCTTGTGAAAATATACTAGATGTGGAAATTATTTCACCCCTGCCTCTCCCTCTTCCACGCCCTCTAAAACCACGGCCTCTACCTCTCTCTCTTTTATGACGTGGATCTTTACTATCTTTAACTTCTTCTTTTTTAACACCTCTAGCAACAATATTAGGTGTAAAAGTTCTTTTTGGTGTACCTCCCAATGTTAGATCCCGTGCAGGCTTTAAAGATGGTAGTCTTGATGGACCAGCACCACTACCACGACCCCTTAGTCCAAAACGACTTAGCGATGATAGCTTTCTGTCAATATTTTTTTTATCCTCCGCCATGATTGTCACTGACTTATCGTATTATATATTTTTAATCCTATAAAAAACAAATAGATATATATCATTGGGCTTTGTGTCTATTAAAAAATTAAAAAAGTCCAAGAGACTTTCATCACATACATGGTGAGCAAAAAATTAAGAGGCTTGGGACGAACAAGCTAAAATTACGTTAAACAATTCACCTTTAAAATATCTATGCATTGATAGTTTAAATACACTTTCCTTAACAGGTCAAAATCAATGATGACAGAAAATGTTGAGGTTTGCTATTATACTTAAATATGACATTATAAGCATATTTAAATCTGAAATTCTTTAAATTTGAATATCTTGAGAACGAAAAGAGCGTTTAAAAAATTTAAAAAGACTTGTACTAACAATTTAAGCTCTACAATATAAGGTCTAACAAAATTTTATACCTCGGGTTCCCTGTTGATTTTGACCTCCAAAGCTTCACAGAAAATTATTGAAAAACAAGAAAAAATCCTACATATTAGTTAATGCTTTTTTATAGAAAAACAATTTTATAACGGCACAAGCCTCAGATTTTGCCAAAATATATAAGAACAGGAACAGTTTCTTACTTGTTCTTAAATTACCTTTTCTGTTATAATAACATGGGCCTTAATCATAAAAAAATGCGATTTTTCCCACGAATCTCCCATGTTAACAATTGCCTGTGGTCACTTCTCTTCTCTGGGTTGATTAGCAACACAAACACGCATTTTTCATACGAAAAGTGGCTGTTTGTTTCCTTATACTATGGATGTTAAAAGTTCAAATTAAAAAAGCAACCCAGGTCTTAGAAATAGTTAAAAGAATTACTAAATGTATAAAGATATATAACACATGGGCAGGCTTTGACAGAAATGGCGCACGCCTCCACAGACACCATTATTGTTTATGGGCGTGGGTATGATCGCACACCTAGAAAGTATTTTGGCATGTTTTTGAAAGGTGGAGACGACTTAACCAGTCAACCCCAAACACTAGAAACTGCAAAAGCTTTTATAAGCATGTTTCTGTAGCTACATTTCCCCTATTATAACTTCCAAAATTAAAAATCGAAACATGCAAAATAACAATTTAATTCAAAACAATCTGTGTCTTTTAATCAATCTTCGTTCAGTCTCTATTTCGTTTTGTTTTTATCTACCATGTGTCATTATGGAAGTTTCGTAAGCATGATCACACTTACCAGGCGCCATTAAAAACAAAATAAGGCTGCACATTTTAATAAGCCAATTAAATCGCAAAAATGCTGTCACTAAAGAAAAATTAAAACAAATAAGCTTTTAAGTTTGTATTATTATTATTATTATTTGCAAAGTCATCACAAACGAATAGGCTTGAAAAGAATTACGTGTGTCAGTTCTGACTGGAAGTTAAGTTTGCATATTTGCTTTATCCGTGCTCCTTCGGTGTTCACCTTTGCATTAGTTAAGAACCGCATGGCTGGATTCCTTGTGTTAGAACTCTCGCACTTAGTGTTGGAGACTGGGGTTTAATTTCCTTTGGCAGCGATTTAATATGGGTGAGGGAATTTTATCATAGCTATGGGTTAACCCAAGCCATGTGAGAAAATTGGGGAGATGGCACTGTGTGGGCCGTTGGATGTGGCAGGGAGTTGTCTGGTAGGGTGTGGACCGTAATTTGGTAATAATAATAATAATAATAATAATAATAATAATAATAATAATAATAATAATAATAATAATAATAATAATAATAATAATAATAATAATAATAATAATAATAATAATAATAATAAATTTAAAGCGGCTAGCCCAGAAAATCACAAAAAACTATAGTTAGTGGATTGTTTTCACTGGGGCCAGGCATTATATACTCTGGGACTTCCGATCTAAGCCATGGTCACTCCTGGAAATAATATCCATCAATATCTGTGAGGCTAGCCATGTAAAATATGCACATCTAAAAGATATGACTGTTGGACTATAAAAAGTAAGAAAACTGTCTTGCATTATGTCACAATCATACAAGTAGACCTTCGTTTACCAATTTAAAGCTGTGGCATGCAAAGTAATGTCAGATATGTATCAATATCTTGAATCCGAAAAGGAAAAGGAAAAGAGATCATCAAGGCAGGATGAAAGCCAGCAGAATTGACAGATATTTTTAAAAGATGTTCGAGAGGATACTACTTATGGGCTAAGTTTAGTTGCTTTCGGGCGAGTTCAGCGTTTTAAAAAAAAATCAGGTATTTGCCCGAAAAAACCCACATAGTCCTGAACAATGCCCGAAAAAAAAAAGATTCACCATAAATGACTCTCGAAGAATTATTTAAAAAAGTATAAAATTTAAAATGAACTAACTATATGGTAGCTAAGTTCTTAAAAGAACTGTTTTTTATGGTTTTTGATATGATTTACTTGATAAATAACTTATACATAAACTTTATTACCCCCTTTCTCTTCAAGCGCGTTCTTTCAACTGTCGTCCACCATGTTTATGTTACAAGGTGTTGCATTTCAGGAATGTTCGTGGCGCCGTAGATTAGTGGTTATAGCTTTCGTACTCTGTGCGGGAGACCGGGGTTTGATTCCTCTTGACGGCGATTCGACATGGGCGAGTGAATGTTACCATAGCCCCGGGTTAACCCAACCCATGTGAGGGAAATTGGGGAGATGGCACACTGTGCGGGCCGTTGGATGTTGCCGGGAGTTGTCTAATAGAGCGTGGGCTCTACTAATTGGGTCTGCGTAGCTCATAATGAGCATTAAATACTCTAGGACTCTCCATCTAAGCCATGGCCCCTCCTGGAAATAATAGACAGGGTATATCCCTCAATATTTGTGAGGCTAGCCATGTAAAATATGCACATCTATCTATCTAATGTTCTGGGCGAGTTCAGCGTGTTCGGGAAAGTGTGGGCGGTTTCGGCGGACAACCGTCAATTTAATTTGAAAAGTCGCCCGAACTTGCCCTTATATATGCGGGCGTTTGCGGCTTATCGGCACCCTCTTTTTCCAGTAGTAAAATAAATCCCAGGCTTTTTGTATGGTTACTATTATTATCAATAAGATTTTGCATATTGACTAAATTTGTGTTGTTTCGTTTTTCCTGTACTGATTTTAAGTTCCAATAAAACTTTTTTTGCTAACCGTGAAAATTCAGTGATGCAATTTCCCTTTTCTTGGCTTTCTTTATAGGAAAATTGATTGCAGACCGACTGTTGGAACACCAAACAAACTATTGAAAATAAATGGAAAAGGCTTTTAAATGGTCATTAAAGTTATAGCTAGAACACTTGTAAAAGATTTTAAATGTATTTTGGAGCTGAAATCTTTGGCACATGGAGTTGGTTTATATCAATTTTTCAAAAACGTTAGTTTATGTTCAAAATATTAAATTAAGAGCCAGAGAGACTGGGGGACTTCTTGAACTTCATGGGATGAGGGGGGAAGAGAAGTATAGATATTGTTTCACATAAAGAGAGGTGTTTTGAACGAAAAAGAAGTTATCAGAATAAAGAAAAGAAATTTTTCGACTAAGAAAAGAAGGGTTACTGTTATGACGACTATGATGCAGAGTGGCCATTGTTAGACGGGTAGCTAAAAATGTAGGCGCCGTATCTTCTTTTTAGCGGTTTTAAACTCTGTAGCTAGCTAGCTAGCTAGAGCTAGAGGACCGTGGTCTGGCGTAGTTCAAAATGAGCCTTAAATACTCCAGCACTTCCTATATGAGCCATGGCACCTCCTGGAAATAACAGACAGGATATATCCCTCTATACTTGTGAAACTAGCCATATAAAATATGCAGTTCACGAAAAGTGCGCTAAACTAAACGCACGCAATTCCGCTGCCATTACGAGAAATGAAGCTGGGTAGTTTATGCTCATGACTTAGTTTTTGATAGTTAAAAAGCGGAACGGGTTGTTTCCTATATCTCGGTTTTGCTAAGTCCATTGTTACTTTTTGAACAACTTTCTAAAATGGATGACAAAGTTTACAAACGCTTGTTGATTTTTTTGAGGTTTTGAGGAAATTTTAACGTAAAAAATCCCTCCTTACGTGAGATTTTGTTCACATGGTTGGTAGAGTTATGTTCACATAAACAAAGTCTCTAGCGTAGCTAAATTCAACCCTAGCATGAACGTCCTCACGCAAATTTACTTTTTTGGTTCTGTTCTGGTAAAAAGAGGCTGTTTTCGCAATCTGGGCAGCCTCTTTATAAACAGGATGGTCGGATTATGTACGCATAGCTTGATTATGTCTTTTTTGGCCCCAATTATGTCGTGGTGACTGGATTTTGAAAGGCTGATATGATGGATGGCTTTGGCATTTTCTTCTAACGTTTGGGAATGAACCATTGAAATATTATATATTGTCACATGCAATTTCTCTCTGCAAGATAGAACACCATTAAAAACTAGGCATAGCAAAAGAAAAAAAATTGACGTATTTGTTAGTATAAACTGTGACTGTATACATTTCAACATAATATACTTTGAAGTATCTAAATTTCACGAAACTACTTAGATTGTGCGGATGGGTTGGTTCATTTTTATTTTTTGCAGGAATTTTGCTGGGGATTACCTAAATTATTTGTTTTGCGGAAATTAAGTTTGTTAAAAAGTTATTAAATTTGCGAACGCCAAAATTTAGTTTCCACGAAATTTCTTTTCATATATAAGAACAACAACAACTTTGGCCACCAGGGCTATTTGCTTGTCGGAAGTATTGACGCATGATATAAAAGCCGGTATGTCCCGGTTATGTTTGTTCTATAAGTTAGAAATAATATTTTTTAACTGTCGCACATGAGCTTATCATCCTGGTTATTTTTCCTGGATTATTTATTTTCTTCCCTCTTTATAAATGCGGCAAGCTGCAATAGATAATCCGGGCAGTGTTTATAATCCGGGCAGAACAGTTCAGTCATCAACTGGCAGCATTCAGTTTATCAAAATATTTTTGCGCCTTTTGTGTCTTGTACTTTTCAAAATCTGGATCTCTCTCTCTCTATATATATATATATCAATTTTTATAATATCAAAATTACTCCCTATGGTCTTTCCTAACAAGTTGTGGTGGCAATTGTATAAAATTTGCACAGAGTTGCATATCTCTTGCAAACATTGACAAGTCATCCCAAATTGAAGTTATATAGTACTGGAAAAATGTTGTGCAACAACGCACTTTGCTTATCGCGATGGTATTCTTGATCCGTGATAGACGTTTTTTTACTTTCAAATTGTATCGAGAGAGCTTCATGATGCATCTTTGTCGATATCATTCTCGAAACCATCGAGGCCATTAAAACTTTCTTATAATAGAACTATTTTAAAAATAAGAGTGTATTCAACAATGATCACGGATGTTTAAATATAATTGTGTTAAATTTTTTTACCTATGCATAACAATCTAGTGTATACAGCTAGCAATAATCTTTCTTTTTCAGATTGCATTTTAAAAGTTTAAGAACGAAGAACGGCGATAGAAAAGCTTTGTTAGATCGCATTTTAAAAGTTTAAAAAAGAAAAGCGGCGATAGAAGTGCATCGCTAATTGCATCGCTAATAAACAATGACCCCATGCGATCGATTGTTTAATTACAATAGGTTGCAAGATCAATTTTAGCAATCTATTTTGCGCGAACTCTTTTGAAATTTTTAATTTTTAAAAGTTTAAAATTGAAAAGCGGCGATCGAAATGTTTTTTGGATTGCATTTTAAAAGTTTAAAATGGAAAAGGGGCAATAGAAATGTTTTTTTAAATCGCATTTTAAAAGTTTAAAAACGAACATCGGTGATAGAAATGTTTTTTTAGATCGCTTCTTAGAAGTTTAAAAACGAATAGCGGCGATAGAAATGTTTTTTCAAATCGCATTTTAAAAGTTTAAAAACGAAAAGCGGCGATATATAGATATTTTTTTAAGATCACCTTTTTAAAGTTTATAAACGAAAAGCGGCATTTAATAGTTGTGAACAATGCTTCTCGTATGTTTCTTAAATTAAACGCGCTGGAATCTTTTTAAGTAATTAAATCAACAATACATTCTCGCGCAATGTATTATAAAACTTCGCAAAAGATTTTTATTATATAATTACTTCACGCTAATACTTAAGGGAATAACTTATCAATACATTTACACAATGCATCTCGCTATTACAAGAATTATAATTGCTCTGATATTTCTTCGCGAGCGCATTGTTTTTTAACACGCAAATCTAAACTCGCAAATTCCTTAAGGGATTTAATTATAACAAAAGATAAACGACTGCCGTCCTCCACGCAAAGGTGTGACATTAGCGTGTATGTGGTAGATTACATTCAGACTGTACTGTACCTTTGTGACACATTGAGACGTATTTTGTCCCGACACTAAATTCTCGATAGATCGTGACAATTTATTTTAGGGATCGTCTCATAATGTTCGTACGTAGTTCGTATAATTCGTATAAAAAACTTCGTATCGATTTATTAAATCTTTCGTATCATTTTATTTTTAATACGAACTTTTTCGTATCATCAAAATTACAAGTTCGTATAAAGTTCGTATCATTTAAAATAAAGTTCGTATGTAGTTCGTATCATTTTTAAAGAAGTTCGTATAAAAATTTGCTTCTACGAAGTTCGTTTATTATAATTGGACTATTATCTATAGTTTTATATTGAAATTTTTTCAACAATTATAAAGTTCGTTTCGTTATACGAACTTCGTTTATTCTAATTGGATTTATTATCTAAGGTCTTTAAGGATCGTCTCCACGGCATCGTAGAAAGCAAAAACATCTCTGTAGATCGTTTAAAACTCATGAAAACAGGATCGTAGAAAGCGAAAAGATCACTGTGGAACGTTTAAAATTCATGAAAACGGAATCATAGAAAGCGAAAGAATCGCCGTAAATCGTTAAAAATCATGAAAACGGGATCGTAGAAAGCGAAAAGATCGCCGTAGATCGTTTAAAAAATCATGAAAACGGGATCGTAGAAAGCGAAAAGAACGCCGTAGATCGTTTAAAAATCATGAAAACGGGATCGTAGAAAACGAAAAAATCGCCGTAGATCGTTTAAAAATCATGAAAATGGGATCGTAGAAAACGAAAAAATCGCCGTAAATCGTTAAAAATCATGAAAACGGGATCGTAGAAAACGAAAAGATCGCCGTAAATCGTTAAAAATCATGAAAACGGGATCGTAGAAAACGAAAAGATCGCCGTAGATCGTTTAAAAATCATGAAAACGGGATCGTAGAAAGCGAAAAGATCGCCGTAGATCGTTTAAAAATCATGAAAACAGGATCGTATAAAGCGAAAAGACCGCCGTAGATCGTTTAAAAATCATGAAAACAGGATCGTATAAAGCGAAAAGATCGCCGTAGATCGTTTAAAAATCATGAAAACAGGATCGTATAAAGCGAAAAGACCGCCGTAGATCGTTTAAAAATCATGAAAACAGGATCGTATAAAGCGAAAAGATCGCCGTAGATCGTTTAAAAATCATGAAAACTGGATCGTATAAAGCGAAAAGATCGCCGTAGATCGTTTAAAAATCATGAAAACGGGATCGTATAAAGCGAAAAGATCGCCGTAGATCGTGTAGATTGAACCTATGAATATGCAATTTTACTAGTCTTTTCAAAGAAGTCAACCTCGTTTATTTTACTTTTTTTATTTCTGGTTTCGTTTAAAGTGCGTATTATTTCTTTTCGTTCTACCTGATTTGGGACAAAAAGCATGTAACTTCGAAATCTCCTTAAACGTTCATTCAATATACATGATTCTTCTATATTATATTGTTCAGCATTTCACGCTTTACACAATGCATAGTGGCAACAATTTATTTTTTGCATTTAAACAAGCAAATCATGTATTTTTTGTTCGTGATTATTCCTCACAATAATAATGAATCTGTTAACTATATTCTATTTGAATTAACAATAAAAAAATGCTTTAAATTTTTTCACAAAACTAACTTATCGCTATAACAACAAATGACAAATAAAGCCTTTAAACCTTAATATCTCATTAACAGTTCGTGAAATCAGGTAATCATTTATGTATACATTATTTTAATCAGCATTTCACAATCTACAGAAATAACAAAAAAAATTGTATATCACCGACTTCAAATGCTGTATGGGTTAAGATTATTTGAGACTAAAATTGGAATAATCCCTCAAAATGGGTCAGATTTCACTCTAATAATTTTCTGATTAAGAGTTTATTATAACTTAAGAGTGTGTTGAAACTTAAGAGTGTGATGAAATGTGAGTGAAGAAATACATGTATATCCTTTTACATCGTGAATTTGTGTGTCTTTTTATGCTAATTGTGCTTATTATTTTTTACAAAAACAATTTTTGTGTAAATTCAATGTGCAAGTCTTTTTAATAGCTATTTTTCCCTGCTTGTACAATTTAAAAATCTCCTTTTGCTTAACATTAGAATTTGTACATATGGATCAACTCTCATCCACACCACCAAACAGAGCACACACATGGAAAGATATTAGCAGTGCTCTTTATGATGGTTTGGAAGTGATACCAACACGCCATGTCAGCCCTCGAACCAAATCAAGAAATCATTCCAATTGCAGTGTGGACGTTGTTGATACAGTCATAAAAGGAAATTACGCTTCTTGTATGGAAAAGGAAATTATGGAACAACCGAAAAGTATTGCACAAACTATGTTAGGTCGAGTAGATTTTGATAACTTTGAAGTGAACTTGAAAGGTCTTGATGGTTATTTGGAGGAAATCATAAGGAGTCGAAGAATCATCTTGATTGGTGCTGCTTCTAGTTATCACGTTGCTTTAGCGTGTCGGCAAACCATAGAAGAGCTTTCAGAGCTTCCCGTGTTCGTTGAATTGGCCAGTGATTTTTTAGACCGTGAAGTACCAATTTTTCGTGATGATGTATGTATTTTAATCAGTCAGTCAGGAGAAACAAGTTCTGTCCTAAAGGCTTGTTTGTATTGTAAAAAACACGACGCTTTAGTGATGGGAATAACCAATGAAGAAAACAGTCGTTTATCAGATGAAACTCACTTCGGTATTTCGGTCAACGCTGGTGTTGAAATGGGAATCACAAGCACTAAGACTTACACAAGCCAATTTTTAGTTTTAGTAATGTTTGCATTGAGATTAGCTGGAGACAAGAAATCGAAAAAGGCTCGAATTCAAAATATTATTTCCGAAGCAAAACTTTTGCCTGAGAAAATTGATAAAGTTTTAAATTTGTACAAATCTTTGAAGCAGCTAGCGGAAAGTCTACAGCATAAACCAAGCATTTTAATTTTAGGTAGAGGGTACCAACAAGCCACTAGTTTGGAAGGTTCTTTCAAATTTAAAGAGGTTGTTAATATCCATTCTGAAGGTATTCATTCTGGCGAACTAAAGCATGGTCCGCTTGCTTTAATTTGTGAAGAAATGCCAATTATTATGATAATTATGAGAGATGCCATTTATGATAAATGTATAAATGCGATAGAGCAAGTCCGAGCACGAGGTGGGAAGCCTATTGTTGTTTGCGAAGAAGGTGACGAAGCCACAAGTAACCTTGCACATACTTCAATATGTATACCTAAAACTGTCGATTGTTTGTCAGGCATATTAGCAGTCATTCCATTTCAGTTACTGGCAATGCATTTGGCTGTTTTACATGGTAAAAATGTTGATTCGCCCAGAAATTTGCAAAAAACCGTTATAGAGGACTGCTGATAATCAGACTTATTTTATAGAAAGATTTTGGGTGATTTGTATTTTTTAACTGCAGATATCATATATTATGTGCTTTCAGAATTTTTATATTTGTTCTTTGTGCAAAAGTGATAAAAATATTTATTAGGAGTATTGTACTAATTTTATTTTACGTAAAAATTTTTAGGTAGCTTTAGTGAATCAGCGTTAGAATGTTTCAATTTCAGTACTATCTTAATAACATACGTAATAACGTAGTTAGCATTTATGAAGCCATTTTGACATATTTTATTACGCACCGAAAGCATTTTCGTATAAATATTGGAGATAGATAAGCAAAAATGAAAAAAAATTGTTTTATAGAAAATTCCAACTGCTGTCTCGTGTATTAGCCCACCATTTTCCTGTTGTTAGATGTTAACCTTGTATGGTATCGTTAGCATACAAAAAAAAAAAAAATTAAGAAAACGAATAACTAAATTATTGAAATTGACACGCATTTATCCTATTTGGACCAGGTGTGCGAACATTAGGTTGTGCGGAATTAAAGAAAACGATTACATTTATTTACATTTAAAATTTAGTTGGGTAAACAGTAGAGTGATTTGTTCCCGTAATTCCTTTTTTTTGTAATTGTAAAAGGTGCGCGAACATTAAATGTGCGCGCGAAAATTTCGTCAATTAATGTATCCAAGTGAATATTTTGTGAAGTTTTTCGATTGAAATCTATGCAAAACATTACTTATTGGATTTAATAAATTTACTTGAACTTTTGATTGAGGTGAAAAAACGATCTGTTGTGAGGTCGAACGAAATTGGAGATTAAACTGTCGAAATTGTTTAAAATGGAAAAGTAGTTTTACGAGCTATCCAAGAGAGTCTGTTTTGTTTTGTGTGTTTGTTTATCCCCAACCTCGTTTCCTGGGTATTTTGCCTTGTTGATGAATTTGATAGCGGCGAAAAGGCCACTCCGTAATAACACGAGATTGTTCATTCCCCTCTCGAAGCTTATAAAAAGAGAATATATTCTCAATTTTCTTAATTTGCTTTGTTACTGGTCAGAATTTACATTTTGTAAGGAAAATGCTGTGTAAAATCTCTATCAGCAATCCCATCGCAGACATCATTGTCTCTACAATTTAAAACTTTCTCAATACAACAAAATAAATACTAGAATCACTTTTAACTACAGATCTTCTCGAAGAGCTCTTCCATGATCTGTAGCTGTACTCCCAACAAACAAATGATAGTGGTCTAAAATCTCTTTAATGCTAAGTTTACCATCTCCATTATCGTCTGCATCTTTTATTAGGTGGTTTGCTTCCACAATCGTATCATTCTTATTAGGGAGAACCCATGCCCTCATTTCTGCTCGTTCCAATACACCACTTTTGTCGTGGTCGAGCTGGTCCGCAAAATGTTTTCTATCGTCAATAATCCAAGATGGTGGCTCATCTTTGTCGTCGTCAACATATTGACCAAGAAACTCATCCAAGTCAATATTTCTAAAAATTTAATAATTAATCAAAAAGTTATCGAGGTTATGCGGTAAGAAGTTATAAAACCTTTTTCCCGAAAATGAACGATTAAACGAGCCAATCTAAATAATCAACAAGAAGCCCTGGGGGCTCTAAGAATTTCCGCTCGCTACCAAAATATTTGATGACAACCTGCTAATTCGTTATGTTATCGTGCCAAACATTCGAAGAGGTTTGGTGCATGAAGCTCTGAAGATAAAGCACACAAGTGACATTATATCTTACAACAAACGCAAACAAAACGAAACGTGTCATAATAAACTCACATTTTAAAAGAAATTGCTAACAAAAAATACAGCCTATCATTCATTGCTGAAATTCTTGCGATTGAAACGTTTATAGTCTTAAACGGCATTTAGTTGACAAAAAATCAATACTTCGATGTGACCATCATTTTCAGCATACTTTTTTTATTAACTGTGCCCATTTTTGTCGAAAATAAAGTAGTTTTAATTTTTGGACCAATTTTGGCCTAAAATGGCATTTAGGTGACGAAAATCAAAATTTTGATCTCACCATTATGTTTAGCATACTTTTTTTGTTAACTTTGCCAATTTTTGTTTAAAATAAAGTAGTTTTAATTTTGGGACCAATTTTGGCCTAAAACGACATTTAAGGTGGCAAAAAATCAGAATTTTGATCTCACCATCATGTTCAGCATGCTTTATTTGTTAACTGTGCCAAACTTTGTCGAAAAAAAGGTAGTTTTAATTTTTTGACCAACTTTGGCCTAAAGTGACATTTAGGTGACAAAAATCAAAATTATAATGTCACCAATATGTTCAGCATACTTTTTTTGTTAATTGTGCCAAATTTTGTCGAAAACAAATACTAATTTTGGCCTGAAACGTCATTTAGATGACTTCCCAGTACTTAGGAAGCTTAGGTACGAAGTTTAAATCTGTGACGTTGCAATTGACCATTTGGGACAGGGTTGGTTAGTTAGTCAGTTAATACTCAGAGGAACGTGAAATCCCAGGGTCGATTTTTTCTCAAAAAATGCTCCGAAAGAAAAAACGACGGTTTTAAATAATTTCCTACGCCTTCGGGCGCGGAAATTCAACAATAGAAGAATATAATTTACACCTGTGCTTAGATCAAGTCATTTTCTCCAAGTCCAAACAATACCGCTAAGGGCGCTTCTTAAAATTAAAATTAATTAAATTAAATTAAAGCATTTTTAATAAGTTAACGCAAAATTTTAGTCAAGATTTAAATGTATATAATTTCTTCTTGTTCTTTACAGACTCAGTTGCTTTTCATTATCTGCTCAGAAAGACAAAGTTTATTCACACTTTTTCGTAAAATGTAAGTAACTTTTAAAACAGCAATATTTAGAGAGTATTGCTGTTCTTATAACTTTTTTAACTTCTCAGACTGAGCTTACCATTAACCTGTTTTTTGAGCCAATGTGGTTTTAAATTGTTAGAAGTCGAATTCTCACGTTTACACCTTTTCCGAAGCAGTACCGTTTAGTTTGTAATTCTTTCAAATATACAGAAGTATGCAACGAAAGATTTTTTCTCCATGATTTGACACATTGTTAAGACCATTTCTTCTATTTCGATAAGTTATGTTAATATAATAACTATGGTTATGAACTTTTTCCTTTTTCTACATAGGGTTAATAACGAAAAGAATTCCTTTTAATTAAACATCTCTGAATAAACGCCAATGCTTTTAAAAACGCTGTATTTCAATAAGATTGAAACCATTAATTGCATATTGTCTGAATTTACTCTTCTGTTTTAAATTTACCTGCGCAGTTTAGATTTTCTGTTTGTGTGCTTTAAAGCACATTAAAAAATGAGTTGAAACCTACTTGTCACCATCTTGATCCATTTCATCAATCACTTCATCCACAGCTATCTCCTGTAACAACTTGTTACTGCTTTCTTCTGGATGACGGAAATACACATATTCGTCACGACTTAACTCGCCGTCGTTATTGACGTCAGAGATTTCAAATTTATGCTTTGCTTTCTCGATCTTCACTTTAAGTTTCTAAAAGTCACAAAAAAAATCGAACATACATGAACATATTTTTTGAAATATTGTTTGCCGTGTACACGTAACGCTGCATAACAAATAACTATCAGTTTAACGCCTCGTTTCGTAAAATTTTTATCATCTAGATAGATTTCGGCATGTGAACGAATTGTTTATAAACTGAGAATATAACTAAATGTTAGAGATGGAATCTATCAGTTAAAGGAGGTCTTCCAAGAAAGGGGAACTTGTGTTTAATGCGGAAAGTCGAGACTTCAGTCTGATTCTGGCATACTAGCACTGAACTGCTCTTCCATGATGCTCTTCCATGCAACCTCGTCCCCAGGGTATCTTGTATCTTTCTGATAGGCGGACGGCGATATGAAGTTAGAAAGGATACAAGATGCATGGAACGAGGTTGTAATGCTCGTTGACACAGTATCAACAGAAAATAAATTGTTGATTAACGCACAGTTTCTGGGTGACACCTA
This sequence comes from Hydractinia symbiolongicarpus, assembly GCF_029227915.1. NCBI lineage: Eukaryota > Metazoa > Cnidaria > Hydrozoa > Anthoathecata > Hydractiniidae > Hydractinia > Hydractinia symbiolongicarpus. The sequence goes on along the minus strand of NC_079884.1, from coordinate 1,463,160 downwards.
AAACAAGAATATAAAAACTGTAAAGAAGAAGTAGATAAGTTGAATATGCTACCATACCGGATCAATAGAAGCTTCATCATCCCACTGTCCATAGTGAGCACGTTTGTATTCGGGCCAAGATATTTCGCCATTTTTATCGTCGTCATCTCTTCGAATGATCATGTCAATCGTGTCCCACATGTAAGCAGTGCGTTGTAAGTTAATCCATTTCTGAAGCTCGTCATATTCAACAAATGCATCGCTATTTTTATCAACCTATTGAAAAGAACGTTTGATAAAGATCTTCGAGAAACTCTTTATTAAGAACGTGAAAATCAAAATATGAATATCACAGCGTGTTATTGTAACGTAGCAGCCGAACTATGTACCTTACGTTACCTAATGTTGGGCGTATTATTTAATAGCAAAGTCCTGGGTGTGAGGTTGCCTACGAAATTATTGCATAACCATGTTATTTCTCCTTTTCGAAAAAAAGAAGTGCTATTTAAGAAAATGTCAAAATCACGCATTCGAACGATAGTTACAACTCATTTTCATTTTCTAAACTCACAGTCGTTTGTATTCAACAAAAGTTTCAAACAAAAAATCACCTTTTTTATCAGTAAAGCAAGTCTTCTTTTCGCTTCTTCAGGTTCCAAACTGTCAAAATCATGACCATGTCCCTTTCCCAGAAAAGCGTCATGGTCATAGTCAGTATTATGTTCGCTTCCTTTTTTATAGTGTTCACTTTCTGATATAACGTGATTATGATCTTCGTGTGTGTGAACACAGACGATAGTGGCAACGAAGATGAAAACTAGTAGAAAATTCATATTTTTGGTTATACTTGAAATTATCTAAGATCAAGTATGAGTTTTAATTTTTTTATTGGACTTACTGCTCTCCATCTTATTGCAGTTATTTTTCAAGTTTTTTTATTAATAAATAAACGACAGAGTGTGTGTTTGTGCAAGTGATTCAACAAGTTCTTCTAAAACTTACGTGTGTTCATTACACAGCCTGTTTGCTCACGTGGAGCAACCACAGCGAACCTCGTTTAATATTGGCTGACTCAGCAAAAAATCTCTTCCGTTAAAACAACTCACAAAAAAGATTCATGGAAAGTAAGATAAACTTTTTTCAAAGCACGTTACAGGTTAAAAATGGAAGTGACTAAATTTTCGCTCAGTGAATAAGATTTTTTACCGATCAAAATATTTCACTCTCTTTCTTTTATCGATCCAATTTTACCGAAGTTATTTTTGTCAACTAAGAGTTTTATCGATATTTCTTCTTTTTTTTTCGGTGCATTAAAAACCAAAACGATTTAAAAATAAGATGACGCAAGGTTTAAAGATTTCTATTTTACATTTCGAGTTGTAACATAAAAATTTGTTTATTTTCCTCGGTTATATGTTTATTTTTCACATAGCACTTGATTTGAAAAAATTGTTTCATATAAATTCATTCGAAAATTCGTCGGCGAAAAGTAGCTTTGTTGGTAAAATTGTAGTTAAAATGACTAAATTTTGCGCAAATAGTTAAAAAAAAAAATTCCACCTAAAATTTTAATAAATCTGGGTAATTTGTTGACTTGTACAAAAATGGTAAACGCTGTTCATACTTCATTCACTCATCCATTTATATTTAAAATCTGAAATATAAGAAATAATTATTACCTTGGAAATAATTTATTTATTTATTTTTTCTGACATATTTACAATTTAAATATTTCAAAACTTACAGTTTTATGGAACAACGATAATATACATGTCACAAAAATGATCTGTCTAAAAACTAACCCACTATCAACAACAAGTGCAAATATAAAAACACTATAAAAACCCAAAAGAAAGTTATTCGAAATACTAAGCGAGACAAAAAGTAAGACTGCAAAGATAAACGAGACAAATTTTCGCTATATACAACTTCAAATGCGTGGATCTGCAAAAAACTAACAAAAAATAATTTTCTAAAAAAATAAACAAGAATACAAGAGTATTTCTATTGGGCTGCATCAATAATCTCGTAAAACATTTTCAAAGACCATAATATAAGCTAGATGCGTCTCTCCTTACCATAGCAAATTCAGAAGACCCAAATTGAAATCACAAAGTGTAAATTAAGTAGTAAAAATATATTACTCTATGTTAATATGCAAATATTAAAGGTTAGCAAAATATTGAACCAACTTGGTATGATATCCAGTTTAGTGCTACTGCTACCTGTCTTCTTCTGAGTTGGTTTGGTATTCAATCGAGTGAGGAATATATTGTAATAATTTATCGTGCAGTTTTAAAGTATCGATCTCTAGGGTGTTTATTGTGAAGAGGAAGAAATAGAAAAAGATGAACGCAAAGAAACATAAGAGGAGTTTGAAACCGATGCTTTTTATTTGTTGTAATGTTGCTCCGGCTGGATCGGATGAGCTGAAATAAAAAAATAACAAATTGATTATAAGACGACCTTTTTTTGGATTACCCTTATTCATGAAATCTTCGCGCGAATGGAGTAAAGGCCTTCGTACCGTGGCCATTCATACTAAGAAAAACAAACATTTAAGTCATTAAGTGAGGAGAACTCCCTATATATATAAGCCTTTACTAAAGTGTTTGAAATTTTAGATACATGCGGTTGTTTGTGTGACATTACATTTCACCCATTTTTAAGAACTTTCAACGCTCAAAATCACTTTATATTTGGCGCCACAAGAGAAAGACCGATAAAACCCATCACTTACCATTCAATGATAGGCGCTCTTGGTGAATCTACATCATCAGTAACTATCGTTTCACCAAAGCTAACACGTTTTGTTATCAAAGGTTGCAAATTTAAAGCTTCTTTTCTCCTCTTGCGAACTTTACTCGACATGCCTTGTGCTAACATGAGTGTTCGAGATATTCCAGATAAAGTATTCTTACGAGTTTTCTACAATACATTTGGTAAGATCTTTTATTTAATTGAAAATTTGTGCTATAAAATCTGACAGAAACATCTCAACAAACTTGAACATTTTAAGCATTCATAAAAACATGTAGGCCAAAACGTCTCTCATAAAAACAAAAATATTTGCGAAGAAAAGAGTAGGGAAGAAAAGAATAGAGAAAACAAGAAAACACATGGTCACACTTACACCGAACGATTTTTTCTCACCACCAAGAGTTTCTAAAACGACATAAATATTTGATAGTTGAAAGATGTAATTCGTAATAAAAATGTTAGTACAATACGAATACCACACACCTTCATCGTTGTTTTCAACATTTGACTCTCCTTCATCAGTTGGTTTTGAGCATTCAAAATCTGATAAATCTGAACGATCTGAACCAAACTGCAATCGTCTCCTAAACAAAATAATTTTCCATTTTATGTTGCATGTAAAACAAGGGAAGAAGTTTGATATTCACTGGTAATACTCTACCTGCATTCATTCAACTCATCAGCCATTCTCGTCATGTTTAGCTTCAAAATTTCAGTGTATGCAATCATCAGCTCCATGTTGGGGACAGCACGAAACTCCTAGATTACACAATATTGTAACTAAGTATCTAGAACCATGGATAGCGGTTTTTTGGGACACAAGTTAATATGTCATGTAACACATCTCCTTTTTGTATCCCCAGTGAATAAATCTCTACATCTAGATTCAGTTAGGATGATGCGAAAACAGAATCCTAAAATCTCATCTAGCCAAATAATACAGTACTGATAATTTACAAATTTAACCAAACAATAACACCCAGAAATTCCACTGCAGTGTTTCATCAAGGCATTGCGAAAAAAAATATCTCAATTCTACATGGCGGTGGTAACAAACGAATGTTATAACTGTTTGTTAAGCAGACTACCTCCATCCACAAGCCTACTACATATGACATTTTCAATCTAAATAAACGAGGAGTGCTGTTTTCTTACTTGCTGATAACAACCATGCTGTTCGGATTGAGCAGATATTTTCATCGCTGCTTTTCGAAGTATTTCAGCTTGTCTTTGAAGAAATACATACGCTTCCTAAACACAGGATTCAGAAATGATTAGACAATATTGAGAAATTTTTATTTTTTAGTCATATGAAAAAAAAAATTAAACTGACCTCAAATTCTTGTGTTCCAATTTGGAGTCTTCGGAAATCCTAAGGGATGAAAAAATGCAAATAATTGGAATTGGAACCTGAAATGACAGCGATATAAGGGTAGTGGTAGTGGCGACATGTTATCACGGATAATCTCTATAAGTAACAGACAATTATTGTAACTATGTTTTCTAGAACCATGGATGGCCGTTCTTTTTTTCTAAGATAAGAAAGGAAAGATGCAAAATTATCGAACGAGAGCATAAAATGACGGTTATATAAGGGTATTAGACTTGATATAAAAAGTTTAGTAGTAGTGGCGACATTTTATTATACTACGGGGTAATCTCTATGGAGGTCGTAGAGAAAAGCTAAACACATATACTGTTTTCATAAATTCGTATGATAATACCTTTATTTTCGAACTAAAATTTGCAATTTCTTTATCCATGCTAGCTTCTGCAACATCTCTTGCACGTTCCTATAGCAACACGAAATATACTTAGTCACCAGTGCCCCACGAAAACATCAAGCTGACATCAAATAATATAATTACCTGGTTATCCATTCTTTTCTGAAGTGTGAATTGATCAGTTTGGAAGGATAAGACAAGATTGTTGAATTTCTTTTCCATATCTTCATCCTTCATATCGACATAAGATGACGGCATCACAACTCGCTCTTGCTTAGAGAGGTTGTTCTTTTTCTTATAAACCACAGCTGGTACCTGCAGAGAATTAATGGAACAAGAAGAGAGTTTTTTTATAGCTTCATTACTATCATTCTCCTTCTCCTCTTTTGTTTCATCCTCTTCTTTACAAGTTTGTATATGTACATCGCTTTCCATCCCTGTTGCAAGTGGATCAGTCAGGTTTTCAGTCGTTACAATTGGAACATCTTCAGAACATGTTGAGTGATTATCGTCCTGATCTTCGACGACTTCGATTACTGGTACGGACGGTGTGGAAGCATTCTCAGTGTCGAAAATATCAGATGAATGAAGTTGTGTATCTTCTTCTACTTTGAGATCTGCGTCTATTATTCAATTGTCAAAATTATGCTAGTTCGTGTAAATAATAAAGTAAAATAAATAAATAAATAAATAAATAAATAAATAAATAAATAAATAAATAAAAAAGGGCATGTTACCTTGCCTTACTTCATCAGTGCATTCGTCTACATGCTCCGACGTTTCTTCTTTCTTTTCGTCTTCTTCATATTCAAAGTTTTCGATTTGCTGTTGCTTAAAGGTTTCACGTAACCTACTCCACGAAACACGAACTGGTTCTGCTGACACGCCCAGTCTTCTTTGCTTGTGTCTCAGTGTATTATTATTTTCATCTGTCACAACTTCTTCTACTGGAGATTGTTCACTTTCATTACTAACTTTACCTCGCTTACTCAAACTAATTCTTTTCCGTCTACGATTTTTGAAACAACCCTCGGGTTCGCTATCAGATGAAATATCTGATCGATCAAACTCGATAATGTTTGCGATTTTAAGATTTACGACATTTTTCGGCAACAACGAATTATGATCCTCATTATTCAACTCAATATTATTATTATTATTATTACTATTATGAACAGTAAGTAACTCGCCAACCTGTTCATTTTCGTCTTGTGTTAAAATAACAGGGGGTAGTGTTGATCGACTCGATATTACAGTTTCAGAAGAGAATTTTCTCTCCTCCTTATTGTTTATTTCACCGTTCTCCTTCTGAGAAAATACACTGCTCTCCTCCTCTATATTTTTTAACGCATTCGCGTGATGAAAGTTTACATTTTCGTTATTTCCATACTTCCAAACTCCCTCCATTTCGTTGCCAATAACAGGAGAATGTGCTGGAGCGTGTTGATTAACAACACTCGCATCGATAGTGTCCTCTCCTTTCAGCTCGATAGAATTATGTCGACGCAATCTTTCTGGTATGACAGGTTCTACAGAAGTCGGTATTAATTCATACGCTTCTAATATTTTATCCATGGTGAACATGTCAAGTTCAGTTTGTACACTACAATCACTTCGTGGCTTCGTCCTTACACTTTCTTCATACAAGTTCTGCGTGGTTTTAAAATCTGTTGAATAATTATCCGTCTGCGTGGCGTCTGATGACCGCGGGCCACCTTCAGGAGATTCTCGTACACCCTGTAAAGAAAGAAAGCTACACGCTTGTAATTGTCTAAAAAAATCTTAACATAACGAAATTAAATAACAATCCAGGTTGTGTTTAGGAAGTAAAGTGCCTTCCGAAAATATGCAGTATATGAATTCTAAAGTAACCAAGCGTTATAACAGATGATAACTTCCAAATAACACACAAGATTACTCAAAATAGTGCAGCCGACTACGCTGACAACAAAGTTCCAATTTTTACCTTGAAAGAATGTTTGATGTGAAAGCATCTGTGGAAAACAACACTTGCTAAGAACATAATCCCAAATTAAACCATTATTACCAATATACTTCTCTTAGTTGTTATAATTATATGACCATGTTGACAAGTTTAAGTAAACTTTAAAAGTAACAGAACACCTATCTACATTTCATGTTTAAATTTTCATGTTTAAACTATCTAAATTGATGCGACAGATGAGATGTTAACTCTCTTTCGACAAACACGACAAAATGTCGCAGCAAGTGGGACGGCTAATAAACAGAAGAATGTCGCCTTGACTTGCACAGTAGGAGGGACTGTGCAATTTTATTATTGTTTAAAAAGTAAAACTTATCAAATTAAATGAATATACCAAATATAAACATCAGTCTTAAGATCGAACAAGATATTGTCTTTAATTGTGTTTTCTTTCACAACACCGAGGCATGGAGACAAAATCCTTTTAGACGGAGTAATTACGAATCGTAACTTTTTACGGTATTGTCTTAAATGCACCAGGGAAAAAATCGACGACAAAGCAAAAATGCGAGTTTGTGAGTTAAAATTATAGCTTTTAATGCATCTCAAATTAGCTCATAGAGGTCTCAGTTTTAACCTGATTAGTTTAAACCGACTATGGAACTATTTTAGCGCAGAAAGATTATTCCTAATCGATTGAGTAATTAAGAAGCAGTTAATCTTTTTCACGCTGTGTTGTGATATGAAGAAAATATCATTCGGTAGTGAGAAAACAAAAATGCTGAGGTGAATTTTTCAGAAGTTTGTTATCTTTACTTTGAGAAATATTTCATGAGATGGGAGATGTATATCAATAAACATATAAAAATATAGTGGACATAGGATGGATGCAAATGTAAAATTACAAAAAAACAGAGAAAATACTTTTTAATCAGGTCGAAAATAACAAGAAATATTGACAACAAAAAAACACGTTACCTTGCAACAGCGTTTTACAAAATTATCAAGTCAAAACGAAACATACTGATCTTAATTTCGTCGTTGCAATAAAATTACTTTTCTATATTATAACCGAATCGGGTATGATAGCTACTTTAAAATAAACTGAATCTACCTCCGGAAACTCTGATACAATAACATGCAATTAAGTTTAATTTTTTCTAGATTCACGGGGGTCATATTCTGCTTAAAAGAGCACTGAGTTGTAATGGGTACTTAATAGTTATACATATGAGCGTTATTTCAATTATTAAGATCAACTTGCTTCTTTTTACGCCACGTTGTAACAATTACCGCCATTCAGCGATGGGTGTTAAAACGACCATCGTATATAAAACGAACAGACAAATGTTAAATGCGCATGCAGCATGTATAATAACAGAGTAATCAAAAACCAGGATGAAGAAAATTATTATTTCAAATTAATCACCACTCAATTTGTATGGCTTGTTTGCAACTGTCGAAACAGCTTCCGTCGAGGGTTTGGACATGTTGCTAAAATGATAGAAAGAATGTTTCCACGACTGCAAAGCCTGTCTGTAGTGACGTTGCATCAAGACTATTTATCACTTTGTCACATGTAGTTAGTTACCGACACTTTTTCTATTTTATTGGTTAAAAAATATTTTTATTTAAGTTCGATGAGAGTTCGCTATCACAAAAAGAATAGATAAACAGTTACCAAGTTAAAGAAAGGTATCTGGAAAAAAGTTGAAACTTTTTTAAAGTAATTGAAGATGAAAGAGTTATTTAAAAGTTTTTACTGAATAATTTCTAAAAGGGAAGAAACTTTTAAATTTTTTTTATCTAGGCCTATCTAGGTCAAGTGTTTTGAAAGAACAAATAAATATATTTGTGAATCTGACTCATGAATAAATTCAGAAATGGTAGAGTTAGCTACGATAAATGGCAAAGCACTAGTATTAAAAATCTTACCGTACAATAAAGTAACATACCCCCTGAAATTTTGTATTGGGTCAAACATACGATACTACGCGGCATGCATAAAACAGGGGGAGTAAAGTCTATTTATTTATTTGTATGAATGGTACATTAAGTAAATAATAGTAACGAAGATAAATAAAATCATATTAAGGATTAAAAAAAATAAAAAGCATGATCTTTTAAAGAGAATCATCATGTTCTAACATGAAATAACAAATATTGAATTCATTTTTTTGTGCACACATAAATTGCAAGACAGCAACTATTTTCCTTGTTTTGCTACATACTAAGAATACGAAGAATACGAAGAAAACTCGCATACAATGTTTTTAACACATTAAATATTAAGATAGAAACCAGCTCTAAAATCTCTGTCGTCTAATTTTCATCGTGTTTGAATAAAGCAAAAAAAAAAACGAAACGCAAAAATAATAATTAATTCCACCCCTCGTTATCACCACAGGAGTTTTTTATGAAGGGGAGACTTATTTACGCGTAAGAAGGTTCACAGAACAAAATATTGGTTAAAAAAATAAATACGGCACCGCCAAAAACTTTTTCAAAACAAGAAAAACAAACTGTACCTGTGAATTCAAAAATATCCTTCTTAAATCATCAGAGGTCGTGCAACCATTATATCAAACAAATGTATCCTTCTTAAATTATCAGAAGTCGTGCAACCATTATATCAAACAAACGTATAAATTGTTCAGGTAAAAAAAAGATATCTTAAAAACTTTATTAAAAAGCGAACAAATCTTTTATGAGGTTATTTGATTAATAATAACTCATATATTTGGATAGATTCAATAACGAAACAAGAAATGATAACACAAATATACACAAATAAATAGTTATTATATAAAAAACATCTTTTTATCTTTACCTCGCCTTTATATCTTAAGAAAGCAAATTTTTTTTCTCTTTTAGATCTCAAAAAAAACCGTTATAAATTTATAAAGATTCATCGAACTGAAACAACAAGGAAATAGTATTAATTATGTACCAGGTTACGTATTAAAGAAGTAGTTTAGATAACCTTCGTGAAACGTGGTGTAGCATGCTGGTGAGGAAAGGTGTAGAAGCAAGGTTTATTACAACCAAGATAAAGATATCAAAAAATGAGAAGAATTATTAGAAATATATTTGAGAAAATGAAACATCAATGCAATATAACTATTCTTAATCGAGTATCTTGTAAGCCACACAGCAGTTAGTACAACGTCTAAGCTTCACATCTTTAAGCTTCTTAACAAAACATTTTAACATCGTCTTCTCTGTTGTTGAGTTTCAAATCACAGTCAGTGCACCGCGCGACAAAATATTGATGAAAATTTAAGTGGAGATATATCAACTCAATACCTGTTTCAACGGCTACCATGAATATAGAATAAAAATTTTTAAACTTTACACAAACCACGCAAACTTTCCGATGACAAGAAAACAACAATGCATAAATAAGTTAGATGAAATTAATATTAATGCACGAAATATTTTCTAAATGAATCTTATTGTATTGATACAACCGTTTGAAACATCTCTCCAGGATGTAGATGAAAGAGAAACTATTTTGTAGATGCTCGTCTTATTGGAGAATTTTTCTAACACGAGTTCAGAAGTGAGGTAGTAGTGATTGGTTGATTAGAACATTCATTTTTTTTTTGTTACTACGTTTATGTTCAAAGCAAGGGACAAATATTTTATCTACAGGACAGTTGTTCAAGGTACAATGGATGTCAATGGAACAAAAACCGAAAATGACATGTAAATTCTATCGGAAGGAAAGATATTTTTAAAATAGATACGTAAAAAATTCATTATTAGACTGTTGTTGGAAATATTATACATATTTTGGGTTTTTAAGACTTTTTTTCTAGTGAACGATGGATATTCAAGGCTCTAAAGGTCTTTCAGTTCCCGAGATTAAGGAAAAAAGACCGAGAAAAGGAATTTTCTTTGTTTACACAAGAAGAAGATTTGACTTACCATCAACTTTTTATGTTCGTACTCAGACTGCTTCATGAATAAAAATAGTTGGTCTGTGATATCTTGATATGTGATCGACTGCTTCTGTTGAACAACAAACACGAATTTTAAATTAAAAAAACAGATGGCAACACAAGTTAAAATACTCCAATTTATCGCAAGTGAAAAAAGTAAAGGCGGATTAAATTTCTCCCGAATTTCGGATAAGCCTTTTCAGAGATAAAAAGCAAAAAAAACCGTTGTATACTGACATAAACTTCCTTCTAAGATTTATCGACATGCTACTTATCCATAAGGACACAACAACGTCTTCAGAAAATTTGCAAGCTTTAACAGCTACAAAAAGTTTATATTTTTGAAACACGACCAAATGATTAATGACCGAAAAAACTTTAACTCGAGACAGACAGTTTACTATGAAAATAGACTTTCAAAATAATGAATAAATTGACAAATTTTAAATTCACTCTTCTCTTTAAAATCAGAAAAATGTCCAATTAAATTGGGCCTGTAAAGTGACAAAGAAAAATATACACGAACGCGAAGAAAAATATGCACGAACGCAAACAAAAATATCTACAAACGCGAAAAAAATTGCACGAACCATGGTATGAGAGGGCACATTCTTTGGTATAATTTGAAATATGTGTGAAAGTTCAGATTCGTACTTCTGTTTCAAGGTAGACAGAACATTCTACAAAATATCAGTGAAAAATATTTTCATTCCGCCACACAGCAAAACATCAAACTTAAAATTATTTTAGATGTCACGTGATACCTGAGTGGTGTAGAGGTCTTGTTTCAGCTGTTCCATGACGTCATCTTTTCCCATCAACATATCTTCCATATCAAACACTTTCCCTACCGAAAAAAAAATAACAAAACTTTTTATTTCATTGCCCGTAATTTTGTAACAATACATCTAATATTACACGTACTTGAAAATTCTAGATTTCTCGATTCTAAACTTGTAACAAGCCTATAAAAACAAAATCAAGTAAAACGAGGTTTTTTTAACCGTAAGTACAGTTCTACTACACAATAATCAACATAAAAACCAACACTAACCTCTTTAAATCTTGTATTTGTTGTTGCTCTGACATGCTCCTAGCAGGTGATACGCTCTTTAAAACTTGTGCACTGTCGGAGGTTTGTGTACCTTGAGATGTTTGTTTGTTTTCCAACGTCTGTGTGCTTTTAGTACAATACCTAAAAAAGTTTTTTTTTAACTGGTAGAACGTTTTCGAATCCAGCACACATCCACACATCCACCGAGTTTTCGTTTTGTATCGACAACTCTTTTTTTTTTTTTTTTTTATGATTAATACAACAACTACTAAACGGTTTCACTCAAGGAAAGACTTTTAAAAATTTATAAGCTTGATACAAAAAAAAACTGAGACCTTTCCAGGTTTCATAAAAAATGGCGAAAACTCCACGAATCTAAGATTTTCACACTTCGAGTACTTAATTTCGCGAGTATTGTGTATTTGTGGAATGTTTTAAATATTTAGTTTCTTACGTTATCTGTTCTTTCGTGTTCTTTTTTTCCTCAGCAAGCTAGAAATATAAACCCGAGTAAAAACACAAAGCGAAACCTCACTAAAATACTCTCACTTTCGAACGCGTCTTATAAATTCGAAAAAATCTTCCTTAGGAAATTGTGTATCCCTGTCTTCCTTATTCACAACACCTTTACAATTCCCTTGGAAATTTAAAAAAAAAGACGACTTCACACGAAGCTTTTTATTAAGTGTCAGCAAAAAACAACTTAATTTTATGTTTTGTTTCCTATCATAAACGCCCTACGTACATAACAAGTAAAATTATGAACTCTCCATCAACCTTGTGGAGAAACAGACCATATCTTAGGGTCAAGTTACAAAAATTCCAAAGCAATATTTTGACTACCTGTTTTTTTAAATGATCTATTTGCGTTTTTAATTCTTTGACTGTGTTTTCTTTCTCAGCTAATTCTTCAATTAATTCACTCTTTCTATAAAAATAGGTAGAATATAAATACAAAAATATATAAGATAATTGGATTTGGTTATCAAGAAATTCTATTTTAAAGAAAAAAATTAAGAATAGTTTTTTTTTGAACAAAAACACCGAAAAATAACAAATATGCAATCAGGAATATTATTACTATTATTTACTCAGGATAGCCTCTTCAGTTTCTGTAGAAACTGTTATCAATAAGGGTCCTGCGAAGGGGGTTCTAGTGCATTTAAAGCTCCCATTTGAGCTACGAAAAGCGCGGAAGCACAACAACTGCTTAACTACGCAACCGCCTAAGATATCGATCCTATTCTCATGCTGAATGTAAAGCAGAAAGGATCGATTCACACTTTTATGGTCTCTGTTATGACTCGGGCGGGGTTTGAATCCAAGACCTTCCGCACTGGAGGTGAACGCTCTATCACAAGGCCGTCAGTCAGTAAATAAATATGGGCACTTAATCAAACCATACTTTTCTTCTAGTTCCATGGAAGATATTGATAAATTTCCAAACTTCAACAACGCTTTGTCCTTTGAGTCTTGCAAGAACTGGTTATCATCTACGAAAAAGAAAAAGAAAACAAACTAAAAAATTAACGAACAAAAAAGAAAAAAAATTTAAAGAAACATCCTATCTACCGACCTAGCTCACAGACGAAAATAATATGAAAAATGATTTAACATTTAAATTTATTTACACGGAAACTTTACAATTAAATAACTGATAAATTTTAAACCATATGCTAAAATTAAGTTTAAAAACACTTTTTTTTATCAGTGCTGGGAAGATCTTTTGTTATCATAGTTAGCAAAACAGATATAAATAAAAATGTTACAACGATGAAATTTATAGTCTTATAGTAAAATGTTATTTTGGTTTTAAACTGATGTGTAGAAATAGTGTAGAAGTTCAAAATGTGAGAATAAATATTTTAACTATTTTATTTCATAAAATTTACTTGTATTATAATTGAGTAGGGTTCTCACCGTAGTAGTCCCATTCCATATCATTTGGTTCCTACCAACTTCAAATATTTATTTACATATTCCAGAACAAACAAACTTAATAACTACTCGGAAAAAAGCCACAAATTTGATGTCTCGCTAAATTTGCTACACATGTTATAACTAAAACTTACAACATAATCTAATAACCAATCAATTCAAAAGAAATTATGTGGAGATTAACGAGATTTTGTTTAATGTAAAAACTATTTTTATACGCCAAAAACAGTTAGATGTTGTTGAATTGTTTTTAAAAACTTCAGAAGACTTTTTATGGTGAGTTAAATACATAAAAGTTCATCTCTAAAATACACATGTTAAAATATTTATTTTAAAATTATCAAGTTTCGATTCTTAGTTGAAATTAAAAAAGGGTTAGCTCTTGTTGTTCGTGTGATTTGAACACATGAAAGAAGAAATTGAAACAATGATTCTACACAAGACAGCTGGGTGATTATGTTAGAAAGGGAAGTTTATACAAAAGACAGAAATGAAATTCCATATTCTCCTTTTTAAATAATTTCAATGTTACTATCTATTTCTTATCTTGGTTTCTGGTAATTCAAATTTTTAATTTACACAAAGAGCTTTTCTAGTAAAATCAATCAGTTAAATTTAAAGAGGCTTTAATGAAAAAGACAAGCAAGAAGACAGTATTTCATAAGAATTATTTCACCTGTGTTTTCTTTCTATGTATCCACACTCACCTTTTAGCTTTCTCAGTGCAGACGATAACTTCAAGGCTCTGCAAGATAAAATGAAAAACTGGACATTTCCAAGGTTTTTATGTGACATTAAAAGAAAATTTAAGCAAAACACATCAGGTATTAACAACAACAATAACACCACCACAAGCAACAAAAATGACAATAGAAAATACACATGAAATCAACAACAAAATACAAAAACAACCACCACGACAAACAACGACCATAAAAACAAAACGAAAAAACAGCAACAGTAGCAAGATTGTTCACCTTTTCTCTGCTTCTTGTTTTTCTTGTGCAAGCTCTGAAATTTTTTCAGTGAATGATTCGAAGTCTTTGTTTAGATCATCAAAAATAAGCTGTATAATAAATTTATTGGTAATGAAACAAACGAAGCAAGAATGTCCGTTGATCTCATTAAAAATATAACTAATGTAAGAACGGCGTAGAACTTTAAGAAACATACAGAAATGTTTTATCATTTTATTAATGCTACACATATATTAACGGCTTTTTCGGTTTGTTTAACAAGTCTTTTAAAAAAGCTCTTTTGTTCTCACATATCCACATCTACAGACTTTTAGATTTCCCAAATATTTTTAGAGTTGAATTAATTAACATATAAAATTATGCTGAAATGAAACTCGTTTCATTGTCCCAGACTTCCTTAAATGTTTGGTAAAACATTATAACTTTAAAATAAAAAAAAAATGGGGTCTACTTAACAACTTGGGCAGCTCTTCAATATAAGACCACCAACATTGTGAACATTGGGATTCCTTACAATTCTTCTAGTAGTGCAAAACCAATGAAATATTGGTCCTAATAATTTGGCTTTACAAGAAATAAGAAAGCTAGAAAGAAAGCTGCCAATTGTTCTTGCATTAGAAGTGTAAATATTGTGTATGAAAATAAAAATGTGCAGTTCTATTGAAGAAGTAGATACCCACCGATGTATTTTCCACATTAGCACTTGTATTTGGGTTCATAACAATTTCTTCTATCTTGTCAAATATAAGCTCTTTCTTTTCTTTAAACTTTGAACGCTAAAAAAACGACAACATTGACCTTGTGGTGGATATAAAAGGGGAATCGCAATAACTTCATTCAAATTTTTTGAAATTAGGAAATACGCTTTTTGTTACTGTTATTATTATTGTCATTTAAATTACTTAGGAATGATTTTTTTTTATTGTCAATGTCATCAGTTAATAGCTATAGTCATTACCAAGAACATGATCATTAAAGTAACTGTTTTCAACTTCCTCTCAATCAACACCTGGTTTCTATTAGCTGAAAATAATTGGTTTCTATGTACTTCAGTTTTTACCACAAATGCAATTTAAACAATGTTTTAAATAAAAAACAACACAAAACTATTGGAATCGTTAAGGATCCTTACAAAGGGAGTTTTAAATAATTTTCAATATTAACTAAGAATAGCGTTTACAAGTATATAAATTTTTATAATTCACTTATTTTTGAAAGATAGAACAACTTACACATTTCTGTGCAAAGGATGTGTATCGATCTCTAATTGGTGAGTTTTTCACCTGTGAAGATGAGTCACTACCATCCGAAAAATCGTGAATTGGCTGAATGTGGTTATCCAATGAGTTTTCCTGAAATAAAAAAAATTAGAACATGCCTACAAAATCAGTATCTGTCTACACTAAACACTAAAATCAGTACATGTCTACACTAAACACTAAAATCAGTACATGTCTACACTAAACACTAAAATCAGTACATGTCTACACTAAACACTAAAATCAGTACATGTCTACACTAAACACTAAAATCAGTACATGTCTACACTAAACACTAAAATCAGTACATGTCTACACTAAACACTAAAATCAGTACATGTCTACACTAAACACTAAAATCAGTACATGTCTACACTAAACACTAAAATCAGTACATGTCTACACTAAACACTAAAATCAGTACATGTCTACACTAAACACTAAAATCAGTACATGTCTACACTAAACACTAAAATCAGTACATGTCTACACTAAACACTAAAATCAGTACATGTCTACACTAAACACTAAAATCAGTACATGTCTACACTAAACACTAAAATCAGTACATGTCTACACTAAACACTAAAATCAGTATCTGTCTACACTTAACACTAAAATCAGTACATGTCTACACTAAACTTATATTATGTTGTATTGAAGACAAAAGAGTAAAAATAAAAACAATAAAAGATTTCCTAGGTAAATGGATAAAAACTTTTTTCAACAAAGGTTAAAGGTTGCAATAAAAAAAACAAAAGTTGATAAATGGTAGTAAGAAGAATAAAATTCTCAGCTGGTCATACCAATCCTTCCTTCAATTCTTGATCTAAAGATTGTGGCCACTTGTCACATTTTGTACTTGAGAGTAAAGGAGTGCTATGGATACCACTAAATCTGTTCAACATGGCATTTCTAGTAAAACAAAATTAACAGGAAAAATGTTTTTCCAACAAAAATTTGGTCTGAAAGTTTGTTGGTTTAATCAAACTCACCTGCACACTTCCTGTTTCAGTTCAGAAAGTTCGTTTTCAATATTGTTCTTTTGTGCCTTTAATACCTATAAATTTTCAAAACGAAAACAATAAATTGGTATTACTTCATAGGAAGGAGGAACTAAAAACTAAAATAACAAAATCTAATAAGAAAAAGGAAATAAAATTCACAATGTACAAAAACAAAACATACAAAGACACACCAACCTCATTAGCTAGTGACAAGTCAGCAATCATTGAACTCATGTATTCTGATTTATTTGCTGACTCCTGTTTGACAAAATAAAATCAATATAAAAACAAAAACTTCTTTTGTACACACACTTTAGATTATGGTCTCTATAAAAAGATTGTTAATGCTGTACATCTTTTTACTTACTTACCTCAACAATATGTTCCTTACTTGAGGTCAAATCTTGAATTTGCGTTTGTAATTGCTAAAAATTTAAAGAAAATTATTTAAATAAAAAGCCAGGGCCCAAAAATTTTTTAGCAACCTTATAAAACCTATAGAAATTGTTGTGCAATTTTAAATTTCAGCAGGCATGGAAATTCCAAATATCATTCCATATAAAAGTCTATAACCTAACACTTTACCTTTTGTATTGATAGATCTCTTGTTAAATTTTCTTTTTCTTCTTTTAATAAGTCCAGTTTACTATCCAATAAAGAAACCTTGAAGAAAATAATATATTAAGAAATGGTTGCTTCATAGAAACCAGTTAAACATAGGTTTAGGTATTGCACAGGATTCAGAATGAAATCTTAAGACTAGTTTTCACTGCTAAGACATATTGTACAATTAATTGTAGTAACTAGTGTACAATTTTTGTACAGTTATACACAAGAAGGATTATGACTAGTTCACATTTTGTTATACGTTATATGTTCAACTGTGCAGAATACATAAGAGATGTATTCAATTCAACTGAAGGTAATTCAATAGGGATCAGGTATTAGTTTCTTCAAATCAAACTAATTTGATTAAAAAAATTACAATATATGGTATGTTGTGGCGATATCTGTACAATATCTTATACAATTATAAATAATGTGGACAATATATTGTAGCAGTGAAAACTACCCTTTATACAATAAAAAATAAAAGCAAGGCAAAAAAATATGGGATAGTACAAGTATACAATGACAAAACTAGTGGAAATGAATAAGTATTCAATGTATTACCTTATCTTCATATTCCTTTAAAGCGGCTTGTAAGGATGTATTCTCTTTTTCCTGAAATAATGAAACAGCACAATAGATTAGCAATGCCTTGTGTTGCTCAAATATAGTTGCAGTGCAAACTAATTTACTAAAGTACGTTATAATAGAAATGCTATATTGGCATGAAAAATATAATATTTAAAATTTCAAAAAAAATACATACAAGTTGGCAGGTTTTCTCCACCAAATCATTTTTAAATACATGATATTCCATAACTAAATAAAAATTAAATTAAACGTTTAACTTTTAGTTTTTGTAGGAATAAAATTGTTCCTTACATAGAAAACAATGTTATTGTTAAAAATTTATGGAACAGAAACTTTTTACTGTGATTTGTAGGAGCATTGCTATTTTGTGTTCTGTAATATTCAAAGTATGATCTTGGTTCCTTGTAGTTGTGTTTGAAGTGAAGTGAGTGAATTTATTAAAAGTTTGTGTACTTGTCTTAAAACGCAAATGTGTCCTACAAGAATGGAAATTTTTGCCTTTCTGAGCACCGACACGGGAGTAGTCGTGTGTTCGAATCTCATCTTAGTAACTATTTTTTTTATTTTTACTATCTCGCCTGCGTGGATGTGCTTCCAACTCATAACTATGTCCGAAATAGTCAATTGCAACGTCAAAAATTTAAATTTCATACCTTAACTCTCTAAATACTTGGAAGTCATCTAAATTACAGTTCAGGCCAAAATTGGTATTTGTTTTCAACAAAATTTGGCACAGTTAACCAAAAAAGTATGCTGAACATGATGGTGATATCAAAATTTTGATTTTTTGTCACCTAAATGCCGTTTAAGCTTATAAATGTTTCAATCGCGCGACTTTCAACCATGAATGATAGGTTGTGTTTTTTGCTAGCAGAAATTGTAGAATTGGGTTGCATTGTGGATGTTTCATAGTTGCGCATTTTTAATAACGAGATAGTTAATGCAGTGTCTGCATATTGTTTATTTTTCAAAAAGATAAGATAAGTGTTCACAAGCTTTATTTAACTAACTCGTAAAGTAAAGTTTTCAAAAGTGAATATAGGCAGAATTAAGGTCTCCCCAAATGCCTGGAAAGTAGTCTGCAAAAAATAAATTTCGCAAATTTTAGGTGGAGTTTGTGGTCTTTCTTCTTCCTGTCAGTCAGTTTGTTCCAGATTGACCCAACGAAAATTGAAATTTTGAGGAATTTTCCATTCAAGAAGAACTCACAAATGAATTTTAAAAAATAACTGCATAATGCAAATATTATTGCCTATCTGAATAGCAAATCACAATTTGATAGACAGCTTTTTGTGAACTTTATTTGCGAGGTGGTTTGCGTATTTCATAAGTCTTGTTTGAAATTATTATGGGTGGTTCACACCACTGAGTTCAGCGTTATCACAGCTTAACTCACAATGAGCTAATCTTTAGAACACCAGCAGAAATTGATGTTCACCGGTACAGTCGAATGTATACAAAAAAGTACTGGGGGAATAAACTCAATTCTCGAAAAATTTTTAAAATGCGGTTTATAGCACTTAAAAGCATTGGACTTATGGTATCATTTTTCATCAGACGCCGAATGAAAACAATTTAATTGCCTGAAACCGAAAACCGATGGTTACCCGTTATCCTGAGCCTGGCCCGTATAGTGGAACATTTACAAAGATAGAGTTAATGAATCCAAAAAAAGCTTAAACAAAGGAGATTTTTTGTTTTAAAAACATAGGAGAATCGTGAAAAGAAAAAATACAAAAATAGGTGAAATTTTAAAATTAGAGAGAAAGGAAAGCTCATTATCATTTGGCTGAAAATACTCTATGAAGTGAAAACCTTTTTCAGACAATATCTATTTTATACACAGAGATTTTCAGGAATTTTGGTTAGTTTCGAAAAATTTGATGCCGAAACAGGTGAAACTTTAGGTTTCTTAAATAACAATACGTTTTGATTCGTAGCACACTGTTATTCTACTACGTCAGCCACTAATTTTTTTTCAGAGAGCTAACTCATGTGAGTAAGTATTGCCAATATAATATATACTCTTAGTGTGAATTTCAATGATGAATAAAACAAAATAGGTAAAAGAGAACTTGGGAAACTTTGTTTTTTTTATCATGAAGAACTGACAAAAAAAATTATGATCACCAATTAAGAATTTTTCATACCAGTAGCCTTTAATTCTTCATAATTCTTAGCAACTAGCTTACTATCATCCAACAATTTCTCATATCTAAGATAAAAGTGGAATAAAAGCAGAAATGTGGTATAATTATGTTACTTTTTATCAACTTTCATAAACTTAACTTCATTTTAAATGTTTTACTCCGTTTTTTGTGTTAATTAGATTTTTTTATTTACAGGTGTTTTTTAAATACAAACACTAAAACTAATGGCTCACAAAGTATGCTTAGTGTTCCTTTAGTTTGTTTGTTAGACAGACAATTCTTAATTGAAAATCCTAATTGATATTCCTTATCACGAATCTATTTTCCTAATGACTTATTAAATTATCCAACTAGCTAGTTGATGTATTCATATCAAACATTGTGAAATTTAAAAGAACGAAAAAAACTGCACACAAAACAGAAAAACATAACCTTGCTTACTTTATTATCTTCTTTTGCAGTTGATCATTTTCTTGCACAAAAGATGAATTTTGGTCTTCAGTTGCATCAAGCTAAAAAACAAACAATGCATTATAAATTATCTATCATAACAATATAAACAACAACAATAACACAGCCTACCATTCCTGAGTTTCGAAGATTAAACCTATGAAACCAGCTTTTAAATGTTCTGTGAGATTCACTCATCTTAACTTACACAGTTTATTTTAAAATTGATAAAAATAGTATTTGACTTAAAAATATGTTCTTCTGTTTTATTTAATTGATTTGCTAATAAAACAATTAAACAGTGCAAATATGAAAAACAAAAATACAACAAAGTTAAAAAATGTCATTATTAAATATGTAACTTCTTTCTGTATTTATCATAAAACAATTGGCTATTCTATTGGGAGTATAAGCTTAAAATATGGAATGTATGTTTTTTACTGCATTTTAATTTAAATCTAAAAAAAATTTTTTTTACTTAGTTGTGGCATAGTTTGAAAGTGTTACCTATTCTTTACCTTTTTGACAAAATCTTTTTCTACCAGGTAATTTTTTAGAAACGGGGATATAAGGCAAATCACCTATAAATTACCTAAAACTATACATTCTGCATATTATAATGTAAGAGTTTTTTGTTGCTAAAATAGTTTTGATAAATCCTAATTTTTGCTAAGATCTTTGACTAAAGTCGTTTATTTTATAAATTTTAAACCATGGCTATAACAAGTAAAGTAAAAATACTCCAAAGACTTACATGTTGTTTCAATTTGACATTATCTTCAAGTAAACGTTTATTAGTGATCTCAAGCTCTTCAATTCGACCATGGAGATCACTATGATCCCTGCACATGAAAGAAATAAAATCCATGAAGAGTTGAAATGCACCAAGCCACAGTTCTGCTCTGACACAAAACGTATTGACAGTAATCAATTTTTAGCACAGATTAAAATTATTTAAATGTTATGATGGGATTTATAGCTGAGCAGCTCCAAACAGTTTGAACATAAAAATTAACTGAGAAAAAAAAAGGCAGCCTCAAAGCAATAAAATATTATACTGGTTGAAAGTATTGCAAATTGTAGTAAATCATAAGTACATAGTTGTCAATAAAAGTGAAACAAACTTTCATACCAAGAAAGATCAGACGTCTCCATACTATCATTGCTGTACGTGCTCATAACTGTAAAAAGTAAATGAAAATTAATTTAAAATGTTATGCAGGTGCAACTTTGTTTGTATGCAATGTTTGCACACAAGTAAACAAAAACTGTATGTTTTGAAAGAATGATAGAATGAACTTTAAAAAGCTTTTTAAGGTACACTCCATGACGGAAGTACCACATTTTTGTTTTCGTGCAGTTTAAATTGATGACTCAAAAATTTAAATACCGTATTTCCTCTAATAAGCGCCGCGGCGCTTATTTAATTTTTGTGATTTTAGGTGCGGCGCTTATTAGAGGGCGGCGCTTAATAGAGGGCGGCGCTTATTTCGAAATTTCAGATTTCAAGTTTCTGAAGTTTTTGCCTATTCTTCAAATTCAATCCGTTGGTTGAATGCTATCCTTAGTAAAAGTTTTTTTGATAGATTTGGGGTTCTATAGAGGGGTAAGTAACGTACGAGAAAGAAATAACGGGTGAATTATCGTGTCTTTTCCTGTTCTCTTTCTATCAAATATAACAAAGATAATTTCAAACATCAATTTCTTCGTCGCTTTCTTGATCAGAGTCAATCAAATGAAACGGCCCGCATGCATCCTCAACATCCGAATCTGTTATGTTCTCAAAAGGATTTATTTGACTCTCTTCCTCTTGCAAGATATTCAGGGATTCTCTTAGCCGTGATGCCCCATCAGGACAAGCTCCCTCCTTTTTAAAACAGTGGATCTTGTCATCTTCACTACCATCGACTGGAAGGCTTAAACCGCATGTTTTAAAAGATTTCACGATGAGCTCACTTGACAGCTTTTTCCAACCTTCTAAGATCCACTCGATTACTTTCCTTCGCGGAGGTGGCTTCATATTACCTGCTTTTGTATATTCGTGGATCCCTTCACTAAGCCATGTATCGTAAGCTTCGGTAACATGAGCTTTGAATGGCTTATTCCACGAAACATCGGGGGCTTGAATATACGGAGTACAACCACCGGGGACGATAACTGAATCAACATTGAAACTTTTCAAACGTTGCTTGATTGTTTGCATCATGTGGCATTCAAAGGAATCCCAAACTAACGAAACAATTTTTGAAATCTGATAAAAACAACACGATGATCGCAAAAGTAACGGGAAAAAGGAAACGAGAGCTTGGCTTGGTCGTCCCTGCCAAGTTTCTTTGCTGTTCAACCAACAGTAAAATTGCAAACATTCTTTATGAGGAACTTAATAAGAAGAAATGTAAATTTAGCTATTTAGAACTTAATGTAAATGAATATTGCAATAAGAAGACTATAGAGTTCGAATAAAAGCATTGAAATCTCATTTTCTCTTGATTTTCTAATAAGCGCCGCATTTGAGGGTGCGGCGCTTATTAGAGGGCGGCGCTTATTTCGAAATTCGCATTTGAGGGTGCGGCGCTTATTAGAGGGCGGCGCTTAATAGAGGGCGGCGCTTATTGGAGGAAATACGGTATCCTACTTTCTCACAAATACTGTAAAATGTCATACTTGCACAAATTAATTTCTTTCCTAGCATCACCTCATTTATTTGCAATCACCGCTCTACTTTAGTTCTGCAAACACTATGCATTTTTTATTACCACAAAAAGGAATCAAAACTTACTACTTCCTGTCTTGCCATCTTTTAGCTGAAGTGACTTGTTTATCAATGCTGATTTAGCAGATGTCTAAAAATAATTTCTTGCAGTAATTCACAGAATTGATTGATTTTTTCTTTTATAAGTTGCACATCCATGTAAATAACACGAATATAGAAATTTTACTTATGAAACAGGAAAATAGAGAATGCAACAGTTGTACCATGCCAAATGCACTTAGCCATAACAAATAGACCAATCTTATTGAGGTGAAGAATATAATACCTTTGACACACAAAAAAATGTTTTAATTTTTAATTAAAAAAAATCTATTGACAAGAATTTCAATACATTTATTATGGTTGTAAACATTAATATTTTTATAACTGCAGAATAATCAGAATATAAATACCTACCAACTCATTCTTAGGAAATAATACTCTTTTGGCAGGGGATCCACTGTTTATATGTTTTATACTAAATCAAAAGATTTAAAGTTGTAAAAATTCCATCCATTAATATTACACATTAGGGGGCTTAGCCAGTTACTATATTGGGGAAACAGAATCGCAATAAAAAGTTCCAAGATTTTAAGTTAACACCTGTTTTGTATCCCGTATGCATTCACTGATTCATGCCTCCACAAATATGTTTATCTATATCTTTTTTTATAATTTTTAATGTAAATTTTTCCACAGGGCTTTAACATTTATTTGAAAGTCTTGAATGTCTTGTTGCGTCAAAGCATTACTTCACGTCATTTATATCCAGCATTGGTAGTAATACTAATTTACTGGTATGCTGAGCAGTTTACATTTGGAAAACAATAGAAACTTCCATTGTAATTTAAAAATAAAAATCACAACAGTGAAAAAAATAATTATTTTTTAGCGGTTATAGCTGATAATCTATGTAAGGAAAAAAATGTATAGTGTTCTGTTTTTAATAAAAAGCCAAATGCTTTTACATTTTTTTTATCAAAAAACACTTTGTTTAGACCTTGTCATGCGAAATAGTATATTCAATTTCTTTTTGGTTAATATGCAACAGAGAAGAAATAATAAGACACCTCTTTTGGTTAACAATTTGTATCCACTCTTGCATTCCTTTCTCACATGCTGACCAATTGATAGCAGGGTCTGTACGTTCTTCATCCAACAACAAGGAGAGGTCATTAAGATAATCAAATATCTGCAACACGAAATTAGATTTGGCTTATATAGAACAACTTAATAATTCCTTTCACACTAAAAAAAAAAGTGTAGAGACTTGATAGTTCCTGGGGCAAAGCCCAGAGGCAGACCGAGAAAGACTTGGCAGGAGGTTATAAGGACAGACTTGATAGAGAGGAAGTTGAGTTTAGATCTAACACAGTCTAGATCAGATTGGAAGAGGGTCATTAATATACCCCGTCCAACCCATGCTAGCATGGAAAACGGACGTTAAGCCGGGAATGATGATGATGATGACACTACTGGAAAAACCAATTTTTTTTTAAGTTGCATGCTAATTCAGAACCTTTTCTGACTTATGGCATATCAAATTCTGCAACTTACCTTCATGTCTCAGGTTTAAGTAAAGCTTGTCCCTATAGAACCAGAAACATTTTGCTGACAGAGCAAGATATTTACAATTAATTTCACCAAATAATCTAATATCTTTTTTTGACTGATTCAGAAAGTCAGCAATTTTTCTCTGACTTCTTTGAAGGATGGCAAGTTTATTTCTCACTGTAAAAAAATAATTTTTAACGTATATGATTACATACTTCGGTCTCAGTTGCTTTCTCTTTCAAAAATGAAATCAACTTTGAAACTCTAACTTGTCCATGTTTCTCTTCATCGCAAGCTGTAAATACATTCTGCAAAACGATGGAGATTTCAGGTTTTAACCCTTCTTCAGTAACAGGCTCCATCTAAAAGAAAAGATATGTTATGTTTTTATCGTAAAATTGCTAATCTGATAAAAAAAATCTTACCAAAACTGTAAACAAAAGAAACATTGAATATCAGTGGAAACAATATATAATCCATTACTACAAAAACAATTTGAAATTGATATTACACATTTACACACCTTTATTCTGATTTTTCATGTTACTTTATCTTCTTCCATTTTTCTTTAAATTTTCTTCAAATTAAACATAATGTATTTCCAGATTTCATTAATAAGAAGCCATCATTTTCTTTCTCTTGTTAATTCTTTCTCTACGAATTGTTTAAAACAAGTGCATTTTGTGATGTATCCTTTTACTTCAGGATACAACATTTTATAGTGATCAAAAGGTAAAAAAGTTAAATAATTAATCTTATTTTAGAAAAAAAAACTATTCTTTTTGCTATTTTCATATAAATATTTGATGAGTAAGATTTTGTAGTGTTTTGTGAATCATTTACACCTGATAATAGATAATTTAATTCTTTTGTTACATAACTTTTTACAGCACTGTATGGTAAAGAAACATTACACTCAAATATTATTATTATGAAATATCAAGTAGAGAGCTTTCTGTACAACAATCACTGAACCCACTCACTTTAATAATGGGAATTTCTAGTTAGGGTGATCTTATATAAAATTACTGGCCAACACATTGATAACAATAATACTGGAAAATTTCAAGTGATAATGAGGATGTTTTTGACACAAAAAGTGTTTAGTATGGACACCATCTTCTTTTTCTGAAAAACATCCTTCTTTAATTTGTTTAGTATACAATACCAGGGGTTAATCCAGGAAATTACTTTGGGCATGGGTAATCCCTTAAATTCTTTTTCAACCTTTTCAGGAAACGAGAAACTTAATATGTTTGTATCAAACAGTTAATATTTTAAAATGAACCTTCAAGATCTATTTTGGGCACCCAAATTAGATGTCCCCAAAATTGGTATAATGATGTCCAAATTGACTTGTATTAGCCCCTGATTACTTGTGAGATTAATCATATTTAAGCGTTATAGTTGCCTATCCTTTCAAAATTTCTACCTAGTGAGTTGCTTAGCGGTAGTTTAGATTGGCTCCTTATATAAAAAGTGTAATCAAAACTACTAAACTATCAAAAAATTAACCCTAGGCTCTAAATAATGAACACCTCTCATGAGAATTCTGTAAAAACAAAAATTTTATACAAGCATTTAGCATTTCAGTTGATTTAAATTTTTTTGATTCCGGTTAATAAAGTAGTAAACATATCAACAACAATTTTTTGCTGCTCATGTTCATCAATATCTGCATAGTTTTACCTTTGTCACTCACAGGAAAAAGTTACAACAGCCATGGTATGGAAGCATTCAAAACATTAGCTCAAATATTTAGCATTTGAGCCTCTTCTTCTTATTATTGTTTACTCAAGTTAGCTTTTGGCATACTACTGTCCTCATGCATGCCGATTTTTACATGTGTATCTAAAAAAGCTTTTCTATCAACGTTCGTTCTTAAACTTGTAAAACTCGATTAAAAAAGCATTTCTATTGCCACTTAAAAATATTTGATTCACAATTTTATTATTTTCTTCGAGTTGATTCGCAAAAATGGCATTTCGATTCAAAAACTGCTAAATCAAACCCTGATAAATTTAAATACTTTAACATCAAATACAACAGAGTTTACTATCCAAAAGGAAGTATATTTTAAGAATTTTATTCTTCTAAAATTTTTCAAACCACCTGTTAACCAACGAGTCACCATGACAACCCTAACATGAAGCCAACTAAAAGAAGGGCTAAAAAGCTTCCCCTGGCCTAAATGAAGGGCTTTGTGTGCCCCCCCCCCCCTACCGCCCCCCGCAAAAAAAAAAAAAAAAGAAAAGAAAAAAAAAAAAAGAAAATACTGCAAAATCATGTTATTAATCCGGTCTGTAAAATTACACTCTGCAATATTATTTGTTCTTAGATTATTCTGCTCTAAGCCTGTTCCTAGAAATATCCTCAGTTCACAACATCTGATTGACTCTTAAACAAAAAATTACAAATCAATTTTTTTATCATCTTAATTGAGTCCATCTCCAACTAGGTACTAAGGTAACCTAATTAATTGCTATTCTCTTAAATTTTCTGTTCAGTTTGGAATAAAAGCTTTTTATCCTACTGTCATGAAAACTTGTTCTACAAAATAAAACTGCTGTGTGATTTTAAGCTGGACAGGGTAATAATGAGCCATTTCAGTGCTTTTATCTAAACGGAAGTTGCAATAAATTTTGCAATAGAATGTATTACGCCTATCCGATGTCACAATTAATTTTTAATCGTTCACTGGAACTTTCCAACAAAATAAAGCAATGTTACAGGATTCTCTTTGCTTTAACAGGGTTAAAACATGCTATAAACTGTGTTTTTTATTTTTTAAGGTTACAAAAACTTCTCCCCAAAATAAAACTGCTGAGTGAATGTTTTAGCTGCCTAGGGTAACAACATGCTGTGTATTTATTTGAACCAAAGTTAGGATAGTTTTTTGGAAATGGGTATTATGCTTATACGGATCACCCTGGACAAAAATTTGTATTTTATGTTTAGCTGGAAACATTTTGAGAAATTCGCTATGATGGGCACAACAACGTATTTTTGCAGAAAAGTTATTTTTTTGGAAAATATATTACAATTAAAACAGCTTCACCTGATTTACTATATACTGCATAGTTGTACTTAAGCCCTTAACATGAATGTGTGGCACATTCGTATTAACCGTTTTAACCAAATGTTTAACGCTGGGTATCACATAGTTTCTATTAAGTTGCCTGATGACCCTGCCTTGCTGTTCCCTTGCCTTTTTGCCTACCATTCATATGCCTTTCCTAGTATCTGCCTAACTATGCCCTTGCCTGTGCCTGCCATGCCTTGCCTACCCCTTCCTTGACGATTTCTCTTTCTGTTTCCTGCCCATGCTTAATGCCTTTACCTTGGCAACCCTCTCCGCAACCCTTTCCATATTGATTTCTTTGTCCACTGATTGACCCACTCATTTCAAGAATATGGAAAAGACAGAAACCGAAGATATTTCGGGAATGGGCAAGTGTTGCAAGTGACTATACTATAAGCTAGCACTTTTACATTTCTTAGGAAAAAGCTGTTTGTAAAAAATTTAAAATTTCAGTTGGTTAAAGATAAAATTGGGACTTCGATGTGTTTTGTACAAGAATTAAACTCCGAAATAAGGTTAGGAAAAAACTGTATAGCTATAGTTAAAATGCCTGCTAGCTAGCTACCTAGTATACTGAACAGGTGCGGGTCACGAGACCCCTCTTTCATCTCATGCTGGCTGACCTGTCATCTTGCAACTTTGGAATTTTTCCCTTGGTCTCGCCTAATACAAGATTCGTGTTTGCAAAGATTTTGAAAAGTGTTAGAACAATCAAGACAACACAAACAAACGCGGTTGTTTTTCAAACTTTCGCGCCGTTTTGCTCATCGTTTTTTCATCCCTCGCCAAGCCTTTTCACAAGAAGAATAGCGAAGGGTAGGGTCCCTCCTTCATTTAGTTTAGTTTTCTTTAAACTCAGTTTGTATTTGCATTATTTCTTAAAAGCTGGAGCGCATATTTAGGATTTAAATATTTTATGAAAATTAATTATTTGCGGGAATTAAATTTTTCGAGTTTTACTACTGTATCTTCTGCAAAATGGGCCCTGAAAAACTTTAAAATGTCATTAATTAATTTTTCAGAGATAAACTTCGTTTGAGGTTTATCCCAAAGAGCTCTGGGAACGAGAATGTTACATTTCGCGATCTGGCGATTTTTTGCGAAATTTTAAATTGTTTAAAGGTCGCTTTCCATTAAAGAGTTAGAGCATGCGCATTAGATATTTTTTCTAACCCGTGACTTTTTTCACTCTCACTCATTCGGGAACAGGATTTTCAATTTTTTTTTAACTTTTAAAGCCAATTTTTTTAACAAATATAGTACAATTTTAAAATCACAATATTAGATTTTCCTAATCATTTTCAAAATTTCACGCGAGATTTTTTAGATTTGTCCCTTCACATAATTTCATCTTCGCGAAATATAAAAAAACAGCCTATGTCATTTGCGAAATTTTTTACAAAAAATTCTTTACGTACGAAACTCATCATTAATGTGCTACACATTATTTATAATAAAAGAAACTAGATAAGTAGACTCTCTGTAATTCGAACTCGCAGTGAAATTTTGTCCAAAAATCAGGGTTGGTGGTAGTAAATAGACTTCATAGATACATTCATCTATATATCTTGAGAATTATATTTCTTATATTACTTTAGACGTATTTCTTATTTTGCAAAAAAGTCATGAATAGTGGTTTGCTTTATCGACAAAACGATCAAGCATATTCAACGGTCTCATCATTTGCTCACCAAATCGACAAAACAAACTAAACTTTTCTAAAATCTCAATATGAAAGATTAGCAGAGGGAGATAAAATGGCTACTTTACGTTATTCGATCTTTAAAAGTTCGATTTACGGGGTGAAATGATCTAAAGGGACCGGAAATATGGTTCGAAATATAAAGGTATTCGAATTATGGAGGTTCGAATTAGGGGAAGTGAATCATGAGGGTTTGTTAAGGGATTGAAGGGACCAGAATATTTGTTCGAATTAAGGAGAGGTTCGAATTAGGGGAAGTCGAATTACAGAGAGTCTACTGTACTATAATAATCAGATACTATAATAATAAAGACGCAGGAAAGCATTTGATTCCTGTAATTGGAGCAAGTTGTTTTCTAAATACTATCAGATAATAAAATGGTACCTTCAGTAGTTATCAAAGTATTGTTTTATGTGTACAATGAGTGCGGAAAGTCTTGAGTTCAAGCCCCGGCCGAGGCATGGCAGAGACTATGGAAGCGTGAATTTATCCTTTCTACTTAATGTTCAGCATGAGAATAGAATTGATATCTTAGACGGCGGTCTAGATGAGCGGCTGTCGTGCTTGCACGCCTTCCGTAGCTCAAATAGGAGCTTTAAATGCAAGACCCTATTCGATAACAGTTCTATTAGGAACTGAAGGCTATCCTGGGTAAATAATAGTAAGAAGAAGAAGAAGAACTGCCAACGTTTTTTATCGTACTATCAAATCCATTTCGTTTTAATCTACTCAAGGTGTACGCCGAGGTGCAATTCAATCCCCTATAATATTTATACGAAACAAATGTTCAACACAGTAAGGAGTAGTAATGTTGGAACTATCCATTTATAACGAAATTATTGGTATAATAGCATATGCTGATGATATCATTCTGCTTATGGCCTCCAAAAATGATTAATAATTGTGTGTTATGAACGTAATATTAAATTTAATTTAATGAAATCAGAATTTTTAAGCTCTGGAAATAGTCCAATAAAAAACACTTGCTTAAATATTGATAACGTCAGAATTGAGTTAAAAGATAATTTAACTCATTTTGGATTTCATTTTGGTCAGTTAGGTAATCATATACGCAATACATGGACATCTAAAGCTCTCATGTTTTTTTTGGTCATAATTAATGAATTGATGTGCAACCTACGCA
The DNA here is from genome assembly GCF_029227915.1 of Hydractinia symbiolongicarpus. Lineage (NCBI taxonomy): Eukaryota > Metazoa > Cnidaria > Hydrozoa > Anthoathecata > Hydractiniidae > Hydractinia > Hydractinia symbiolongicarpus. The sequence continues at coordinate 1,432,538 of NC_079884.1, read as the reverse complement.
CTAATAATATCTTCTGTATTTGTTTTTCACATCCTCACACCGTAATCTTGATGTTCAACACTTACACTCTATTTATTCCGAAACTTAATTATGACATCAAACTATATGAAGTAACTAAATTTCTCTAAGCCTAGTTCTTATTTTTCGTCTTAAGACATCATAAGCCTTACGTCAGTTTTAAGGCTTAGGACGAATATCGCAAATTTTCAGATCTTAAGCGTTATGATGTCAAATACTTAGACCTACAGTCAAGAACAGCTTTAAAGTGTTTGTTAAATGTATCGAAATTCAGCTGCAATATTCTTTACATAACTAGTCGTTAGCCCGTGGAAAATTTACGGGTTCGCCCGTCCTTTTTTTACCGCATTGCGTGCTTCTCGCTATTGCGCAGCTAAACTACCATTTTGCGTGACAGACAGATGTATATGGGTATTATATTATAGACTAGTCGTTGCCCGTGGAAAAATCCACGGGTTTACCCGTCCTTTATATTTACCCGTCGCAACAAAGCGGATAAAAATATATCGCATTTGATATTCGTGTTTCCGTAACATCGTTTTCTAACTCAGCGGGGGGTCCGCGCAGAGACAGACAGACGACGGCTATTATTATAGAGACTAGTCGTTGCCTGTGGAAAAATCCACGGGTTCGCCCGTCCTTTATATTTACCCGTCGCAACAAAGCGGATAAAATATATCGCATTTGATATTCGTGTTTCCGTAGCACGATTTTTTAACTCAGCGGGGGGTCCGCGCAGAGACAGACAAAATACGGCTATTATAATAGAGACTAGTCGTTAGCCCGTGGAAAATCCACGGATTCGCCCGTCCTTTTTATACCGCATTGCGTGCTTCTCGCTATTGCGCAGCTAAGCTACCATTTTGCGTGACAGACAGACAGACGTATACGGGCATTATAATATAGATAGCCGTTAACCCGTGGAAAAATCCACGGGGTCGCCCGTCCTTTATATACCGCATTTCGTGTTTCCGTAACAGAACGCGGCTTTCGCGGACAGACAGACAAAATACGGCTATTATTAAAGAGATTTTTAAATTACGATCAGTTTCAAACGTTTTAAAACAAAGAAAATTGAATCTGTTTATTTGTTTGTAAAACCACACGTAACATCATCGTGGGACAATTACGATCGAAAACAACCAAGGAACATTTTTGGCAGATGTAGTGGCGATATGCAATCTTCACAATATTCACATACGCAAACTATTATTCTCGAAAAATACTTTTAGTATCTTGCATGGCAGATTGGACTATGAGGACACCTCATTGGTGGATGGCATTTTCACAAAAAGTGTCATTCAGAACGATTTTAAAACAAAGTGTGCAAAAAATAAATAGAAGTTGACAAACAAACATGTTTTATTATTTTAACTGTTTTTATTTTTATTTTTTTTAATGTTTTTACAGATGCACATTTTTGAGTGTTAAAAGAAAGAATATTATAAAGTTCAACGACAGATATCAAAGTTTTTGCGATTGCGCGTGTAGCATATTGGTAAACGCAATAACAATCACAAGAAAATTGTCAAAAGCTAAAAATACGAAGTATTATAAAAGTACTGAAAACGGATTTTTTTAATAAAAGCTGGTAGAAAATCCCCTTTTAAAAACTACGTTTTGTAATGGTAAAAAAATAATGATAAAAAAGATGATGACATTTTATTATTCATACTGGCTCCATTTTCAGACAACCATGACGTATTATAATAGAGATAAGCCAAATATAATCCTTCTACGTTTTCTTTATACATCATGTTTATGTTATCTGCTACGGGTCAAGGGGTTCATGTATCGGAAAAAACGAAAAAATAGGTACATCTGTAAAAACAGGTTGAATGGTTTTGTACATTGTATCTTATACACATGTTAAGGTCAGTTTCTCAGTATTTTTTCAAAAAGTTACCCTTAATGGATAGGTATTTTGCTCGATTTTATTCATTCTCAGATGTAAACAGTTCTATTCCTCGCGGGAAAATTAAAGAAAGAAAAGAGAATTTTATCTGACAGCATTTATTAGAAGTTGTATTTACAAAATCGGTGAGTAAAAAAATGGAGGCGACCACACAAACAAGTCATTCTTGTCAAATTTGAACACACTATTGTGATTTCTGAGTGATACGTCTCTGTCGTTGCCTAGAAACACAAAAAAACAAAACATCATAAAAAAAATTCGTAGAAATATGAGAGGTAAAGAACACATTTCATGTCCCACGTCACACGAAGATAAGTAATATTTTGCAAGATCTCGATCAAACTGTTCCTTTTACATGCTCCTCATTATAAGATGGCGGGGGATGATGTTTTCATCCCACGCCATGAAATTTTGGTTATATTCAACATATGCAATAAATTTAGCATACATTGTGCACCCAATCTCAAAGAAATAGTTGATTCGAACTTTTATACAATCGCCTTCATGACGATTGGGATGGCAGTTACATTGAGCTTCTTCCCTCCAACAGTCAAGGGAATAAAAAGTCACAAGTTGAGATTTTTTTTTCAAGAAATTAATTTTTCTTACCTAGCTTCTGTTCGAGATGAAGTATACTCAAACCAAAGAATATCTGGTATATTTGAAGAATCCCTTATAAGGAAATACTCGGCTATTTTCCTAGAATCAAATTAACACATGTCAACGACGGAGTGACAAATATGTTCAAAGAGAAAGCAAGTTAGGCAATGAACATTATTCTAAAGAACTAAACGCAGCTCCTGAAAATTTACCACGGGTTCACCATTTTTCACAATTCTTTTTAATTTGAACCACCTTCCATTTCAATTTTATTATCAAAGAGATTCTTTTATTTTAAGCTATTTGTAACTTCAAACACGATATGCAGCTAAAAACAGCATAGTATCAATAGATGAAGTTTCTTCTTACACGGTAAGAAAAAACTGCGAAGAACTCACGTATTAACTATGTCTTGAAAAATAGGAGTGAACAAAGTCTCCACAATATAAAACCAAACAGCACCATTCACAAGCCCAACTACTATTCCAACAATAACTTGTTCCAGTGTGTGGTAATGAAGATATATCCTGACAGAAAAAAAATACAGTTATTGATTTACACTTCACTAATGTTTGCCACTGAACGAATGTGGAAACAGAAAAACCTTACCTACTATAGCAGACTATTACAGAAGCTCCCACAGAAGAAAACGCGATGAGGTGTTGTCTAATATTATCCATAAACTTCTCGTAAACATGCATTTTTAATCTAAAAATAACCTCTCGTGGTTAATTCTACTCGTATGAAAAGTTCTATAGAAAAGATTTTGCAGTACAAACAGTAAAGATTGCACACAAGAAACATACCTGATATAAGCGAAGAATAACATATAAATTGCAAAAAATGACATAAATTGAGCATGACTTGAAGGCATTCCATATTTATTGTACAATTCTTTTCTTTCGTCAGCTATGATGGAAAAAAGTTCAGTATTGTCATAAGGGCGAGATAAAAAGTCTAAACAACGCATGGATTGAATTGTTGCGAAACCAAATCACGAAAGATTAAAATCGTAGCGATAAACTGGATTCTGAAATTTTCATGGAATCAGCGAAAAGTTTATCAAAACAATTAGCTAGCAGAATAATCAATTAACGTATAATTTGTTTCTCCTGTTTTATTCCGCGAGCAATTTTCTTTCAGTGAGAAGATCCCTTTATCAGCAAGGACAAAATAGCGTCACAATTTTTTAATTGAATTAGATTGTTATCAAATGTATAAAAGAATAGACAATATACATAAGGCAAGAAATTTGACATAAGAAAGCGAAACCTGTGATGTCAGAGTGCTTCAAAATAACTTCTTTGCTCATAAATTCATTCATAATGTTAGTAAATTTGTGACCTATTAAATAATACTTGCGTCATTTTAATGAATGCAATATTGTGTATACAACCTGACTAGTAATTTGTTTTCTATCAACATATAAGCTTAAAAAAAAAGACAGTAAGAGACAGAAAGTGAGCGTGTAGGTAAAAACAATATTATTATCAAAGGTACGCAATTTCTTTCAATCTTTATTGCATACCTTTTTTCTTTCTTTCTTAGTATCGACCGCTCCTGCTTGGATAAAATTTATTTTTCAGGGAAAAACAGTATTAAATGCACAATAATCTGCCTTTCTTATATTTTTTTTTATTATTTCATATCTCGTTCGTACAAAACGCAAAAAGAAGATAAAGAGATGCTATATAGACCTGTTAATTTCCTTATGAAAATATTATTTGTGCGTCATAATCCTAAATACGCCAAATTTTTTTGTAAGAGGTCCAAGTATTCACCCAATTTGACAGTTGACGAACTATAATTATAGATGGCCTTACACAAAAATAACAATAATAAAACCTGAAGCTATTTTCGCTTTTTTGATATCATTTTCCTGAGCAGTATTTGCTAGAATAGTAATGTGACTTGTATAAGACACTTTTAGCTTTAGTCAGTTCACTTGCTTCTTTCAAAGTTATCTATATTTCGAAATGATTTGATTTATATCTCGTTGTTAATAGATGAGCCTAACTGCGTTAGAACGCCTTTTTAGTGGTAAGTCATAGTATATTTCTCTTGTTCATTAAAAAACGATCCTTTCTTTTTTATATTTTGGGGTCCTCATTGTCTGTGCCCATACATAGGAAAAACAAAAAAGTATTTTAGAACTAAAAAAATAAGAACTCAAGGCTTTAATTAAGAATATAATAAAAACTTTTTTAGGATTTATTAAAAATTATACATTTTCTATCCAAAGATTTAAAAACAGATACTTTTTTTGTGTATTAAGTGTCTGAAGTGTGTATTTAACAGTATGTGAAATGAGCAGGGGCTTGAACATAATTTGAAGCTAAAGAAATAAAAAATTTAAGATGATTTTGCAGACACCCAAGCAATAAACAACACATGGTAACCAAACGCAAACACTTTAACTAGACATGTTTTTTTATTTTCACTAAACTTTTGTTTGGTTAATGACATTAAAACAACTGTTTTAACTATGTTTGGTAAAACAAACAAAAACTTACGTCCACATGGTCTTGGTGACTTGATGCTATACTTTAAACCCATATTGACAATTTCATTTATGAGAATCCCACCAAAAAATGCCATCTACAATTATTAAGTTGATCAGGCATAACAATGGTAATAACATAACATAAAGGTTGCATTGAAAGAAAGTTGATATTTCTATGTAAACAAAACACACATCTTCATGATAGAACTGAAACTATTTAAGACATGAAAAAACAAAAACACAGACATGACTAATATGAAAAAAAAAACTTACTAAAGAATTGTCTTAATCTAAAAAATTAAGTTGATTCCTGGATACAGTAAGTTAATATTTTTTATTTCTTTTTCTGCTATCTGGTTTCGTTGATGAAACCTTATGCTGACATTGTGACATGACAACAACATTCTATGATACATCTGTTTATATACAGAAACATACTAACCGATTATAACTAAAGAAACAAGTATTACCGTGTGCAACTCTCGTCTGAAGAGGATTAAAGTAACAAAGGATACTAGAATAAAAATTGGTAGCATGCTACTCCAAGCCAACACCTTTCCAACAAGATCACCTAAATATGAAATAGCTTTCATACATAAACACTCTCTACAATCCTTATGAGCTCATTAGCCACATAGAGAGTTTTTTAATTTTTTAGTTCCAAATTGTTAAAAAGTTATGCAATTATAAGTTAAAGCAAGATAGTGAATGCTTAACCTGCTTTTCACGATCTGGTTTAGTTACGTTAACATATCTTAAGTAACTCTCTCTAATTCTAGTTTTCAGGACCAATAATATCTTGAATCTAGTATATTAAATTATTAATTGACAGAAATATCATATTCTAAACTAAACTAAACGTTGAACTAAATGTTATATTTTTTTATTCATCATCATTCAGCTTAATGTTCGGGTTGGACGGGGTATGTTAATGACCTCTTCCAATCTGATCTAGACGGTGTTAGATCTAAACTCAACTTCCTCTGTATTAAGTCTGTCCTTATAACCTCCTGCAAGTCTTTCTCGGTCTGCCTCTGGGCTTTGCGCCAGGAACTATCAAGTCTCAACACTTTCTCACCCAATTATCCCCCTCCATTCTTCCGAAGTGCCCCAGCCAATTTAATCTCTTATCTGGATAACATCTTTTATTCTACGGATACTTAGCCTGCTTCTTAGCTCATCTGAACTCTTTCTGTCTCTCAGACTGGCGTTAGACATCCACCTAACCATTCTCATATCATTCCTTTCTAAATTATTTATTATTTATTTATTAATTTTAATATTAATTTATTATTAATTATTAATGTTTTTCTGCAAACACTCTACTGCATGATAAAATGAACGGGGAAACCTTAACAGGAAAAAATAATATTGGTCCATAAACATTAATGCTGTTAATAAGGAACTTGTATACAAGACACAATCTTAGAAACAAGTGGACAAGTTTTCTGTCGAAACATCATCCTGATAAACAACACTCAGCTGACACCAAAATACATGAAATACCACTGGTAACGAAATACCTTTGCCTGAGGTGTGCAGTAAACAAAATAGATATTTCGATGAAATTTATAGAAAGTATCTTTCAAATGTACTTTTACACAGTCTTGATCAGTTCATATGAAGAATAATAAAAGACAACTTTAGTAGGTACAAGGTTAGAGTTTCAATTGTTCCTTGATGACAGTGGTCTGAAATTGTTATTAGTTGAAATGAAACTTGTCATTGATAGGCAGATTTTAATTTTACATGTACTGATTCTTTATTCTAAGGAGAAAGTCATAAGAGGACTCATTTGATAAGAATGTGTAAGAACAAGTTGCAGTTTCTTTCTTCAAGTTCACAAGTAAAGTGAATATTTGGACAAAAATTGTATATAGACAAGAAATGATGAAGTGTCTTGTTGAATTTAAAATCTTAAGTATAGTCCACATTCTTTTCCAAATTAGAGATTTCTCATGCACAGTTTATTAAGAGATGTATTTCAAAAAAGCAACATGCTAAATGTTAGTAGCCTTAGACTTGACAAAGAGGGCTACTCATTCCAACCTAATCGATTGATTTGTAATATTTGTCAAAAAAAAATGGGATGAGGTCACTATAAATTACTTGCTACACTATTCACTCTTTTGGGATAGATACTTTACAAGATTTCTATCACTATTTTTTAAATTTTTAGTTTCACGAAAGCTTAAGAGCTTTTTAGGCTTGTTGCTGTCTGCCTTCTTTGCCGTGTCTTGATTATCCAAAACGTTTTAGCGATCCTTTCCACTTTGCCGGTAACCAAAAAAGTTCCGGACAGATTCACGCTAACTAGGCACAAATTTATTTATTTATTCTTTCGACATTAACGTTAGATTAGCATTTCACATAAAGTTAAAAATGGTAGCATGCAAGTAAAAAACGAGAAGTCTTCAACCAATGTTTTAAAAGAAAATGCGGTGGAAAAGGCTGTTTTCAGGAATTTCAAACATGGAATTTCAAAGTTTTTCCTAGGGACGCCACCCTGGGACGTCCTCCAAATGATCCTCCAGAAATTCCAAATTGAGGCCTAGCGGTCTTAAGTGTGTGCAGATCCCTTGTTATTCTAGTGATATCTTGATTTCAGGAAAAACCATAAAACCCTGTTGATTTTTCGAAATGGCTGCTTGTAAGTGGTACACAATAGCAAAATCCATCTTGTTTAAAGCAAAAAGTACAGTATTTACTTTATCATTTCTGCCTCTATTTAATAAACCCACCTTTCTGGTATCACAGTGGTAAACTTTTTAGTTTACCAATTCTTTATTTATAAGAATTACATGTAGCAAAGTCTTTTTCACCATCTTTTTCACCCAATAGAGGGCTTTACATGTCCCAAAGTGTTGTTCTATAGCAAAGCAAGCAAAACTCAACAAAAGACGTGATCTGATTTCTATACAAAATAGTCTGTCTCAACAGAGTGCAGTACCTAGTTCGCAATATCAAAACAGAATACAGGTCCTAGGGATGAAGTTTAGAGCTTATTTTTTTTGTGCATTGCAAACCAACTTTACATTTCTTTTTCAAACCCTGAGTGGTATGGAAAATGTCTTATTTAACATGGATGAAGTTGTTTGCAAGTGATATCATTTTGCAAGAGGTATTATACAAAATCAATTTAAACTGGCAAGGTAAAGCGCTAACTGAGGAACTTGTGTCTGAGTTCTCAGTATAGCATAATTGTGGGATCCTGTGTTTGAACGTGCATCTTGATAAGTCACACTGTTCAAATAAAATCCACACTTTTTACAGGGTATACTGTTTACTGGTCAGAAACTTATGAGTCATGTGTTTAGAAGGGACCAGCAATAACACAAGTTCCTCATCTGCAGTAGCTTTTTAACAGGAAGGAAGCAGGTTTTTTGCCAGAAATGCAGAAACAATTTTTATAGGGAACGAAAACTAAGCTTCATTCTCGCACAAGACTTTTTTTAAATAAGGGGCAACTTCCATACTCATGTTGCAAAACCCATCAGAAATAGGTCGGAAATTGTTTTGCGTTAGGAGTTCTCAAAAAGGCCTGATTCGAAACAATTTGCTTCATAAATATATAGTTAGTAAAGTCACACAATTCTGTAATACTTTGAAAGTTTCTTTATTTGTAGACAAGTCAACAAAATTGATTGCACTGTTTTATATTTCTGGCATAATTCGGGCAAGTTTGGAAATTATCACACAAGAGCACAAATTTATTCCAAAAGTCACCTAAGTTCAGGCATTTTTGGCGAGTCAGCAGTCTTTCAACCATTACTATTATTTTAATGGCAATATAGAAAACTGTGACTTTCCGTTTTGAGTTATCTCAGGTGCTATGGCAAGCCAGCTAAAAGGGTAAACACCTAATCAGGCTTTGGTGGCCTTTTTAGACCATTCACCTATTTAGGTTAATATTTAGCCAGATATTTCTATGAATAACACAAATCTATGTTAAAGCTGTTCTGTGATTTACAATGATTTTAACATAATTGCATTGGTAAGTTTTTAATGGGATTGTTTACCAGTTCTCAGATATAAGTTGTCATGTGATATTGCTCCGTGCTCACATTTGGATAGGGTAAAACATGAATTTTTTACGAGCAAACCTTCACTTTATGCACTTTAAAATGTAGCCACTTGGCGAAGATTAACCAGTATTTAAAGCATAATAAAGATTTGAACCCAGAAAAGAAAGGTATCCTTGAATGATCCAATCTTAAATTTATGATGGTTTTACCATATTACCGGCATGTTTAGAGCATGCTTACCCCTGTTTATAATAGCAGCTGTAATAACAAATCATTTGTATCTGGCCTGTGATTGGCTCACACAGTATCATAGTATCGCGACTGCAAATTAGGACAACACTTGGGCCAACTACTGTCTCGAATTGCGGCACAGCTGTTTCGAAGCGGACAAAAATGTTACGAAAAAATAATTCGAATTACCCTCTCAGTTAAAACAGGATATCTCAAGAACGAAATAAAATTTTTATATTCTGTAAAAAGAATAATAATCTCGGATAAATTGTCCATATTATTAAAAGAAAAATTTTTTTGGACACCTGTCCGAAATTGGTATATTTAGGCCAAAATGTCTAAAAATGACTTAAAAATTATCATTTAGATGAATGTCTTCAACAATATCTCTAGAATAAAGTTAAGGAAACATGTTTTTTATGGTCCAAAGGTTAGGTTAAATATCTGGAATAAAAATTAATTTATTTTATTACTGTCCGAAATTGTCCAAAGGGTTATTTTTGGGCCAAATGGGAGACCTATGTGAAAAACGGCCTTTAGAGCCTCAATGTATGCTTAAAGTTTGTTTATTAACTGAATAAAAAACATTACTTTAGATTCTAAGGCCATTAAATATGATGTAGATGACAGATTAGTCTGTCCGAAATTGTCCAAAGGGTTATTTTTGGGCCAAATGTGAGAAATTATTTGAAAAACGACCTTTAGAGCCTGAATGTATGCTTAAAATTCGTTTATTAACTGAATAAAAAACATTACTTTGGATTCTGAGGCCATTAAAGATGATGTAGATGTAATATTTATCTGTCCGAAATTGTCCAAAGGGTCACTTTTGGTCCTAAGGGTTTTCGGGCCAAATATGTGACATCATACATTAAATAAAACGTCATTCAGAGTCAACAGTTTCAACATTCTAGTTTATCATGCTAGTAGAAAATATCTCAAGTTGTGCATAAATAGTTTATTATATACATTAAATATATACAAAGCAATCATGTTGTGTTTCTTTATAAATTGTATAAAATAGCACCCAATCTTGTGATAAAGCCAAGATTAGCTAGCTAGCCATAAACATCTTTGATTTCAACAATTTTATCTTGAAAAAGCCCACCAAAGTCTTAACTAAATATAAAAAAGAAGTATTAAGTGACTTAGCTACAAAACACGATGCAAAATGCAAAACTGTAGGACCAAAAAATAGCTACTCTTTACAGAAAAATACAAAACAGAAGAAAAAAGAAGTTTTACAAGCTATAAAACAATTTCTTAAAACCAAGGGTGATCTTATAGCAAAAAAATAATATTAAAATCCCTGCAAAATAAAGTAGTTTACTGTTTTTCCCTTACCTCGTGCTCTGCCAAACTTTAGCTAGCTTCAAAATTGCTAAGACACCGTTGTCTCGCTTATTCCAACATTTTCAAAAAATCCCGGTTTCGGATTAGGATTCCCGGGTCGAGCAATCAAGTCAAAAGTAAACACCGGCTTGCCGTAATTTTGCTGGGAAAAACCATACCTACCAAAACATTAAACGCCATCACTGTGACTTGCTTAGAAGTTTAGAGAATTATTTAATTAGACAGAAAAGGGATCACAATACATCAAATCGCCGTGCACCACTTTGGCAACTTTTTCTCCTCTTTTTTAGCGCCTAAAGAAGACTTTAACTTAAAATTTATGTAGTTTATAGTTTGCGAGACGAACGGTGCACGGTACCGGCCAATAGAACCATGTTTCCAGGCCCCCCATACCAATTTTCAAGTCCGTAGCTAGTAGCGCGACGTTGGCACAAGGTTGGAAAGATGGTATACTTTCGCCAAAAATAATGTTTTTTTTTAGTTTTGTGTGTTTTGTTTGACGAAATAACTCGAAATTTATAACACACATATATAACATATTTATATATTTAAAAAGGGGAAAAGTAGATCGTTTTAATACTTTTTAATTCAGTAAAATTAAAACAACACAAAAAAAGTTTCAATAATTTAAAAAATGATAAAAATACAAAATTTCCAAAAAAATTGTGGAAGCCATCTTAATTTTGTCCGCGGTTTGACCGTAGCGAAACAGCCGTGGCGGTAGCTTGGTTCAGTTCCTCAACCTACTTTTGTTTCTGCATTATAATCTTTTGGCCAATAGAAACCCCGAAAAATAAACTTAAAAATTTAATTTGGAACTGGGGTGTACTTCAGGGGTTCTTTTACTACTAGATTTCAAATCAAATTTCTCCCCCGTACTAAGCATATGCGGGCACCTTTAATCGTCATTGAGGGCTATAACAATAACGGAAATAAAATATAGCTACCTTCAGGGTATAAAACATATGTTAATGAAATTGGTTTCCAGGAAGCAGCAGTATTGCCCAAGTAATTTTCAAGCCATGAGTATGAAGAAATATCTTTTACACAAAAAACATTCTTTTCCACGCTGGCGGCCATATTCTCAAAACTATTAGCACGGGTACGAAATGTGTATAAACAGAATTTGCCTAGTCTTATTTCATTTGTGCTAGAGCCGTCTACCGTACAGTTTATATTATGATTTTAGCAGTGGTTACACGCACCTTATATTCATTAAAACTTGTACAGGGATATTTTATTAGAATATGTAAAAACATAGTTGTCTTCGCCGCAGATAATATTTTATTACTTTAAGTCACCAGACGCTAGTTTTAAAGCACCGCGGTGAAGATGATCGTGGAGATACATCTGATTTTGTAAACAAAAATAACAGCCACAAACTATATAATATATATAGCTGTAGTTTTCGCTACCCTGTGAAATGAATTTTCTGAAAAATTAAATTTATGTTTGTGCTTTTCGCGATATGGTTTAAATGCCACTGTCGCATTTTGCGAAAGTATGTCTCGCGAATTTTTGTCGATTCCTATGAACCCACCCTTCTTGCTTACTTCTCTTCTAATTTAAAAACACTTCTCTAGCTATATATGACCTAAACTGTTCTCTCCTGTATTTTGACACTTTCCTTCCGAATTTTGACACTTCTCCTCAGCACTTAACACTTGCATGTGGTCTGAAACTTTCTCTTCCATATGCTGGCAACCATATTTTCGACACTATTTGCGCGGGTGCGAAATGTACATAAATAGAATTTGCCTAGTCTTATTTCATTTGTGCTAGGGCCGTCTACCGTACAGTTTATATTACGATTTAGCGATGGTTACATGCAACTCAAATTTATGTATAACAAAAATAATAGCCACTATCATAGGAAGCAAGCTTTTTGCCTAGTTTTTACTAGACAAAAAGCTTGCTTCCTATGATAGCAAATATAATGAAAAAAGAATTAAAATTGATTTTATAAAGCAGTAGGTAAATTCACCACTGTTTAAAAAATTATTATCAATCATTCAACTGCATCATCGTGGTTAAATTAATTTTGTTTGAAAAAAGGCACCTGTGATTGAATTAATTCTTAACCTAATTATTTACGCAAGGCCCTTTTTTAAAAAAAAATATGGAAAAAAAAACATATGTAAATTCTTGACACTGTATTTACATTTAAAATCTGCAGCATGTAGTTTTTTCTCATGAACTTTCCTGCTTAGTTATCATTATTATCATCTTCAGCACCACCACTCTTAACTTAACATCTGTTTCCATTCTATAATAGCATGGGTTGGGTGGGGATTATACCCCTTATGCCCCTTATATGACCTTTCAATCTAATCTAGACCATTCCTATCAATAAAGGGAGAGTGATCGCTCTTGCTAACGCGAAGACTTGCCCAATTCTAAGAAATGAGAAACTAGGTGACCCATTAATTGCTCCCCTAATTCCACAAAAGGTTTGTCTGGCTGAGCAATATCAATTCATCTCACATGGAAATCAATGTTATCTTTCATATTATTTGAAGTAAAAAATAACCAAAATGTGTAAAAAATATTAAGATTAAAAAATGGATAAAAAAGATTTTGTAATAAAATATGTAATAAAATATTTATAAACTCATTCTAATTTTTCAGGTTGCTTGACCAATCTAAATTATTGTAACCTTGGGTGAGCGATTTATTGCTCGGCTGTTATATTTGTATTGATAGGCTTGCTAGGTTATTTGTTTTTTAAATCTATTTTCTCTGCTTCAAGCCTGTCTAGATTATCTTTTGCTAAGTCTTTCTCAGTCTACCCTGTAACTATCAAAGCTCTACACTTTCTTACCCAGTTAACCCCTCCCCCACTATTTTTTCTGAATGTCAGCAAGTCAATCTTTGCTATAACCATTCTCATATCATTCTTTCATAAACAGTCAAGATCTTTTTGCTTCACTGCCTATGTCTTACTACAGTACAACAGTTAATTGATACTTTTTACACACGCCTAAACCAACCTATCTCCACCTCAATTGACAAGACTCTATTAGTCAACAAAAAAAAATAACTTTCTGGATTATTCCCTAGCAGAATCATTCTGCCTGCAGCACTTCGACTAACACACCTCTCATTACTATCACCTAATTCGTTAAGGTTAAAATTTAACCTTTGATAAAAAATTTCCTAAAATAAAAATTGCTAACAGGCTATAAAAAGAAGAAATCGTTTAAAAGAAAGTCCTATTTGTAACAAGAGATCAATGGAAATCAATGGTACACAATCCTCCAAGACCACAACTATAAGATGGTTTGTTTAGTTTTTGTAAGCAAATTTTTTTTCATTTTGTACAGATGCTCATGATAATTATGTTGTTTATATAATGCCAAAAAACATTGATCAATTTATAGCTTGTTTGTTTATAAGTAACAACAGATTTAAATAACTGAATAGTTTTTAAAAATACTTCGTGTTGTACATGTACTGATAATCATGAGATATGTTGGCCTGTGCAAGTATGAGGATGCACTATTTATGATTAGATGTGGTATAAAAGTAAAGAAGTCAAATTTAATATGTCTGCTGGACTGTTAAATTTTAATTTGCAGTAGATCAACCTCTGTTAATTAAATAAAAAAAACACTCCTAATTTATTACTTTCCCATAAATGTTTTTGTTACATAACATTTTTAGAAAATACATGCAAAAATGAGAAGAAATAAAGTGAATCTGATTGGATTTTGCATTATCTTCATGGCTATGGAATTATCGCATTCTGTGTACCAGTCTGTTACATATCCTTCTATCATTTGGGATCCTTGGAATCCACTGTACGTATTTTTATGTCTGCTGCTTTGCAGAAACAATCCATTCTCATTTGAGGCCTTTTTTAAAGAATTTTAACTTAACTCTTATAGGTTTGCATGTGATGTTCCAAAGATATCTGTTAGGCTTGACGATAGTATTAACTTTAATTGTCCATCAAAAGAGCTTCAAAGTTTTTTGCAAAAGGGAACTACTCTTAGCAATGTATATGAAAATATTTATTTTATTGATACAAATAAAAATATGTATGACAGCTGTAATGCCACAGGTTAGTATTATTTATTGCAAATTTGGTATAAATATTTAATATAAGTGTAAAGGACTGAATAAACTTGTATGATATTACTGAAATATATCTTATAATATCAATATAAGTTCTTAAAATATGTTTAGAATATGGTTATAATTTCTTATAATATAGCTATAATATGTATAATTTCAACATCTGGCATGTGTTATAACCTAAAAATTTGCTGCTTGGCTATAAAATTTGAATAAAATCAAACAGGTTTGATTTTAATAATATTGTTGGTGATCTGGTTTCGAATACCTTTTGTTTGTGTGACTATACATCTATTATCTGCTAGCGTTGTTGTGGCAATGATTATATGAAAATAAAGGAAGTTATAAAAAGGAAGTTAAAGGAAGTTATAACAAATTATAAGTATATTGTAGAAAAATTATAACTGTATTATAGAATATATTTAATGATATTATACAATTGTATCCTAACCTTAAGAAAGTTGTGATTGTTTTTATTTATAAAGGAACCTTTTTCAATAAAGAACAATTGATTTCTTTGTTAGGTGGTATCATGTTGTTAAATTGTACGTACACGAACGGTGATCCATCATCCAAAACTTTAAGTTTTCGTCAATTTTCGTTCCCTGGTATGCCTACGTTTACAGCTGGGAAAACTCATTATATTATTGGTATGGTACTGATATTTTCTGCCTAATTATTAATGAAAATGTGTTATATTCTTGGTATAATTACTTTGTGGCCTCTGATATAAATAAACTATTATGATTTTTTGCTTATACTTAGACAATTATCAAGCTTTTAAAAGTTTGTTTCCTGATTAAAATCATTTTATGCTATCCAAAGTGAACTTGTCAGGCAACAACATTAAACCTTACGAAACCTGGTAAGGTTGTAAACAAATTTTCAAAGAGGTTGTATAACATCTCTCTATAGAAACTCATTTTTAAGGTGTGAAGTAACATCCCACTAACTAAACTAACTACTCAATAACTAGAATTTATAATCGACTATGCTATGCAAGATGACAAGTCCTGACCAGAAACAAAGCCCAGGTATTTTTTATGGCTGCTTGTGTTTTTTTCCTATTTTTAAATAATAAAAGTATGTGAACTGTAGCTTTGTATAACATTTATGAATTATATTGCATATAGGAACTGGCTTTCGTACTAAAGAGAATCTTGCTAATATGGTTGGTGGGAGTTGTTCAAAAAGTGGAGCTAAGGGTGAACATAAATTACGACTCGAGATATATGTTTGCACTGAAGATGATATAAAGAGTGGGACATGTGACTCATGTAAAACTACAGGCTGCTACTACAAGGGTATATACTTTCTTTATAACTGCTTCACCTTTTTTAATTGCTAAAACCAATAAGAATTCTTTTTTTTTTTCTTAGGCTGTGGCACTGTGAACTGTACAAATTGGTCATATTTGAATGGCAGCAATATGATAGTGGATGAATTTGGAGACAGATGTTCACGGTTGCTTTCCAGAACATGCTCAAATGTGCTCACAAGCACATCTACTGTTCAGTATAAGAAGGAACAAACAACTTGTGGCATTGTGACAGGTATGTGTGACAGGTATGCTAAAGAATCAAGAGGAATTTTAAAAAAAATTATTTTTTTCTTAATTCGAACTAGTTTTGCTTATATGCACCTTTTTAAAAATTGACTTTTGGCACTTAGATTTTTCATAACATTTAAGTAGACTCTCCATAACATAAGTAGTTTTGTTTTGTTAATGAATTGTAAAATGTAAGCACTACTTTACAAAAAAGAAACCTCAGTGAAAAGTAAAACAGAAGGAGAGACATATTTTTCCTGTATGCTTTAAGTTTTGATTATTTTGTTGTTTTTAACAAAATTCAGAAATGCTTGACCTAGTTTTTTTGCAAAGATTAATTAAGTGTTAATTTAACACTTGATTAATTAAGTGTTAAGTTTTAATTTACTTTATTCTGTGTTCTGAAGTTTTTTTTACAAAAATCAACTGTATACTACTTCTTTTTTGAGCATTAACTTTTGAGAAGTGTTAAAATACACACTTTTCTTAAAACATTTTTTTCTTTTTTGCAGTTAAATTGGTATGATTCAGAAAGCATCTTGTACAATCAGCCTAATTATTTTTGACAAAAACATTCCTTTTAGTAAAACAAGGCTTTATTTGAAAATTTGAAAGTTTTTGCGTTGCCTGGTCTAGGGTTTCAGCAACAACCTGGTTGGTTGGTTGGGATTTTATTTAATTTTTTTATTGAAGCTTCCATATCTACTACTTCTATGAATTTTTTTAACAGTTCAAGAGAATATGCTAACTAAGAGGCCTTTCAATAAATAATATATAAATAAAGTTCTTGCGTGTTAAACTTGCATTAAAGTGGCTTTATGTGAATTAGTTCAGGTTAATTTTGTGAGTTAATTTTTATTTCCATGTCCCACTTGGGCGAGTGAGAAGAAAGCTTTTGCCTTAAACTCTATTGTCAAGTTCTTTTTCCCATAGTAAAATCATTCTATATATGGCACTATTGTGTATATAATCAAGCAATGGCAAACAAATAATTTTAAGCCTAAGAACACTTCCAAGCATAATTTTTTTGAAATTTCCCAATCAAAACATTATTTTTCAAAATACATTTTTTTTCCTTACCGTATTCTTTTTAAAGTGGTGGCATTTTGTATTTTTAGGTAAAAAGAATTGCTCTCAATGGTTTTCTACTAGTGGCTCTTATGTTGACCAGTCTGAAAAGAAATGCATAAGTATTATGCAAAGAACATGTGTACACCCTGTTTTTGGTAACAGTACTGAATTCAAGAGTGTTGAGGGCAAATCTTGTGTTTTTCCTACTGAAGGAGGGCTAATAACAGGAGGTTATGTGAACTATTTAACTTCAATTTATCAAAAGTTCTTTTCCACTGATACTTCTCTAATGGTAGTCTAAGAATGAAATACACTGCCACAACCTATATTATTTGCTAATTTTAGAGATTTGATAACTGTTGTTTTTATTATAGCTAAACAAACGGGTAAAGTTGGATCCTCTGATAAAACGTTGATGTATGTTGTGATAGCTGCTGTAACTTCTTTGACTTGTGGTATTATTTTTGGTGCTTGCGGACATCATAAACTTCACTCACGAAATTGCAACTACAAGGAGAAAAATGGAAATAAAGTTTTAGATGGAAGAACAGGTAATTCATTTAAGACAAAATCCAGAATGTCTAAGGTTTAATAGTGACTTTATTTTTTTGGGGGGTTCTATGTTTTTAGTCAACTACTTAACAGTTATGTTTCTTAGAAAAAGGCGATGGATTTGTAAACAAAGGTTATCGTGAAAGTGTGTCAGCCCCAGGCACTGATGCCCCATCTATTCATTATGACACAGTGCAAGAAAAGGTTGGAGGGGTACGATCTACATTTGGATGATGTAAATGACAGTTAGGAAGATGTAATGATGGTACTTTCACCAAAATCAAATCTTTGTAGTAACAAAAATTATATAACAAAAAAATGGCTGCACTGATTTCCATAAATGATGTGTGCATATAACAATTGTTTGTTATTTTCAAAACATATCATATTTAAATTCTATAACTATTAAACGTCTGGTAATTTTTCCTGCAGTCTATAGGATTGCTAAAATTAATTCAGTTTTTTAGGGTAACTGACCTTGAAGGAAAATCTTTTTCTGTCTCTCTGTCTGTATGTCTGTCTGCACTAAATTTACAAGTTTTTTATTTGTAAGATTATTTCAGGATAAATTTAATTGGACTATAAATTTAATACAGTTTTATATAAATTTTTATTCTAGTTACCATAATTTGGATAGGGGAGTTATGATGTTATTTCTGATAATGCTATTGTGATTTTTAACTATTGTATTTTAAATTATTGTAAAAGAAATATTAAAAAAACGTTGGATTAGTAAGAGAAAATACTTTATCTAAATTGAGAAATCGTGTCGAAAATAAAAGATTCTCAGTGAACAGCAGCCCTAAGTCATGCTAAGATGAATCACCCTTTTTTAGATTGTTTTAATTAAAAATGTTGTGACTGCTACCTAGCAACTAAATGGTTTATATAATATTAAGCATTGGTTGTAATCAAGAGCATACTTGACTGCATCATTAATATCATTAACATGTGATTATAACTCACTGTGTTTAATTATTTTTGACTCAGAAATACACAGTAAGGCATGTATGTTGTCATATATTGTTGTTTGATTTTCTTGAATATTGAGTAGAAATTTTTTTTTATTTGTGTCTCAATTTTTAGGCAAGGTAATTTTCATTAATTTGTTTTAAGTGATTGTCTAAGATGTTTTTAAAATGATACAAGGCTTTAAACATCCGCATAAATAACATTAAACTGATATACAGTACTTTCAGATCATATGACTAACTATTACAATGTGGTTTTGACTTAAATTATTTTAAAGTTAAAAGCATATTACGAATGTATAATATGTTTTATTGTTACTTGTTTTTGAAAGGGGGCATGATTCTCAGGGTGCAAGATGTTTTAAATACTACAACAGGAATAGGTACACAACACAAAATAATTTTTTTTATACAAACTGTTTTTAGGGAAACTAATGATGATATATTACATATAATGAATCAAATCACGACAGCAAAACACAAATTGATATTCACACTTTTGGTATCAAGTTTATGTCTGACGTCTGGTTATAGTACTCAAGATTTACCATCTATTGTTGTACATTCTCGAAACCCTGTGTATGTCGCCTTTTTCTTCTTGTTGTGTTGTTTATTATTTAGCAGCATACGTCTTTTAGTTTTGTTAGGGGTTGCTTATGACACATGGAAGTATTGTTTAAATTTATCATGTTTGGCACTTTAATATGTGGGATGTTTAATGATAAAGCATAACTCATTTCTTTGTGTTTATGTTAGAATTTTACTTATAAAATAATATCTGTTTTTACCTTTAATTTCTATCTGCTTTAGCAAATACAACTGATTTTTTTTCTGGCACAAAATCTTTTCTTTACATTTGTGTGTTTAGGTTTGCTTGTCAAGACCAGACAATCCATGTAAAAGTAGACGACAAGATAAATTTTGTTTGTCCGAGAGCTGATCATCAGGCTTATGCCAATTATCAGGACACTTATGAAAATTTCTATTTCTTGGATGAAGACAAGAAAGCATATGATACCTGCAATGCAACTGGTAAGATTTAGATTAACAATAATGTTAATTCAATAAAAAACAGTATTTTCTTAGTAATAGGAGGGGATCAAGCGATTAAAAGTTCTGTCAGAATTTATGTATTATGTATTGTACCCTAAAATACTATTATGTGTTTGAAACTTTTTTTATTTTGTGTATAAAAACATCAAGAGTGGGTGATTTCATTTTGCTGGAATTTGTGCAGTATAAAACATTTAAAAAATGAAATGATTACACACATTTTCGATTCCAATAAATACGGTAACAGTGATTTTGTGAAAACAAATCGAAGTCATAAAAGTAACGTATTTTTGCATAAAATTATTAGTAATTATTTGGCTTTGACATGGAACAGCATACATATTTTCTAGCACATCTTGTTTGAACATAATGTAAAAAATTCTTTGTTTGGAGTTAAAAAAAATGTACCAAGCAAGTTTTCTAATTCCTTGCAACATTTATATGCTTGCAAAAGGTCAGAAGAACAATGCTATTTTTACATTTTGCAACAGTGCAAATTCTGATATTCTGGTTTGCCTTGGCCGTTTTTTTTTAACTCTTTTTTAATATATTTAGGCTGTGAACTCTTTACTCACTGTGAGCATAAAACTGCACAAAGAAACTACACCCATGCTACAAATGTTAATTTGCAATTGCAATTTTTTTGATTTTTGAAAGCATTATTTAGGTGGTGTGAAATTGTTAAATAGAATAGCATAACACATTGCTTCATTGTAGGAAGGAACCTATAGCAAATATATACTTTAGGATTACATTAAAACACTAAACGAAGAGAAAATTTATCTTTTCTCTATAACGATTGTAAAACCAAGGGTCATTTATTTCATTTTGCCAACAAACAGTTAAAGTTTTTTTACTAAAAGACTTATATTGAAAGAATAAACTATTCTTTTTTAAAAAAACATAGGAGAATGTGCAGAATATTTATTTCTAGTAGCATATTTTTCATTGTATTAAAAATAAAACAAGTTCCTCAATAGCTTGTGGCAAAAAGTAATGCTGAAATAGTCTTTGCATGTGATTATTGTGTAACATTTTTCTTTCAAAAAAGAAAAATAGATTTGAAATAATTTTTTCAAATCTTTTTTTTTTTCTGTTAACAGTTAAGAATTTTAAAATAATATACTTTCTATGAATACATGCAATACAAAAATAATATTAGAATTATGCTCCATAATAATATTGGAAGTTGTAAAACCACAAGAAGACACAAATCAAGATTTTTGTCTTCTTGTGGTTAAAATAATAATAATAAATAAATAAACTTCAATGTTTAAATCATTCAGTAAAGAAGAAGATAAAAATAGCTCTAAAATAGCTTTTCAGGTAAACATCACAATTTTTCAAGAGAGATGTGCACATCTCGATAGCATTTGTGTGGGTGTGAGCGCATGCGATAGTATACATCTCATGGAATTTTCTAGTGAGTGATCCATCTACAAATCTTTTTGAGCCTTGTACACCATGTGGCAAATCAACAAAATATGTAGGAACCAAGTTGATGTTTGTTCAATAATGGCAGGGTACATCATAATTATCATTTTTTTTGGAACTAAGATTTAAAAATTAAAAAAAATTTTATGCCATTTTGTTTTCGTGATATATAAAAATGTTTTTTTGTTAGTTCTCCTTTAAAATGTGATTAACACCAATTTGTTTTTTTTTATTGATATCATGTCTAAAAGTAAGTTTCCCAGCGTACAGACAGTGTATTATATAAGAAGATAAATCATCAGCATTACAAAATTTCAAAAAGTAGGCACCTATATTTTTTAATTTCAGGTGGTTGGAAATTTTTGAATTGTAATGAAAAATCACGTAGTCATTGGCTTATCGTATTTCGTAATATAGTATTTCCTGACCAGCTGCAGTTTTTTCCAGGTCACACATATTATTTTATTGGTAAGTTTTTCTCTCTTCAAACCAACATTACCAGTAAGAAGGTTAACTAATTGGAAGTTTGATTACCTTAAAGAACATCAATTCTGACCACTATATAAACTGCTAAATATGCCTGTAGTAGCCTGCTCCATAAGTCAGTTAGTCAATGATTCAAAGGGACAACATTTAAAATGAAGCAGGATAGTTGAACTTGAAGCATTTCAATTTCAGGCCAGATGTACTATCCAGTGCACAGTTTAATATTCTTTGCATTCATTTTAAGTTTTATATAACTTTTTTTTGTATACAGCAAACCTCTTCCATTACCTTTTTTTTCTTCCTAGGCACTGGTTTTCGAACCAAGGAAAATATAAACAATAAGATTGGTGGAAGTTGCAATGCAACTGAAGATGGTAGATATCCATTAAAACTAAAAGTATATGTATGCACAAGGGAAGAAGTTCTTAATAATACATGCAATGTTTGCTTGTCAGAAGGTTGTTACTACAAAGGTAAAGCTTCTTATATTCGGCTTTGATTGTATTTTTGCTCTTTGTCTTTTTTTATGAAATTTGGTTTTCTTTTTTTCTTAGGTTGCTTACAGACATGTTCTGAGTGGGTGACAATTTCTAAAGTAGGTGAAAAAAAAACTTTAGTGCAAAGAAAGCAATGTAATAGTACTTTAACAGGTGCATCACATGAAGAATATAGAGAAATAGCTGTTAATTGTAAAGAATGGCATACTGTATCTACAAACACATCTGGGAACAAGTGTATTTATTTTGAGAAAAGAGAATGTTTTAGTGCTGAAAATAATAAATATACTGATTATCAAGAATTTGAATCGTTTTGTCAACCACACCCACCTACTGGTTAGTTTCAATGTTAATTTTACTTTTATTCATACAAGGATAATCAAAAAAATTCTAGCAGTATCGCCCAAATTAATACAAAAGTTGTGTCTATCTGTGACCACCAAAGTGAATATATTCATTTTCCTTTAATGTTGCCAAAGAAGTTATGTCCAATTTGGTAATCTTTCTGACATTGTAGCGAGACGTCAGTGCGTTTACACACTGACATCGTGTTTAATAAGATTGGTGAAGCCATGTATTGCATTTAGAACTTTGAGGCCAAATAACTTGGAAACTAGGTTGTGACGTCAGTCATTTTTCACCAGGTGGGTAACTAGGGACCACTAGGGACAATCTGGGATCAAATAAGTTTCCCAAACCTGGGTGCCCGATTCTGTTTTGTAATGCACAGGTTGATGACGTCATCGAGAAACCTTTAAACCCCAATATCTCTCTAATAGTTTCTCAAAAGTACATGATGCTGTACATTTTCTTGATCACTGTTCAAGCTCTACACAATATAGGCATCAGCCAGACAAATTTTTGAAAAAAGCTTGTGTATCGACAGGTCATTGCTAACGTCTTCAAAATTTAAATAACAGTTTGTTTTTATTGTTCTTCTGCCTACGTGGATGTTTCCATGGACCTTCTCGACTAGTCCATATAATAGTATGAAGACTGTTTCTGTGTGTTACTTTAAAGTTACTGAAAAAACATGTCTGAAAAGTTAATCAACAAATTAAATGTCACGACATGAGTAACATTAAGTGTAAGTGATAAAAATTTCTTGTAGTTCAAGACATTACAATTGCTATCATGTACTGATTGACTGTTATACAGCCTAGTATTATTTATTATTTGGAATAAGTACATTTAATTATTCTCTGAAATTTTGGTCCCACTAACAGGTTCCAATAAAGTTATATAAATTATTATGTATAAATTGTTTTAAAGTTTGTTAAGTTTGATTTTCAGATTATATTTTCAAGCTTTTATGACAAAAGAAAACACAGTAAGAACATGTAATTTAAATAAATTATTTTCAATTGTTTTTAGGTGCTCCTCAGACTGGGGAAAAAGATGATTCTGGCGTTTACAAATACGTAGCTATAGGGACTTCCATCTTCTTTTTTATTGTTGGTTTGTTTTTTGGTGGGATGTGTCATCGACAACATCAACGTAACAAAATAAGTAAAAAAGTTCCCTCCTATGGTAACGGTGAGTTGGTTGGTTGGTGGGTTTGCACCTTGTCTGTTTCTTTGTTTTCTTATATATTTTTGACATTCCTTTAGCTGTTCATTTTTTAGCATTTCTTCTTTTTTCCAGCCAAGAAATAGTAGTTAACACAAAAGAACAATAGTTGTTTCACTTATCTGTTTTGTTGTCATGCATGAGGAATGATCACAGTAATTACAACAATTGTTTATGAGTTGTATTTGTTATCTTTTTCATTATTTCAGGTATGGGAACTGTAAATGGGGCATATGCTCGAAACAGTGGTTATGACCAGTTCGATGGTAACTTGGCTATGACAAAAATAGAGCCATCACCTAACACAGAGCATATAACCGTTTCATAGCATTCTGCATGTATATTATTTTTGTTATAAAAAAGTGTAATTTTTCTTGGATGGTTGTATATAAATATTATAATTTGACTTAATTTGATTTAATAATTTTTAAAGGCTACTATAGTGTCAGTTAAACTAATCAGTGAAGGAACATGTAATCAAATTTTAATTGCTCTGTAAGAAAATATTTTTAATCCAGCACCAAAGCCGTTGACAGGCATGATAAGTAAGGCAACTTCGTAACGTATACTTCTTCTTAAGTTAACCATTTTTTAAATATGTCTTGATGGTTTGATGGTTTTCCAATTAGTTTTTGAGGAGCTTTAGTGTCTTTCAATGTTCACAGTACATCACAATTATTATCTAAATAAGCTGTAAAAATTCATTTATTTATATTAGCTACAATGTAAATAGTTAAATATTAAGGGTATAAAAATGTAATGTCTAGAGGGTGAAAGTAAAACATTATATTAGTTTTACACTACGTTTTGTGTAGTACGATCCAATGTACTAAGCAATGTTATTACTTTTTGTTATTATAAGCAATGTTATTTTTTTGTTATATAAATTTATATTTTTGATTAATTTTTTGTTTCGCTACTGAGCAACACATTTTATTTAATATTTAATATAGTTTTCGCATTACGTTGTAGTCTGTCCATTTTTATTTAACATTTGGACATCAAATTTAAGGTTTCTACATAAATTACTAATGACAGTAAATTATGATGTAACATGCTCATCAAAACTTACATGTATTAATGGATTATAAGGCAATTGGGCAAAATTTTGCAATGCAAATTGCATGACTTTTAATAAAACTTAATCATTTTAGTAGTGCTCTTAGATAGGGCTGAAAGAAAATGCTCAACAATATTTTGTATTTATTGTTTGTTATTCCGCTTGTTATTTAATAACTTTAGAGTTATAATAACTTTAGAGTTATTTTTTATTTAATAGGTGTATCATTTTTAGCACTAGTGTGATAAAAGCAATGGGAATCTGAAGAACAAAGTTTTGTTTTCAATTTTTTGTACTTTTTACACATTGGTGCATAAGTGGAAGGTAAACTGACGTCGTTTACTCTATAGAACAAAAATTTGTCTAATACAGTATTTCTTCTTCTAATTATTTGGTGTTAACAAAGCCACGACTTCCGTCTAAAAAAAATGGTTACCAAAACTTTTGGATTGTCATTATTTTTTAATATTTAATAAGCTGTATTTTATTTTATAATAAATGGGTATAGTATTTTTTTTAACTGCACTAATAGTTATGAAAACAGAAATTTTAAACTCAATCATGTTAATTTTCTTTAATTTACCTGACGCCTGGTAAATTTGTCTGTGTTGAAGAAAGTAACCTTAAATCGAGTTCAGAAAAAAAAGTTCCTTTAATCAAAAAATCAAATATAGAAACATTTACCTCTTCTATAAATCAAAGTTTTTATGAGGTAGTTTTTTATTTAAGCACAGAGCTTCATATATATTTCTTTGTTATATTTGTTATTGTGGATAGGATAAAAAATTAATCTTTGTTCCTTTTAAATAAATTTATCCTGTAAATCTCTCTCTGTTAGTCTTTGTAATTTCATTGAACAGTGGTAATTACCAATGTTCAATAAAATTTAAAAAAAAAACGAAATGAAAATAAAACAACTGAGTTAAACTCAAATCTTGGCGATAGAAAAACGAAATAACCGAACCCGTGTTTAAAAAAAATTTTCTAATCGAAATTATCGAAACCAAGTCAAAATAACCAAGACAAAAAACTTGGTTTCATTTATTTCGAAAAAAACTTGGTGTGGTTGAGATTCTAACGGTGATATCGGACTTGCATCGAAATGTCGTACTAAACTGACGATGTTTTCGATTTTCTAATAAAATTTGTACATTTCTAACGATTTTGAAGGACGTAGTGTAAACTGATCAAGTTATCTGTCTAAAAATTGTTATCTGTATAGTCTCACACATTGAATAGAGTGAATGTTATTTTTGTTGCCAGTCTTGTTTACTTGCTGTTTTTAAATGAAAACAAGTTGTTGCTTTATAAAAATAATATATTTAGATATTTTAAAAATATACATCAAAATTATTATTCAATCATACCTTCAAGAAAGAACTCGTGCATTAACACAATTTAATGACTATGTGAAGAATATAACACACTTTCTGGATCAAAACACAATTGCGAGGAATGAAAAAAAATAAATGATTGATGTTGTTAACCAACTCTTATAAAAAAGGGATCCGAGCATGAAAGAGATAATTACATCAACTTCTGTTTTCCCATCTTCGAGGTTTGATTTGCATACAATATTTTCTAGTTGTAATTTTGTGACTGTTTTAAACTATCAACTTTACCAGTCATAAATAACAAAAACATACCAAAATATTGTTGATGCAGAAATTTCCACAATCATTCAAATTTGTAAATTGTAGTTGTAATAATGAAATTTTGACTAGATTAGCAAAATCTTTTCAGGCACCGATCAGTTTGTGTTATATCTTTCGTGACTTGCAAGTTGTTTGTTATTATCAAAATATAATTGAAGGTGGTTTCATTTGTCCTCTAACTTAACAACATTTTAAATAATTTGGTAGAAATGTTATTGTTTAGAAATACTTTATGCAGAAGATACAATGGCAGGTGTATATAAATACATAGCTACTGGAGCTGCCAGCACAGATAATGTCAACTGGATTTTGTTGCAGAAGAGAAAAGGTATTTTGGGATACTATATTAATTTAGCAAAGTATGTAGATATAAAGTACATCAGATTTATTGAGAGGAAAATAATATTTTCTGCAAAACTACATCAAGATTATGTATTTTAAATTATAGTAAAGTTAGTTAAGCCGAATATCTTATTGAATATTTAAAAAAATTACCTGTATAGTAATGTAAAGTCATTTAAATGCTAAATCATTGCCCCTAATGGTTTTGTTTATAACTATTAAATTGCAGTAGGGAGGACAATTGAAACATGTTAATGTGGGCAACTGCTTTGTGAAATTTTGCAATTAAAAATGTTGCCAGTGTCACCTGGTAATTAAATGTTTACCATTTCCTTAACTAACACCATTAACCTCTGATTTAAGTAGGTTAAATGATTTTTAAAGAAGAAAGTGGCACACAACCAAACGTTATCATTTTCTTCTTTATTTGTGTTTCTGTTTATTTCTGACACCTTTTAAGGTAAAGCCAAGGTAAGTAAATTTTGACCTGTTTTTAATTGGTATACAGGATATTTTAAAGAACAAAACCATCTTAATTTGAAAGAATTTTTGAAAGTTTGATAATTTTTATTGTATAAACATATTTGTTTGTTAAGAAGCCAAGTTATAACAAACACTAGCTTTAAAAAAACAGTTATAAAAAACTTTAAAAAAAATATTTTAATTGTCATATGTAATTCTGGTATCAATGCAGCCATGACTGTTGCCTTAAGTTCATTTAGACAGTTTTGCCTGTTAGTTCTTGTTTTTTTTAAAAAAGAAGTTTCATTTTTTTGCGTTTACACGTGAAAGTAGGTACCGGAAAAAAAACTTGATTCAAGTGCTGTTGCTAATATATTCCTCTATAATTAAGAAGTACTCAATCTCTAAACATAATCCTGGACCTGTTTTTAGAAAAACAGAAGTTAATTAAACAATGAGTCAAGTCGCAACAACAAAATATTATTTAATATTCGCACACTTGGTATCAAGTCTGACGTTTGGTTATCGCACTCAACATTTACCATCTATTGTTGTACATTCTCGAAACCATGTGTAAGTATTCTTTTTTTCTTGTTGTTTATCATGAATAGAATTATCAGCATTATAATTGTTATTATTCTTAACTGTGTTGCACAGGAAATTTCATGCCTCCCTAATCAAAATTATATTAAGAGATTTGTAAAAGTTCTGTGCTTCCATTTTCAGACCTCTTTTTGAGTCTCAGTTAATTATAAAGCTTCATTGTACTGTTTTTGACTATTTGTTTAACTTCCTGACACCTGAACTGAGGAAGAGCAGACTTTTACTGTCCTTGGATGGTCTAATGCATCTGTGTAAGTTGTTGGTTGTACCACATTTACAAGTCCTGGTACAAAGTTAATTGCTTTGTAATGATTTTGCATTTATCCATTTTTCTTGCTCTTCTCTGTTTCTTATCTGTTTCTAATTCAAAAATTCTGTCAGTTTCAGCAAATTTAGTTTTCCTTGTATTTATACACGTATGTTTAGGTTTGCTTGTCAGGATCACACTATTCGTGTAGAACAAGACGACTACATAGATTTTGTTTGTCCTAATGCTGATCATCATGCTTATGCCAATTATCAGGACACTTATGAAAATTTCTATTTCTTGGATCAAGACAAGAAAGCATATGATACCTGCAATGCAACTGGTAAGATTTAGAATAACAATAATGGTAATTCAATAAAAAACATACTTCTTTGTTTCTGACAAAATATATGTATTATGTATTGTACCCTATAATACCATTTAAAAAAATGAGAATGAGAATTAATGAATAAATGAAAGGGCTGGGGAATTAAACAGGTGCTAATTCCATAAAGTTCCTGAATGCCCATTTGGTAGAAGATGTCATTTGTTTAAAGCTTCAGTAGTCCGAATGACTTTTTTGGTGTGAAAATGGCAGTTAATTTTACATATTTCAGGTTATTTGATCTGAATGTAACTTTAGTGTAAACTCACTAATTTTATAGGAGAACTAACGATTGATAACAAGTTGGGCCTAAATTGTTTGTTACAGTGTGCAAAAGAACTGTGTACATTTTTTAAATTTGTGAGCCTTGGTCCTCAAGATATTCTTTTTACTTAAAGACTTATACTATAAATATTCGTTTTTAAAAAATCAAATTAGAATGAGAATGTGCAGAATATTTATACTAGCAATGTTTTTTAAAAACAGGTCTTTCAGGGGATTGTGACAAAAATTAAATTGCAAATGAGCAATATGCAACATTCTTCGCATAGGATTATTGTGTAACATTTCTTAATAAAGGAAAAAAAAAGAATTCTTTAAATCTCTTTCCTGTTATAATTTAAAAATAATATCCTTTTTTAAATACATTAAACAAAAATGATATTAGAATTATACTGAATAATAATTTAAGTTGTAAAACCATAAGAAGACACAAACCAAACTTTAATGAATAATGTTCAATGTTTAAATCATTCAGTAAAATGAAGAAGAGAAATGTTCTAAAATAGCTTTCCAGGTGAACATTGCTATTTTTCAAAAGCAATGTCCACTTTTTGCACGCCTGGATAGCATTTGCGCGTGTGTGGGCTCATCTATTCATAAATATTTTTGAGCTATGTACACTGAATGACATCAAAAATCAACCAAATATGTGTGAACTAAGTTGTTGTTTGTTTAAATTTGGCAGTAGACATTGTAACTATCACTTTTTAAATCACTTTTCAGGTGGTTGGAAGTTTTTGAATTGTAATAAAAATTCACGTACTTATTGGCGTATCGTATTTCGGTATATTGTATTTCCTGACCAGCTGCAGTTTATTGAAGGTCACACTTATTATTTTATTGGTAAGTTTTCCTCTGTTCAATTCAGCATCACTAGTAAAAAGATTAACTAATTGAAAGTTTTATTACCTTAAAGAATATCCATTCTGACGGCAATATAAACTGCTAAATATGCCTGTAGCAGCCTGTTCCATAAATCACTTCCTAGTTAGTCAATAATTCCAAAGGAACAACATTTAAAATGAAGCAGGATAGTTGATCTTGAAGCATTTGCAACTTCAGACTAGATGTACTCTTCAGTGCACAGTTTAATATTCTTTGCATTCATTTTAAGGATTATATAATTTTTTTGTCGTACACATCAAACCTATCTGATCACCTTTTTTATCCTAGGCACTGGTTTTCGAACCGAGGAAAATATAAACAATATGATTGGTGGAAGTTGCAATGCAACTGAAGATGGTAGATATCCATTAAAACTAAAAGTATATGTCTGCACAAGGGAAGAAGTTCTTAATAATACGTGCAATGTTTGCTTGTCAGAAGGTTGTTACTACAAAGGTAAAGCTTCTTATATTCGACTTTGATTGTATTTTTGCTCTTTGTCTTTTTTTATGAAATTTGGTTTTCTTTTTTTCTTAGGTTGCTTACAGACATGTTCTGAGTGGGTGACAATTTCTAAAATAGGTGCAAAAAAAACGTTAGTGCAAAGAAAGCAATGTAATAATACTTTAACAGGTGCATCACATGAAGAATATAGAGAAATAGCTGTTAATTGTAAAGAATGGTCTATAATATCTAGGAAACCATCTGGAAACAAGTGTATTGACCTTCAGAAAAGAGAATGTTTTAGTGCTGAAAATGATACATATACCGATTATCAAGAAGTTGAATCGTTTTGTCAACCTCTAGGACTTAACGGTTAGTTAAAATGGTGTTGTTACTTATATGAGAAAAGAGAACTTTCAAAGTGTTGTATAATCTTCCCTGTTTGACATTTATTTTATTGACACAGAAATAAATTGTTTTTGGGCATATCACTTTAGCAAATCACCTTGTTTTAACAAAGTCTCTTGTGGAGTAGATTGTTTTTTATCACTGTGTAGTTATGCTCAAAACTGTTGATTATAGCGGTTCCAAAGTTGAATTTTCACTTTTTTTCTAGACATTTTAAATTTGCACATTTTGTATTCATCAAATTTGTTATTCACAATCCGCCTTGTGAAATTCTGTCTTAAAAACTTAAAGGTATAAAAAAATTAAACTCATAATAGGAAAAATAGTAAAATTTGGTGTTTTAAACATATACATTTTTATGTAAATGGCAGAGATTTTCTCTCTATCATAAAAATAGATAAATAAAACAGGAAAAGAAATATATTTTGACGCTTAAAACACCATTCTAAATACTTCTTGTTTTTTTTTTTTAAGAAAATAGATATTTTTTTTTTGAAGTAGCACAATTTTTTTCGATAATATAACAGCATGTCCCGTTTTAGCGTTGAACTTTGACGTAATAATAGATATCTTCACACAAATAGTGTGTTATAGCATATACAAGACCAGTAGTTTTTTGAAATAATGCCAGATTACAACAATATTTTTAATTTTTTAACTATTCAAAACTACTCTTTAGTTGTTATTTGATGAATTAGATATTTAAATTATATTAAAAAATGTGTTTGTGTTAACACAAACCCTTAGATATTTTTAACAACCCGTCTTCCTACCTCCATTCCTAGTCCACCAAAAATCAAAACCATAGCATCAGTAACTTATGAGAAATTATCTTGGCATGGGTGATGTCATTTATAATCCCTATGTTGCCATCAAATTATTTTTTACCTGGAATTAGTTTGTATCAAGACATTTTACAGTTGTCCCTACAGTTTTCAGGCTTTTTATCTATCTACCTCAATAGTGTCAATTACTTTGCAGCCAGAACATGCCAAAACGAAATAATCCATTTCGAAAATAATTTTGCTGACTCCAGCAACTTTTAGCACCTAATTGAATTAGGATCCACTGTAAACGTTGACAAGTTCAACCTGTGTGAATCTGATATAGAAATAGTCTGTATATTTTCTTGAGAGATGAGCATAAAAGAATCCGTAGTTATCTACACTTATTTTCACCAAGATTGTATAACCATAAGTTGTTTTTATTGTAAAGTTATATGTCAAAAGCAATGTGCTGTTAATAGATCAAAATAAATAGTGACAAAATGCCAACAACATAAATGTGACAAATCTTTTGAGAAATTTTTATTCAGTTCAATTAAAAAAAAATCAAGGCACTTCTTTAAAAAAAATAAAAGTTTAAACCTCTGTGAAGATTTAAATAAAGTTTTTGCATTTCTATTTTCTGATGTTTTTAACTGTATAAGTGGATGTTTACATGTAGGACAGCCTGTCTGCTCCCAATTTAAGTCATGGAAAAAATTTTGGCTTCTTATTCTTACATTTTGGTGTTGTTAAGGCTAATTGCAATCCTGGTACGAATTCTCTTGTTACTGGTGGCAACTATTATTTACAGTAGGTGTTGTCAGTTATATTGCATTTTTTTTTCTTACATTCTAGCTTCCCCGAGTATTAAAGATAGTGATGATAAAAGATTGCTGATCATTGGAGCCATTGCTACAGCTATTGTTGCGCAAATTATTATTATCATTTTTATTGCTTGTCTGAAACATAGAGGTAAGCTATGTTTATATTAATGCATTTAATTTTTTTACGGACTATTTATATAGGTGGGCTGGATCTAGACAATGAATACGTTAAATAATGCAGAACAAAAGAAATAATTTTCATAACAAAAGAATTTAATTATGTGAGCATAATAAACCATCTTGCCCAGGCGGGCCATTATGCTTGTTACTGTCTATATGGAGTTTTATCTAGCTTGCTTACTAAAGCAAAATAGGTGAGATCTCGGTAAGGGGCAAGCTCGCTTCTCCATTCAAACGCAATTTAAATTCCTTAAAAAATAGCACTCAGGCGAGATCACTGCAAACGGGCTGACCCTGCAACCAGGCTGGCTTGGCTTTCATGTAAACAGCCTCTAGGAGGTTATTCGGATGGAATTTTTTATTCAGGCCAAAAATCTGTTAATCACACATTCAATCTTAATAATGTCTAAAAATTTGTAATATTTATAATCTAAGTTTCATTTTTAACGTTTCGAAAAATTTGTTAAAATTGTTAAAGTAAAAAAGTGGTAAATTCAAATTATCAGAAAAACAAAAATAAGAAAATAGAAGGAAAAGCTGAAAAAATAATCCTTGATATTCGATTTTATTTGTTTAGCAAAACGAAAATACTTAGTGAGTTTAAATTTACCATATGCTTGTGTTGTGGTGTATTTACAAAAAAAGTTCAATCGCATTGGTGTTAGCCTTTTTCACTATGCTTATATTTTTAATTTGTCATGGATTTTAGTTATACATTTACTGCCATATATATAACACATTTTACACGCTTTAAGCAGGTTGCATTTTTTGTTAAAAGTAACGCTGGCTCAAAAATCTTCTCTTGTTCTCAAGATTTTAATGTTATAGTTACAGGCTTAGTGACCACCCTAAAATATACCACTGTTTTTATGAATGCAAGATAGGCTTGAGTTTGTTTAGTGGAATTACAATTATTAAATTTTTTTAATTTTCGTACTAAAAGATAATGAAAGATACTAAAACAAAATATTGATTCGATCTCTCCATTCCTTACTTAAAAGTTTATGTAGTTAGAAAAATTTAAAAGCTTTAAATACTCATAATTTACTCAAATTCTTCTTATTCTCATTAAGTCCATGAAGTTATCTATCGTAGAGGTGTATAGTCTTTCATGCTTACTTTTAAAACGTATTTCTATCTTCATTTTTATTTTGATTCACGAATACTGATTGCTTTTTTTTAGGTATCATATGTAGCAACAACAACAATACCAAGCAAGAGTTGCAAGCAAACAAGGCAAAAATAAAAAGCGCTACTCCAAAAGGAAATACTTCTTATTACAACGTGCACAAGGGGAAAGAAAAAAACATAAATTCAAATGAAGATAGTTTTTACGCAGACTTGGATCTACATAAAACTGAGCAGAATATTTATGCTGATTTGAATCATGATCGGGATCAGTCATCCAATGATTATATAAACACATCGAATTATGAAGTAACGATAAACACACATTAGTTATGTATATTTCTTTTATTTTCGAATCTTTACAACAATTTTTTTTATGCTGCTAAAACTTCTACTCATATTTTTCTTTTACATTAAATAGACTTTTGTGGAAAAATAACTTATGACATCATTGTTATTTACATTTTGAGTAACACTTTATACGAAGAAGAACAAAAAATGTATCTTAATTTGATAAATGTCAACAATTAAAGATATAAACTGCACCATATCACAATGTACACTGATGTATGTAAGTTGTATTACACAAGAAATAATCATTTAAATCCGTAAATTAAATCATAGGAAATTTTGATTTTGCTTCCAACCAAAGTATCGCTAAGAATTCTATAATACAGACAGAATCATGTAATTGCATTTTTTTTGAAAGCTCTTCTGTATAGCTACTCTACATTTTTATCAAGTTTTCACAGTAGCTGCGTATTTTAAAGGTGTATTTTAAACGTGGTTAAAGTTAGAATAAATATTTCAACTTATAAATGACAAAACCTTGTATTATTATTTTATATTTTATTTAATTAGGAATAATGTAAAACATTGAAATATTAGTGTTGTGAGGGAGTAAATGTTACACTATATCAGTCAATATTTATATAAATTATTTATTTATTTAATTAACTTGGAATTTTACGTTTTTTAAAAACTGTATTATTTTTTCAGCGCCAGTTTAATAATTATAAAAACAAATATTTTAAAATTAATCTTTTTTCCTTTTGACTAAATTCAACCCTGTAAATCTTTATGTTAGTCTTTGTGGTTTCATTGAACAGTGGTAAACTGATCAAGTTATCTGTCTAAAAGTTGTTTCTCTGTATAGTCTCACACATTGAATAGAGTAAATGTTATTTTTGTTGCCAGTTTTGTTTACTTGCTATTTTTAAATAAAAACAAGTTTTTTCTTTATACAAATGATGTATTTAGATGTTTTAACAAACTTTGGAGACTGGATTGCTGAATCACTAAATTAAAATCCAACCATACCTTTTCAGAAGAAACAATGCATGTATATAAAGATTATAGGACGTTTTCTAAATCAAATCTTAATTGTAAGAAATGGAAGAATTTATGATGCTGCTAACCACCTCTGGTTGTTTGCATGTTGCAAAAAGTACACGATACAAATGCGTTTGGATATATGATAATTGAACTGAGAGTTAGAAGATTTTTTTGTTTTCGTCCATGCAAGGTTTGATTTTTATTTGATATTTCATAGTTTTTGTTATTTTGTATCAATCACAGCAAGCCAGCTAGTATAATTTGTCAAATATTTTTTATTTTTACATCCATTTCTTTACCAATCCTAAGTATTTTTTATACGATCTTCAACAGAAAATATTGCAAATTTGTGAAGCTGTTGTTCTGAAGTATTGATTCCAACTAGTGGAACAAAAAAATATTCAATAGAGGTCAATGATCATTATTTTATATCTGTTTTGGATAGGTTTTTCTTATATTTCTCTCTTATATACTCCATGTTATAATCTTCTTTATTTTTTAGATAGTTTTACACACAAGTCACATGTTCGACGTTTTTTCAATATTTGGGCATAGCTGACATTTTTCTTAACCATTGGAATATACACAGACGCTGATACTTAAAAATGGCAGCTATTTTTTTCTTCACTGCTGGTAAAGGTACATCATTTATCTGTGTTAATTTCCAGAAAAATGAAAGATGCTACATAACAGAAGAAGTATTTTGATTTGCTTATAATTGTACAGCATCACATAACTTTGATAATTCAATAATTTCAACCGTCTTTCTATTTATTTACGAATTGAATATTAGTTTGGCTTGTTCACTGTTTTGCGAGTGAAATTGGTAAAGCATTTTGATGCACAAAAGATGTTAAGGTTACTGTAAAGGAAAAAACTCACTTGATGAGTAGTCTCAATGGTAATTTTCCAAAAAGAAAATATAATGAAATAAACACACACCAATTTTTCTTCACCGTACGTTTTAAAATGGCTTCTTTTTCCGAACGCGTGGTCGCAGACTTCTCGTTTTCGCACCATTATATTCAGCACGAATTAAATTCAAAAAGGTTCCCGGTTTTTTTTTTCTAATAACGTTGTTATGAAATTATTTGTAATTATATATAATCATTCAAAAAAATGCATATTTTTTTCTTTCTGTCGTCATAATTCGCTAATCAGTAATTTATACAAAAAAATCCGGGAACCTTTTGTGCATAATTTATTCAGCTTTTCATTACCGAAAATTTTAATGGGCCAATAGGAAGCTTTTGGAAAAAGAGACCACAAACGAAAAGGCATGTATGCGAAAATTTACTAACGAGATATTTGTTTTTAAAGATTTTCGTAGGTGTTATAAAAATGTGTGAACTGAGTATGCAGAAAGATGATAGAAGTGCGAACTTTTTCTTTATGCTGAATATGCGTGCACGCGTTCAGAATTATTAATAGACAGAAGTCAGGTTTACAGGAGACAGCTCATATGCATATTCCTTAACTTTGATTTTTTTTAATTCGATAGTGAAAGTTAACTATCTAAAAAATATTATTATGCATATTTTTATACGGGAGTTCCATATTATGCACAATGTTTACAAAAAGTATGCTCAACTCATTTTGCACATATTTTTTCAAAGGTGTGAAGGATATAACACCTCTAAAAAGGCTTTTTCCAGAAAAAAGGGATGTTCCAAATATTTTCATAAAATATAAAATATGTCATTGGAAAGAGATTTTTTTTTTCTGTATGTCATGAATTTTTTGCAAAAAACCTAAAAAAAAAATTGTTTCCTTTACAGTAACCTTAAGGAAATTATTAAAGAATTGCCACACATGAAACTAAGGCCTTTTTGGCACCAGCATGTATGCAGTAGAAAGTAACATACAGCTTGTATTTGTTTTTTATGTTACCTTAACTTATAGCGGAAATGGTGTAGTGGTAGCGCATTCGACTTGTAATCATAAGGTTTCAGGTTCGAGTCCGCACTCCGGCGCACTTTAAATGCAGTGTTGTCAGCCCGTTTGGTGCCATCTTTTGTCCGCTAACCGGCTTGTGTGGCAGGCAAGCAAGTTAGAGCAATGCTATACGTATCTCCGGCGGTAATGTAACAAAGTTACAGTCGGAGGGGAGAAAGAACCAACCGTTAGGTCCCCAAGGACGTTAAAACTTCCCGTTACTGAGTTACTTACTTACCTGAAATACATATTCAGTATTTTCTGAACTCTTTGACGTTTACGTTCTAAAAAAATATTCCAATCTATGGAAATGCATGTGATAACAAAAACGTTTCTTTATAAGTAAGTCTATGGTAAATTTGTTTTCTCCAAAAATCCTAAATTTGTTCATAATTATGCTTCTTGTTTGTGCATCCCTATTTAGTGTTTTCTGTTTGTTTTTGTTCAATTGTTGAGTTCCTTCATTGCAGCAATTTTAGGTTGAATTTCTGAGTTCTTCGTTTAATCTATCTTTTTTACTTCTAAAATTACCAAGAACTCCTTTAAAAGTGAATTTAAAAAAAATTGTTGTTATTTATTTTAACCTTCCTGGTACAGGTGAAGTTCTATAAAATGACCTGTTTCTGTCTGTCTGTCTGTCCGTTACCAATTTTTTTTTTAAAAATTAAGCTTTCTCTGATTTTTTGCACGAAGTTAGAGAACAATGAAACCTCAATTGTTACAACGTTCGATTTTATAAAAAAAATCTTATCAGCTCAAAAATGCGAAAAATGAGCAAGAACGTTCCAAAAAACGGTTTTTACGACATTTTCAGGCTTTGATCTAATTTCTAATTTTTGCACAATGACAGGAAACAATGTGCTGAAGACAGTTGGTGGATTTGTAGGACATTTTTTAGGATTTGATTATCAGTGCATTCTAATTTGTTGCACAATCATGACCATCAAATGTGACAAAGTCAGTTATTTTCGAATAATAGTGAATTCGTACGCAAAATGAGTCCAAGATTTAAAAATATGGATTTTGGCACTTTCTGACGATTGGACTATTAGTCTTTTGTGATGTTTTATATCCAGGTAGGTCTGTTGAAGTTCTTGTTTTTATATTAAGCATGTTGTACTGCATTTAAATTTTAGAATTGATACAGATTGTGAGATGATTTCCACAGAAAAACACAACGTGAGTAAGTGTAACACAAAGAAGACCAATGAATAATTTTTTGTCTCTTTACAACCTAGTTCTGATAGGTGTCAACAATGCCACCACTGTTCATTCTTCTATGGTTTTTTATAAGTTTTATGTTTTTATGTTGCTTCAAATTTTGCATTTCATTTTACATTAGTTGTTCAACAATTATGGAGTGTTATGAGTAATTAGTTGTTGACGTCATACAGTACCACAGCGAGGCGTGTTTGAGTTGACGCATTGTTCGATGCTGCATGAATAACAACGTGGTATACACCACTACATTGTTCGTAGTTTTCATTTTTTAATCTAATATTGATTTATTATGATAATTATGATAATTATTCAATTATTTCTTTGGTGCTTTATATTTTAATTAGGTACTTGCAAAAGTTAGCTATCTGTTATTTAACACTGTTCCGTTTTTTAATCCTGTGCAGTGTAAATTCCGATCTTAGTGGAATAATATTCTGTTTCATCTACGAAATTGTCTACACACCATCAAATTTTAAATGTCAAAGAGCATTTAGTATTTTCACAAGTTGAAGAGAATGTTATGTCTATTATAATCAGCCTTCAACGTTTTATTTGTTAAACAATTTTTTAAAAAAACTAACACATTATATTTCTGCCGCAAATACCGCATGATGATCATATCATTGGCAACCAGGCTAAATTACAACGTTGTATTGTAAAACAGCACGTTGTACCATCATGCATTTATGAGTTTTTTTTACCTCAGTGTTCATGGTTTGTGCATTGACCATAATGCACACCTTTTCTGGGAATAATGTTTTTTAAGCACGTAAGTTCTACGTGTGAGTAATTTGCTTTTTTTTCTCCAATGAAGCATACCTCTATGTGTGTTCAAATTTTAAATTCCCTAGTCGAAGCTTAATTTATCATTAGCAAGAGGGTCATCGAACAACTGACTCCTAAGTGAGGGGGGAAGGGAGGTGTCATCGAACAACCGACTCTTGAGTGAAAGGGGAATGTCATCGAACAACTGAACACTAAGTTATGGAGGGTGAGGAAGGGGTCATCGAGCAACTAAGTACTAAGTGAGGAAGGGTGTCATCGAACAACTGAGTACTGAGTGAGGGAGGGCGTCATCGAACAACTGAGTACTGAGTGAGGGGGGAAATGTAATCGAACAACTGAACACTCAGTGAGGAAGGGGATCAACTGAATACTAAGGTAGGGAGGGGGTCATCAAACAAGCACTGAGTGAGGAAGGGGGCCATCAAACAACTGAGTATTCAGTTTGGGGGGAGGGGGGTACTTTCTTACGAGAATAAATGTTTATCTTCAAAATATTAAAAAATTATATTTAGGCATACTCTATTAAGTTTTTATTGACAGTAAGTCTGTTGTCAAGTTTTTTATAAAAGATTCCCACAAAACGCTATGATCACCACAAAAACGCTTTAGGAGTCATTAAACAACAGCGAAAAGTAACACAATTATATTTAGAGACAATCAAAAATTATTCCAGGCTTTGTACGACTCTGAAGAATCATTAAGGTTAATTTACATTATACAAGTAGGAGATGATGGGGAAGGGATGAATAATTTGGTAGGTTGATAGTAAAATGGATTGCACCATCTGTGATGTTGCATCACATTTCAAATACAAAGATGTATGGCCAGTTAAGATTAACTTCCACTTGTTTCAATATAACCCATTTTATTTTGGTTGAGTAAACTGTTCATCTGTTTCAGTGAAACACTGATTTTCTAGCCTAAGTATGTGCCGAATCTGTAATCGAAATTATAAACAAAAGATTGGTCATTAACGGTAACTGCATTTGTGTTACGACAATTTGCTCGACAATCTCTGTTACGACAATTTGCTCGACAATCTCTGTTACTACAATTTGCTCGACAATCTCTGTTACGACAATTTGCTCGATAATCTCTATTGCGACAATTTGTTCAATTATCTTTGTTACGACAATTTGCTCGACAACCTGCGTTACGGCAATTTGCTCGATAATCTGTGTTGTGACAATCGATAAGTGTAACTTATATTTGCATGTCATGCTGTAAATAATTTTTTAATAATATAGTCTGAGTGTTTTGCCACGTTTAGTTGTTCAGATTTATGACCTTTATATTTGATATCTTCACAAAAAGTATTTAACATCAAAGGAGAGAAAAGGAACCAAGTTATTTCCTCCCTCAATATTAATTTGCATTAATTTCGATTTTTTAATTTTTTTTCTGAAGGTTATGCTGAAAAAACCGACATTGATGTTGAAAATGTGACTGTTGTAATTAACGAACAAAAAAAGTTCAATTAGACAGCGTGGTTTGTTAATCGAAGCTGGATATCGTAGATCATTGTTATTAGAAGAACTCATCACTTCTAATTACACACTATTACCTGTGGTAAACAAAAGCGACTTCTTTCCATGGGGGAAATTTTAATTCTTTATAATATTTCTTATGAAATTATTCGGTCGTCATATTACTATAACTATCACTTCAATCATTTTTGGACGTCTATTTAGGCCTCGTTACTTGTTCTCAAAGTCAAATCATCTTTTCCACCTAATGCTGTGTGTTTTTTTTTAAAAAAAATTAATTATCTGGGTGTAAAAGCCATCTTAATGGGTTTAAAAGGGCTAACAGATTAATTCTGTTTTAAGAAAAGGACTTTGTGTTTCCCTGGAAAGTATTCAAGTTATTGATTTGGAATTGTGTCAAGATTGTCTACTGAATTTCTACCAAACGAACTCATCTGAATATTTTTTTCTCCTGTCCACCTTGAAGTCATTAAATATTTCACGCCACCGACGAAACCAATTAAGTGAAGAAAAGGTTAACCATAACAAGTTGATATTTGTGAGAGAGAAGGTTACATCAATGTCTTCCTTTTTGCACTTGATATACAAAACATAACATTTCATAAACATGACTGCTACAACTTCATATATGAATTCATATTTATTATAAAATACTCCCACATAACATATTTACAAAAGTAAAATAAATCGGAAAAAATGAATTTTTTGTTTCACCAAATGTTTTTGCATGTTTATATTTCTAACAGTTCGAACGTCTAACTTTGATTTATTTTCTTCTTTATTATTTACATCAATTTATTTTCACGCAACATCCCCGGTTTGATTTTCTATTTATTATTTTTCTTCTGCTATATAATAGCCTCCTGCACTTCATCGTATATTGGCATTTGTGACTTTAAACTTGTCTGCCTTGATGGCCCACCATTAGATAGGTCAATACTGGTCAATCTGGATTGTCTAGACGAGGCATCGCTGTAGTGTCTCATCAACTGAGCTGTTGATATTGCGCTCGAATTTCTGTTCACTCTGTTTCGTCCTGGTCTTCTGGGTTGATAGTGGCGATATGCGATCGGATCTGGACTGGTAAATACACTCTCGTCCCCATAATGAAAAGAAACACTTCGGTTAACACTGGAAGGAGAGAAAGCTGAGTGACTTCTTTCGAGGTACTGTTTCCCTTCTGATGTGTATGATGGTGGTGGCGGTATCTCATCACTTCCGAAATGAAATATTTCTCCCGTTATCACTTCATGTTCAAATACTTTGTTGGTATGACCATTGGATGCTAAAAAATAGGGTTCGCGAAGGTTATTATTTATCTCGCTTATTTAAAATAGACTTCGTATGTTATACTACACTGTTGTTGTTGATTACAAAAAGAAAAATGGCTGACGTTTTAATATTTAAATTGACCAAAAAAGAAAGAATTTTTTGATAGGATTTTAATAAGCGTCTCAATAAAGGCGAAGGGAATCAGAGTAACAAATTTTTTGTTACTTTTTATTAACACGTATTGATCTGGAAAAGTCAAGAAAATGGAGGCCTGACAAAAAGGAAAATCTAATTACTAAAAGAGAAGTCTTGGATTTGGGTCATAACTTATGCAACAGGCTAGGCTGAAAAGTTAAAAAATTTAGTAACTTTGGATTAAATCTTGCTTATCTAACAAGCAACTTACAAAACAAGAAGTCCTTTAAA
The DNA here is from genome assembly GCF_029227915.1 of Hydractinia symbiolongicarpus. Taxonomy (NCBI): domain Eukaryota; kingdom Metazoa; phylum Cnidaria; class Hydrozoa; order Anthoathecata; family Hydractiniidae; genus Hydractinia; species Hydractinia symbiolongicarpus. The sequence continues at coordinate 1,390,500 of NC_079884.1, read as the reverse complement.
AGTTTTTTGAAGTACTATTTTGTAGATAAAAAAATACCATAAAAAGTGCAAAAATGCAACTGAAAGCTAATATTGTAAAGTTAGCAACTTCATAGCGACTATGAGGCTGAAATTAGAAATTTGTCCGTGTAACTGAGGCTAAAACGAACAATGAAATTTCTTATCAAAAAAACGTGTCTGAATAACTCATTTTCGTCAAATTGTTGAGGTATACTTACGAGAATTGCTTTGTATGCTTGATGGTGCACTAGTTAGAACCGTGTTTGTTTTTGTGGGGCATCTCTTGTTGTGTTGATAACGCATACACATCACGCCAATCACCATACCAAACAACAAAGCAAGTATTGCAGCACCGATTGCAATGTACAGTTGGAAATGGATATCACCCTCTTTAGCATCTCCTCTTACTAACATAAAAAAGGAACAAATTAATAAATATGAATTAAATGAAATTCAGAAATAAAAATGGAAGTGAAATTTAGAAATAAAAGTGGAAATGAAATTACCTGCTTGAGATATCCTACATGTAACGTTGACTTCTTTTTGTTCAACATAGTTGAAACCAACACCTGAACAGGACCGTATGGCTACTCCATAACACGTGCCGTTAACTTCGTATTCCCTATCCCCTTTCAATTTCCACTTTTCGCATGACATTTTCTCACATGGTTTGCTTATCTTTCTTGTTTCTGTATACGATTTACCAGTAAATACAAAAGTGCAGTTTCTCTCTTGCACTATATGACATTCTCCATCACTGTAATATTGTGTTGTGATATTTCTCCATTTTGTATAGCTTGGTGGTTGACAGTCAATTTTAATTTCTTTGGTTTTATTCATTGTAACACCTAACGCATCGCTCACACATAATTTTCGTTGTTTCATGTAGCAGTTTCCGTTGCTATCTTGATAAAATGTCTCGTTTTTAAGCTGGCAATTTTGTTGACACTCTAAACAAGGTTTACACACTTTTGATTATAAGAATATTAGCGCTGGGTAATAGCTAGTGATGATATCTTTATTAAAGAGATATGTATATCATATAGTCTTGACTTTCATTTTTTTTCAAATTCATTGGATTTTGTACTTTTAAACCGACAGATTACTTACTTTGAGAATCTTCAATTTCGCAATCTCCCCTTTTAACCTCCTCATCGGTGCAAACGTAAACTTTGAAGCGAAGTTTATAATCTCCCTTGTTTTTAGTTCGAGAACAGCTGCCTAGTTGGAGTTGTTCTAGATACATTTTTGTCCTAAATGACGTTGCTAAAAAAGAAGTACGACATTAATGCGACGTTGGATTCAAGTGTCGTGCGTTAAAACAAGTGTCGGTGCAAACTTACCTATAAACCGATATATGTGTCCTGGACGGAAATCTATTGCAGTTGAGTCTTTTTCTTGTTTTGGTATAAATCTGAATATGTCATAGCCGTTGCATGCCCTTAATAAGGGAAAATATCCGCGCCCCCTTGGATGAGGGTAGCATGATTTGTTGACTGGGTCTACTGTGTCACACTGTAACCATACGATACCAGCTAAAAGCAAAAGCATGTCAATAAGGAGAATATAAAAAAGAAGATGGTACAAGTTTTCAAGAAGATTTCCTTAGGATCCCTTACATCTTGCATCGCAGTTAACATACTCGTCTTCTGTTTTGACGTAGTAAAGAGTTTCAAATATTTTTTCTTTTCGTACGTCTTCTATTTCTTGTTTATAGTTGGCGTATACTTGATGCGGACACACCAAATTGGTCGCCACCCCCGGTGGAACTCGATAAATTGGTTCTTCACACCCGAAACTGAAATAAAAAACGCAATATCTCACTGAGGAGTCATACTAGCATAACGTAAATATATAACCAAAGGTTTATGATGAATTTTTCCCAGAAAATTAAAAATAACATTTGCTTTTAATTCATTTAAAAAAACACAAAACTAAACTAATGGTACTTACAAAGGATTATATGGATCAAAAAACAGAGGTGTAGTAAGATTCAACTCGCAAGTTACTGATACCACGAGCAATACGAAATAGCAGGCTTGTTTTAACATGTTGAATGTGTTTTTCGCTGGAACAAAATTAATAACAATCAAAAAATGGCTTCAAGATATACATGAGATAACACTTGTTGTTAATGAGACATTTATCAAAATGGTGGTCATTCGGAAACAACATTCTATTGATAACGCACCCAGTCAAATGACGCATATATTCACGATAAACAAACGTTACAAAATCTTTTGTTAGTGACTTCTATTTCAGCCAGAAAATCAGACAACAATTGTGTTACGCAAGCCTATGTTGTTGTGCTGAGAAAGTAACTATGTATGTTATGTAAGACCATGTTGGTGTCATTAACGAAGTTGCCATGACAACCTAATTAGTGAGTTAATTCGGTGCGGAATACAATATCAGTAATATAGAAATAAAATCCATTTTTGTTTCTGTAAAATTATTTGAACAACAACAATAACAACAAACAAATAAACAAAAAGTGACGACAATAACAAGAATAATAAGACTAAATTTATTTTCTTTGTTGATGTGTTACTTGTTCGTTCGTTCGTTAATGCTGTTGTTGCTCTGGTTGCTTTTATTGTTGTAAATATTTTTAAAAAGTGTTTAGTTGATTTCACTTCAATGAAACAGAGGCAGCATTGTTAAAATTGGGAAATTAGGTGTATATCATCAGCGTCATTGATCCCTCATGAAGTAAACAAGTTTATAATTGTTGCAATTATAATTAAAACTGACTCAAATTGTCACATTTTAATTAGCGCGTAATGATGCATTTACGCAAATCTATTCTCTCATCAGGATGCTATATTTCTTTCATATTTCCTTCTTCAGTAAGACTTTAAAACAAAAAATTATTAAATCATTTTAACTCGTTATCTTCTCATTATATATATTCACGCTCTTCCAAGCTAATATGAGTTATTTAAGTCAACTTGAGTCGAGTCACGTGACTTAAGCAGATGTCGTTGTTAATATTGAGGAGTGACGAAAAAAAATGTTCGTGTTTGTGGCAGGCTTTCAAATATTAAAATTTGTGGCGACGTGGTTTACATTAATATTAATTATATGACTCTTTTTTTCGTTATGTTCCCTTATAAAGAAAAAGATTTTTTAAAATTTAGAATTTTTAAATTACTTAAATTTGATTGTTGACCCTAAGAAATATAAAAGGTTTTTCTTTAACATGTGAGGCTTTAACAGATAAGTAATAACCAATAGAAAAAATGCTGATGCCAGCAAAAACTTGTATCATTCGGAAATATTTTTTCTTAAAATTATATGTAACCTATCTGAAATTTAATGACAGCCATTTTGGGTGGGTTCAGGGGTTTCGGTTGACCAAGAGTGGGTGTTTGTCCATTGACACGACTTCTTACTATGATGATGTACCCGCCTTCGCAGACAGTTTTTTTGGTTTTTTTAATTAATTTTTTTTGGCCTTTTTATTATTATCAATTTAACTCAAAATTTCTTTTTATTTTTCCACAGTCGAGCAAATGTTTTACATACTTAAGGTATTACTAAAAATGTTCTGTCTCGTGGCTGTTGTTGTTATTGTTGTTGTTGTTGTTTTTTTTTTGTTGTTTTTGTTGTTGTCTTTTTTTTAAAACTAGTTATTCTTCCTTAAACTTAGCTATGTCGTAGAATAATAATTTTCACAGCACAACTCAGACTTCAACAATAAAAAATGTAAGAAAAATCTAAACTAGTTATCACTCACCTTGAATTCAATATAATACTAACATAATGTTGATGTTGTGACCATCTGTCAAAAAGTCGCTGTATTAATGAAGCTTCAATTGGCAAAAATCTAATTACCTTCCCAAACGATGTACTGCGGTGAATTTCTATTGTCGTCTTCTTTTGTGTTCTTTTTTTATTATTGACAGTAATAAATTACCATGAGTCACTACTTTAAGAAGGTCGCTGTGTTTCCTCACAGTTGACTTTCTGTTTGAAATGAAACAAAGAACATGGAAGCTTCTGTAATAACATACATTTGGTCAATGTTTAATACTTCCGGATTTTTATTTTTTGTAAAAAAGACTTGCCAAAAACATATTTTTATTTATGAAACTCCATTTTATTTATGAAACTCCATTTTATTTATGAAACTCCATTTGACTAACTTGGCGTCATATAATTACTTTAACGTGATATTTTACTTCCCGTATTTTATCTGTAATTTTATTTACAAATGCCGGCACAAAGGTCGTTGACACAAAATTGCGCGGGCCGTTGACACAAGACAGAAGCACGGACAGTTAGCACTTAATGGAATTAACAGGTGTCAAAAGTTACCAGGCCCCACTTTTAAGTGACTGGACCATACCAATTGTATGAAATGAAAGAAAGGAATGTTGTGTTGCAATAATTGCGTTTAAAAAAAGCATGCCTAAATTTATTACAGCAGTCTGTGGTCCAAATTAAATCCGCACTCACAATATCATGTATTGTGTGGTTGCCAGATATTGCTTTAAGTTGCTCTCGTACCAGATTTCGTTACCGAGTTACGCCTCTCAATGTGTTTATTTCTGTCATGTGCATGAAGTTTAAATGTAAATAGCGACATGACTAAAATTTGAGATTTCTTCACGGAAACTCATCTGAGAGTTTTAACATCACAAAACTTCACACATTCTAAAGCTTGATTTATTTTTAAGAAGATATTTCCGATTCTCCAGGGCATGGTAATTAGTCAGAAGCGGAGAAGAATTGTGGTTAAATCTTAGATTCTAAGTTCGAAATTTTACACTGACATAAAACACCCACATGAATTACTAATAATGAAATTTTATTTTCTGACAAAATATATTTGCTAGAAATGGCTGTGATTTTTCTCCTATGTTTTATCATTTTAACTTTTCAAAAGTTCTTTACGTTTTTTCCTAATAGTTAGATCTAAGATGCTGTAAATGGTTACAATTTTAAAAAGGGTATGTTGAATTTTGTGACTCACTCAGTAAAATAGGTGATTGCACGAAGTAACAAGTAAAGTCAAATAACGGCGAATCGGATGCATCTTCAATGCCACACCAACTTTATATAGTACATGATAAATACTAATAAAATCATTTAAGCATATTAAAAAGAACTTAACAGTCGTTTCATTTCTCATTAGGTTTATTGGTCACAAACGAAGTACATAGTTAACAGTCATCAACGGTAACATTATTGTCTTTGTGGGCAAATATGTTTCGCAATAGTATGGTTTGGTCATTTTTAGGTTTGGCCCACTCAGGGAGGGTAAAAGGTTATTTTTTAATGTTATAATTTGTTTTCTCCTTTTTACTTGCTGTTTCTGTCACTACTATGTGAAATTAAATTTGTTGTTATTGCATGTTGCTTCCATCTATGTTTGTAATTAGTTAAAAAGGTGATTGATATATCAAAAGGTGGCGTTTTTCACAAACTTAAAATCTAGTGACGGTATGTTCTATATTGTATCTGGAGTTGTTAAATGTGATTACAAGTCTCTCCTAGGTATGATGTATACCGCGCATTTGCATGATGTTAAATGTTTTGCAACGCCATTTTTTGGTTTCATTAAAGCAAGCTTTATTGTGCATTGTCAATATTTGTTATGTCCATGTGCTTAAGAACCATAAAATAATGGCTGAAATTATAGCAAAGAACTCTGTAAAAGGAAAAATAAACTGGAAACAAATCCTTGGAAAAAATCTTTAATCAATAATAATATGAGGTGTTAAAAAAACAAATTTGACAGACAACCTGATTGTATGAAACGTGCAACAAATCTTATATTCGTTGTTATCCCTGAACAAAAACTTATTTTTGAAACGACTGCGATTAGAAAGCAATTTTTTTAATTACTTTCTCCTCTGTCATTCATGACAATAAGAAAATTGTGGAAACCAACGGAAAATACTGCAATCCGCTTACCCGATCGTTTTGAAACGAATTGTTTTAAAAATGGAATCTGTTTTTAAGTTGTGCTTAATTGAGGTTAATGACAAATTTGTTGCCAAATAATTTTCATATTTAGCGCACGCTTGAATTTTTTATTATTGACGTTATTAATATTATTATGTAGATTTTACGATTTCACGTTTTTGGCTGTCATTCACAGTTTTTTTAATTTTTTATTTTTTACCTCGAGCGCCAAGTAGCTTGTTTCGACCTTTTAAAAAGAACTGCTACTCGTGATTTTACAAGTCGCCACTCAGTGCGTGTTTTCAAACATTAAGAATGTGATTGGTTGATTTTCGTAGAACATTATAACTTTACCTGTCTTCGTGTTTTTAGATATTACAACTAAAAATTAAAAATAAAGAACCTAACAATTAATGCCATATTGACACGGCAGCCATGTTTTGATAACAGTTCGGAAGGCGTGCTAAGATGGTAGACGTGGATACGGCTAGAAGGAAACTCCTTGAGGCTTTAGGGGAATATGCAGAACGGTGAGTAACTATCGTTTTCAACTTTTCTGCTGACATGTAATCTACTGATATCGCAAAATCTTCTATCAATTGTTATTGTCTGCAGTTAGTTTATTTGTCTGAAGATGGGCAGGAAATTTTTTTTGTGAACCAATTACTGGCCGACGTCGTAAGAGGGAAATGAAAAATTTGCACTTTTCTATGAGGGATAATTGATAGTATCCTTTATCATCTCCATCATAATTGCTGTGGCTTTTTTGTTTTTGGCTTTTTAATTTTTATGGAGACGACATTATTTAAAACCAGACGACGTCATTTAAAACCGGATGACGACATTTAAAACCAGACGACGTCATTTGTAACCAGACACGTGGATTTTTTTTAAAACTTGACTTCTTTTCCAATATCACGAATAATATATTGCAATGATCTCAACAAATACAAGACCATTCACACAAGCTGCTTTTATAAAAAAATTATTTTTCCACCCTTAGTAGCTAATGATTATACGAAGTAAAATTATCATCCAAAATATTGACTCGCTTAATCGACTTTGTTTGACTCGTACATTACGAATTTTTTTACATGAAACAAAACAAGTTTTCTCTTTCGTTTTATTTGTTTAAACACCTCATAGTCTTTTCCTTAAGAAAGGGCCTATTGTTATAACGACTGACTGCTTCCCTGTTTTAGAGTTCTGTGTTGCACCCGTAGATATAGAGAGGGCGATAATTTTTTTAGGTACTGGATTAATATGAAGCTATGGTACAAACAGAAGGTAAGAAATGTTCCTCTTATTTCTTTATGCAGTTATATGCACTAATTATTTACCAAGTCCTAAAATTTTATGTGTGACTTAACATGACTAGTTTATTACTCCTTAGTCTATTTATTCGGTCACGTGGTTTTTCTCCACTCCTTACTTTTACCAATAATATGAACTTTTTGTGCAATTTTTTTTCTCTTTGCAGATCAGCAAAGATGACTTTGACACACAAGCTTTTGAGTTGTTGGGTCCAGGAAAAATTAATTACCATAATGAATTCATATTGTCAATCTTAGCAAAATGCCAAGCGATTGCGGCCAGTGCACCTGGTAAGAAAAATTTAATAAATACGTATTCGTAGATAAAGTGGTTCCTTTTTTTTGCAGAATGAATTAATTAATTGTATTAAAAAGATATGCAACGTAGTAATATACCTGTTTTTACATACATTAAGAAAATATAACCTGTTTTTTTGTATTTCTTTGACTCAAAAGGGTAGAGTTATTGCGTTTACAAATTTCACTTTTACTGAATTAACAGGCAAGAAAATTCTAGCTTTAATTTTTAACGAAACAACACAGCTACATGTTCGAGGAAATACAAGGTTACAGGGTTACAAAACGGTTGTTAACTTTAATCATTTGACGTTAAAACAAGAGAGAGTTGTGTGAGTACTTAACCTCGACATCCGCTTCATACAACGAACCTTGTTAAACGAACTTTTCAAGTGATGGCTGATGTTGTGACTGCTTGCCTTAAGTTTGAAGTAATTCACAATATGTTACTACTTGAACTCGCAAAATTTAATACCCGCAGAGTAAGGGAATATATATCAAAATCTACGTTAAAAAATTGCCCTCTACGCGAAATATTTTTTTATGAAATTTAAAAATCTCGGAAAATAATGCATGGTGGAACGTCATTTTTATTAATTTATATTTGTATCTTAGCTACCCACTCAAAATCGACGCAAAAAGCTCATCCCAAATCCCTTCACCTTCGGAAACCCCGGGTGAAGCGACGTAGCGAAGATAATAATACACCACAGGTATTCATTACTTCCTACGAGTTAATTTATATTTACTTTGCTCTGACATTTGTGAGTAATTTCCCCCTCATTAACGTTGTTCTCCACTGCATTTTTAACAATGAGAAAATTTGATGTTTTTCTTTTAGCAAGGTTTTATCAGCAGTGATCCACTGAAAACGACTCCACCATTCTTGAGCAAGGTAATGTAAATATGAAAATATGTTTTAATATTTTTGACAAGTAAATGTACAATAGTAATGTGGTCATTCCTATTTTTAATTTGATTTTAATTTGTCTTTATATCTCTTATTTTCTATCTTCTCATACGTCACGTGGTTTATTGGGTGTTTTCTCACTCCAGGGTAAGAATGTTTTTAAAAATCATTCTTTGATTTTATTGCGTGTACCTGTTACTTTAGAAATTTTTCCTTTGTAAGTTTCTTATTCGCAAAAAAATTCATAATTTAAAAAGTGCTTAATATGTTCAACGTACAAATTTTCGAGATTTGAGTGAAAAATCAAGTTTAATATAATTAATCAAATAATGATTCAGTCTCCAGGAACTCCATCTCCTGAAAACATATTTCCGTGATCTTTGTTTCTCGTAGGTGAAGACCAGCAAAATATTAGTCTATGTTCTCAAGAGTTGGTTCTACCAGATATATCAACACTGCATGGTCGGTTATATCTTGGAGCGTGGGATGCGGGTTTAGATTCGATAGCAGATGAAACAGCACCATTGCTTGCTGCTGCAGTTGAGGTAGGTTACTGTTGTTGACTTGTCAACGTTGTGAAATTTGAGAGCGTTCGAAGAAAAAAGAACTGCAACTAAGGAGAGAATTATATTAAATAATTTGAGGTGGTAAAACTGTCAAATACTTGTTTGTTTGTTTTTCGAGGAAAACCAGTCATCCTATTTGACAAATGCCATGTCAACTGTCATGTTTTTTTTTTGTTTTTTTTACAAAGGCTCATCTCAAGAACATTCTGCAGGCGTGTATTTCACGTAAAAAACCATATGCTATCCGCTCAGGAAGTCATTTTCAATATAAATTCGGTTCCGCTCACATGAGAAGTAATTTATGCAACGGAAACCTGTACGAGGAAAGGTAGGCCACGCCCTCATTGTATGTAATAACATAACCGACTCAGACTTACCTTTGATGCAAGTGAGTAATCCGTTGCGCTTCAGGATTAAATTATCTGTGAAAATTAAATTATCTCTCTAATCGTTTCAAAATTTTTCTTGTATTTAATACAGCCGGAGTAATTTCTTTTGCTAAAAATAAGTTCCGCGAAAATGGAATTTTATTTTTTAAAACAAGTCAGCAAAATTATATTACTGCGGTTTGTAATTGTCGCCCAAGTTTGCGTAAACTGCTCGTCTTAAAGTTACAAAAGTTAAAATTAAGTTGCATAGACTTTCTCATGGGGCAAAAAATTGTCATATGCAACGATCGTCATATGCCGACCTATTTTAGACATAAAAGATGAAGAGTTTGGGGCACATTTATGGACCTGTTTAAAATCAAACTAAAAAAACAGCATTTAAATGTTTCCTTTTTAACAGAAATTTTCACCAACAGCGAACACAAGACCAACTTGGCCATTCGAACCCTCATCGGACATACGACCAGGCCGAAGCAGAAGCCTATTCAAAATTCGCTTCTGCGGAAGTTCGAAACTCAGTATTATCTCCAATATCATTGTTCGACCTGAGAAGTACCCTTCAAGTAAGTTATTTTTATCTATGACGTATTTTTACTTTCTCTTTTAACTTGTTGTAGACAAACATAATTAACTCGCCGCGTGTTACAAGGTATGATAGCTTTTTGTTTTTCACATCTTTTTAATAACCTACACCCACCCGTATGTTATCTTTTCATCGAGATTACACTTCCCTTAATAATAATGATTAACGTTCATCTGTATGCAAATCATATTCCCCCGCAGGATAATTGCCACCTCGGACAAACAACTCTGCTACCCCTACCCTGATTAAGTCTCCCCGGAGAGCTCCTACTAAGGAGAATCCCCCGCGTGGATTTGACCCCACATTTCCACATAAAAACCTTCCCCAATCCCTCCATTTAACTGCAACCAGAATAGCAACCAGAATCGTTTGAATTTTGGAGGGTAAACTTTTGGGCATAGTTGGACACTTCAAATTTCCACGCAAGTCTCAAACTTTTTGTTTTTGACATGGAGGTTTATACCTTCATAGTAACAAAGTGAAAGTTGTCCAAAGATGATAGATTTTCCAAGAAAGCCTTACAGTTTGGAGTATTATGAGTGTACGACGGAAAAGTAGTTATTCCACGTAAAAACTGTCCAGATGATGATTAGCCAGTTCGTTTTAGAACTAAAAAGGGTAGATGTGTGAATCTTGATGAAAGTAATTTCTTCTAAGGTTTGCTTAATTGCAAATAACCGATTCTAGATTTGTTTTGTTTTATTCTTTTGAGTGTGTAATTTTCAAAAACAAATACAATTTTAAAATGGCAACTCGAATTTCTGCTAGCCTCCCACATATCTCATGTTTTTCTTGTGTATTTTCGAATAATTTTAAAGGTCAAACCATTTGGATTTAAATAACAACGCTAAAGCAATTTTATTCGTATAAAGTTCGTGTAGTAAGGTTAACATTGAGTTAAGGAGGTTAAAATCGCGAATAAAACTTCAGAAATTAATTTCTTGTCTTAATATAACAGGCAGGTCTATTATATTGTCCCACTTTTGTACTTCTGCCCTGTTTTATTTGTTTGTTTGTTTTTCACATTGCACTAAGTGTACCTATACCTTACGTGTGTGTAGTTGTGGCAGGTCTGACAAAAATAAACGATAAAAAAAATTTAACTAATATAGATTGCTTTTATTAATTTGTGTTTTATTAATGAAGTTGTTCTTGTTCTTCTTTACGAACAAAAGAGTATTCATCATAGTCTTTTTTATTACCAAGTATTCGTCAACTTATTTTTGTTTTGAAAAGTTGCTAATGTTAATGCCACAAGAAATGAGAACTCTTTCACCAAAGATTCGTTCTTAGATAGACACAGGCTGAGTTTAACATAATATCTTTTTCTTATTTTCCCCACAGGAGAACCAGAACATCATTCCGAGTCACACTGTTCGCACTGGCAACATGGAACGCGTGTTAAGCAACATGTGGCATCCTGGACATGATGAAATTTGTCAAAACGAGCTGTACATCCTGGAGACGCGGAAGCTGCATGAAAAGCTTAAACAACAGCGTGGTTTAAGAGTATGATATCCAACTCAATATTTTATTCCGGTGAATGTATTTTGAAATGTGTGAATGCTATTATTAGCGATCGTCAATTCTTCATAAGCTTGTGCCAACTTTTTTAGTAACATTCCACTAGATGTATTAAATTCTTTTCCAAATACTCTTTCTCAAATTTATTGTATTGTTTACTCACAAGAGATGATTCAGACATGCACACCTTTTTGTAATGCAACCAGTGAAACTTCAATTTTAATTGCAGATTGACAATTAAGGATTAAATAGTGTACTTTCGGACCAAAAATATTCTTCGACTAAATCAACTCTGCCAATAAACACATTCCTCAGAAAAAAACCCCGAATTAAAATCAACCAATAAGCGCAAAGCAAGCGTGACCTCATCTTACCCTCTTAAGTAATAGGGAAATTAGTCATGTTTGTTCGAGTGGATGAGACCATTCGCGGTCAAAACAATAAAGAAGAAAGGATTTCCCATTATTGATCTCACGAAGAAAGAGCAATAGAAGAAATAAATCAAAAAGTGTCTGACCACAGAATTGTTTTTTGCGACGTAGGGTAATTTTTCCAACCTTTTGATTTATCAGTGATAGAAAAATTATGCTGCTTGTCCTGTCTATCATGCATTCAGTGTTCATTAGTTTTGTAATTTTTTTTACTGTCAAACTCCTAACGATAAATTCCATTTTGTGTTTTCAACTGAATGAAGTTGCAAAAAAAGGGGTAATGTGTTCTTGCAAAACTTCATCCGTGGGGTGGAAAAGCAGGATTGCAAAGGAAATTTTTGGTTCAGTACTTTCATTAATAGATTTTACAAGATGCTAAAGATTCATTTTTTCAGCTATCTTCTCAAAAACAACTTTCAACTTAATTTTCTTCTATTACGACAATCGTCGTTTACATGTTGTAACAGATACAGAAAAAGATCTCTTGTTTTTTAAGTTTACGTTTTTTTTCTAAATATGTCTTTGTTGCTGGTTGGTATTAGCATAAAAAATAATTTTGTATTAGCTGTGCTTTCCAGCTTTATAATCTAGATATTTTTCAACAAAAATTATAAATTTCCTGTAATCAATTAATGTACATGCCAGATTTATAATCGTGTTGTTACATTTCATGATCTGAATAAATTTAATACTGGGTATAAAATTATGTCGGTAGCGCCTTAAACAATTTGGTAATTCCGGCTGTCTGAGACAGTGGTTTTACGAAAGCCTCTGTTCAATTTTAAAATTTTCTTTAAAAAAAGGCACGTTTTTTTTTTTTGTTCTCTCGATGCATTTCTTTTGTTAGAAATACATGCATATCCAACACTGCCTTGTTTATTTCGGCTAAAAATTATTCGCGCCTTTTTAAAGAAATCAACAAAAACAAATCTATGAAAAGAAAACAAACTTGTTGAAGAAGTTTCTGTAGGTATATATACTAAAGTCGTAATCATTTTCGAAAATGTGTTTAAATGCTTTAGCCATTTATATGTTTTTTAAAAAAATTACCCAGTTTTAAAAGGCTCGAGGCTGAAATTGTTTATTGCCTTCTTAGATGTGTAAGGAAATTGTCAAATAAGTTTTAAAATATCTTTTTACTTGATTTTTCTATTAAGACCATTTTAGTCAACATTATTTTTTGTGTTATCTTCATGAATCCGGTTTTTACTCAGCTAGTCCCGGACAAAGTTGGTTAACAAAAAACGAAAAACAGAACACTCTCTTGTTCCACATGTTTGTATCTTCATTTATGTGAAAATTTATGTGTGTTTACCAACCTAAATCAGTTAACAAATTTATACCAAGTATATGCCAAAGTACCATGCAGGTATTGGTATACCATGGACCAATTTCCAGTACCCCCTTCGTGATACAGGGTTACAGTGTGATTTAAACATTGAAACGGGGGGGGGGGAATTTCCAACTTTTTTTGATTCTTTTACTTGCTACACCTGGGGTTTTGGCCGCTGCCAGCTACCTCTGGCTAAAAAATTAAAAGTAGTTGAATACGCTTGGTCATAACAAAATTCCTAATCAAATCTTCCTTATGCTAAATGCAGTTAGGTAACTACAAATTTTACTGTTATATAAACTTTGGCGAAAGTGTGAAATTTATTGATACAAGTAGTCAACAGTCTTAATTAACCTGTAATACCTTAGCAGTTTAGAGGCTAGAGGTTTTTTTACTAACAATTAGTTTTGTAGCAACAGGTTGTTTTAAGTGGGTTTTTTTTAAACCGAAGTTGTGATAAAGTTTTTTTGGAAAAAATGTACGGATGTGCAACACGATTTACCTTGAACCGCATTTTTTCCCTTTTAATTGATTGTTCAAGCCTTACAATAAATTTTAAAATATTCTTGTAGGTTTTACGACAGCTTGTCTATTGTAACAATACGCAAAAAAAAGTTTCATTTGTGAGCCAACAAAATTTGGGTTTTCTTGACGCTAATATGTTAGACTGGCGTCAATGCATCAAATTTGACGCTAATATGTTAGACTGGCGTCAATGCATCAAATAGGATCAGTAAAGTAATCGCATTGCACATTTAAGTTTTGAGGTCAAATAACTAGCAAATGAGTTGAAATAAGTGAAGTTAACTTCTATGTCTTTCAAAATTTTACCACTTATCTGTTCAGTCATTGTCATTGAATAATATAGATATTATCATGTTATGAACAAGCGAGTTTATTCTAGGCTATGTTTTGTTACGTTACGCTACAGCTGTTGTACACTCTTTTAACTTCTATGGTTGTTCATACGTAGCAATATTCAGAACACTCATATATGCACTGTAAATATCGATATATATTATGATAGTTTCCTTATGTATGACTCTCAAGTCGTATATATAATGTGTTACTTATCATATATATGATCTACGAGGATAGAAATTTAGAAATTTAGCTATCTTCATCTTGTTATTAAAAGTGAAAGTAACTAATTAGCTAATTACCATTATTTAGTCAAGATAGCCTTTTTTGTTGTTACTGCTATCAACGAGGGTTCTGCAATCATTTTGCAGGGATTCGAAGAGAGAGAGAAAGAGACGGTTAAATTTTTTACCTGCTTCCATGATGGCTTGGCATTTTGATGCGTTGGATTCTTCCATAAAAATTCCAGGAGCATTCCTCTAGACATTGAATTCCTTTTATTCAAATAATTTTTCTATGACTCACTTTTCTGCTGTTTACTCAGAAGCGAAGGATCAGGCTCACATAACTCTTTTGTAACACACACAGTGTAACTTTAATAACTTGCGAAAGCAGATTTGTAAGGTTTGTTTGTTCTTATGTAGATCATCTGTTGTTTTGTAAACATCTTTATTAAATGTTTGTTCAAGTTATTGTTATCTTTGTCCGTACTTACACGACCTTGCGTAAGTGGGTTGACATTTACTTGCCCGGCTGCGTCCTTTTTTTAAAAAAATGCGGATTGTTATAAACTTTAAACTATCAAGTAGTGGTGAATTGTCTCTAAAAATAAAACTTCCCGCTTACGCCCATTATATAAGTGATTTCGTGTGGAACCAAACTCATACAATATCATCAGGCCTCTGTTTGAAACGGCTTGACACACCGTTTTGAAGAGTCGAGAAGAGCAGTGTAGAGCCGAACTTAACCCCATCAATATTTTTCAGATCGCATACTTCAGCACGGCTCAGCTTGAAAATTTACAAGGTCAGCCGTACGGCACCGCCCTGTTCGACACATCTAGATATTGGTTGCATAAGCTGTGTCGATCCTAACTCGGTAAATATTTTATGACTTCGACTTGGCTGATATAATAATGGACCTTATTCATTGCGCTGTATCTTTTAACGAAAAAATTTTCAAAGAAAGATTAATTTGTTAAAGGCGAGGAATATACATATTTCAGCAGGCACCAGACTTCATACAAAGTAGCTTAGTTGTTTGTTACGGGAACGAAAAGAGGGATGGTTGTTGCATTTAAATATGCTTTATTATCAATACCACATACAACTGAATAATCGAGACAAATTAATTTTTTTACAAATTTTTAGTTACATTTTTTGCAGACTCGTTTATCCCCTTGAAGGTAGAATTTTTCCCCAGAAAGAGGTTTTTGACATTTTGCGCAAACGAAACATTCATTGTGAAAACTTTTTCCTTCATACGTGACGAACTTCACGTTGGTGTCTGTCAAGGGTTTGTAACAGACTGCACATTTCTTGGCATGAAATGCTGCATAGCATTCTTGATCGTAGTTAAATCCTTCGTGTTTGTAGATGGATTTGCCTAAAAAAAGTTGAAAGTTTAACACCACTTTTGTTATTAAATAGCTTTCACTTTGAATATTCTTTAATTGAAGTACTGAACAGTGATTCAAGTTTAACGCCGTGTGAGTTTATATATACTCGTGTCCATTTTTATCGATAGCCTTTTACACATTTATTTTTTCTTTTGGATTTAAAATTATTGCTTTCCCTTAACAATAGCATTCATCACAAAATTTTTGTTCTTCCACTATGTAAAAATTTAATTCGTGCAGCGGTTTTTTACATTTTCGACAAGCAAAGCACTTTGGATGGTAGGTGACCCCCTCGAATGTTATGTAGCTGCTGCCTTTGTTTACCAATGCCTGGTCACATTTACCACAGTACTTGGAAGAAGTCGCGAAGTAATCATGGAATAATTGTCCGTGGTGTTGAAACGCTTCTACCTCTGTAATGCAACAAGAAAAGCTTTTCTCGTTTCCTGTATAAACGAGAAACGCTACTTCTTCACATTTAAGAAAAGAATTGGAAATAATACATTGACAAATTTTTATTATCTTTAAAATTAAGAAAATTACAACATAATCAAACCGTGTGATTGGAGCATCCAAATATTATTTAACTTGTTATATTTATATATATATTAAACAATTTAAGCAAACTCATGCCCAGTTCTCATAGTAGCTATAATTGCATACTAACCGTATTTGGCGAATAATAAATACTTATTAATGACTACAGCGCAACCTCGTTTCCCGTTCTCTTTCCCTAAAGCGCCATTACGAGGCAGCCGTAGCTGTTGGTTAACACACTAGAGTCCGGGAAAGAGGTTATAAATAGTCTATACTTATTTAAGAACGTATAATCACTTAAAACATGTATATCTTTACTAACTATATATTAATTGAGTTCTTCAAATATTATCACATGAACATGTTGTGATGTGACAAACATCCACAAGACGTCACAATGCATTCTCGATTAAAAAATATGTATATATGATTAAAAAGTAGTTGATCTGTTTGATAAGAAATACTTCAATGACAATCTTCGCACACTTTGGTGTCATCTACCAAGTAGAACTGCTTTCCGGACAATGTTTTCTTGCATTTGTGGCAGACAAAGCAATCAGGATGATATGTTTTTCCATCATACGTGACGTACTTGATTTTTGGATCCACCAACGCTTGATAGCAGACAGCACATTTTTTTGCATGAAATGTTGAATAGCATTCCTGATCGTAGTTGTGCCCTTCATGTTTGTAGATGGATTTACCTGCAGCAAATTTACGACTTCAACTCAACACAACTGCTAACTGGATTGTCGATCTTAATTTTTTAAACACGAAAGTTACAAAAACCTAGATTTTTTTTAAATAGCTACTGATTTTTACATGCTTTTTATTTCTTATCAGGACTTTTTTCTTATCAGGACAATTTTTTGGATTCTGCATGGAGATTTTTAAATGCTTTATATATTAAAAATCCTGCCCTGTCAATTTGCAAATTTACTTTTTTTTAATTTTTTTTAACGTTTCTTGAGTAAGCAGTTAAATGAACCGCCAGTTTCAACCTCCTGCCTTTGAATTAACACAAATGTGCTCGAGGAAAATTTGAGCGTCCCATAAAAATTGTTATTTGGTGGGAAAATGACCAACCGTACAGTTGTTGAAAAACCAGTTTTCGGTGAACTTTCGTGATAAAAAAATTAAAATCCATAGATAACATCAGGGACAGATTCTAGAACTGATTCTATCGATTGATGGATTGTACCACTTCAAATGTAATTAATATATTTTTTTTTTTTTGCTTTTATTTTGCAAGTTTATCTGGTCATTATTTTTTTTCGTCAATAATAAAAAACAAGCGAGTTAAACAAGGTACCTTATTCGTACCAATTTTCGCGCAACAGGATTAAAAGATAATTCCCCGCCTGTTAGTTCTCGCCTATTCGCGCTAAATTTCATTTTATTTAAATATGTTTTTATTTCGTAATTATTTAACCAGCTACGTCAGATCAAGTTATGAAAGTGAAAATGATATAAAGACGAAATTCTGTCAAAAAATACTTTAAAACACTCAGCTTTATCAAAAAAAGTAAAATTATTGAAGGTGGCCGAAATAATTTAAAATTAATAAACAAGAATAGTGAAAAAGCTTAAAATCATTTTGAACAACTGCATATCTTTGCGCCAACCTCGCTCCTAAAAAAACGTAGTCTCAATATCGAAAATTAGAAAAAGACCCCTGTGTGAACAAGGTTAAGTATGCGCAGAAAATGGTACGAGTAAGGTTTTTCATGTTCAAAATAAAAATCTATCGATAGACTCAGTACTATTTACGTGTAGGTTACCGGCTAGTGTTTTATTGCAAGATTGACATGTAAAACAATCTGGATGGAATGTTTGACCACCGTACGTCACATAAGTGATGTTCGGATCAGCTAGGGTTTGTTCACACTTTCCACAGATTCTAGCATGAAACTTGGAGTAGCATTCAGCATCGTAGTTGTTTCCCTCATGTTGGTAGATTTCATCTCCTGTAAATTTGGAAGGGAGAGCTCTACGTAACGGCTTAAATCATACTCTCCTTCACAGTGCGTTTATAACCAAAATAATTTGATTTAAAGGATGCGTTTTAAAGTATTTTTATGTATGCCTGTTGTTGTGCATCAGTATACTGAAATTATTTTGATTGGTCTATGTACAAGGGAAACTGAAAACTAGATATTTAATATCGTGGCCTACATTGTATTACTACTAATTACGTTTATGTGAAGAGTGCACAGGAAAAAGCTTTAGTTGTATCTGGCACTCTCTTGAACAAAAAAGAATAAAACTTTTAATGTTAAATTTAGGAATTACATTTCAAGCAGAACAAATCTCCTCCCACTAGTCGGCCAGCCAATCAAAATGTTCATAATGAGTTAATTTGGAATATCTCGCTTAGTGTAGATGACACGTTCCGTGTTCCGTCCGCAATGAGATCTCTACGGAGTTTGTTATTCCTGTTGCTGTGGTAACACAAAAATGGCGGTAATTTATCTACATCATAAATCGATTAACACTTGCTGTCTTTCGTCATATCAGTCATTATTAATAAATGTTTAATATTTAGCATGCTTGTACTTTTTTATTGTACTTTAAATACAAGAATTTTTTCTGTTTGCATACGTGGGCTGTGTTTACATTCAGAGAAAAGAAAATCGTGTTTACACTACGAAAAGTAAAATAATTTTGTTGCTATGTAATTTGTAAACAATAAATATATAATGACTTTCTTAAACATCAAATGTTGTTGTGAAAAGTGTTTGATTATTTTCAAAATGGTAGACTTTAATAACAAAAAAGAACATTACCTGATAACTGTTTTCTGCATTGATGGCAAATAAAGCATTCGGGATGATACGGTTTCTTTTCGAACGTGACCGTGGTATCGTGGATAGCGTTTCCACATTTCGTGCAATGCTATAAAAATATTAAAGATTATTTCTCTTTAATTCTACGAATTAATTGGAACCTAACAATATGATACTTTTGTGGTTTAAAATAAAAAAATAAAAAAAGGACGCCTTAAGAACTTAAGTATTTTGTTTAAAAACTTCAAGACAAAAGAAAGGCGAATTTAAAAGAATAAAATTATAACTTCGTTATACTTTTTTTTATAATAAAAGTTCTAAAAAAGATTAGACGAGGTATATAATCATGTTTGTTATATGCTTACACTTAGTGAGAAAAAAAAAAGAAATTCACGAGGTTGTAAACACTTACATCTGGCATGGTTGTTAAAAGTGTTCAACAGTTCTTCACCGACCTTTGTATGAAACAGACAGAAGCGGTGTAAAATATTTCTTCGCGCAGATATATACAATGCTAGGTGTTGTTGCTATGCCCATCCCCCTATCATTCATGAATCACCAGAGTTGAACACTTTACATGAAATTTATTTGTACGAACATAAACTCATGATGAACAATTATATATTACTGTCCAGCTCGGTTTTAATATTTATTTACCGATTTGACAGATAAACAATAGGCATTGTTATTAAGATTCAATTGTTTAAATATACCAACCTCGGACGTAAACCTATCTTTTTATATCAGAAAGTTTCAAATGGAGACCGGTACTAACAGAATATTCTACAAGTTATAAAACTATGAAAACAATGAATTCTAAAATACTACCACATCACTATTAATATTTTAATTTATTCTGTTGATTTTAAACTCTTTTAGCTTAACTGGCTTCATGTAATGGGGCACGTAAAGAATATAACCAACGATTCTTATACAAATTTTTACGAAAACATGAGCAAAATTTTTTTAGGCGAACCTCTTTTTCACATCAACAACAAAATTAAGTTTCGAAGTTTTTAATCTTTGAAAGTCTGAGTACTTCTTTCTTATAGACAGCTTACTCATATGAAAACGTGTAAATTATACATTTGAAGCAAAAAGCTAGATTCCAGACTCTCTTAATGCAAAGGATAGGTTGCCAGTGGAAAAGTGCGATTCAGAAGTGGGTAAGAGGTTGTTCAAAGATTATTTTTTATAACAGAAATATAATATTACTCTAGATTACATACAACAAAAGTCTTGTGTCTACACAAATAAAAAAATTACGCGCTGTACAATAAAAAGCCCCAGGTCTTATTGGGCTTTTTCTTTTGAACGGTCTTGTTGAGGCCAAGTAAACATGTAGTTGCATATGGAGTTAATTTAACTAAGATTTGCTTTTCAAAATTTTCTAGTATTTAAATTAAAATGGTTTTTGTTATGCGCTTTGCCTCTTTTAAAGATTTTAAACTTTAGAACAAAACTTTTAAATCCTTTTTTGAAATCTACTTTAAATTCGCACTTTTGGAACCATTTTTTGCGCAGCAAAGCGTAGCCCATTTACTGATGTCATTATTGGGCGTAAATAAAATTTCCGCCATTTGCCTTACAATAGTTGAAGTTTTAACTTAGGCCAGGACACCAACTTTTAGGCGTTTAGACTCACAAGCACTCCCTGTTTTCATAATTTAAAATTGAGCTTTGGAATACACTTTCTGGAATCTACCTTAAAATAGCACTTTTGAAACTACTTCTGGAATCGCGCACGTTATAGAAATTTTGTCTTTCAAGTACGTTCACACATAATGACAACCAAAATTTTGGAGTTATATATCAGATGTTAGGTAAAAAATGTTGGGCGGTTAAAACATCGATGGATTTGTATGTCAACTGCCACAACATTATCCGCTATCCGCGAAACATGCTTACTATATTTGCGATAAATTCCTTCACTTTGTTATAAAGACTTCGTTTTGGTCTGCAGGGTCCCCTGGTCCCGGGATGCTGAATTAATACCAGGAAACCACATAGGATGAGGACAAAACATAATCCATTTTAGTCGCTATTTATTTCCAAAAGCAGTTTGAAATTTTAAAATAAAATGCTACTTAGGAATCTCACACCTAGATCACCTAGATCAACTCTCGATTTGAAATCATCGCATTTGTTACTACGCATTTCAGTAACCGCCACAATACATATTCTTTCACATATGGGCGTGAACCCATATGACTGTGTACTCATTACCCTACATCTTTAGCTATCCTGCATTTTAACTGGCAACCTCGTCCTTGAGGCTCCTTAGGTTTTTTATATTGAGACTGAAAAACATTTTTCAGGTTCTGTCCCATATGTAAAAAAGCCCTGCGCTCGAGGTCTCGGTGAACCCCCTTCTATCTACTCCCCAGGGAAGGGGATCCCACCTCGGCCAAAACGCTTTGATGCGCTAAATGATTCAGGGCAAAAAGATCACTTTTGCGTAATTTTATGAATTTACGTATTTATTTTGAACTGGTAAAGATGGCAGCGACGGTAGTGACGAATTAAAATGAATTTTGTAGGGAAAGAGAAATAGTTTTAAAAATCACGCACAGAGCTGCAAATATTTTTTATATTGTTACTTTCTTGGTTTAATTTTTCATTGGTAATAATATATACTGTTAGTGACGACGTTTTGTGACGACGAAAATCTTTTCTCCTGAACTTTTTTCTGAAACTTTCTTTAATTTCTGTTTCAGAAAAAATATTACTGAATATATAGCTAAGTCATTAGCCCGTGGAAAATCCATGGGAATTTGCCCGTCACAGCAAAGTTGATAAAAATATATGCTATTTGTTGGTAGAGCAGTTTTCTTATTAATTAAGAAAAAAAGGACAAAATCTAAGACAGCGTATTATATACCGCCCTAATTACGTGATTATATATCTAGCTAAACAAACAGCTCTAGCGACAATCTGGCAATTTCGCTTGCCACATAACTTCATGGTTTTGACTATAAATCATCTCTAAAAACAACTTTTCAAAAATGCTTGCAAACAATGTGGGTGTTTGCGCGCACAGGGCCGAGCAAAAAAGAAACTGTCAAAAACACCCTATTTCTGTGATTTGCATCTTAATTCCGTGATGGGTTTTTTCCAATGTGAGATTCACTGGAATTATTTCTAAAGTCTATTTTATGATTAAAATGGTTCCAATACTTAGTGACTTGTACCAGATAGAGCAGTAGCCGCTTGAAAGATAGATAGATAGATAGATATATGTGCATATTTTACATGGCTAGCCTCACAAATATCGAGGGATATACCCTGTCTATTATTTCCAGGAGGGGCCATGGCGTAGATGGAGAGTCCTAGAGTATTTAATGCTCATTTTGAGCTACGCAGACCCAATTAGAGCCCGCTCTCTACTAGACAACTCCCAGCAACATCCAACGGCCCACACAGTGTGCCATCTTCCCAATTTCCCTCACATGGCTTGGGTTAACCCAGGGCTATGGTAACATTCACTCGCCCATGTTGAATCGCCGTCAAGAGGAATCGAACCCCGGTCTCCCGCACAAAGTAAGAGAGCTATAACCACTAATCTACGGCGCCACAAACATCGTTATGTACCTTTTTCTGATGCTCAAAAACAGAGGTGACATTAGGAAACTTGTTGACATGAATTACCAGAGGGACACATGGTAATATTTTTTATTTTTTTAAAATATTCTCCAGGCTGTTTAGTTTCATAATAATATAGGTCTGTCTAGTTTCATAATAATATAGGTTTGTTAGATATATATTAGGCAATGATTAAAAAGGTAACAATAGATTAAAATTTCATTTCCCCACAGCACAAAAATTTTCCCATGTGTAATCTACCCTATGTTTAGGCTGTCCGTTCTGTAAAATGCACAATTTTCGGTTCCAGTAAAAGTTACTGACAAAGGTGAAATCACAGAATTAAGACGTTCACGGAATTTGGTCAGTATATGCTACCTATATAACCAAAATCTATTCTTTGCTTTCACCAACAAACACCTAGGTCGGCATGTCCACACAAATTCTAAGTTGGCAAAATTTTACTGAAGGAAAATAGATTTTGGATTTGTTATTTGGTGGTGGCTAGTTTGTATCGGCCGAAAGTAGGTCGATAATTTTTGTTATGTTCTGAATTCCGTCTCACCACAGTATCACCTTCACAAATTCCTTTGGAAGGACCCTTTTTCTTCTGGTCTTTTTTTATAAAAATTTTCGGATTATTTGATTCAGAGACATTTGAAGGAATTTTTTGCACAACGGCGATTATACCATTCTTTACAATTGCATGACATTGCCATGAAAAGTCCTTTCTCCTTGTCAACATCATCTTCAAAAAAGTATATCTGCATGTTTTTTTGTTTTTGGATTTCTACTGTCATATTGTTATAAAGATATTGAGTGGGACCATAATAGGAAAAGCCGTTATGAAATTCCTGGGAAGCAGCGATACTGCGATATTTGTGCTAAAATGACACAAGAACCTAGATAACTTAACCTCAATTACTATGTAAGTTTTACCGAAGTAACCCACTCACATACATATCGACTGTATCTATATAAAATAAAATGTAACAATATACGAATACCTCTACCACGTCAAATAAAATGGATAGTATTCTATTAACCTACATATACACAATACATAGTAATTCTTTGTACTACATTACACAGCATTGTCAATACAACATTTGTTATTCCATTTTTTTTTTCATATCCACTCCTTATGTTTTAATTTTTGGTCTTAGAATAGGTCCAATGTTCTTTGGAACATAATCTTTGGCTATTTTCATAAATATAGCTCGCTCACTCACACGTGTTTTAGCTGGCGCACTTGCTATTAGAAAAATTGAGTTAATTAACTATTGAAAGCTCCATGAAAATAATAATAGGTTGGATATCCAAACAATTCTTTTTTCTAGAAAAATTCACACTTCCAGAAGAAAATTGTGATATGTGAAATCTATGAAAATAATAATTTTAACTGAAGTCCTAACCTGAAGGTCTACTGAAGAAAATAATTCTTTAGATTTTATCTTCTGAGAAATATTTAATTCATTAGAAATACAAAAATACAACAGCATTGCTTGATATTTGAAGAAAATATTAGTATTAATTATATATAGCCAATAAAAAACTCGATAAAACTCACCCATCTTACTGCTACCAGTCAAAATATTGTGTAATGTAATAATAACAATTCTTTAAAAAAATTGCAAAATCTGGAATAAAAAACCGAGGTATATTTATAAATTTACTCTAATAACTTTCTTTCTGTGCTTTGACCAATGACAAGGGCATTGCGTCACACATAACTTTACTGCCGTCAGAAAAAAATATTTTTTGACAATTTACTTTTGTGGATACGAACTAGCCACCACATTATTATTTGTAGGTCTTGAAGATTTTATGTGTTTGGGTTTAGGTTTGGGTCAAGTTTAGGTTTGGATCAAGTTCAAGAAACAAATTATTTTGAGTTAGACGCAAATTGACAGGAAAAATAATGCAGCCGGTAAGCCGTGGACTAGTCCAGTCCATTTCAAACTTTATTTTCAGGAGGAAACATATATACCGCCCTATTATCATCATCCTAATATCTACACTAGAAAGAAAACGTGATTCACACCATCTATATATTGTTGTTTTCGTAAAATAGATGCACAAATGTGAATTAACTCTATCTCAGAGATCTTTTTGTTTTTCCACAGTTTATGATGCATATTAAAATTAATCGACTAAATGGTCAAATTTTTGGAGGCAAAAAGCTCTCAACTTTTAAAAGACACTTAAAACAAGATATACTAAAAACTGAGAGCTCCAAATTAGAATGTTATATGTTTATACCAGGGTATGTTTGAATTCTGAAGTTGAATTCTAAATTCTTAGTATTTTAAGAGGGTGGCAATATAAGGACTAACTTGGCGATGACAGGACGGCCTGAAGCAGAAGTAAATTTTGGGAGCCCGAGAGTGCCAGAAGAGCCAGAAAAACCATTTTAAATTGTTGAAAGATAGAACTTTATGAATCCACAACAATGATGCAGTTCGGCAGGATAACTGCTTAATTTTTATAAAACTCTAGAAAAGTAGCGATATTAGGGTGGTATACGCTAGAGGCATCTTTTGACTTTAAAATTTAAATACATTTAGCTTGCATGTAGTTTAGATTTAGAACATATAACAGTGAAAAGATGCTAAGATTTTCAGTAAAGTCTAAATTCTCTGATTTGTTAATTATTCTAAGGCTTATTTAGAAATTAAAATGGTGGCAATACTTGCCTGAGATTCCCACACCAAAAAATTGACCCCCATTTACATTTTAAACCCCCCCATTTCATAATTTTTATCGCAATCCTTCATCTTCCACTACATTTCACACATCATCAAAATGGATACTGAACCTAACCCCCACATGAAAACGGATACTGACCCTAACCCCCATATTAAAACTTTTTCGGAATTACAAAATCTAAACAAAACTTTTGTATGTTACAACAATGTTGCAACTATACTCCAAAAAGAGGCCTTAAGGTGGCAGTAACCCTTTTATAAAATCGGAATTTTTTTTTTTTACATTATTAGTTATGAAAGGTTATTTTCAGACTATATATCTATATTTCTTCTGTTATAACACAATTGTCACGATTTTATGGCTAAAATACTATTATCTTTTGCCAAAAATATTCAACCACAACAATTCCTCTTTAAAATAAAATTCATGAATAATTAATTAGTTCTGCCAAATATAGTTTAATTCAATGTGCTTGTGAAATTTTGCAGAAAGATATGACCTAAGTATTAAAGAGAAACGTTAATAACAACAAAAATGGTGCACTATGTAGAAATTTAAGACGATTTTCATTAAGCTACACTGCACGAGCTTTAACTTTCGATAGCATTTTCGTTTTACTTTAAAATTTTCAGACATGTTGGTGAACCCTGCATCCATGATACGGTGTGTGGAAATCTTTTTATTTGGTATATTTTTCTTTTGACAGCATTCGATGCAGCAGGGTATGCTAACAAAGAATCTCTATTGAGAAAAACAGAAGGCTATTGTTAAAAAAATAAGAATGAACAAAAAAATTTCGCACACCGTTTTAACAGGGTTAACCCAAGGATCATTTAAAAACAGAAGCTGATGAAAGATAATGAGATTGCAAAAAGTTGGAGCTCGTAAAAGCCGATTTTTTTCTTGTTTATGATACATTTTTAAATAGAAAATTTCTGCTGACTCAGCAATTTTAGTGTTAAGTTAAAATCATTTTATTATGTATTAAGGCCTATATTTTTAGGAAATAGTAAAAAAAAATGGTATAAATAAAACACTGAGTAAAAAATTCAGCTATTTGGACAGCTAAAAAAGGATTACTGCCACCTTAATGCTTTGATGATGTTTAACTGTAGATGATGTTGAAATTATAGATTGATTAATTGCTTTAATGAAATGTAGACAAGACAGAAAGAGTTTAGATGAGCTAAGAAGCAGGCTAAGTATTCGTAGCATTTGAGAGGTTATTCATATGTAAAGATTCTGAGTTGGATTTAAAATTTGGAAAGAACGGAGGAGGTTAATTAGGTAAGAAAGTGACTTCATAATTGCTGGGGTAAAGCCCAGAGGAAGAATGGGAAAAACTTGGCAGGAGGTTATAGGACAAGCATGATCAGGCTCCCAAAAAAAAAACATCCTAAATTAGATTGGAAGAATGTCATTAATTTACCCCGTCTAACCCATGCTAGCATTGAAACAGATGTTAAGATAAAAATGATGACGATGATGATAATGATGTAAGTAATGTGAGTAAGAACATGTTAACTGTGTCTGAGAATTTTGCAGGGGCTGTTATGTCTTTTGTTCTGACAGCCTTGCATGTGTTTGTGACTAGTCAAACTATTGGGTTTTGAAGTGAATGTAGTCAATGGTTATATGATATTCTTGCTTATTTTTTAGGTTGTGAAAACTATAACTATTTCCTTTCAGTTTTAAAAATGCCTGTTTCTTGTGATGACTGGATGAAGGCATTAGGCCATGTTTCCGATGCAGAGAATTTGAAAATAACAGTAAAAGGAAGCATGTTTGGAAGTTTTTTAATTGGAATTATAGCCTTCGTATTTAGTCTGCTTCTGGGGCCAGTTGGTTTACTTTTTGGTGGTATAATAGGAAGTTGTTTTGCGTTTTTTAAAATGTGGGGTGCATATAAACCATTGTCTTCTGTACTCAAAGAGCTTACTCCAGACCAGAAAGAGAAACTTTATTCTGAGCTGGCTCAAATACGAGCAAATATCACTGCACAAGATTATGTTGAATTAATGTTATTATTGCAGGGACATGGTGGTTTGCTTGTGAAAAAACAAGTATTGAATATTTTAGTTGGTTTTGTGAAGAACACTTTTAGTTTAGATGTGAAATGAAGAACAATTATTCACTAGAATGTTAACTAAATTTCTGTTTATGTAAATGTTGTTGTTTTGCTTTGAGGTCCTCTTTCTTTTTAATAACGAAATTTAAAGACTGCTAATGAAAGCAATTTACTCTAATCAGAAGAATCTTTTTTAGTTGGAAATCACCATTCTGTTAATGTAATTCAGTCTGTTCATTTTCCATGACACTTTACATTTGTCAAGAAAAACCTTTTCTTTAAAGGCACAAGTTTTTTTAAGGAGAGAATTTACTGAAGAAAAACTATTCAATGTGCACAGCATAAACTTACATGGATGTAGTTTATAAAAAAAAATTTCAGACGTAAAATTTAACAAATGGAAAAAATAGGATGTAGAAATATAATATCATTTTGATTATCCAATGGTAAATAATCTAAAAGCTCAAATGCACCATTATTGGCTCAAAGCTAAAGTTTTTGTAAAAGAAAATATGCATGGTGCCAAATATTTTTATTTTTTTAATTCTTTTGAAAATAATTCAGTTAATAACAGACTTAAAAATTTAAGGGACAAAATTTTGCAAATAGAGTTTTCAACATTCCCAAAAGCAAAAACTTGAACAAAAAGACACAATTTTGAATTTTGTGTTTGCAACATTTTGCTGTTTAAATGTAAAATGTGTATGTATATGCTTACCGGCCACGTTGCATTATAGGTTATAAAAGAATGTTGCTTTAACAATTTAAAGAGGTTACATGCTTTAAAATATGGCAATGAAATCAAGTGATAGATGGCTTGCACGCTTCTTTCATTTATTTCTGACAGGTCTGGTGTTACTCATCATGTTTTTAAAAGACACCACATTAAAACAAGATTTATACAATGGTCATCTATTTTATGTGGCATTTTATTTGACTCTTGTATCAGTTGGTACCGTAATGTATTTTGTGTGCAGTTTTATGGACCCTGGATTTGTAACGTACAATACAATAGACGCTGAAACTGGAGTTATTTTTAATTCCAAAGAGGAAGAGTCTCAAATATTGACAACGTCTCATGACTTAGAATCCACAGAGACTTGTTCCATGTTAGAAAAAAGTGCAAGAAATTTGCGTTTACGTAGATGTGGCTTTTGTAACATTATACAACCACTAAGAGCGAAGCACTGCGAGGAGTGCAAACATTGCGTACGGAGATACGACCATCATTGTCCATGGATTGGCAACTGTGTAGGTGAACGCAATCACAAGTTTTTCTTGTTCTTTCTTGGTGTTGAAACTTGTGTTGTGAGCTGGACTGTTTATATTACTGTTCACGCATTCAATCGGGATTTGGAATGGAGAAAATGGTTCGAACACAATTGGATGTATTTAATTTTAACAATATTTCTTGCAGTCATGTTGTTAGTAGTGGCATTACTGTGGGCTTGTCACTCGTATATGATGTTTACAGCTCAAACAACCTGGGAATTTATGTCACGACCAAGGATATCGTATCTAAAGAAATTCCCTACTGATTATAACCCGTTTGATAAGGGCTATATTCGAAACATGCTTAGTTTTTTGTGTTATTTTAGAATTCAAGAATGGGATGATGTTTATGAAGAAGACTAAATTTTTTTTTAATATATAAAAAAGTATTTCAGATAAAATTTTAGGGTGTTTGACTGCTGTTTCGTCAGACCTTACATGTAAATTCCTTTTTTATACTAGGTAAAATTTTAAATGTGTATACCACCCGATGGTCTTATTATTTTTACAGACAGAGAAATGAAGAGTTTTATGCATTTTCCTCAATGTTAAAAAGTTCTCGGCTATATAATTTAATTTATATTTGTTTATTACTATGTAATAATATTTAGTCAAATGTTTGTGTTTGATAAAAGTGAGAAATTTTTATTTATTTTATAGTTTTAGTGAAAAAAGAGTTTTTACTTACTTGGTATTAATTATTGCTGTTTGTTTGTTTTTATTTATTTCCACTCACATGTAGAATTGTATGTTTTTTTTATTTTTACTGAGCTATTTCATTGGTTTCACTAGAAAGAAAAAGCATATTGTAGGGTAATATAAAAAGTCACATTTATTAGCACACCCGCCCCTTTCCTTCTCCTCCTTTTTATGTCTTGTAGTAACTTTTTGCTTTGCACCCTTTTCTTTTTTCTTTTCCATTTAAATGTTAATCCTATTGCTATGTTTTTACATGTTCTCATGCAACTTTTCTGTTTCCTTATTTTAACTAAGCGGTAAGAGATTGTATTACTAGTCATATATAAAGTGAAGAAAATAAAAATAACTGCAATTTTTATTAGTAAATGTCTATTTCTTTAATTTTTGTCAACGTATATTTATATGGAAAAAACATCCTTCATCGAGACAACGCACTTTTTCCCTTTTTCATTTGTAAGGATTATATTTTTAGTATGTATGCATATGTTAGAAAATGATTTCTTTGAACAAGATATCTAACAATGGTATCCCAGCAACGACACAAAACAAACAAAATGGCAGACAACTAAAGATGTGTGTGTTGAACCCACATCCAGTAAGAACGATGAAACTTCCTGCAACGTATCGTTTGTTGATAAACAGTGAAGGACAATATATTTTGTCACCAGTGACAGAGGAGAGTGTGAAGATGAGCCAATCCTGCAAGTGAGTGCTTACCATATTATGTTGGTGTTTTATTTATTTGTTAATCTGCTGATCTGGATGGATGTTTCTAACTTTCAATGTCAGAGGTCATTGTTTCACCACCACTTCACTGTTCAGAATCAGATTAATATGTTAAATACGTATTTTTTTGACAGGTGTTGGTATTACACAGCTTCAGTTGTAGCTTAAAAAATATCATCAGTTACATTTTTTTTGGAGCACCTTCTCTGCAGTACTCTTTTTTGTAACAAATCATTATGTCACATTGCCAAATTTCTTAGTAGCAAACATATGTACCATTACTTTTTTTTTCTTTCAGGTTTTGTTTAAGATCTTTTTTATCACCACACCAACTTTTACGACATGTTCAACTCACACATAAAGTTATAAAAGTGGTTACCTGCCCTGTCTGTAGACGATCGCACGAATCTTCTAATTCTTTCTACAAACATTACGTTTTAAAACATGCCTGTAAATACACAGAAAACAAAGGAAGCAGCAAAGACGAAACAAAAAACCGAGGGGAAAGAAAAATCAGGCTGCCCAAGAGATTTCAAAAGCAGTATGTTGAAGATTTTCTGTCAGAATATAAAGTTGTTTGTAATGACAACAAAAACAGCTCTCAAACATCAAATTCTAGTGGTATACACCATGAAAAACTAACAAGGGGTAAAAGATTTCAATGCTTGGAATGTCCAGAAGTATTTTGGGAAGCGCAGAAGTTCAAGAGACATATAGTAGACAAACATAGCACCACAAAAACTTTCACTTGTGAGGTGTGTAATGAAGTGTTTGTGAGTAGTGGGAAGTTCAAACATCATTGCAAACAACATGGAATCAGTCGACCGTTTAAATGCCAACAATGTGGTAATCGGTTTGCTTATGAAGGTGTTTTGAAGGTGCATTACAGATCGCATAACGATGAACGGCCTTACCAATGCAAGCATTGCGGTGAGTGGCTCTGATTAATTCTTTTGATTAAACTTATTTCGCAAATGCAAAAAAAATAAATGGCGTTCATTTATTTTTGATAAATAGAACTTTATTTCTATTTTGTTAGTAATTTTTTGTGAGCTAAAAATTTTTAAGAGAAATTGGTAATTACAAAATTTGAAATATTTCATGTGGAATGATTTTAGTGAATGCTGACTTCATGAAACTTGCCCATGTGAGAATTATATGCTTTTGTATGTTATGTATCTCAAATCCTATCTGTGTTGAAGCTAATTATAAGCTATTATTATTGTAGTGTTATTAGTTGCTCCACCATTTCCTTATAGATCGTGCATTTAGCCAGAAGAGCACTTTGTCCTCTCACATGCAACGACATACCGGAGAAACGCCACATGTGTGCGACGTTTGCGGACGAGCATTTGCGATAAAAGGTGATTTGCGCACGCACTCACGCATACATAGTTGCGATAAACCATTTTCGTGTGAAACCTGTGGTAGATCTTTTCCGCGCAAATCGAATTATCTAAGACACATGCGTAAACATACTGGCGAGAAGCCGTTTGCGTGCCAGTATTGTCCGAAACGATTTTCACGCTCTGAAAAATGTGCAGAGCATGAAAGAAGTCACACTAACGAACGACCATTCTCTTGTGAAGATTGCGGAGCGAGATTTAGTTGTTCAGGAAATTTTTCGAAACATCGGAAATTGCATAAAGACGGCAAGTACGTAAGAAAAAGAGCTACGAGCTATCGTGCGACGTCGGTGATAAAAAGACGGGTTATTGAGACAAATGAGTCGCACACCACTCCACTGATAGAAAAACACACCGACGATACGAAACACACTTTCCTAACAAAAACAATCGCAACTCAAGATGATGAACATGTTGATGAACCAATGTTCATAAACATTTGCCGACAGCCAACAGAAAAAATTAAGCAAGAAATATCACACGAAGTGGACACTGCTTGTATAAGCGAGCCTACAAATCCGCCAATAACTGGCCAATTCATTAGCCTGACCAGTGATGACATGAAATCTTCTCATGATCAATTTATCACACTCACTGGTACAGATGGGAGGGTTGCGAGCGATGACTTTAAATTTGTAAATCTCATAAGTGGCGAGAACTTCGAACCTGTGTGTGTTAATACTAGTAACATAATAACATTGCCAGATCATGTTGAAGGTTTGCAAGCTAACTTGGTGCATAATCAAGCATACCTTATGCTCGATTCATATCCTAGTGACTCTTTTGCGCAAGATGGATGTTTGACGATTCAAAATCCTTCCTTATTCTTGCATTCAACGACGGAAGTGCACAGTGAAAATTTTTCGTATGAACTATCATCCGCGGAAAACGGGTTAACCAGCTCAGTGATGCATCAGCATGACTCATCATTTTTTACGCCTCGATCACCACTCCCATCTGAAAATGAGCTCATATGTGCAGAACTCGACGTCAAGCAGACTTTAGACACAAACACCTTTCTTAACGATGATTATTTTAAAAATTCTGGGACGCTTTCTACGTGAATATTTTTAGGTAAACATATTGTAAAATAATTTGTTGTTTTGACGACATATTACATATTAGTTAGTTTTAACCAAATCAATCAAAATATATAAAATAGAAACATGTTTTTTGTTGCAGAAATCTGGAAGACCTGGAATATTCAGTGCATTAATTTTATTTCAGATTGAGAGGCTTAGACTTTTTTTGCCTACGAAAAGTTTAAGAAAATTACACAAAAATACTAAAATTACGTAGCGCCTAAACTTTCGTGAGTCTAAAAAAGTTAGATACTGTAAGTATTTTTGAAAATCATTAAAATAAAGATTTTTTCAAAAACATTTTGTTTTTCGTAATGAAACATTTTGTTTTGAAAAAAAAATCAGAATTCGCTTAATTACCAACAAGCTAGAATTTTAACTCTTAATAAAATTTAATTTCAAAATTTGAAATAATACGCGTAGTGCGTAGATAATTATTTTTTCACAAAACGAAATTATTCCACATAAATTATTTTTTACGTGTTTTTTTTTTACAATTGAAAATTTTGAGAACTTAATTTTCAGGTGTATTAATTTCCGCGCACACACCTCTCGCGCGTAATATTATTCGCGTATATTTTTTTTCATAAATTTTGGGTAAATGCACTAAAATCAATACGCAACAAAATTGATACGAACAGGGATCCCTTAAAATATTCTCCAATTGTTAAGTTTTTGCAACTCAGTTTCTTCGACTCTTACACGCGATGTTAACGGAAATATTAAAATTCTAATCAGGCTGGCCATTTTTTTTTTGTTCTAAACAAGACCAATTTTGTGATAAACTCTGAAATACAAGGACGATATCATCAAAAAACCTTTAAACTCCAATATCTCTGTAACCGTCCGTCAAAAGCACATGATCCAAACATTTCCTTGATCGTCGTTTCAAGGGGTAACATGATCCAAACATTTTCTTGATCAGCATTTCAAGGGGTAAACAAAAGAGGCAACAGGTAAGCAAATTTCGAAACAAAAAATATTGTGTATCCGACGGGTTATTGCTGACGTTATAAAAATTGCCAAAGTGTTTTTTTCCACATCCTTATGGACTAATCTCTTATAATAATCAAACAAACTAAAATTTTGTATAATAAAGCCACTTTCACCTAGAATTATAAACTTGATATCAACCAAGCATTTTGGAAGCCAAAAAAGAGGAGTAATTGTATTTATTTTCTTTAACTAAAGCACAGATTAAATGAGCACATTGACGACATGAATGTAGTTTGCTACTGCTTTCTCAGGTATGTAATGTAATTAAACGTTTTCTCATGTTTGTAAAGTCCTAAAATGAGTTGATTGACTTCTTTTAAACATCTGCTTGATTTTATTCAATGTCTTTCCTCTTGCGTCTATTTAGCTGTACTTACTTATTAAAAGTCGGTAACATGTATATATCTCGCATAGGAGATAAA
Organism: Hydractinia symbiolongicarpus; assembly: GCF_029227915.1. Taxonomy (NCBI): domain Eukaryota; kingdom Metazoa; phylum Cnidaria; class Hydrozoa; order Anthoathecata; family Hydractiniidae; genus Hydractinia; species Hydractinia symbiolongicarpus. The sequence continues at coordinate 1,356,477 of NC_079884.1, read as the reverse complement.
GTTAAAGAGAGATCTGATTCCTTTCAAACCTTTGTGAGAAATAACTTCCGCGAAAAATAATTTCAAAAATTTCCCGCTACTTTTTTCCACATTTTAATGACTTTCCGCATTTTCCGCAGGACTGTTTCTTTTTGTAAACTAACGATTTATTTTGTAAATACCCCCAAAACTTATTTTATAAAATAAAATTGATGGCTAGCTGTTTTAGTTTAAATTAAACTGAGATAACTCAAGAAATTATATACCTATTTTGCACAAAAAAAATCCTGGGTAATTGTTTTACCTGGTTTAGTATATTTAAACCAAAGCTACAAGAAAGTTTTTATTTGATAAGGCTGTCCCGCTTAAAAGTGCGCACTGCTGTAAGCTTTCTATATGCATATGCGGCTTGGTTTGTCTATAAGTAGCGCTTAAACTCCACAAATAAAAAAATACCAGGTGATTGTTTTTTGCTATGGTTGGTTAACAACACGCTCAGCCTGTGTTTTGTTTCAGCTTAAGCTGTGAAAATGTTATACTTTTATAAATATAACGGAAATGCTTTATCGCTATCAGCGCGTCACTGGATTTGCGGCACACCGTGTACCTGTACTAGTCAGTGTTTTTTTTAGACTTTATTTTAAAGATTTACAAAAATCCAACTTTTTGGAATAATTTTTAAAATTGTAGCAACTTTTATCTTAATTTATAACGCCCATATTCTTTTAAAGTTGTTGAATTCTCAAAACTCATTTTGAGAAGAACCTTGGGTTTAAGTAAATGTTACATATTATTAGAAACATTTTCTTGATCAGCATTTGAAGCTTTGCACAATAGAGGCAACGGGTAAATTATTTTCTAAGAAAATTGGCTTATTGACTAGTCTAATATAATAATACGATCCAGTGTGTTTGTGAGAGGAAATGGTGACATGCACTTTTCCCTTTATAAATAAGCGGGAAACTATGATGAACGACAAATTACTTATTTCGACTTTACTTTACACCGTCAATAAATTAGATCGACGTCAATGTTTTAGTTAAGTTAGTGAAGCCATTGCATTGCACTTTTAATATTTAAAGCTGAATAACTTGGAAATGGGTGGAAATAACTGGCGTCATTTTCTGTGTGAGTAACTAAGGAGCACCTAGGAACAAAATGAAACTAATTTTCAAAAGCTTGGTCAACCCACCCATCAACACACCCATACAAAAACACCAATGCCTCTGCACATTAGCAGCAACGGCTAAACAAATTTCTTTAAATAATTTTAAATAATTGTTTATGCACATTCATTAAAACCTCTAAAACAACATATATTTTTTCCATTGTTCTTTTCCCTGGATTTTACCACGAGTTTAGTCTTTTACTGTAATATAAACTTTGGAACTTTTACATCTACTAACTTGATGGGGAAAATTTTTAGCTTGACAGGGTAACGAATGCCATTGTTTTTATTCAAGGATACACGAAACACTAATTTAAAATAAAAAATAACAAACATTTTTCAAAGTTTTTTTCAATAAAATTTAATTTCTTTGCAAACTTTAGAACTTGATATCTCGAAAAAAATTTTTGCTCGATACACCTCTCCATTTACAGCTAAAAAGTGCAAGCATTTGTGAATATAGAGACAAAAATAAATGATAATTTTCTTGACATGCCAAACTCTCCAAGCTCTTTGTTTTGTTTTTCTTAAATATGAATTGTCAAGATATGATCGTAGGGTAAAGGTTAAAAAGTATAACGAAGAAACATAAAACGAAAAGAGCAAATCCAGAGAAGTTTTCGATAATTTTTAATGTCTTCCTGGTTTATTATTTTGTGTCAAAAAAGTAACATTTGAAATTGATGATGATGATGAAGATGATGATGATAATAATGATGAAGATGATGCTGTAATTATTACGACAACAGCAGCATCATCATCCTCATTATGACAACATCATCGACATCATCAACAAGATCAACACCACGACCATAATTCATTTTTATCAATTTCCACATGGACGGTTTCTATTTATTCTTGCAGCTGTAGCTCTCACCTTTGCCTCCTTGTTCCAATTATTTTCATTTAAATAACTGTATTTTTTATATGGGGCGAATGAATATTTATCAGACAATAAATTTCTGTCGAATTAACCAAATGTATAAAAATGTACATGAGGGTGGAATATTTCAGAGATGTTGAAATGTTACTATACCTCGAATGGACAAATCTTAATATTTAACTACGGGCGTACATTATTTTCTCATTTGAAATATAATAACATTAGATCAAGTCTATTTTAAAAGGTTATTTTTACGCATTTGACGTACGAAAAGTGCTACTGTTGAGTGCACATGGTTTAAAGGACTTGAATATTCACTATTCAACCAAGTTGTTTTTGGCTTCGCAATACAAGAAAAAATTGTACTGGTAAAGTACTTATATTGCTTATGATTTAAAGAGCTAATAAATAACGTACTTCCGGAAAAACATAAGTTGGTTTGAAAACCAAGCAATCCTGTACCCAGCCCTTCCAGGTTTTTTGTACGATTTGTGCCGATTAAAAAACCTTATAACTCCTGGGACAGAGCTTGTAAACAATGCGATGTTAGATTTTACGTGGGTTCACTGAGAAAATACGACTATTAAAGGAGAAAAAGTTATTCTAAGGAACTTCGTTTCCGTTATCACTCTTCTTCTTCAGTCTTTCTTCCAAAAAATTTAGCTAAATAATGGTTTTCATTCCCTTCACATTTTATTTAAAGTCTCTAGTTGTAATCCCTCAAATTAGAAAAAGCCTTTAAAAGTTCTTTCTGCTTCAGTATCTAAAATATTTTTAACACGCTGACAGAACAAAGACAATTATTATTATTGATTATTATTATTATTATTATTATTATTTACCCAGGGTAGCCTCTCCAGTTTCTAATGCACTCTGCTAAAACTTGTTTAATGTTGACAAAAACTCTTGTGCAACAATCTTCTCAGTTGCAATTAAGAATGGTCAAAAAATGGGGAAGTATGTTATGAAACGAAGCGACATAAGATACTTTGTTATTGGAAAGAGTTTATTGGAAACCAAACCCAGTAAGTTTTCGGAACATTGTATCTCCAAGATTAAGCACATTAATAATTTTTATTTTTTTATTTACATCTTGAAATGCTCAAATGTCAAACGATTTGTTAGGGAACGAACAGTAAGAGAATTATTCAAATATACAAATACAAGAATTGATATTTTTATATCTTTATTGATAGAATTCATCTTATTGAATTATAGAATAAGATTGATATCAGATCAGATCACAAATTGATATTTTTATTTTTATATTTGTTCGTTTTTTACTTTCTTGATAGAATTCATCTTATTGAGTTAAGGAATCAGGGACAACTAAATGATACAATTCCATATCTAAAATTGAACTACGCCTCTTCTAAAGAGAAACATTCCACGCACCAACTTTTTGCGCAGCCAAGTGCGCGAAAAATAGAATAGGCCTTTTTCAATATCTCTTTCTCATGACCAGCCATGGCAGCAGAAAATCAAAACACTTCATGAAAATGAAGTTGGTTAAGAAAAAGTTCAAGCCAATGTGTGTACTTGCTGACCTTAGTTACCAACAAATGTTGGTTCTATATTTTTCAACTGGCAAATTGGAAGAATCGTAGTGGATACAATTGTTTTTAGGTACAAATAAATGACAGTAGTCCTAGTTATACCAGACAAAAGACACCAACTTACCTGGTCATACTTATAGTATTTATATTATCTGGCTAGCTACTAAAAAAAAACTTGGCTAGCTACTTACAGGCCATAATTTTCTAAAAAATCAAAACTCTAGGGTACTTAGAAGTAAACATGTTTTTATCCTTGATGACTGCATTTTCTTCCTGCTCTACATTTTGTTAAATATACAATACGATGCGGACCAATTTTTAGCCTAATACCGTACCACCGTCGCAACATGCTCAGGATAGCCAATCATAATGTTATTTACAGATGTTTTAAAAATGAAAGATATCCAATAACAAAGAATAAAGTGTATATATATGTCAACAAGATTGTTTAAAGTTCCAACTAGCTAGGTAGTAACCAATGCTAGTGTAAAATTTTATAATTAATAACAATCAACCTAGCTAGCTAAACACCACGAAAGAATCTAAACCATCAACTTTATTAAGCACAAAAGATATAAACAAATTGCCATTTTCTATTTCTTTTACCAAGTATTCATATTAAAATAAGTTAATTCATAAGTTAATTTGACAAATAACAAAATGTTAGTGTGTGTATTCCGACTGTGTAAAGTATATGCGGAGGGAAATAGCACGTTGCAAATGTGTGAAGACTATAAAACAAAAAAGATAATTTCTCACATTTAGTTTTTGGCGGTTAGAAGAACTTATTCTGTGAAAAATATATTCAAAACACGCAAACAATCTCATTGATCATGAAAATCATGAAAATCCTCCAAAAGCTTATAAACGCGAACAAAAGTCAATGTTAAGGATACAAGGTTTATACAGCCTAATTATGACTAAAAGAAGAAATTCTAAACTCAGCAGTTTTAATTATTCTCATACGAGACTTTAAAGAAATTTTTCTAACGCTGGAAGAAGAGATATTCTAGTTGTAAATGTACCCATAGATAAAAAAAGCAAAAATAACCGAGAATTGAGCTGGAGATAATGATTTTGGAATGTGAAATCTAGATTAAATAAGGTGTCTTGGGGGTATCTGTTGCATTTATGTTAATTTATTTATGAGTCTCAAAGTCTTAAAAAGCTTTTTATTCGTCTTACGTCAAACGAGAGAAATTGTTCCGTCCTGCAAATGCAAAGTTTAATTAATAGTATTAATTGATAGTCTTTCTGTGATGAAAAATGGACGTAAGAAGAGCAAAAATTTAATTTGTGGCAGCCAACAAATAAATTTGAAGCGGGAAAATATTTTTTATAGATTTCTAAATCCTACAAATAACTAAAATGACTACTATAGCTACCTAAACAAAATGTACTTATCAGTAAACATTAAAAATAAGTTCCTTCCTAATAATATTTTACGTACTATAGTAGTAACATCATTTTATAACCTTGTTTAAACTTTTGGGAACTTAAGAAATACTTTTCATAACCAACAACAATATTTTTTTCATGTTTTGAGTCACCTTTCCACAACATGCTACCCAGTTTCGAACTATAAAGTTTGTTGTGATGAGATGGAGCCAAATTTGATAAATATACAGACCGGAAACTTGAACAACAAATCCAACGCACAATATGGTGGCTTTATCTTTACTCACAAATTTGTTCAGTAATTAAGTAGTATAAAATGATAAAAATTGTTATTCTCATGTTATTCAACATTTCTGCTATTTTGCTATTTTAATCCTCATCTTTGGCCATCAGAATGAAGAAAGATATTCCATTGTTTTTGCTGCCTGTTTGGCAAAGATGTAAACAAAACTGGTATTTATATCACACTGCTTTTTCTTTTGGGTCTTCTGTGTTGTCGTTCTGTTAAGTTTTTATCGTTTTTTTATGTAACAGACATCAAATTTTTATTACTCTATGAATATTTTATATATCAAAACTTTATTTGTGTTTGTTTAGGACTTTCTTTATCATGATATCTGTTGCATGTAAAATTGAATACTATTTTTTGGGAAGACTAAGCCAGTCGATCTGGTCTTCAAAATAACTGGCATCATACACTTTTATTCAGCAGCCGTGCCACAGCGCAATTCGCCCCACCTTAAAAAACAATGGTTTTAATCGATCTTAGCTCGCTTTGTAGTAACACTATGCTTTTGTTGTTTTTAATGCCAGTCCTTTAGTCACGTGGCTTTTTTACTTCAATTCATTCCATTTTTAAATTGAATTTAATATGGATGTTTAAGATAGTAAGAAATGATTTGAGATTTTACACTAAGGGAAGATTATCCACAAGTGATTTGGATGACTTAGTTACAAATACATGCTAAAATGCCATTTTGTTTGTTTTAATAATTGACATTATATTTTTACATGTGTTCGGCACTGTGTATTCTAAAGGCTGTCGATTATTCTTACCGCCATTTTGTCGTTTGAGTTCCTATATTGTTCTTTTCTTATCAAAAATTAATTTAAAATTTTATAGAATGCTTGGTAAACTATCTCCATCAAGGTTCAGCAAACATGTGACTACTGTTGTAGCAAAACATCTACTATTGATTTTCGCAAACACTTTTTCTTTGTACTTATTTTTTTATTTACTTTCTTTGAGCTCGAAACGACAGTTTGTTTTGCTTAGCCAAGTGTTTCCAGGATACAACGCTAATTCAAAATGTAACCTGTTTATGTCGCCTTGAGGATTTCCTGTGTCTTTATAATGTACATGAAGACTGTGACCAGCCGAATAATTCAAGGTGAGTTTAAAATTTGTAACATTTATGTGAAATGTAGGCTGATAAACTTCAAACTTTTTTGAATTTGAAATTACTTAACTATCTTCGAATACATCCAATGTAGTTTATCCCTTGAAACGGGCGGTAGGAATTCAGGGAGTTGGCCATTATAAGGTTTACGCGTATTAACTTAGACCCATACTTCTTTTGCGAATAATAACAATACTAAAGCTTGCGTTTTTCCCTTTACCAAATTGAGAAGAATTTAGTACAAAAAAAAGCAAAATAGGGGAAACATTTAAAATAAAATTTGAACGAACTTTGGTTCGACTATATTATGGATTTGTGAAAATTTTTTCCCGCAAAAAAAGTGTCAAGGAAAGATCCTTATGTCATACTCTATCAAATCGTTCAAGGCTGCAGCTCCCAGAAGGTCGGTGTTCAATATGGTCAATTTTTATGACACTAAAGATCGTTTTAAATTTTCACCGCCACTTTCACTGCTTAAACACTTTTCTTGTAAGTTTGTGATAGTGGAGAATGACAGGTACTTTAGTGTAACGAATTATTGCGGGATTGATTTGGAACAAACAGCGGGATTGATATAAAAAAATAGATAGATCTTCTCTAAATAGAATATTTAGAGAAGAATTTACAGTTTGCTTTCGTTAACATAACACTTGTTATTCTTTTTTTCAGTTTTCTTACACTCTGGTATGCTGTTTTTATTTAATTGCGAACGTACACAAGCACGTTAAATCGCCGCGAATTTTTTTGCAACATTCATCTGTAGTTAAATCTAACTTTTTTCGGCCTGTCAAATAAAAAACCCGCAGAAAGTAGAAGTAGCTTTTCCAGGTGTATTGAAAAAGTATTCCCTCACCCCTTTTATAAAATGTAATCTATATAATAATACAGAGGCTGTGTGTGTGTCTGTCTGTAACAGGCAAAGTAGATTATATTTGATGCAGTTTTCTTTAAAAGCATCTATGATACATTCCCTATAAAATTATTCTGTATTTTATGGACATTTTGTTTACGAATTTAATTGGCTAAAACAAATCATGTGTTAAAATAAAGTAATTTCATTAGTTGGGAAAAATTAAATTTACCGTGACGAGTGCTTTGTTAAATGAAATTGACAACAAATCATTTGTGATAAGAAGCATACAAAACTTTTAAAATGCTTTTGAGTGGATTTCTCAATAGGATTTTGTTTCAAACGTTTTTTCAGCGTTCTTAATGAAATTATCAACAAACCTTATTGTGATAAGAAGCACACTAATTTCAGTGGATACTTCCACGGATTTTAATAACTAGTAGAGAATATTGTCGAATTTCATTCCCTGGGGAGCTCTTTGAGATAAACTCGAACTACTTTCGAGTTTATTTTAAAGAGCTTTGGGGACAAGAATGGGCGAATTTTGATTTAAGTTTAGTTCTTTCTGCTACCAGCTGCAAAATTTAATGCATAGCAACGTCGTTAGCTTTTCAATGTCTTCTTGTATTTGCACATTTCATGCATGAAACTTCTAAAACTCTTAGTATAATACACTATGTATATGAATTTTAAATTAAATTAGTGTTTAACTCGTGGAGAAATCCACGGGTTTGCCCTTCAGCACATTATTTACTCTGCGGGAGATCGTGAATGCAGCTTCGGGTAGTCATTTTAAACACACAGAAGACGTCTAATAATATAGAGATTAGGCTACAAGTAGCTTCACAACAGACTCAACGGTTTGAATTAAAAAGTGAACTCGTCAGCTTGACTTCAGTTTCAAAGGTGCAAGAAAAAAGTAAAATTAGTGGTGTAACATGTCCCTGTCGCTTTAGAAGCTTTAAAATGTCAAGGAAAAAACTTTAAAAGCATTTTTCGTGATTTAGCACCGTCTGTAAGGATAAACGATACCTCGATAGCAGAAGTTTAATGTTTCCTTATATTTGATTCATAAATTATAGAATTATCAGCGAAAAGGGGGGCGTCTCCTCCAGAAAACCCGAATTACAACCCAAGGGTTAAAAAAATCGCGATAGAATGTTATTTTAACGTTTTTATGGCAAACGTTCTGGAAATAAACCAAAAATATTTTTGGAAAATGCAGCCATTCTTAAGGTCATGTTAACGGGGTTAACTCTTTAAGCACGCTAATATCCATTCAGCGATTAAAAAGAACAAAGAAACGCGATCCTTCTTACTATGAAAATTTTTTGGCAAACTTTCAACTTCGATTTGTTGAAAGTAAATTCAATAAAATCTTTCTTGTTTCGAATTACATTTCATGACGTCATCAAATGTCAGGCATACCTTAGAAATACTGGGATAACATGAATGAAAACATCAGATCAGTGGTAGTAAAAAATATAGTCGCTGTGAAAAGCTTGCTATACTAAGAATATGCAGTTTAAAACTAAAAAGTAAAACAGACTTTCGTGTTACTGTATCAACTCAAAAACATGGCGAGATTAAAAAGTACAAAACCTTGTTTCAATATTAGCTCTTTTAAAATAACTTCTACATACTCTCATGTAATATTGCTGGAGAACATTGTTTACTTTGGAGAGATGGTATATATCAAATGACGTATTCATACTGCTCAAATAACTCAAGATATTTTTAAGCGTCTACTGTTGTTTGCGTTCGTCGAATTTCCACTTTTAATCTGCTTTGCTCAATTGCGTCAAATATCAAAAGGACGTGGTGGAATATGAAACACATTGACGTAAGTGAGTCTATTTTTTACATATCTGTGTGAGGCTTGTTCAATGGGTCATTCTATTTTTTTTTCATCCACATTGGATGTTTCGTCACAACAGTTAGGCAACGTTTGTGATTTTAAACCCCTTGGAAGATTTTACATTTTCACCCTCGCAGAAATCAACAAAATATTTCACTTATAATTAGTTGTTTAACAACATGTTTTAAGCCCAAAAATTCTAGAAATCTATTTCATTTGCAAAAGAAAGACTTACATGCAGAAACGCCATTCTTTAAGAAAAACAACAATAAAAACAAACAAACAAACAAACAAAGAAAAAAGATTTCCAAAGACACTGCTTGGCAGAAAAAAATATTTCCTTTAAAGCGTTTAAACTTGTATCCAAGAAAATTAAAGACGACAGAAAATCTACCCAAATGTCATTCTTTACACTTTCAGCTGTATACACTGCAACTCATGACCCTCAGTACTTTTAAAGACTTAGTCACATGTTCGGTTAGTGCCATTCCACCATGCCAAATGCATTGACGTCAGCAAGGGGTCCAGTGTTTTTTGTAGGCATATTGTTAAAAGGGCACGATAAATTAACTGACTGAGGCTCTGGAGAGGTTGCTCAAGACCGCTACCAACATCAAGATGAATTTGAAAGGTACTTTAAGTATGCGTTTCTCGCCGTTTATTTTTTCATGATATTGTGCGCGACAAGCGTATGTCCTAACTTTGAGATCTATAAAATGCTGGTTTTTAACTTGGTGGAAGCGCTAGTATCAGTTTGGCACGTTTGTGTTTGAGGGACGTGTGAGTAAACAAATTAAATATTGTAATTCCTAGTTCATAGAGGTTTAAATCACTATGAGAATAAATCAATAACTGAACATCTGCTCTACTTGCTAGCTAAAATTATTTTTGCTACACAGAAATTTTGTTCTAACATGTTTGTTATATGTCTATATTTTTTGTCCATTTTGTTTTGTTTAATGATCTTTCTGTTTAAAAAAAGGCTGTAAGAAAACCTAGGGTAACTCATCACCAGTGTTGGATAACACAAAACTTATTTATACTTTTAGAATCATTTCTTAGTTAAAATTAAGTATACATTGCGCGGCTATTTTTTTAAGAAGAATACATAGACAGTAATAAACACAACAATTCCTTAACAGACCGGTCAGCACTCGTAACTAAGCTGCCATATTTATTTTGACGTAGAGTTGACTCCTTTTTCCTCTTCTTTTATGGCCGCTGTGGACTTTTTTGAAATTTTTATCTCCTTCCAGCAAATTCCGCCATGTTTTTTAAAAAAGAAAAATTTGTTGTTGTTCAGTTTTCAATTGTTTAGATATTATAACGAACTGCACATCTAGTTGGTGTATTTCCAGCCAACATGCTTTACTGTAAGGTTAAATTTACTGACCAGATGTCAAAAAGTATTGTGCTGGGCTCTTTTGCTCTTGCAATGACACTGGACACACATATTATACAAATATTTATTGATGGTATGCCGTTTGTGTAACCTACGTTAGGCCACGCTAAAAAAATTGAATGGAAATAATAAGGTTCATTAAACACGAAAGTAAACGCGAGAGAAAGAATACAAGCTGGATCGATAAACTTTTTGGAATATTAACTACATGAAACAGAGCGTCTTTGAAATGAAACACGTGCATCCATGTGTATCAGTTTTGTAACAGTCCAACGAGAATTTTACCTTTGGTATGAAATACACAAATTTAGCAGCAGTAAATTACGCGCATAAACTTTAAATGGCGATTGAAACTTAACCTGAAAAACTAGATATAGCTTCACATTTTTTTCATGTTGCTTGGCACCTTTTATTTTCCATTAAGTGCAGACAGTGTGTATATAAACTAATGTTCCTCTTCTCTCTTTCTGTTACATATCTCTTCAAGTGTTGATATAAGAGTGCTTGTTAGTGTTTTAAAATTCAGCTAGTGAAAGAGTAGTTGTGAACTGAAACGGAGGGAAGGTTAATTTCATCTTTCATGCGTAAAGTGCTTGTTCAACTAATTTTTCTATCATCGTTTATTTTTGTCATGGTGATAAAGGATTTATGGCCCTGGAGTATACTCAGGGTAGAGTACTTTTGATGACATAGTCAACTTTGGTGATAGGTGATAGATACATAAAAGGTTTCCATAGGCGATGACATATCATACATTGTCCTTATTCGATTTATATAAACGAGAGGGGGGGTGGAATGGTAGAAGAGGATGGCAGGGAGGAGAAAGAGGAGAGGGAAGGTGGATTAACAAACAGGATTTTAGAAAAGTTTAGTGAAGTTTATAGCGTAAAAGAGAGACAAGTTTAGCCTTTAGCGTATTCTTTCCTCCAAGGTTTAGCAAAATCAACAGTAGGTTAATTCGTCTGGGCAAATATTTTGCTGCTTCACTGAAAGTCCTAGTCATGTCGGAAATACAAAGAAATTACGAGCTCGACATGACGCGCCTAAAAATTCGATAGAGAGGTCGGATATCTCTTCGAAGACATTCAGTTCAGTTGGTTGCTTAATATAAACATTGTTTACAGACATTAAAAAAACAGCCTGGTGTCTCAATCAACAATTACATCATTTTCTGACTTTATTAAGTGGCATCATCTCCCGATTGGCCGACATTAGTCTTTTACTAACTAAGGGTAAAGAAAGACGAAGAATAAAAAAGGTATAAATTAGGTAACCAAGTAAAAGTCTCTTTTACCACTTCTCATATTGTTTCTTGAATAATTATACGTTTTTGTAAGAATCGAAGATTCTGACCTCAGTCTAGCTGTTTTTATTTTCAGCCTTTTCCAGATCAATTTGTTCTTTTTTTTTTTTTTTTTTTTTTTTACAGTAAGAACACAACTTCAAAATTCAGCCTTAATTTTGTTCTAATTATTTTGTCACGTGCTTATATAAAAAATAGGTGTTTCTGTGGGAAAAAAGCGACCATAACTTTGAGACATAATTGCAAAAAATGACATCCTGGTTATTCTGTTTTACCTCAAGATTCTTGTTGAGCTTTGTCATAAAAGTAATATTTTGAACCTGTTCTTATTTTGTACTCACTTTTCAGCTCGTGTTCTTATAATAATTTTCCTCTTAAAGGCATGTATTTTTTATTTGAGATGAGTGTCAAGTTATTTTTCTATCCCACCTTCACTTATTAAAAATATGCGCGTCACATTTTTTATCTGTCAATTTAAAAATGTATTTTTAACAAATTGTTTGTTCAAAGTTTTGACGATAAATAGTTTTGCTGTATTCTACTTTCAGATGACAGAAAGGAAAATAACTAATTTTGTAAAAAATTGTTAATACAAAAAACACTAAACCATGATATTTTCGCGAAACCCGTGAAGCAAAGCACCAGTGCTTCGCAAAACCAGCGCAGCGAATCTCCAGTGTTTTGCGAAACCAGCGCAGCGAACCACCAGTGTTTTGCAAAATCAGCGCTGCGTCCAACCAGTGTTTTGCGAAACCAGTGAAGCAAACCACCAGTGTTTTGCTAAACCAGTGCAGCGAACCACCAGTGTTTCGCAAAACCAACGCAGCAAGCCACCAGTGTTTTGCGAAACTAATGCAGCAAACCACCAGTGTTTTGCTAAACCAGTGCAGCGAACCACCAGTGTTTTGTGAAACCAACGCAGCGAACCACCAATGTTTTGCGAAACCAATACAGCGAACTGACAATGTTTCGCGAAACCAGCGCAGCGAACCGGCATTGTACAATGCAAGCAGGCAGCTGAATATACGTATCGCCTCGTGTACGCATCTGAGACTTCACAAAAATCAGGCTGAACAACTATTTTATTCACATGAATATGATGCGTTATACAAAATTGCGTCCTTTTTAACTCTGTTGTGATTTTAAGAGTTTTTGAATTTTCGTGATTTTATTCCAAGGTATTAATTTTCGCGAATGACATTTTAAAATGCATTTTGTGGGTATTTTCGCATCTCCGAACTCCACGAAGACTGTCTAAACTACAACTCGCAAAGATTTAAATCTTTAAATGATTTTAACAGTGCATTATTTTATTTACATTTGTCTCAGAACTAATCGTGTCATGAAAAAAATTTTAATAGCTGTAAATTCATTGTAACAATACCAAAATTGTACGAGATACGTCAACAGCTGTAAAACTAGTGGTTGGTTCGCTAATGGTTGATTCGCTGGTGGTTGGTTCGCTGGTAGTTGGTTCGCTGGTGGTTGGTTCACTGGTGGTTGGTTCGCTGGTGGTTGGTTCGCTAATGGTTGATTCGCTGGTGGTTGGTTCGCTGGTAGTTGATTCGCTGGTGGTTGGTTCGCTGGTGGTTGGTTTGCTGGTGGTTGGTTTGCTGGTGGTTGGTTCGCTGGTGGTTGGTTCGCTCATGGTTCCGCAAAATTTTATTGGTTCCCTATTATAGTATACTAGTCGTTAGTCCGTGGAAAAAATCGACGGGGTCGCCTGTCCTTTAAATTAACCCGTAAAAATATATCGCACTTGGTATTGATGCTCATTTTAAAAAATTTGTGTTTCCTTACGGGACACGGCTTTCGCGGACACACAGACAGACAGACGACGGCTATTATTAAAGAGATATGGTAAAAAATACTTTCTAAAGAATTACATGAAATAATTTATTATCTATTTCATTTGAGATTTTTAATTAAAACATTCAAATGTTTCATCAATCATTTTTTTCCAGTTCAGTGGATTATTTCACGGGACATAAAAGTAATTTCAAAAGTAAACTGACATTTAAATAGAGACAGTCTTGATATAATCACGACACCCAAATCTGCGTAAAATTCTCTGTTCAAAAATGCTCTGCTCTCGAGTGGAATCCCCGTTCTAAAATAAAATGTTTGGTAAAATGAAAGAAAATTCGCTTACTTAAAATTCTCTTTTTAGAAAC